>NC_143015.1:55624037-56224037 GCF_055824585.1 Amblyomma mixtum
ATGACTGAAGCCTCAAATTAAGCATAGCTAGGCTTAGTGCCGCATGATTCACAATCAGAGCAAGTGTAGTAGTTATGTGGGAATAAGGATGTGCAAAGGTCTCGAGACGTTTACTTGAAGCATCTTTCCAGGCAGACCTGGTGACACCATACTGATGAACTCGAAAATCTATCCGCGCCGCAATCCGAAATATAATTGGATATATGCGCCTTACTAGCTTTATACATAAGCAGGGCTCCTATAATTTGGGGCTTGACTCCCAGTCTACGTAGGGAGAGTGAATGCGCTTACTGGATTTATACGTTGTGAAACTATGTGCGGCGCTTCAGAAGATGGAAGCTTTATCGAAAAAAGACGAACAAACAAAAATAAGCTCTTAAAAAAGATCACTCACTATAAAAATCCGCAATATGGCAGAGATAATTTCTTTCAAGCGGTCCGCATAGCAAGATTATGAAGGAAACACAACCATAGTTATGAATGCAGGGCACCAACTTCAGCCTATGCTGAAAGGTTGTGAAGGAAGGAATAATAGAAACCAATCAGAAAGAAAAAATGAACATGTAGTTCCAACTCGGTGGGGTATTGTTTTCTTTTAAGATCAAAAGTTTGGATTATAAGCCCTTCGTTATCTGCAAACAGCTCATGATTCCAATAATCGAGCCGAGCATTTCCATGTACTGCCTGCAGTAGATATAGCGCTCCCATATTTCCTTTAGCAAAATACCTTTCCGAGATTGCAAAAGCCGCATCTAATTATATTTCAGAGAAGATTGGAAACTAAAGAACGGGGGGGAGGGGACGGGGGGGGGACAGCGCCGGGTACTGAAGCGAAAAGTTCAGGTTGAGCTGTTAAACATCTCGCTAAAGAACAAAGTACGGAATACGGAGACCTTGACAGACACCGACTTCTACTAAGCAGCCGCACTCATGTTCTTTCCGCCTTCTATTAGGTAATTACCAGTAAATGCAAGCCAAACTACATCAGAGGAAAAGTTATTTTGCTGTTCAATAGGACGAAGTTTTTGTTGCATGAAGCTGCGTTGTAGTTTCAGCAGCACATTACAGAAAATGTCAACGGAGTGGAGAAGAGGGACGGCCAGTGTATGTCCGAAACTGCCAATGACGTCTTACTAGTGGTGGCACATTCCGCAGCGCTGCTGAAGAACCTTTTTTGAAGGAACAACATCAGTCATAAAACGCTGCCATTGTTTGGATGACATCCTGGTGGTCGCATCGAGGAAGTGCCTTACAGTAAGTTGCATTCGGTTACCGGTGTCCGCAGTTGGTTTGACGCTTCGATGTTGTGTTTTTAATTGCTTAGCAGTAGATCCCCCTTTTGGTGAAAAAGATGTGGATTGAGCCACAGACCATTAGTACAACTAGAATGGAAGAGAAACTGGAGCTTCCGACGGAGCACCATTCAAAGTGAAATCCGTGTGCCCGCGGCTGCAAATGCGTCTCCCAAGTGCAAACCCTTCACCCCCCCGCCCCCCCCCCCCCTTCCATAAAATTGACGTCAGAACCAACTTCAAAAAACCTTTGCTGAAGCAATATGAAATAAAGGAAAGGGACAACCAATGCTTCGAACGCAAACTTGCATCAGAACATAATGTGATAACCTGTGTATTTTTTATGCTCAGACTAATTTTTTCTTCCAATATTTTTGCTATTGTTCCTGGTATTTGCCCCTCTGACCACGTTCTTACTTTCGGGTCTTCGTATGAAATGCAGCTGCTTAAAGAGTTTTTGTTTTCTCAACGGCTAGCGTAAACGTCCTACCGTTAATTAGGGAAGTTCATCCCTGCTGGCAAAAGTAAACATTTCCTTTCATTTCCTTCTCAAACAAGCACTGAGAAGACCGTGCGGTGTCAAGACAGGCCGAACGCATCATCCTTTGTTTATTGGTTTTTCTCCCGCTAGATGGATTTCCTTTGTCGCTCCTGCGCTCCCGCGCGAAATTCGCTGGATTTGCTTCAGGTCCTTTTGCGACAAGCTTCAGAGAGGCGCTGAATGTAATCATCATTGAAGAGTTGACGTAACCGAATTTATGTAAAACTTCGTCGAGTGAGCCAAAATGTCTTCCTGGAACTCGCATGTGATTTTTTTTTACGTGTTTACATAGTGTACAGGATCATATGCTTGCTGATGTCCCAACTCTTATCACTTGCAAAAGATTGCAAAAACCAATAAGTGAGCGATAAGGCTGAACCACAAGTCAGGCGCCTAAGAAAGACAAAGGTTTTTCAGAAGGAGTATGGTAGAAGACGTGATAGGCCTTGTTACTTAGGCTTCGCTAGTGGTCATCACAAAAAAGAAGAAAAACATGCTTAGGCTGCCAGCAGAGCAGGCGAATAATAATGAAACCTACCTTTCTTCTGATGTCTTCACTCGTGTTTGGGCTGTGATGTTCACATAAAAGTGACATATTTTATGTTCTAAGTTCCATTATAGTATTGTATAGGTCCGCCGCCTTCATTTGTGCAGTGCGACTGTATTATTTTTTTTCTCCTCTATTACCGCTCTCTTTTATGAAGGTATTCTAATTGCCCACTTTAAGGAGGGTACACCCAACTAAAATTTTTTACTACAGTTTAATTAATGCCAGGAACCTACAGTAAGTACGCAAAGTTAATCTTTAAAACTATGATGAAGCGTGTGCTATCCATCAGGAGTTTTCGAAATAGTTTTTCTAAGCTCCCTGCATAACGTGAAAGATACTCACAAAAAGCATGAACAGTGCTAAATCTCTTTGCAAATACAGGAATCTGTGCTGGGGTCGCGCACATTCACACAAAGTGGCGATTTTTCAGACTATACCATTGTGTGCATGGCATCCGAAATGATTAGAATACGCGTACTTTACCTTGGCTGAGCCTGTCTATCAGTGGTACACAGTGCTGTCTTAATCTTCTGACAACATATCGATTTTCCCTGTGAAGTGTAAGCTGGTTGTCCTAACTTAAAAACACAAATACAATTTCCCAGAACGAAGAGACTTCGTTCGCGTTGTTGTGGCAAATAGTTCAGGAAAACCAAGGCTTTTGCGGGCTGTCAATGGTCGTGTGTTATCATCTACAGCAGATCAACTGCCCTAGGTGCAGCTACTGCTAAGCTCGAAAAACAGCGCATTCAAACATGGAGACTGCAAAGAACAATGAAAATCAAGGCAGGACGAAGAGTTCGCAGGGTTTCAGGGTTTCAGGCTCGCTTATAGGAGTATGTTAGCAACAATCGAAGGTGTGGTTATGTGCAGCCTTTGTCACCAGTTTGGAGCCCAGGGGGTTTGCTTCTGAGCCACACTGTGTGGTTCGTAATGCATCTCCAGCGCTCCAAATTTGCTGAAGGTAAGATGATTCCTGGTCCTGTCTTCTCCAGTGGGTAGGACTGCCACGAATGCTTCAGGAGTCCCACTATAAGGCTTAGAAGCAAATGGGCTCTAAACGTTTGACAAAGACTGTACGTGCGGCGAGCCAAAGAGGTTGCGTTGTGAACTCCTTCGATTTGTTTTATAAAATATCGCAAGCCTACCTTTTGCTACCAGAAAGTTACAAATATAAGGGAAGATAGCCAGACTGATAAGACAAGAAAATTCATATTTTTCTCTGAGTGTGTTTTCAGTAAGCACCTTAATGACCTGAGGATCCAGTTTATTGAAGTGATCGAACGATTGGAATGAAATGACCACTCAAAGATGCTAGCTGTGATTGTACGGGCATAACGTTTAAAAAAATGCTTAACTTTCGTTTGAATTTGTATCAGCTTTCCGCTCATTCTTATAGCGTTACATACGAGCTCATACATTGAATAAAAATTTGTTAACAGAAGATTGAAAGTTACCTCTTAGAAAGTTAATAAAAAACCTTTTACCTTCAATGCGCATTTTTTATAGAAATTTTCTAAAAAGCTACTTTTTTGCATTACTCTTATATATAGACAGTTCATAGAAACCATTGAGCAATTTAACATATCTTCAGAAATGACCAAACTACATGCTGTTTCTGTGGTTAAAACGGCCTCTTAGTGCAACAGTGAGCATATCTTACCTGAGTTGATGAACTTCATTGCACATAGCTAACAATTTTGCTAAAGAGAAAAACTTCCCACTTAATTCGCAGCAAATGCGCTTGGAATGAAAATAGATAGGTATTGACAAGCTTTATAACAGACGATATTCATCTTTGCAAATACTCATAGCAAGTGAATAAATATTTTGCTCATTTCAAAGTATTCCTATCATAAAAAATGTAATAGAGACCTAGGGAACATTTCCCGTCATGTGATAAAACGTTTTAAATAATTGCCGCCGAACACTTACAAACAACTTAAGTAACCTTGAACACGAAACAAAGATTAGCAATGACTTTCTCTTAACCCAGCACACTAATGTGGTTTGTAAATCCAATTTCATTTCAGTAATCTTAACCAAGCCGAAATTTCTTTCGTATTTACGAGTAAGGCGCACAAGCAGTCTATAATTAAACATTTATGTCATAAATTTTTTAAACGCGCTTTGATATATGAAGACATTAACGTTTGTTGATAGGAAGTTGGTGAATTTTTACTTGTTTCCATGAACTTCTGTCAGAAGGTTAGTATCCGTTGAAATGCGAAGAAGATGAATGCCTTGAATACTCGAGCATTATTGCCCCGCACTTGAAGGCAATAAAAAAGAGCTTTCTAAGCAAATCGCAGAGTGAGACAGATTCAGTTAATAAGGCCAATGATGATTTAGTTCCAGCAATTTCATTTCAATAAAGGCTCATTCCATGTGACCAAGTGCTTTCTGTCACGTATTCAGCCTAAAATTTTGTACTCAGGTGGTCGCTGGAAAAGCAAAAAAAGGTTTATCATTTTAAGCATAACACAGCCAGGCTACCGTCCGGCCTCTGGTGTAGCGCGTTGCTATTGCTAGCGCTGTAACGCTTGCCAGGCCATAAATTTCCGTACAGTGATAGCGTACTTACCGCCCGATGGTGCTGTAACTAAGTTACCAGCGTCTCTCTGAGGGTGTTTTATTTCGGCCTGATTGTTACTGTCGGCCGGAGACAAAAAATTCAATATTAGAGCCGCCCCGAAGTAACTCAACTCCACTGAATGGCACGCTCTAGGCTGTTAAAAAGTTGAGCCTATACACCACCACCTCCAGATAAGCTTTCTACGGAACCGCCATCATAAGCACACTTTCTTACCTTCACACTGGCGTCATGCCCCTTCACAGCACTGCTTACTCTTTAACGCTCCTCGTGGGAGTGCCAAAACTCCCTACCCTTCTGCCTCCTTATGGAAAGCTCCTCTGTCCAGCTCTAGCTTGAGCGACCAACAATGGCTGGTCGCATGGAACCGCTAGACAGCTGAAGCTATCCCGCTCATTGACTAAAGAGCCCGCCCAAAAGAATTGGCCTCCCAGTCACGCTTCCTAAAATTAACTTTTTCACAACCACCACCTCCGACAGCACCCCTTCGCGCTCTGAAGATATTCTGCGCCCCCTGTTTGCAAGCTTACAGCTTCCAAAACTCAACTCGCTGTGGTCCTTAGCTACTGCGCATGCGAAACTGCGGACAGGGTAGTGTCTATTCTTAGTTTCTTTTTCTTTGGCTGCACTGCATACAACGGATGTACAGAGTCAGTCAAAATTCCTAGGCCACAAGGTCTTCTTTTGAGTAGTATAGTCAGGGAGATACGACACCCTCGAGGCTCGAAGTATCTCTGAAAGGTAAAAGAAGTGAACTAACCCCTGACAACCTTCATAGCTTTATCGGCATTTATGTCCAAGGATATACCGTAGAAATGCCGACTGTGTGGCCTGTGAAATTTTGACCAACCCTCTACATGGGATATGAATTGTCAGAAGGGAAGCGTGGAAGTGTAATGCATGGCTAAGACGTGACGCCATTTCTACCCCAATCAAGCGCTGGCGACAATGCGTCCGAACCATTCGCCCGTCCCCTGCCCGTTCGCCATGTCCTTTCTAACCGCCCTTGGGACGCTTTGGATTGTTCTCTTATCCTTTCTAACGCGTTGTTCCTCCAAAGAGGAATGAGCCATTCAATGCAGGCTATTACCAGAGTCCTTCGATGTTTTCTGGTCACGAATGTTCTCTGTTACGCTATGGGAGAGCTTGATATGCTGCTCGTGGCTGCCACAGTACGGCGCCGTCGTCTGCAGAAGTGCGTCGTCCGAGGAGCACGGAGTTATTGCGAACGAGTAGGAACCCACTCCACTTTTACCTTGACAGTGTATTTTGATATTTACTGTGCTTTTGTGTTTTCGGACAATAAATGCGCTCGAGTTGGACCATGTTGAACACATGTTACGTGTGGATTGCAGCTCGGACTACGAAGTCCCGACCGATAAAGCCTAGTTACACGCAGCTGTAAAAGGAAACGAAGTTGACTACAGTAGCACGCCGGGAAACAGATGCTTTCACATTTGCCTTGAAATATATGCGCGCTTGAGAAAAGCATTTCTTATATTCTCACTTCAAAATAGCCGACGCTGAACCTCGTGCATGAAGAGTAGGCCTAACGAGTGCGCGCAATACATGAGTGTGGTTTCGGCGAGTTGGAGAGTGAATTCACAAGTTCTAACGCATGCAAATGGCCGCCCAGTGTATTTCCGCCAACAATGACCGGAAATCGTAGATTGCGTGCAGTTAGCGGAAATAACCGGGGGTAGCCCGTTTGTCGAGCAATGTTCAAAGAGGATGGCAGGTGCCATGGTCATCATTTGGTAAGCTTGTACTTTATGCTAAGCATGACAGATTCCGGTGATTTGTTCTATCCATGCTGGATAGAAAATATTCACTCATGTATATTAAGATAGTTTCTGTTGCTAGTATTCATCACTTTCCATACTACGTTGGAAAACAATGGGAGGATAAATTTAGATCGATAATTACTGATGATACTTGCAGCACCACCTTTAGAAAAACAACCAGTCTTGCAATCTTCGTTTTGCCAGTGCGAAACATTACTGCCGTCATCCGGACAAACGCGGCTCTATTAGTGCCCAACATATTCATATTGTCACGACCAGAGGAGCCGTGAAGGTAGACGTCGAGAAGAACCCAAGACTGGGAGCCCTTTTTTTAATTATGGAGCCAGCTTCCACGACACAGAACACAACAGCGCGCCACGAGAGCCCACTGCCGCTTCGTCGTCGTCTTCGACTCAGCGCGGAGGCCACGCGGCGCGTTAGGCGCGTGGCAATATCTTTACATTCACAGTGCAGCTCCTGGTTATACTCTAATAATTCCTTGGTTTACTTACAGGCTCACGTTTATTCTTAACTTATCTGCCATCCGCGGCATTGATTTGAATCAAAAACTGACGCGAGAATAAATAAAAGTAGCAGCATGCTTCAATGTCGCACTTTTTATGTTTCCTATGTTTTAGGTTAAAGCGGCCGGAAAAGCTGGCTATATACACCTCTAGTCGAAAGTTGCTACGATGCTAAATTGTTTCTGATCATATTCTGCGTACGAAAACGGTTTGCTTAAAATCTAAACATACAGAATATCAGGCAAGTATTTGGTCCGTCAGCTGTCCGTGGGCAAGGGCCCTAAAGCGTTCATAAAGATACAAGTTTTAAACGTTGGTATGATAAATGACCGCATGTAGCGTCAGTTGAGCGGAAGGTGCCGAAAGACGAAAACCCTAATGAATGTTTTGGACATAGGCAGCCAAAGAGAACAGTTAAATAAATGCGTACATCGTTAGACATTCGCTAGGCGGCGCGAACACGTCCTGACAAAATCATAGACCGCCGCTTTTGGTTAGCGCAGCAATGTGATCGATCTTTGTAGAAGTCAAAAGAGATGACTAGGAAAAACATTTTGTATTCATACCTGTTTTCTTGGGGACAAGAAATTCCGGGGTGTTTGTTCGAGCTAAACAACAACCAAAGCGCTCTCTTTTACAAACTGCTGAGAACAGAACAATGGAAGTTACATTACCGGCTTCGAAAGTTAAAAGGACGAACGATTGCTTGAGCTTTGCGTACATCACGACAATTGCTGCATTTTTCCCGCCTCTAAGAAGGGGTGTTCCTCGTCCAGGAATTCAATAGAAATATAGAGAAATTAAAGAAAAAAACCACAGATATACGGAATCTTTGCGGCTGCTCTCTAACTACACGTAGCTTCCTTTATCTCTCTATTTATGGGCAAAATAAGAAAAGCTTCCTAGGCAACTTTTTCTCGTCCACGTTTCCATAAAACATCGTGTCTTTCGTTTCCCAAGCCCGCGTTTCGTTCTTGTTATTTGTTCTTGTGGGCGGACAAAGTAGAACAGTGGTCGTTAAAATTTGCGCATTACGTTTGTTGGGATGACAGGAAATTTCGCATACTTTCTTTTTCAAGACGTTCTATAAAGTGCATCCCTCAAACAATTGCCAGCGACACACGTCCGTAAATGAGCCACGACGTTTGCATCAGGTACGTTGAGAATGGCAAAAAATTAAAGCAAGCAAAATAATAATAATAAATATTTCGTGCGCCCTTTTGTGTTAGTCTTAGTTTTGCTTCCTTCTTCGTTTTTCACCGAAGATAATATGTTCCAATGTAAAAGAGCAAAACATGCAATTTTAGAGCAAGAAAACGTGTAGTCTGAAAAACATAATACAGGATCAATGTGCGCTTCTCATGAAAAGCTCACTGTTATGCCTAATACTGTGCATTGTTTTTGTTTTTTTTTTTTGGGGGGGGGGGGGAGGGCTGGGCAATGGGCGTCGTCAGTCGACTAGCAAAAGCATCACCGCCCAATTCTCCTGCTCCTTGTGGGTACATATTCTTCATATTTTGGAGTGTTTTGCATTTACGCTAAGAACGGAGAAATTAGAAACGCATGAACGCTACACGCTAACGACTCATGATCGATAGCTCATGTATGGTGTTAAGAAAATAGCAAAATTGTTTGCAAGGATTTTGAGAAAACCAAAATAAATCCCGTTCGTTCACGTATTTGTGTACTTGACCTCTTTTTCGCTTTGGTATGGCCCTAGAATTGCAGAATAAATTATTTTTTACGAAACTATCTTTTTCCTGTGGGTGGTTCCTCGTCTCACTTTCTCGATCTCTCCTTCGGCAAACATGGTAGCATTCTATAACAACGGCATTGATTTTGACGCGTTAAATTTTGGTTTGGCTTGACGTGTGCGATCAGTACCTTGTCAAACGCTGAGTAGAAGCGATCTTCTTGCTTCGTATGCAAATAAAGCGAAGAAGTCGCAGCAGTGGTGGTAAGCCTGTTAAGATTTTTTTTTTTCGATTTCTCGAAGTTTTTGAAGTTGTTCCGTATTGGCTTGGCGAAGGTGTTCTTGGACTGACGTGCGCTTTTCTAAAAAAGTGTGAAAAAATTTCCCTCATTGCCTTCAAACTTTGTCATTGCCTATCCTGCACTTGTGGCACTCTTTAAAGCTTGGAGCTGCAAGTAATCATGCATTGTCGAGAAGTAAACAGATCATGGTTGAGCGGCCTTCATTACCTTCTGAACTTGGTTTACTTTGGTTTTAAGGTTTAAGGTCAGGCTATAAGGAGAGCCGCAGTGAAGGGCTTCGGAAATTACAACCCCCTGCGGCTCTTTAACGTGCACTGACATCGCACAGTACACGGGCCGCTAGCATTTCACTTTGATCTATATACGGCTGCCGCGGCCACAATCGAACCCGCGTGTTTGGGGCCAACAGCTGAGTACCATAACCACTGAGCCGCTGTGGCGGCTAAGCAGACAGTTCGCTTCTAAACGTGTGATTGCTTTTCGCCGAGGTTCAGTAACGCGGTATTACTTCTTTATGTATTTACTTCTTTTATCGATTTGCTTTTTATTGTATTCACTTTTATGAATTCATTTCCTGTACCTTAAAGGCTCCCTTCGGTTAACCAGATGGATTTTGGCTTGGCGGTAGCGGGAAATTAATTATTTCGATGGTCGCGCCGCGTCCTAGGTTAGTATAATGTATTTAGGTGCCGATGGAACCATGGTTTGTGAAGTGAGGCGAATTACTTCGGGGAAAACAGCAATTACAGCGTATCTTCCGCAAGCGCAGCTAACTTGAACATCGCCAAGTAGCATCACCAATTGGCCGCCACTGAATGAATACAAATGGCGCTCAGTGCAGCTATTTTCACTTCTGATTGCAAAGAAAACTGTGTAGTGCAAACGTGTGAAAAGGGATTGCCAGCTCTTCTTCTGTATTCCAAAATTATAGCTGTAAAAGTTTTCGCGTGCTGCCTACGACAAGCAATGGCAGACATGAGATATCAATGAGGTCTACGAAACATTTGAAATCCCGTAGCAATTTATAACCAGCACCATTAAGCACATTGTAGTAAGCACGTCAACTGAAACATTTTGTTCAGATGTTCTAGGCGTATCATTAAACAATTTACTGTCCGTGTCTAGGTGCGGTTTACAGCTGTCCTATATTTGTAGTAATCAAAAATTCAGACTGCCACGTGTATATGAATATCCTTCATGTTACGAACAACCCGAACTGGTGCGCAACAATGAAGCCATCTGAGGCGCTTAAACCACAAATTTAATGGCTGAGCTGTCTTAAGACGATGTTTTTTATTTTGAGTTCTGTTTATGGTGTTTTTTCCAGTACGTTAACAGCAAGAACGCATTGATTAGTTCGTCGATTAGAGTTTACGAATGTGCTAAATTCGCCGTACTGCGTGCAGTAGATAGAAAAATTTTTATCCAGAAGTCCAGCGCTTTCTATTTGTTTCCATCCATCAAAGTGACAATAAATTTAATACACTAGGGATTAGTTACTACATCAATGGCCGGAAGCCTTACTGTTTATGGTAAAAGACACCATACTGAGATTCATACCTCTTCAAATTACTCACTGACTAGTCACTTGCCGTTACGATCAGAAAGAGCGATCGTAATGGTATTTAGTTTACAGGTAGGCAAATGGCAGAAACACACTCACACAATTTTTATTCGGTGATTGATTGCCACAAAAATCTGAGAAAAAATTCCCATAATTGAAGGAGATTTTCGCGTTCCTTATACTAGGAAATGGTGGGAGCCCTGCCTGAGAAAAGAAAAATTAATTTTGGAGGGAAGAGAATGACGCAGTAACCGGCTCACACATCCCGGTCGATACCCGAACGGCGCTGTAAGGGAAGGGATAAAGGTGAGAGTGAAAGAAGAAAGGAAGAAAGAGGTGCCGTAGTGGAGGGCTCCGATAGGTGATCGTTAACGTTCACTGACATCGCACAGCACACGGGCGCCTTCTACGTTTCGCCTCCATCGAAACGCGGCTCGAAAGTCGAAAGTCGGGTTCAAACCCCTGCCTGACAGCAATGAAGAAAAAGGGCGTAGCTCCTGCTCAGCCGAGCATCAAATTTTAAATTTTCCAAGTCAGTCAGAATATTATGAGAGTATTCCGAGAGAAAGAAATATAGCTTTGTCACACAGAAGTGGGCAATTTTAGCACCTCCGCATGAATGCGCTCAAAGGGGTTGTGGAAAGGTACCTCAAATTTCGCGCTCACATCACAAAGGCTACGGTGAATCCTGCTTGCTTTCACTAGTTACGAACCTTCCGGTTCTGAAGAGCGCTCTGCTCGATAAATGCGGCGTTATGGAAAGTGCATTTTCCTAATGCTTGTAAAGGAATTCGGTAGTTTGAGCGGGCGCGCTTACAGCAGAAACACACTATGGCCTTTTTGACGTGCACAACATATACAAACACAATTGCCCCGTACACAACAGTTACTGAAGAAGTCACCGAGAGAGAACCGAGAGGAACTGTGGAAAAAAAAAAAACGGTGCGATCGGGGCATTCATAAGCTCCTGTTTCGGCTCTTTCTCTGGCAGAAACAACGAAAGCCCTTTGCGTAAAGAAGAAACTGTGCGAAATACGGCTTGTTTCGTAAATAAGCCTGCGATAAGGTACATTTAACAGAGCCTTAGGCAAAGTTCACGCTCATTACTGCCCCTATTCTCGCTTTGCGCTGAAGGGACGCAATTACCAAATGAAGGCATCATGGCACCAGACGTGTCGTCTTAATCCACGGTGTTCAAACGATTCCCTGGTGCCGAGCATCTCATTAGAGCACGTGTTCGTGAGCCTAGCGTGTGCGAAACTCATCCCGTACAGTTTGGGTTGCTGTTCGAGACGGCAGGAGCTTACTTGACCGGAACCTTCTTGTTCAGTCGGTGCAATCGCTGGAACGGTGTGCAGTTTGGCCCGCACTCATGACTGATTCCCATTTGTATACTTAGACGAGTCGCATTCAGCCCGAGTTAATGATCCATTTAAAACAGTGCACTGACACAAGGTATCATAGTAAAAATATAGTACGCCAGAGGGTGCCATTGGTCACTGTGGTTCAATGATGCCGCCATCGCCAGGTAAATGCAGCAGCGTGCACACAACTTGCAAATAATCATGAATGCGTGCTTCGAAAAAAAAAATCTAAAAATGAAAGCCCTAGCTTAAGTGTCAAAAAGCAACTGGAACTCTAAATTTACAAAAAAGACGAAGTTTCTGCCGTCGTAGGCGAAATGAAATTTCATATCACGCCGCGTCATAGATTGTACATTCAGTGATAGACCACCTCAAAAACGATGAGACAGACCTTCCCAATATCTCGCTTTTCAATCTTTTCATGTGTTCGCGCGCGAAAGCAACCTCTTTAGAATCCAGTACCTCAGTTAGGCCAGAAGTCGCGGAAGTTTATATTAATGGCCTATAATGAGGCATTGAATACGAAGAAAGTTTAAAGCATTGTAATAGGAGTGAATCTTACAACTTTCCAGTGACAGGGCGTGGAACTTGGCGCGTGTCACTCCTTTCACACATTCGCTCAATCGCAGCGACCAAAGCTAGAAGGAAGCTTGTGGTCCGATCTCTGCTGCACCCGAAGCGCTCATTTGTAGGAAATACAGCACAACATCTCTCCCTTTAGTGCAGTGCGGCACATTAGAACTGCGATTTTGTTCACGCGGCTCCAAGGCGGCCCATACATCCTTAGAGGCAATCAAATACGCTAGTAAACACAGCGATGCCCTTCCGGTGTTGTCCAGATCAACTAAGTCCTGTATTGAAGATACATGCTCCCATTAAAGCAAGTGATGTACTTCAGCGCTTACAGTATTAAAGATGTTGGGGTACTTCGCGACATTTACTGCATGTTTGTTTTTCTGACAGTAAACTGCTATTATTAGTATTAGACCAAATCGCGCCAAAAAGTTCTCCCAGTGAAACAGTGCTGTTCATTTGGTGCTCTGTCAGCGGCCTTGTCACAGCGGCCTTGGGTGTCAGCTTCAGTCACAATGATCTCACATAAATTATTAGGAACCTGTCCATATTAAATGATATATGAGGCAATTTAAAAGATCACAGAAAAACTGTCTGCAAGATTACGGTCAGGCGAACATATTTTACGCATTCAAGGTTTACAGAATGCTTCCACGGACTTCTTCTCAGAATAAACTCGTTTCTTCAGGGTTAAGTCGGCTTCCGCCCAATTCTTAGTGCACTCATAGCGGCTGAAGTGCAGATACTTTCACTGGTAACGTACAGCCGTGTTTCTTGTTTTCTGTGAAAATGAAAATTAAACAACGTTGTTCTCGGGACAACAACATTTCCAACGTTCGCGTACTGTGGTATGGAATTGAGCATTCTCCCGTCATGGTCATCATTCTCAGTGACGCCATTATTACAGAAAAGTACAACGTAAGAGAAGAGACATACCACTAATAAAAAAGTTCAATTCTTGTGCACACACTGTTACCGATATGAGAGGCAGCTTTATTTTATGTACCTCAATTTATAAGGGAAAACATGGGTCAGCAAGAAGCGAATTTATGTCATTACTTTGGCGGCACTTCTCCACCCTGCCCCGCCGCGATGGCTCAGTGGTTACGGCGCTCGGCTGCTGGCCCGAAGGACGGGGGTTCGATCGCGGCTGTGGGGGTCGAATTTCTATGCAGGCGAAATTCTAGAGGCCCGTGTGCTGCGCGATGTCAGTGCACGTTAAAGAACCTCAGGTGGTCTAAATTTCCGGAGCCCTTCACTACGGCGTCCCTCATCCTGAGTTGCAGCGGGACGTTAAACTCCAATAAACAATGAACAAAAATACTCCACCCTTCTCTGGAAAAACAACCCGGATGTCTTATCCTTCATATCATCCAGGCACCTACTTCTGCGTCCTCCCTAGCCGATGAGCCTAGCCGACCACTTCTTCGATTTCGTAAAATTATTGACGATTACAAAAACAGGCATCGCCAGTTCCCTTTACCGGCAAGGGGGTTGTCGAAGGCAGACGAACGCATTTTGCGGCAGCTACAGACGAAAAGCTGCTGGTGTCCCGTGATGGCTGCTTGCTATGATTCGGAAATGACTGCTTTGTGCCCATACTGTGACGAGCTCTGTTGTTTATACCACATTGTTTGGGCCTGTCAACGCAGTCTCCACTCCCGTCCCCACTCCCGTCCCAACCCCACCCCCACTGAAGAGGCTTGGAAGACCTTTCTCCTCGAGTGGTTGAGTGCGACGGCGCAAGCTGCCCTCGCACGCCGGGCTGACGAGGGGGCGGGACCATGCGTCATCCAGGACTAGGGACGCGGACCAAGATGATGCCGGCATTCACTATCTGCGCCGGCTCATGCTCTATAATTCTTTTTTAAAGGTTTGCTCTATCATCTTTAATTCACTTGTTCGCCTGCTATAACATCCGCGGGCTCCATTCTTTAACCAAATTTATCGAGAGTGGACTGCAGATGGATAGCGAAATAGCAATTCCGCTCTTGTTTTAATAGCCGTTTATCTATGCGGAGTTCCTGTACTGTGCTCTTATGAGAAAAATCATTTTTCGTCGACCCTGTTGTGGTAGACCGCGTGAAGCATACCAGGGTACGCATGACTGTGATAAATATTTAATGGCCGCCAACAGGGTAGTCGAGCCTGCTCTGTTGGCTCTTGATACGTGTTTTGGTAATAAACTGCAGTGTTCGGTGAAGGTATCAGTGGCTTTCCATGGTGTAACTTCCTCTCGTTTACTCAGCCTTTTGTATGCTTTAAAAAACAACCCGGGTGGATCCTATGTAACTTGAGCATCAGCTACAAAAATTAGGCCTAGTACCTTTAGTGAGGCTCTTTATTTGCAACGGTATGCTTCCCTTGAGGCTAGTTTCTAATATAACTGGGCACCGTTAATTTTTCTTGCAGGATTGTTGTAAAAAAAAAGTTAATCGAAAAAAGTCGTTCAGAACAATGTTACCTTGGGCACAAATTCTCCAACATAAGTGTGGAATTACTGATGTGCGCGTCATTAATATCATGATATTGTAGCAGACACAAAACATTTCGATCGCACACTAACCTGATTAACTACTATGAGAGAGAAGCCGGATAACTCTTCCCATGGATAATAATACCAACCACAATAGCTAGTCAAGGATCAAGTGCTGGCATGTAATTGTATAAATATAGCCTTTCAGAGTAGGTGCCGAGGCTCAAATAGAGGAGAAACTTTTTTGTTCTTTATACTGTTTTTTCGCTCGTATTCTTTTCCAAGGCCAACCGTTTTTCACCGTTCTTAGATTGAGGAAAGGACTAAAGAAAAAAAATTACATCTTACGAGCATTGTTAGGTGAAAAATGTCCTTGTTCTGAAGGCACAAGTGGTTTACGTAGACAGAAAGCCAATATTGTTCCCTTTATTTTTGAATTTGCGCGAGAGGAACCATCGCTGTCTTTCTAACACTAAAAACCGCTTTCAGTACTTTGCAAACGAGGTGCAAAGCGGTTGCTTGCCAGATTCAAAATGGAAAATTCTTTTTTAGGAAAACAAATGACGTAGTATCTGTCTCGCATATCTCGGCAGACACCCGAACCACGTCGTAAGGGAAGGGACAAAGGATGGAGTGAAAGTAGAGAGGAAGAAAGAGGTGCCGTTGAGGAGGTGGTGGTGGTGAAAAATTTTTTTAATACTCAAAGAGACTTAGGGGATCAGAAGACCTTGCTGCATGGTCGGTATCCTTAATCCGGGGCACCGCACGACGAAACCCCGTCTCGCGCCCGCTTTACTAGAGCCCTTCGGGACTCCAGTGCAGAGCAGTTGAGGAGGGCAGTCTCCCATGCCTCTCGGGTGGGGGTGGGGGAGGGGGGAAGGTGAGGATTCTGAGTACATGCCCACACCATGTGAAAGATATCGCAGATCTCTCCACAGTGCGGGCAGCGCCCATCTGTGTTCGGATCGTAGTGTTTTGCTATTGCGGGACAGAGCAGGGTTCCTGTCTGCAGGCGCCGCAGAGTTCGCTCCTCCGCCTTACTCAGCCCCTTGGCAGGTGCCGGGTAGAGACAGTGGCTGTCGCAATAATAAATTAGGATTTCGCGGAACCGCAGAAGCGGTTTATGAGCTTCTGAGCCATGAGAGCTAGGATGAGGAGCCCGGTGTGTGAGCGCTCGGGCGGCCGCATCAGCGGCCTCATTGCCTCGTAGACCCTGGTGGCCAGGAGCCCAGATCACTTTTGTGCGAGTTGGATCGGCGAGAGCGCATCTTAGAATTTGCGAGGCCAGAGGTGATATTTCGCCTGCAAGATAATGTTCACAGGCCCGGCGAGAGTCTGTGATAACCGTTTTCGATTTTGGATCGGCGGCAGCGAGAGCTATTGCGACTTCCTCCGCTCGTGTTGAATTTGGGGCCCGAAAAGATAGCCCATCGACATTCATTCCCCGGTGGACTACGGCAGCCGTGAAGAATCCCGCGGGCGACGGCCCTGTGATGTCCACGTAATAGACGCCCTCTTTATACCCATATTGTCTCTCAAGCGTGCGAACCCGCCCTTGTCGTCTGCCTTCATGTGAAGCCATGTCCATGTTACGCGGGAGCGGAGCGACCAAGAGCATGTGGCGCCACAGCACCGGGATGTTCTCGGTCCCCTCTGGTATACATGTGTGTTGGATGTGTAAGCGGTTTAGCAGGCGGCGCCCAGGCACCGTCTGCGATAGCCGCGTATATTGGTTCACGAGGTGGGCCTCCCGCAACTCCTGATAGGAGTTTACCACTCCCAACGCCTTCAGTTTGGTGTTGGAGGTAGCCACCGGAAGGTCCAGTGCTCGCTTTGTTGCCTTCCTGATGATGGCGTCAATGCGCTCGTCTTGTTGTTTGGTGGTGCGTAGGTACGGCACGGCGTAGAGGATCCGGCTGGTCACGAAGGCATAGGCGAGCCGTAGCGCGTCCCTGCCCCGCAGACCACCCCGCTTGTTGGAAACACGGCGGATCATGCGCCCTACCTGTTCACCTATGCTCTTGAGTTTCGCTATAGTAGAGTCCGGCCTAAGTTTGTTGTTGATGAACAGACCCAGGATCCGGAGCTCCGCCACTTCTCTGATGGGACCGCCCGACAGAGATATGTGTAGAGACGTGTTGTCCTTGTGGTTTGTCCTGACGTGTAGAAGCTCTGATTTGGCGGGAGCACATTGGAGACCACAGTCGGCAGCATATGCTTCGACTATGGAGGCGGCCTGCTGAAGGCGGTCCTCTATCTCCCCAAGGCTCCCCTCGGTGGTCCAGATTGTAATGTCGTCTGCGTAGAGTGCGTGTTTTATGCCATCCACCTGAGCCAGTCGGCCGGGCAGGTGCATCATGGCGATGTTGAAAAGGAGCGGTGATAACACCGCCCCCTGTGGTGTACCTCCTGTACCCATAGAGTACGGGCCGTACTCCTCGTCCTCGATCCGGAGGAGTGCCTGACGCGCAGAGAGGAAGTCTCTGACATAGGCGAAGACCTTCGCCCCGCAGTTAGTGGTGTTCAAGTTAGAGAGTATGGTGCCATGTTTAACATTGTCAAACGCCCCCTTAAGATCGAGGGCGAGAATGGCCTTGTCGTTTTGTTGCATGGCTGTGGGTCGTATTATGTCCCTGTGTAGTTGGAGTAGGACATCCTGTGCAGACATGTGCGGGCGGAACCCGAACATAGTGTCTGCAAAGAGGCCCTTACCCTCCATGTATGGAGAGAGGCGATCCCGAACCATCGTCTCCATGAGCTTTCCCACACACGAGGTTAATGAGATGGGTCTCAAGTTGTCCGTAGTCACGGCTTTACCTGCTTTGGGGATGAACGTTACAAGGGATGTTTTCCATTCGAGTGGGAGCGGACACCCATCCCAGATCTGATTTATGTACTGTAGCAAATGGAGATATGCACAGTCGGAGAGGTTCGCCAACAGTTTCACTGTTATGCGATCCCGACCCGGTGCCCCACCTCGGCGCATTTTAGCCAGGGCCGCCTTAAGGTCATGCAACTCAAAAGGGGCGTCTAAATCCTGATTTGGCTTGCCGGAGTACGTGTACTCGGGCCCAACCGGGTCGTTTGTGCGGCAGAGATACCTGTCGCACAAAGTGTCCGCAAGTTGCGCCGTCCTACCTTGGTACCCGTGCAGAGCCCGCCGGAGCTGTTTTTGCGTCTCCCCTTTCGTTTGGGAAGGGTCGATGAGGCTGCGCAAGAGACGCCAAGTCCCCTTCGAGCTCATCTGACGCGCTGCCGAGTTGCAGCGTTCTATCCAATTGGTGTCTGTGAGCTGGGCGGCATATACCGCAGCCTGCTCCGTAAGTTGTGCAATACGAGCTCTAAGCTTGCGATTCTTGTGTTTCTTCCATTGTTTTGTTAAGCTCCGGCGCGCCTCCCACAGATGCAGCAGGTGATTGTCCACTGCGGGGATCTCGTCGGTGGTGTGAAGTGTTTGCGTGTGTTGTTTCTGTATGTTGGTGACCTGTGTTGCCCACTCCGCATAGCCGTCGGAGAATAGTACCGGAGGGACGTCCTGAATTCGAAATTGGTGCCAATTGGTTATTTTCGCCTGGCCCCATTTTTTACGGGCTGCCTTCGCCAAAAGCGTGATGCGGAGAAGGCAGTGGTCGCTGCCCAGGGTATCCCCCAGGCTCTCCCAGGTGGCGTTTGTAGTGTTCCTAACCAGAGATAAGTCAGGACACGTGTCACGGGTGACCGAGTTGCCCACACCTGTGGGGCAAGACGGATCCGTGAGCAACGTAAGACGGAGGGTGGAGATGAGCTCCGCCAGCTTGCGTCCCCTGGATTTCTCGAAGTGATAGCCCCAATGTAGACTGGGTGCGTTGAAATCCCCAATGATCACCAGGGGTTCATTGTGAGCCGACTTGAGAGCACGATAGAAAATTTCGCTGAAAGTAACACGTGGTTTATGCGGGGGGCAATACACATTAAGCACATGTATTGACGGGTCGCGGCGCCTGAGAGGCAGAACCCTTACCATGGTGTATTCTTGCTCAGTCTCCAGATCAAGATCGACCTGAATCGCGGTGTATGCTTTATGCACCAGGATGCAGGTCGAGGGGCCCCCCTGAAACAAGCTATACCCAGAGAATTTAGCATCATTGCCGGGCTCTTGCAAAGCAAGAAGCGCCGGCATGTCACCAAGGGACTGCAGGTAGAGCTGGAGATGTGACCGTTTTTTGCAGGCTCTGAAACCCCTGCAGTTCCATTAAATTATTTAGAATTGGTCTAATTCTTTAGCTTTCTGAGAAGGTTTGCCAGCCATATTGATGTTTTTATTTTACAGTGCTGGGTAGCCACTCGTTTCGGGGGCCGGCGCAGCCCCAGGTAGGAGTTGCATCAACGCCGCGGCTATCGGGCCGGAACCGCTTTCTTCCGCTGCCTGTCGAGGAGCTATTTTACGTTTTAGCTGCGGGGAGTCGCAGGAGAGAGAATTTTTTATTTGGGAGCTGACCCAGGGCTGTACCGCCTTAAGGACAGAGTCAGTCACCTGGGCCGCAATGTCGGGAAGCATTGCAGCAAATGCGGACTTGAACATGTCCTGAAAGGACTCGCGGACCGCAATCATAATTTGGTTCGGGAGCGCTGCCACCCGCTCCTCCAACTGCTCGGCTTTACGCTCCAGGGCCTCGAAGCGGCCGGCGTCCGCGGGGGCCGAATCGACCACCGTGTCCGCGGTTTGCCGCGAGACCCTAGTTAGGCAAGATGATACTGAGGATCCGTCATCACTATCCTCGAGCTCAGCGTTTTGCATGGGCTCGGACTGCCCGGCCTGCTTAGCTTCTAATTCTTGAATTTTACGGGCGAGAATTTGATTTTGGCGCCTGAGCTCCTCTACCTGCCGCTGTAGGGCGGATTCGGTGGGGGAGGGAGGGGGGATGGGCCCAGAGAATAACCCACTCCAACTGCTCACCTGATTTTGGCGCGGTACCAGAGGTGGGAAATCCTCGGCTTTGAGGACCGGTGGCCTCGTCGGGTTCCCGGACTTCACAAATTTTGGCGGCCCGGACTGGGCCTTCCTGGGTTCGGGCTTGGGCCCCGGAGCCTGCTTGGGTCCGGCCGTGGGCGTCTGGGTCTTTTGGGGTCCCGGCGTCTGCTTCTGCTTTGGGGCGGGTGGGCGTCCCGGCTTGACGACCTTGCGGTACTTGCCCGCGCAGCCAGGCGCTCCGGTGGGATGGCTGCCTCCGCAGATGAGGCAGCACGGGGAGCATTGATGTTTAGCTGGGCCACCGTCAGGAGCAGCAGCAACCTGAGCCCCGCAGCGTTCACAGCGTCCAGGCTGCGGCCGCGGGCAGGCGTCGGCCCGATGCCCCACCGTGCCACAGCGAGGGCAGGCAGGGATCGTTTTCTTATAGAAGCGGACGGGGAGACGCTCGCAACAATAAAGCACGGTCCGCGGCACCCTTGTCCCCACAAAGGTGACCACAGCAACCTGCGTTTTGCCCAGTTTGCGCACGGATACTACGTTGGGGTCCTCACTGAGTTTTTTCTTGACAGTCTCAGATGTCTCGTCCGGGGAGACTGTGATGACGCCCTTGCAGAATTCGCCGGAGAGCTTAGGGTGGCCCCGGAATAGCAGCGTGCGGCCTCCGACCGGCAGCATGACGTCCCGGAGCAGCTTCTCCGCAGCTTCCACTGATTTCAGTGTGCACACGAGCACATTTTGCTCCCACACGGGCCACACTGCAAGCCCCACACTTGCGGCGTCCCCGAGGATGCTGCGAACGGCAGCGCCGGCTTGTCCAGGTCCTAAGGTGGCCTTCAGGTCGATGGTTTCTCGTGGCTTAAGCACCACAATGATTTCGTCTTTCCCGATGCGGGGCGTGTGTTGCGGCCGCCACCGGGGCTGTTTTGCTTGTTGCACAGCTGCATGTTGCGCGTTCTCGCCCTGCACATGTGCAGAGCGTCCCGCCACCCGTTGCTGGCCGGCGTCCGTGTTGGCGTCCCTGGATGCCTTAGTCTTCCTGCGTCCGCGCCATACGCGGACCATGTCTTGGAGGTATTCCTCCTCGCTGGAAAGAGGCTCTTCATGTTGAACGGTTTCCATGTTAACGATCCCTATGGAGGTGGGATCGTATCCGGTGACTTGGCCTTGGACCGCCATTGCCGAGGAATCCCAGAGGAAACCCCGAACGCTGCCGGCGCAGGCCTTGACACCGTCAGGCTTAGCGCCGCAGAGATGGGGCGAGGTCTTCAAAGCGCTGAAAATGGGGGATATCGCATTCTTCTGCCTCTATAGTTTTGCAGTATGGCCGAATATTCCCTGGGTGCTGGCGCGAGTTCCGCGGTCTCGTCGGATGCTCGGAAAGTAATGTATCCTCGAGCTATCCTGTCGGCCTCTTCGTTCCCTGCCACCCCCGTGTGCCCCGGTACCCACAAAATTTTGTGTGGGATCTTGTCGTTTTGTTCTTCCTGGTTTTTAATTCTGTCGCTCACTGTGAAGAGTATACGGAGCGCGTGACGACCTATCCTGCCATTCATGTAATTTCGGCAGGCTGTTTGAGAGTCCGTGAGTATTGTTAGTGACCGCCCGGTTCTATAGCCCTCCGCCACCGCTAGAGCAACGGCTACTTCCTCGGACTCTGCAGCTGTGCAGCCTCGGAGAGACGCGCTGGTCATTTCGCGTAAAGACGAATCGACCACCGCCGCTACAGCGATTTTGGTATCTCCTCCTCTCCAAGACGCGTCTGTATACACGGTCGTGGCTTGAGGAGCGTATGTTTTCTCAATGAATTCGGCCCTCGCTTCTCTTCTGCCTCGATGGAGGTTGGGATCCATGTTTTTTGGTATTGGGTCTACCTTGAGGGTATTGCGAAGCTCGTCGGGGATCGTTGCCGTCCTCGACATTTCTCGCATCTGCTCGCGGTATCCGAGCCTCTGCAGGAGGAGGAGGAGGAGGAAAACTTTTATTCCTATTTACAGTGAGAGGTCGATGGGGCGAGCCGGTAGGGCCCGCCCCTTACAAACACTAGGAGGGATCCCTAGTCCGGGATCCCTGTAGCTTCCGCAGCGGCCCGGGCTCTAGCTACCAATGCCTGTTGGGCATGGAGCG
Organism: Amblyomma mixtum; assembly: GCF_055824585.1. Taxonomy (NCBI): domain Eukaryota; kingdom Metazoa; phylum Arthropoda; class Arachnida; order Ixodida; family Ixodidae; genus Amblyomma; species Amblyomma mixtum. Next base: position 55,646,369 of record NC_143015.1, read on the forward strand.
CTCTTCCAGTCGTTGTTTGCAACAGCCTGAGTTTTTGCGACTCAAGCTCACAGAACTCATAGAGGCTCACAAGACCGCCCAAATCCACCGCCTCTCCCGCACTAAACACGGGCGGCTCATACTTGACCGTCTCAACATCAACCCCATAGGCGACGTCCACCCCACGACGCCCATTCCGATAGGGGTCTATAGCCGCCTAGTTATAAAACCAATCCCCAAAAACATGCTACCTGGCCGCCATGATACGCGCCGTCAGCTGAAAGCCCAAGCACTAGATGCCACATACCTTGCCGACGAACACGCAATATACGTAGATGCTGCACGGCAAAGTGCAAACACATACGTGGCTTGTGCAACCACGCCACAGTCTACTCTCGTCACCGCCGCCACAGTACTAGCTCACTCTCCGACAGGGGCAGAAGAAACCGCCATCGCGCTGGCCATCGCTGACCCACGTACGCTCACAGTCCTCAGCGACTCCAAAAGAGCAATACAAAATTACTCGGCAGGTTTTATCTGCCACCCCGCTGCACGCATCCTTCGCGGCTGCACTCCCGACCATAAGATCAACAAGGTCTGGGTACCCGCCCACGTGGGAAACTCTGGAAACGAAGGGGTCGACCGACTAGCCCGAGGACTAACCAACCGGGCGGCCGGCCCCACGGACCCAGACGCTCTTGCCGAGGCTCCCCAGACATTTGCCGAAATTAGCAACCTCTACAGAGAGATGCGACGCCAGTTCCCGCCTCCACACCCCCACTTGAATCGAGCGCAAGCCACCTTGCTCCGCAGGTTGCAGACACACTCTATCCTTAGCCATTCTAGACTTTCACTCATCACAGACGGGGAATACGACCCCGTCTGCCAAAATTGTTACCAGGGAGAAATCGCCACCCAGGCTCACATCCTCTGGGGTTGCGCGGGAAATCCGCCCCCTCGAACCTTACTGCCAGCTCCCTCCGAAGACGGATGGAACCAACTCCTCAAAAGGCCAGACAAGAGCATCCAACTGGCACTCATTTCGTGGACCCAGGAAGTCGCCCCCACCTGGGGGCCACACCAAGCCCACCTGCCCTAAATCCCGCCAATCTATGGCAAAAAAGTTGTTTCTCTCTCTCTCTCTCAAGCTGCGCCACTCGTAGCTCCTCAAAGGTGTTATGTTAGTGCAGTGGGGTCGTGCGGGGACCCTGGGGCGTGCCCCGAAATCCTGTGTAAATAAAGATTTTTCTCTCTCTCTCTCTCTCCCAGGGCCATGAGTTTTTCTGTAGACGTGTAGCGTGGTAGTCGGAGCGCTGTTTTATACGCTTTGCGTAGCAGGGCATCCGCTTGTTGTATTTCGTTTTTAAGCATGAAATGCTTTTAGCCCCCGTTGTCGGTAGTGTGGTGATGTCACGCCGAGACCGAGAGCCATCATCCGGGCACTGAAATCCCCTCATCCGGGCACTGAATTCCAGTCACCCGGGCTCTGAAACGAGAACATCCGGGCACCGTACGAGACTTAACGAGGTTTAACGAGACTCTCTAAGCCCTCCTACGCGACCGGCATGCAAGCGCCGGTTGGTCTCCAAAGGAGTCACAAAAAATAACTGCTGCCAGTGCCTTCTCAATGTTTATCAAGATATCAGTCGCTGTGCGTTTGATAATGCAGGGAATTATAATTTCCGATTTCTAATAACGCGTGTAAAAAGCACATAAATGTTACGATACACTTCGTTGTCATACGTGATCTCTTAGGGGCTTCGCGCATCGAAGCAAAGCCGCGCAGGCGCACAGGGGCCCGGGTGAGAAGCGCTGCGTTCAAAGGGCAAGGCATCGCGCCGAACGGGTGGTGGCGTTCCTCCCTTCCATTACGGTGCGGTTCGGGTGTCCACCGAGATGGCAGAGAATTACTGCGCCATTTCCTTTCCTCAAAAAACCTTGCGTTCAAATGGCAAGGCATCGCGCTGAGCGGGTGGTGGCGTTCCTCCCTTCCTGTACGGTGCGGGTGTCCACCGAGATGACATTAGGCCCGTAAACATTTCATGCTTACTCTACTCTCGGTTACGGGAGAGGCAGAGATTTTTGTTGAGGCACTGGTAGGGTAGGCTGTACGGCGTTGAAGAAAAATATGTCTGAAAAACAACAAGTTGTCTGTAATTGTACATACATGTCTTGCTCGAATTCTGACCTTAGGAGCATAGTGTAACACTTGAGTGCAGTTGGGTCGTGCGGGAACCCTGGGGCGTGCCCCGAACTCTCTCTCAGCCCTAATATACAGTAAAGCCGAAGCAGCTGCGCTCGTAACGACACGGCCAAAGAATTAGTTGCGGGTACACAATGTTTATAAAAAATTTATTTACATATGTACACATGCCAAGGTTACAAGATACATTCACAAAAACACATGACATAAGCATGTAAGGTAAGCCAATTAAAGAAAGAGGTACCATAAACATTGTGGGCCTCGTAACCATTAAGGCAATGCGAATGGATACCGAAGTACCCACTCACTTCCTTAAACCTCAACACAAGTTACACGACTAAACGCGTTGGGTATGATTCTCCTTTTATGTGGCTGTTTATGTCCGTCGAGAAGTTATTATTTTTATGCGCTTGCTTTCAATTGTGTCCAACAAATTACCTCAATCTTTAATGCAGTCGAGCTATGTTTTCGGTGTTATCAGTAAGAGATACACTTTCGTTATTCCCTTTCTGTCATTGCGAGGAGTTTCATAAACTGCACAAAACTCCAATTCTACAAAGTACACCGCATTATCATTGGAGTAACGAGCTCCGACAGTTGTACTGTTGGTTTTCACGGACGTGAACTGGCAACAGGCTGGCAGCGCATTCTTCGACGCGACTCGTTCTCAAACCAGTGAGGGTGCAATTGCAGAAATAAATACCTCATTCGAATATTGACCTTCAACAAACAAAAGTTGTTGGCACGGTAGGTTTTTGAGGAAAGGAAATGGCGTATTATTTGTCTCACATATCACGGTAGACATCTGAACCATGGCGCGAGGAAAAGAAGGTGGGATTGAAAGATGAAAGCTTGAAAGCTTCCTCTCAGCGGAGAGGAAGCTGTCACTTGGAGACAATTACAAACAGGCTCTTTCCCAAACCTACATATACTAAACAAAATGCACCCTACCATATACGCGGACAAATGTCCCTGGTGCGACGGAAAACCTACTCTCTATCACATCACATGGGCCTGCCAAAAGATAGACGTGGTCCCCAAAATACAAAACCCGAGTGCGGAGCAGTGGGAGACTCTGCTGTCCAGCGACCGCTGTGAAGACCAAGAAGGTCTGGTACAGCGAGCTCAACGGGCGGCAGTGGCCAGCGGAGCCCTGGACTGAGGGCAACCGACCACTGATTAGAGGCGGACGACTTCGACAGAGAAGACTCCTGGGGGTAAAATCAAGGAGAAAACGTCTCTGAAGATGCTCCCAAACCGCAGGAAAAAGGACTAGAGTAAAATAAAGTTTTTCCTTCCTTTCCTTCCTTCCTTGGCAAATATGAAACCTTCAACCGTAGACACTTGTAGTCCTACCCGCATATATAGAACAGAAGGACAGCTAGAATTGGTTGCATACATCGATAATTCGATATATCAAGAATAGTAGTAGCTATCCTTCTCTGTAACCTGGAAGCAAAAATATATTAAACCGAACGAAGTGACACGCATCTTGCAGCCACGAGACGCCCGCCCGCCTGCGTGCTGGCAGTGCGCCGCACGCTATGAGTTTCTAAGCCTAACCAGCTTCGTATCAAGGAGGTAGGTAGGAAAGACGTTTATTGGTCTAGAAAGGTCTTGTGCTAGTAGCAGACGAGAAAGAAGAGGTCCATCTTCCTTCTTCTCACAGGGTCGGTGCCCCTATTCCAGGAGCCCCGCACAGCTTCGCTGCTCGTTGGGCGTGCTGGATCAGACCTTGTTGGCAACCCAGATCGCCGCTGGAGAGCCGGTTCTCCCACTGTTCTGCACTCGGTTCTTTACGAAAGCTGTCGTTCTTACTGCATTCCCACGTGATGTGGTACATCGATGGTTAGCTGCTACACCACGGGCAAGTGTCCCGATATTGCGTCGGGTAAATCTTGCTAAGGATATGCAGGTTTGGGAATGTTCCTGTCTGCAATCTTCGCCAATAAACTGCCTCTAGTGGATTTAGATCAGGATGAGGCGGCGGATAGCGGATCCGTACCCTCTTAAGGTAGTTGAGAATGTCTCAGTACGTAGGGCCGACTCGGTCGGGTAGATCGTCCGATTGGGAGGAAGCTCGGCTCGTATACCCTCGAGCTACCTCGTCGGCGCGTTCGTTCCCCGCTATGTCGGTGTGTCCGGGCACCCAGTAAATGGTATGTGTGACTTTTGGTGGGGTCGCGCTCTGGAGGAGCCGGAGCGCGGCGCGACCTATGCGACCGTTCATGTAGTTACGGCACGCTTCTCTCGAATCTGTAAGGATGGTAAGGGACGTGTTGTTTCGATAACCGGCTACCGCCGCTAGAGCTACGGCCAGCTCCTCCCCTTCGGTTACTGTGCAATCCCTCACTGAGGCGCTAGCTATTTCCTCTAAGTTCGAATCAATAACTACCGCCACTGTGCTGTTATGTGAGCATCCTGTATACGGAGCCGCGTCCATGTAAACCGTTGTGGATTTTGTAGCTACATTTTGTTGTACATACCTCGCCCGGACTGCCCTACGGGCCGCATGCAAGTTGGGGTCCATGTTCCGGGGAAAAGAGCGAACCTTTAGAGTCTGGCGAATTGCGTCCGGTATGCTCGCAGTACGATTCTCGAATTCCGCAGTTCCGCCTAGCCCCAGTCGCCTAAGAAGCGAGCGCCCCGTAGGAGTCTGCTGGAGCCTGGCTAACTGCGTGACCAGTTGGGCTTCTTTTTCTCTTCGAAGGTGTTGTGAATTCCAAGAGCCAGTAGTTTTGCATTGGAGGTGTTCATTGGTAGATGCAGGGCTGTCTTGTAAGCTTTGCGGAGTATGGTATCTGCACTATCCACTTCTCCTTTGTTGAGGTCTCACCAAGCGCTGGAAGAAGCACCGCATTAACAGGAAGCTCAAGCTCAAGATCGCAGAAGTCACCAAGATGGCGGAGGAGTACGCGACCCAACTGGCCAGGCAGAGCTGGAAGCAGTTCAGTAGCTCGCTGGACGGCACCCTCAGCACAGCCAAAACGTGGCGTATACTCAAGACCCTCGACCCTACCCAAACCAGGGCCGAAAGCGGGAAAGCTATCCGCAGACTCATCCACACCTTCGAGGGTACGGAAGAGGAACTATTAGATAAAGCCAAAGAGAAATGCTATGGCACGACCTTGCCTGCGGCATACGCGAAACCATACCTGGGGAGACCGAACACCCACCTAGACAGGCCGATCACCAGGGAGGATGTGTTCGCTGCCATGAAGGTATACACGCGCAACACAGCGGCGGGAGCAGACAAGATCCAGAACGCACTGATACGCAACCTCTGCGACGAGGCGGTCGACCAACTGACCACCTTCCTCAACGGGCACTGGGCCGCAGGAACGGTTCCTGAAGAGTGGAAGCATGCAGAAGTCGTAATGGTCCCCAAACCGGGTAAAAAACTCCAGATCGAAAATCTCCGACCTATCTCACTCACCCCCTGCCTAGGCAAGCTCTACGAGCGAGTCGTTACTCGGAGGCTCCAAAGCTACATGGAAGACGAAGACCTGTACCCCCACAGTAGGTTCGGCTTCCGAGCCCACCTCTCCACCCAGGACATCCTCTTACAACTCAAAGAAGTGCTCACCAACGTCCCGAGCGTAGGCGAGAACGCGGTTATGGCCCTCGACATCAAAGGGGCCTTTGACAACGTTAGCCAGACGGCTGTAATGGAAGGACTCGACAACCTCCACGGCGGCGAAAAGATTCGCAGCTACGTGAAGGCCTTTCTCTCCAACCGCACTGCAACGGTTGGGCTCGGAGACTTTCGCAGCGCTAAATATTCGACCCCCAACAAAGGCACACCTCAAGGGTCCGTCATCTCGCCACTACTTTTCAATGAGGCCATGATCGGACTCCCGAGACAACTCGAGAAGATCGAAAGCATATCGGACGCAATATACGCTGACGACGTCACGGTCTGGGTTACCACTGGGTCGCTCGGCCAGAAAGAAGAACGACTGCAAGCAGCGGCTACCTGCGTGGAAGAATATGTCAGTGCACGAGGCCTCGCCTGCTCCACCGAAAAATCCGAACTCCTACGAATCCACAAAGGGAAACACAAGGAAGGGTCCCTCAATGTCTCCCTCGGAGGACAGCTAATTCCCGAACGAGACAAGATACGAGTCTTGGGAATGTGGGAATGTGGCACCCACATTCCCAAGACTCGTATCTTGTCTCGTTCGGGAATTAGCTGTCCTCCGAGGGAGACATTGAGGGACCAATCAGCGATGCGGCCATACGCTCGGCCTTCTCAAGCAATCGACCACTCAGGTCGCCGGAATGATCACGCGCGTGTCGCAGAAGCGGAGCGGCATGCGAGAGGGCGATACCCTGAGCCTGGTTCAGAGCCTGGTGGAGAGTCGCGTGGGTTACGCCCTCCCGTACTTCGTATCAAAGCTCCAGTGAACTATGCTTTGAACTTTGCCATTGCCTATCATTCAATGTGTAATCTTGTTACCAGCACGCCATGAATAGGATGCTCTCAATATTAAAGATACATTTGGTTCCCTCAACACCAGTGGCAGCGAAGGAAAGAAGGCGAGAGCTTCAAATAAGGTTTAGTTAGGTCAGCTTCGTCTCACAACAGAAGGCCACGCTAAACCGTGCTCTTTGTTCACGTTGGCATGTGGTTTCACAGCGCTAGCGTTGCGAGCAGGTGCCTGGGGCCACGCAGCCGAACCCTCTCTATGCCCAAAAAGTGGTTGAAGAGTGCTGTTAGCAAAATATTGTTTGTAATCCCGAGAGATATCTGAAGAAATTGCATTCAGATATAATGCGCGACTTTCCTGCACCTTTGAACGGAGTTTTTGAAACAACAGTTCTTGTGTTTTATATACAACGAAACTCCACATAATCAGGGCTCGGTATAGCCCGGCTCGACTGTAGAGGCTTGTAAACTGCCACTCTAGTGCACTGTGGAATCGAAGTTCTGAGCTGGAAAACTTTATATCTACTCAATCTTTAAAATGACCTGTCTTGCATGTCGGCATAACTAAATTTTACTTGAAAAAGTGAATTCATGATGGCTGGTGTAGGAGATAGGCGTTGGGCGCTTCGAAAGCCGGAGTAAAATGAATCGGAAGGCACAACTAAAGTCATTTGCACAAAAGTACAACGATAGAATAAAAAAAATGGAAGCACTTGAGGGGGCACAAAAGTAACGTATGCATAGGACAGTTTCGCACGGACTACCTTCAAAGCTATATATTTCTTGTGTTTAGGCAAGTCACCTTCGGCTGTCGTGTTGCTTCAGAAAAATGCACTTGGGAAACATGAGAGCAACTCTCAGCTTCTCTGCTTCGTAATTGTGAAAAGCAGCACATTTAAACAGACGCCCAAGTAATTCTTTTTAAAAATGCGACACCCCCGCGTGCTTTTCCGAGCTGCTTAGTGTAGCAATGAAGTGACAAAAATGAAAAGCAAAAAGTGTAGGCTCAGCTTTGACGGCAGATTACTGACGGAGTAGCTGAAACGGAATGAACAGATATAAATGGGGTTTGGATAGGACACGTAGCTACGCCATGCGGTGAGAAAATTCATAACCGCTACGATCGATGTGTTTACACGTGAGCTCATAGGACATTCCAGATGTGATACTTGCCACAGAATAAAGTTAACCTTCACGTCATGTGCGCCTGTGGAGCTCCTGTAGAGGGTGGTCTGCCACTTAATGACTTTTATTGCGACAGAAGCATCTTTACAAACTGAGAAGACATAGCAAGGAAGAAAAATATTTCAAATGTCTGAGATCCACTCAGCTAGGAGAGTAAATTAAGCACAGACGGATAAGAGAGAGTGAAAGATATGAGGCGGCGTCTACGTAGACACTCTTAGGCAGGAAGCCGCAAGATTGTATGAACTTAGTACATCGTAAAATAAAATAAATGGCAGTCTCCTTGGAACAACGCAGTAGATAGCTACACCTGGCAAAAGCAGTTTAAGGGAATGGAAGCCTTGCACACACCAGGAACGTTTAAAGGATGTAATTCAATGTTGTCTGCCTATAGAGCACACGCACCTTATTTATTTATTTATTTATTTATTTATTTATTTATTTATTTATTTATTTGCTCATTATAGCTTTCATTTTCTCATCGTTGTACGTCCGTCCGCGAAAATAACTGTCACACTATAGCTGTCAATCATCCGGATGACATCATTTGTTGAAGCCGCCGCGGTGGCTCAGTGGTTATGGCGCTCGACTGCTGACCCGAAATACGCGGGTGGATCGGGGCCGCGGCGGAGGATTTTCTATGCAGGCGAAATTCTAGAGGCCTGTTCACTGTGCGATTTCAGTGCACGTCAAAGAACGCCACGTGGTCGAAATGTCCGGAGCCCTTCACTACGGCGTCCCTCACAGCCTGAGTCGCTTTGCAACTTTAAATTCCAATAAACCAAACTAAACCCACCATCAGTGGTGCTGCCTTAAATAAAAATCATTGAAATCATCGTAAAATAAATTTCAGAAATTGGAATAAAAATTAACATAAGAGTAATAACAAAAAATTAAGAAAATAATAAGAATAAAGGAAAATAGAAATAATGAAATAAAAAGTTTAAAAGAAAAATAATTTAAAGAAATAAAACACAAAAATAAACAAAATTAAACAAAAGAAAATTATCAATGAAAAAATACCACACTAATGATGCTATATAAAGCCTTAATCTGTTGTAACCGGAAATGTACTCCGCATAGGCGTGACGTCACCTACGGCGTCATTCCACTGTGCCTATATGGAGCGCTGATCGCCTCTTCCATATGCATATAAATACCAGCGCAAACCAGCAAGACACATGACGAAGAACGACGACACACAAGCGTTGTTCCAACTGACGTTTAGTGGGTGAAAAATGTGCTTAAATACTGATTTCAAACAACAAAAATAAAATATCTTTGCTTGTAACTTCTTCAAGAAGAGTAACTCCGCCACTGACAAGGCGATTGAAGGCGCGCTGACACAATTATCTTGCAGCCCGGCTATCTCAGCAGCCTCTTTGATCTCCCGCACTATCTGGTCCGAGTGCCTGCTGATTACCGAACAGCTGGCTAAGTCCGAAGTGCACTGCTCTTCTTTCCCTGTAGTTCGGTTTTGGTGATGCATTTCGACTCCACCCTAACAGCTGCCCGCTCATGCGCGTGACGTTACCTACGACGTCACCGCCACAGTAACGGGGGCAGCCACAGAGACGGAAGTGGCTTTCGCCTCATCGAACTTTAGTAAGAGCAAAGTGCCCCTCACGCCCACAATTTTTTGGAGGCCAGCACAAGCCGTCATGATTCCCGCAGACGGTGGAGAAGAACCCTGTGCAGATAAAGCGCGAAGTCAGAAATGGCATCTGCAGGGATGGAATAGCTCTTTGGCGTGAGTGGCTGCTACGCGGGCAGCCAGGTTTCGTGTAATGATTCGAGCCCTTGTGGTTGCCGTATCGCCCTGTTCACGTGTCACTGTATTCTCTTTTTAGTAGTTCTTCTTAACTTTCTTTCTGCTCTTTGTATTTTTGTTATGCCGAGCTCTCACGTAACGCCGGTTTTCTTGTAGCAATAGCCTAGCGCTGTCGTGAGCGTCGACCACATACTAGGCTTCGCCGCTATGTTTATAATATGTCCGTTTGGAAGCGTTGCTTTAGTCCGGAAAAACTGGTACCATCTACGCTGACTGTGATTGTGCCGCTAGTCGGACGAGACCATGGCTCGCCTACACCATTCCCTAGAAGGTGATGTCTACAGTTTTCAGAAGAAGCAAATGCCTTAATCACAGTACAGAATGGAAATATTCAGTGAAATAAATAAAAAGATTATTATCCTAGTTTTAGGTGAATTATAGACTGAGTTCCTTATGTGCCTCAATACTCAACGTCGAACCGAAAAAAATTCCCCCGAAATTACGTCATACATATGAAACCAAGTGAAAAAGCATCTGGACTCCTTCCCAGGGTCTGAACTGCTAAGAGTCCCTGTTGTAACACAGTTCATAAAAAGCGCCTCCAATGACCCCCTTCTTTCTCAGTCCGTGGGTACGCATTGAAGCGTGCATCAAAAGCTGTAGACGTTACAAGACCATGTGACACTCTGTCCACTGCCGAAGCAGCTCATCTAGTTCGAACTGTGACTACCACTTTAAAAACGCGCCCCCAAGTCTCCTCTCCCGCGCAATGCAGCGCACGTGCGTAGGCTACCTGAGACGTCGTCCGCATTTCGGATCCCTCTTGGCGCATGCACCGCACAGTGAAGAGAAGCGAGCCTGGTTGCGTACGTTGAATTGCAACCAGGAAAGAATCGATGTCCGTACGTGCCTGAGGTTTTCTATAAGGGCCTGCCCTAAGTACCCACTACCCGTACAAAAACGACGTATTTTACAGACGGGCCGTCATCAGCAGGGAAGCTTTGCCATGCACACGCGTCCGCCCATAGCCTGAACTCGTTTTCTGCACAAGAGGCTTCCTAAGTCGAGGGATGCAAATATCTTCAGTGCAGGCTTTGTTCGCTTCGTGCTCAGACTACAGGGAAAGTTGATTTTCTTGTATCCATCGAAATTCCATTTGTTCATGATATTTTCAAGCAATTTTGTCCTTCCCAGCTCGCATGCGGTTGCATGTCATCCGATTTTCAGGACGTGATGCCGAGTTATGTCGATGTTTTCCTTAGAATGTCATCGCGCGGTTCTGGTCGATCGTAACTGCGATTCCAATGGATTCCTCGGCATCCCGTAGAATTTGTTCTTGCTTCACGCTCCCTTTTCCTCTTAGAGATCTTCTTTGCTGATGAGGCGCCTAACTGAACGGCTGGCTCATACAGCGGTTACTGCAGAGGTGACATGAAGGGGTCAGCCCGCAGGCAAAATATTTGGCACCCACCGTTTTCTTTTTCTAATGCGACCAGGCTTGTTCCTGGCCTGCTCCTTAGCTTATGCGGGACGAAGTGTTTCTAACTTGAATGGTCCACCACATCTCGAGCAGAAATCTAAAATAGCCGAGGCGCACTTAGCCAGAGCTGCCCCTGCGCTGTTTGAAACTAATTTCCCACGGCTTGTTATTGAAGGCATTCGAACACTTTCACTTGGAAGCCGACCTTGCGACAGTGCATAGCCCTGACTATCTTGCGCTCATCATGCAGGCCTGTTTCACTTTTCAAGAACCCATTCATTCCGCTCTACACGTGTGACGGTCACAGAGACTCATCTCAATAGAAAAGGCATATCTCACCACCAATCATAAAACCAGCTTCCAGAGGTACTGACACTCAACCGTGCCTTCCCCCTCCTCATCCAGAACAAGCTACGTAGAGTCCGACGAATATATTGCCGTCGACGACCAGGAAGCGCCCCTTTTCATCGCGAGAGGGTCGGCTGAAGTCACAGGAGCCCTGGACTAAGGACCCACCCATATGCGCTCCAGCCACCCTCCTCTTCAATGAACACTTACAAATTCACTATTTGTCAGCGGAGGTGGCGGCAGTGAACAACCCAGACTATCATGTGCTCTCAATGCTGGTTATCTAGTTCTTATTGAAAACTGCTGGGTCGTTTTCCTCAGCAGCCCCTGCTACCCCTACCAAAACTTTTGACTCTCATAATACCTACTAACGCGAAGTTGGACACCGTTCGATTGTCCAATAAGATGGGAGATGATTACTACGCCATTTAGTTTCTTAAAAACTAATTTCGAAAATAGGTTGTCCGAGAGGTATATCCACGAGACGGGTCGCATGGGAACGGGCGCGCTTGTGTGTGGTTTGCTTCGCCGTGTGACGCTATGCCGGCTTGCGTCCCGCGGCAAAGTACTTTCGAGCAGTGATTTTAAAGTCACTCACTCAGTTCTTGATAAAACCGTCACTAATATATAGCACGCTTTTACTCGCACCAAGAAAACAGAATTTATTGCTTAAGCGAAAAAGCAAGCACCGGATTCAGAGTTAGTGACAACAATGAGAAGCCCATTTTCATTAATGATCACCTAACCAGAGAGAAGAAATGTACGCTCGGAAAGCACTGGCTCTAAAAAAGGGAAAAACTGTGAGTATGTGTTGTTAGATAATGCCCGTATCAAGGGAAAAAAAACTAAGGAAAGGGACGCGTACCGTATATCTGGAATTAATGAGCTGTCCATTTTCACGTAAACCGTACGCCACAAATCGCTAAATCATAATGCAGTACTCGGATTAATAGCCTCCTTATTAATTGAGCTGCTGCCTGTAAGTATGTAATTCATACTCAGTCTGGAAGCTTCCGAGGCGCTGCGTTGACTAAGTAAACTTTTTAACGATCACTGAGAGCGCTTTTTTGGTGATTGGTCTTTCTGAGACGGGGTTGTCATCCGGGAATGACAGAATTTTTGCCTTGCCTGGCTGTCACGCTTCATACTGTTATAGATTAACGCATCGGCACAGTGAATCTTCAGTCTTTATTTCCAACGCTGTGTCATACACACGCAGTCACGGCATCGCGTTTGAAAGAGAAAAATGAGAATCAATTTGCCTAGACTAATATAACAACTCATTTTTTCTTCCAACGAAGAACACTATCGCTGACTTAATTTATCGCTTATATTCAGCATCTTACGAAACATTTACGGCTAACTATACTCAACCTTCATAGTTTTGATTGAGTTAGAAAGAACATCGTCATTCTAAGTGACATTAATATAAGCATAACACGCTTTTATGACTGCTCCTGTTCTTTATACACTAACTGCATGCTCGATCATGGATTGGAGTCACTGCTAGCTTGCATCTCGCCCACTGGTGTTCAAAGCTCTAGAACCGTAATTGATCATCGTGCATTATCGAATAATATTTCGCCACAGATTGCAGGAGGGATCACGTTCGACATCACGGACCATTCCCACAATTTCTTGTTAATCCTGCAATATAATTACGAAGCCCTCAGAAAACTCTACAACCGGTTCGGTTCATAGGGTTTAACGTCCCAAACCGACTCAGGCTATGAGAGACGCCGTAGTGAAGACCTCCGGAAACTACGACCACCTAGGGTTCTTTAACGTGCGCTGATATCGTACAGTACACGGGCCTCTACAACCAATCATTTTATTTAAAAAATCGGTTTGTTGACAGAGTAACCCTGACTAACTGGAAGGATATACTGCGAGAAACGTCCGCCACGAACTAGTTAAGTAATTCCACTTTCACTAAATCAGTAATTCAGATATTCCGTTCAGTAATTCCTTTCTTCCGCCAACTTCAACAGGAAATGAGTGCCGCATACACACGTGAATGCCGCACCACTCAGTGGTATTCAGTTCCAAGGAAGCCATGGATTCCCAAAGGCCGTCTGAGCTGTAAAACTATAAAACATAACCTCCTTAAAACATTAAACCATCACCGCTTAGCGCTTACGAAAAGCTGCCCATTCAAATAATGCTCGGATATTCTCCCCGCAATACTTAAACGCACCAAACAACAGTGCAACCAAAATCAAACACCTAGAAATGGAAATGACACTCCTAAGAATTGCATAACAATCAAGAAATTCTTGGACATAACTGAATACAGGACTAGCATAAAAAATTTTCCACTGGCGCGTGTACTTTAATTCCCATATCGACATTGCTAGTGAATTTAGTTAATTTCTCTCGCTCTGCATTTCCTCGGTTATAAGCCATTTCTGTGAGCCTCAACGATGCCCTTATTATTTTTACTTGCGCCCTACTTCCTCATACTAGGTCCTTCAAGTAATTGGTAGCTTAAAAAATACCGCTCGTGGATTCGATCCAATTCATTCCTTTAAGCTAAAGCTACTTTGTCGTGGTATTTCTTTCTCCCATTATTAATGTAGAATTTATGACATGTCTCTATTCCTCTGAACATAAATAGAGTTGGGCGATACCAACCTTGAAGCAAGGGGACGAAGAAAACCTATATAACTACCGTCGAGTAACTATAATACCCTTGTTTGGTAAAGTAATACAGAAACTATTATTTAATCGTGTCATGAGAAACCACCTTAAAGTCATACTGTTAGCTCATGAGCACTTTTGATTTGATCCTAATTACTCGACAGTGCTAATGTTATTTCAATTCAAAGAGAGAATTAACAATGCATAGATAACGGACTTTTTGTCCGTGCTTTAGTCACAGATATCAGGAAATAATTTGAGGCAATTAGGCACACTATACTATACTCGCAATTAGAATCCTTAAGACTCAATCAACCTGTCTTAGCTCTTTCGCGCAGATTTCTTCGTAATCTTATACAAGTTGTCCGATTACAAGGTACACTGCCTCATCTTTTAACACTTATTTAGAAGTACCGTCATTTTTCCTTTTAGGTCTGCTTCTTCTTCTAATTTACGTAAATCAGCTGTGTTCGTATAGCCCGGACAGGACTTACTTTACATTAAGCGGAATTTGCGGCAATATAAATTAAGGATAAAAAGTTCACACGCCAAATGGATAAAATAAAGATGGACTTGCTGAACATTGTTTTTTTATGGTGTCTAAGTAACTAGCAACATCTTAAACAGACAAATATCACTTTCGTGTATCGCTCACCCGTCAAAACCAAGCTATCACGAGCTCCCACATTTACCTTGGAGATCACATTATTGCTGCCTCCAAATGCACCACGTTTCTCAACATCACGTCTGACTGTCATCTAAGCTATAACTTGTACATCAAAGCCATGTGCAGAAAAGTTTCATTTTGGATACGGGTAATAATAAAAAAAACAGATGTTTCCTTTTTTGCCATGTTCAAGATCCAGAGCACACGGATACAGGCTCAGACCAGCATGAGCTCCTAGCAACTATACCATGATCCATTTTAAAACGCAGAGAGGTGCTCCATACATTCCCAGCTATGCAATCTTTTAGAATGAGCGTTCACCGCGGCTGTACCTGCTCCAGACCAAACTGCTCAAGGCAGATATAGGCGGCAATGTTATACTCGATATTTTCGCCTCTGTATGCGTCAGATCTTTGCTTGCATTCTATCAAGATATGTAGTGGTTCTTCGGGGTCGATTTAACGTCTGGCGCGGCACCACGCCATTTTCGTTTGCCAACTAACATTGGCAACGTTTATAACGTTGCTACAGCGTGGCCAGAGTGGTCAGAGCACAGCGTTGTCGAGTGTTCAGAGCACAGGGACATCATGAGTGACAGAAATGTTACACTCTTCCTATACCAGGGTCTCCTGAGAATATTGAATCAAAAATAACATTTTAACCTCTGTAAACATTTGTCGCGGCTCGCGCAGTGCTCCGTAGTAACTATGCTGAGAGTTTTATGCTATTATTTTCCTCAAGAACAAGGGGAGAGTTGAGTCGCCTTCGTGATTGACCCCACTTTTGCTTAAGTCGATATGAATGGCAGTACGACAGATTCGTTGAAGGAAGAAAAATTAGCTTTTTTTTTTCGCAATCACCGCCCGTGCTCCGAACGCTGCGAGAGCGAGAACCTCGGGTTATACACGGCGCTCCTCACTGGCGAAAGGCAACTCAATACAAGCAATGCCTTATTCTCTTGCATCATCATTTCGCCATCCAGTCTCCTGTTTTGTCTTCATCATGCAGCTCACGTTGCAGTCCGTGAAAGAATTTATGTGTTCAGATACGCAGCTATTTTCTATACTTGGAGCAAAAAGTGTTTTCTGTTTCCTGTAAAAGTAATTCGAAATTAATTGCATTGAATTGGATTGAACGCAGCCCTTCTCGGCAGCTGTCCTTATTGAGGGCAGAGGTGTAAAAAGTGCACTTGCGCATGTGTCGGATGTCCTGATAAGAGAAAATACGCTTGCACAGCTCCGCTGTAATATTTGGGCTTCAGACGAAATTCATCTAACGTAAAAGGTGCTTCCCCATTTGGATCACAAATGAACATAGGTGTATAACGGAGATCAGGTGACAGCCTTCAATACATGAGGATCTATGGCCGGACCTTTAGGAGACATGCACCAGGAAAGCGCCTGCCATATAGAGCGCTGTGCTCCCGGTGTTGCACAGATTAACCTGCCAGGCCTTTTTGCGTGCGGCCTGTTGATGCTATCTACTAACCACTGCACATTCTGTTGTCACAGTGATGGTAGATGTTCTCTATTGCAATTGAGCTCACGTCAGGTAAACTTGCAACCGTCAAAGCTAGGATGTCTTTCCATAAGCTGTCTGCCAGAGAAAAATAAAGCATTAGAGCCAAGATTACCGCCGACTGCCCAGGTATTCTGGGGGCGAGTGGTTTACTAACTCACTCTGGGATTCGCTCGTTTTCTTGATTTTCAGTTAGGAGACAAGTTTTTTGCAGCGCACAGAATTTAAATTTATGATTCACACTATTCAATATCTTCATACACTGGCCGAATTCTATTTGCGCCTGTACACTCCCACACTCTATTTCGATGACAATTCACACTTCTTCGCCAGTATCAAACATTACCTGACACAAGTTCATGCGGCGTTCCAGCCACCGCTGAAGTGCTGATATCGATTATTTTTGACCACGAGAATTTTAAGTGTGAATTCAGAAGAGATAAAACGGTTTGCCATATTTAATGTGCATTGAAAACACAGGGTACGCAACTTAAGCAGCTGTCTCCTTAATCGTACTCTCCTTAATAGGAGAGTACGATTTTTTATGGTAAGGGGTATGGAGACGTTGAAACTTCTTCCCACAAATTCCGGTTAAAACAAGGTTTTATTCATCGACTCACAAAAGCAACTTCAGAATTCTCTTGTCCTTTTCTTGCTAGGCTCGCTTTGCGAGATAAGGTCAGTCATGCCCGATACCACAGCCAGTAACGAAGCCTACGCGTACAACCCTCATAAATGCGCAGCATCAGGGGAAGCCGACAGGTGCTCCCTCTCAAAGAAATGGATGGCTCCCAGCGTCCTCTCGCCTCATAACGCGAAAGTACGACCGTGTGGACCGTCCGCAGCGCTGGGCGACACCAGCGTCCACCGTAACCTTCATAGCTGTTGCGTCCTGGCTGCTTACAGCACATCAACCTTATTTGCCATTATATCTTTTTACTCAAGCAGAACAGGTAGCCTGCCAAATGTTAGAAGCGTATTGGCGAAGGCTGGTCCTACAAAGGACCAGAGTGAAGCCGCTCTTTCGCAATACTGATCCGATTACCTGCGCTGCTTGGGTAAATATTTCTGATATTTCTAGCTCTTGAGGTCTATTCTCAATGTTTGTTAGAATAGTGCTGCGAGTTCCGACAGTAGAGCCCCCCCCCCCCCCCCCCCCCCATCAGGGGCGTAGCCAGGGGGGGGGGGGGGGTGCTTATGGGGCTTCAGCCCCTCCGAAATTTTTTCCAACTGTCACCGACCGCAGCACGGCCCAAAGTACATATCGCGACTTCTCCTATCACAGTTTTGTTTTGCCCGGATCGTCTGTCTTTCCGTGTGTAAAGTTTACTATCTGTGATTGCGCAAGATGCTTATTTCATTATATAGGGTGACTTTTCCTTAGAAACGTAAATTTATTGGAGACATACGGGTATTTAAATATCTTGTTGCGAGGTTTTGTGTATACATAGAGTGACTTTGTTTCCAGTGACACTTTTTTGTCCTTTATCAAGTTGCATCTTCGCATTTCTAATATTCCATTTTATCTTCGCGCTTAGAATGTACATTTCGGAGAACTGCTCGTTTATACATGTGCTTGCGGTTGCGACTAAAATTTCGCTGCAATTAGTCCCAATACATGACCGGTGACAGCTGCTGCTGCGCACAGTGCACTGGAACGAAGGACAGTGTCTTTGAAATCCGTTGCATATGTACGCGAACCGAGCATGTCAAGAAAACAAAATATTTTACCTGCCTACTTTGAGCTGAAGTGTACAACTAGCCTGATTCATGTGCCTGGGTAAATGGCCTACTGAAATGCATAATCGAAAATAGGTTGTAAAGGAATATCTCGCTGCAAAGCAGAAATGTATGACATATGCGTGTTCGCGTTTCATTCCGGCCTGACTGTACAAAAATGTAAAGGTTCTTAAACGACAAATATTCCTTACAATATTTGTCCTCTACATGCTCATCTCATGGCCTTTACGTTTTTAATATCAGTGGTTTGCACTGATTTCCTGGTTTCCGATTAATGGGAGTGTAGTTCTACGCAAAAATATGGAAGCATTGGTATCAGTTTGTCTGCTACGACTTTTAAGACATACGAATACATTATTTTATTTAAAAAATGCATATTTCTCTTGCCTAGACAGTGCGTAGCGTTGTCTAATACACAATGGCATTGTCAGTGGCAACGCAGTTATTATTCTTGCGTTTGATCCCTCCACAAACTCTATGAGGAGGCCACGCTTCAACATGGGCACCCCCCCCCCCCCCCTCCCCGAACAAAATTTCTGGCTATGCCACTGCCCCCCATGCATTCGGGCAGGAAAGAGCCTCTGCACCTCCTCTGTGTTACACGAGGCTGGCCTTGCGACATAGCTGTTCTGTTATATCTCCCGCGGAAGAATTCTTCCTATACATAGTTTTGTAGTTTACTAACAAGCATGAGTGCTGATTGTGGTACTGATACTGCTGATAGTAATAACAAAGCGCTTTTCGGTATCAAATGGTGATGGTGCAGACGACGCATGTCTCACTGGTTTCGATATGACAGCGTGGCAAGCAAGGAATTGCGCGCAATGTTTTGTAAGGCGCCGGAACAGGTGACTCGCCAGTATTTGTTCAAGCAGAAAGTGTTCGTGGCATAAATCGGGATGTGGCCAGAAGAATAAAATTTTGACGAAACCTTGTACACACAGGTATGGATGGACAAGATTCACGGAGCCACATCACCTTATTCCTTAAGCTTTGAAATTGGTGGTGTGAACCATTTACTTTTAGCATACCCGCATTTTCGTGCTGATCATGAGACACTCCAGGGTAAACAAAGAGATGGGAAGTTCCATTGGGAGACGTCTCTCGCAACGTGTACCCTGATGGCTCTTGAACTGAGCGGTGACTGTTGTAAAAATTCCTCTTGGACTTTTTCGAGTACATTGGTTATTCAAATAAGTGGTTCAAATAAGTGGTTCAGGCGAAGCAGTTGGCGACAGGCCACTGTAAGGCTCATCCAACTCGTACATTCGCGACACTGCCACTATACCCACCACATCAACTCTGTGTTTATCGCGATTAATTGGAGCGAAATGCATTTGCGCATTGCGAACTCCAAAAGTGCCAGGCAGACAGAGCGTTAATAAGAAGGCCCTGAACAGAGTAAGACAGAGTGCAGTTGTTCACATTGTCTGTACATCACTTCTATAGTGGTCGTAGTGCGACATGTATGGCATGTAAGTGATATGTCAGTGATATCAGCATTACCCTGATATTAGCCATTATATAAGCAGTTCAGCTATTTCAAATTGTGGGCGATATCGAGCACAGATTCCTCGTTGAAACCCTTATACAAATGCACAGGAAGTGCACGCTCTGTATCGAATTGCAATTTTGCCGTCATTCTATACAGTGAGCTGCCCACCACGCCCCTAGAACTGGCGCTTTTCCTAAGGGCACTTTTCGATCACTCTTCACACACGGAGAATGCACGGATGATTAGCAGCGCTAGCGCTGTGAAAGCCTGCAGCAAGGTGAGCTCACGCTATACTTGAGAGTGGCCTTCGCTCTCCTGTAATCATTTTGCAGGCAAGATCCGCTCATGCGCTGAAGCTGGACTAACTATTTAAAGGTTGTGGTGACGCTCGCTTCGCTGCTGAAGACGTTGAGCAAACACGCTGTACTTGTTTGCAATTATTCTGTTTGTACTATACTGGTAACGTGATTAGACATCTCATGATTGGCAATGAGTAGCTCTAAAACACTGCCCGCCGTGGCTTTGATGCGAAGCAGTTTAGAAGTAGCAACGCCTGGCGAGTGGTGGCGGTCATCACGCTGGCAGGAAGCACGTCGCTCGATGATGGGCGTCATTGACGTGGGAGCAATAGCTTCTCGTTTCTACTTTTCACATCAGCCTAATTAAATCCATTTTTGTACGTCGAGTTAGTGATACATCGAACTCTTTCGCGATCCGCTTTTAGTTCGACGTACGCAGATTGAAATGTCCCGTAATACCGCACGCGGCATGTATAAACGCAATTACTAAGCAAATTTTTTATAAAGGGAAAACAGCTGAAATTAGAGAACGAAGTGGCCCAATACGCACAAACGAAAGTCTTCCTTAAAAAGTGGTCAATCTCGACTTGGCTAACACCATCACGCGCACATCCGCTAGAATAGAAATCGCCTATGCAAAACCACCCCTACAGTCATGCCTGGCGCAGTGCGATTTAATACCTTTTGTAATGCCACCCATTGTTGAAGGCGGCCTTGTGTGCACTAGAGGTAGGGATCCAGCGACTACGCTTCAACGTTGTGAGGCTAATGCTCCAGGAATGACAAATAACCCATAACGACACCTTCATTTTTATCACAGCTCGTATTACAAGCCTATTAGCGTCCCCAGTGTGTTAGTCACGCAGAATACTGACGTTCTTGACCTGAGTGCGCTGGCGCAACATAGGTGGTATCGGTTATTGTACGTGACTTCTTGTAAAATATTTAGCGTAAATTATTCCTTTCAGCTTAAGGAGCATCGTTTCTACAGGCATAATAGCTTAAAACGCAGGGACATCAGCGATTCTCGATCACTGCGGTGGCGCCCAGAACGAGGTTTTTCAGTTTAAACCATTATCACCACCAAGTATCATTTGTGATATATTTTTTTTTGATACGGTATCTTTCTGGTTCTCTGCCGGCCATCCAAACTGTCAACAGAGATGCACGCTCGGGCTTTTCATGTGTCGTTATTTTGCGTCTGTATTTCAATCTTCCGCTGCGTATTATCTTTTGCCCGTCCCTTCCTATTTGCCGCACGTGACGCATGCACGAGTATTGATTTTCAGCGGCTGACCCAGGCAGAAATGCCCACATTTCTACGAACTACACGCACATCAGAAGCGCTGCGACTTCTTGGCGCCGCGATACATAGTTCCGGGTAAACACTTCCGGCCTTCACTTCCGACTTGTGTCAGCCGGCGCCTCCGGCTTGACGACGTCGACCACTGCCTAGCATCTATCTTTATCTTCTTTTTGATGGCGGATTCTTTTGATGCTTCCCTGCAGGACAGATCGCTTTAACAGCGGCACCGCCCCAGAAGCATAGCAAGAACTGTGAGCACAATTCACTGTGAGATCGGACAGCAGCAAGTAATAGCGCGAAGACTAAGTGCATAAGAGAAAAGTATTTCAATCGCTGAACTAAGAAAGAGCAATAATGTCTTTTGAAGAAGCCACTAATGAGGCCAAACGATTACAACAGACTGCGAGCATGGAAAAGTAAAAATAAAATTATGCCTGTTAGTGCAAAACAAACGTCAAACAATTGTGGAAGTTCCGACCCCACATACTTTTGCACCCTAAGCAGAGTATTTTAGTTGCTTTATAAATATTAAAAACTACCTCCCGCTTGAGCTAACGGTGTTTGGAAAAAACTCTCGAATATTGAAGATGTCAGAAATGAGGCATTTTCAATCAACACCGTCACATTTTTTTCGTCATGAACAATTAGTTGAACGCACAACGAAGCGCAAGAATGCTTCCGAGTAATGCATAGCAGCAACACATTTTAATGGTAAGAGCGCCGAGACGTAAACTGCACAATGTGAAGACACAGTCTTCTCCACAGTTGGCAGAACAAAACATTCACTTTATACTTCTTCTCAGAGCAAAGCCATGTGAACTGTTTCGCCTCAAAAGACACTGCACTGAAGCTGACGCAGGAACCACTGCTTAGTTTTATTCAAAGCCTATATTGTTAGCCAGTTATCTGATTTTCAACAGTGCAAACATAGTTTAGTTTCTTATTATTACACGTAGTCATCTTACTGGTGCTGGAGGGACAACCAGTGGTGAAGAGTAAAGTAAATTTGAAAACTTTTTGTATTTATTAAATATTGCTACCCTTCATAGTGTCTGATTGGTTACAGCGTTCAGCTGCTGAGCTGCAAAACCCGGATGCAATCCCGTCTTTGGCGTCCCCGTTTCGATGGAGACGAACCGCAAAAGGCCCCTTTATTGTTTGCGATTCGCACTGCGTGAAAGAGCAAATTGCGGTCGAACTAAATGCGAAGAATCCCACTACGTCGTACCACTGCGTGCTACCTTTGCGTCTCTTCGGGACGTTAAAACGAACAGTTAACAATTTTAGATTTATGTATTATGAGTTTTTATCTTGGTTATTTTTACCTACGCTGACTGGTGCGGAAAATGAACCATAGTACGGTCGACTGTCTAGGTGTAATGTACAGCTCTAAATTTATGTTGCATATTAGAGATATTTTGTATTCACTAAAGCTTTAAAGTTATAAAAAAATTGGTCTGAAAGTTCATGCTGAAACACGGTCCTGAAATGTCATATATCATCAATGTTTGTCATAAATATCTCAAATAAACCATGCTTCGAGGCCGTTTCAAACATCTGAAAAAAGTATATGCTATTTTAGCATTTTGTCTCGGTAGTAAGTGCACTTTCGTATATATGAAAGTAATTCATGACAAGCATAGTTTAATTCTAACAAATGGACAGTCCTCGTAAACATTTCCAGCAAAATTCCAGCTGCCGTGGAAAAATCTAGTGCTCGAAATCGTGGTTCAGGGGACAGTCAAAACTCTTCCTTTTCTGTCGTCCTTTCGTTTATCGGGACTTTCAGCAGGGAGACAAGCACAACTTACATTACATATGAAAAACATGATAGTATTAGATTGGCGAGTGCGTGTTGGGCATCTCCGGGCCCGCACATGGCAGCGAAAAGGACCCGGAGTTGCAGTGCCGACCGGATTCTTTAGACGCCCATGTATTTGTTCGTTGACAGTTGATTCCTCACAATGCCTGACGCAAGTTAGGACAATTAATTCGGTTCTAGATCGCCCCAGATTCGAACGCGACTAGTCCCGCACTTGGGCGACAATTTGCAGGCTCACAGTATGTGACAGAAGCGCCTCACCGGGCCGTATTATGTGTCGTATTTCGGGGAGTATGTGCAAGCAAACCAATGTATTGGGCTTGCCAGAATACGTTGAGTTTGTTGACATCACTTTCTGTCGGCTTTAAGATGTGGCCACAGCTTTCCTTGTAACGTCGTCGACGTCTTGATTGATGACAACGCCACGTTTTCTAAGGTATCGGGATTCTAATGCGTATCTCAATAAAAGGGTCCTGGACACATGTGTTGGGTCAGCGAGTCAGTGATTAGTTCTGCCGGTAAAGGCGTCTTTAAGCATTTCTTAAGCCGGACTGATTATATTTTAGGTGTATTTTTATATATAGTAAATACACTAATCGGGAAAAAGTCGTATTTTCGACATATTTCTACGAAGGCTAAAAATATTACTCCTAGCACACTTAAAAAACATTCGTTTTGGTATTTCAGTATAGAGATAAAATTACATGAACTTAGTATTTTAATAAAATTTGTTCGAATTAGATTTTTAGGGCAGCCTATTTGCAGTGAGGTAAAGCCTGCTGTCGGGCCTGTTTTGACGCATATGGCTCACAATAAGACGAGCATATTCTCACAAATAAAATGTGAGGCAGTGTATAAATGTTACGATGTTTCTTATGGAGAAGTTTTCAAGCATAAGAGTAGAATCTGAATTTATTGGGCTTTATTGCAATACATAGGCTGAGCTAAAACCCATGTACACGTGTGCACAGTGCTTTTTATTTGTTAGTGAAAGCAATTGTGAAGACTCGTATTCCTAGGCAACCGTGCTTGACCATTCACCAGTTATTTCTTCCTATGAAGTGGAGCTGGAGCCTTACTTTCTTTTTATGGGTAGCAAAATTAAGGTGCCTTTTTTTTTATCGGCAACAAACCAAGTTGGCGTTAAAACCAGTCTGAGTAAACTAATTAAAAAGCGTGAATACATTTCAGTTTTCCTGGAAGAAAAAATTTTTTTGAATCACTAAACTTCTCCCCTTCTTTTCAGTTGGTAAAACAAGTTTCGCAAAACTTAACTTCTCGCCAACATTTTGACATATGCGGCAGTCTTTGATGTGTCTGCCTCACGTCGACTAAAGGCTGGGATAACTTTCGCATGCGGGAAATAGATTTTCGCATCAGATCAATCTTTGTCAGCGTACAAAAACGTGCCAAACTAAACTTTCCGGCTCAAGGTGTTTCAAAATACGTTAAAAGTGGTGCCTTTTTTTAGAGCTCTCTAAGGCAGTTCTCGCCGGCTCCTTCTTAGCTGGCCCAATTTCTCTTCTTTTCGAAACTTCCATCACCCTTCTCCAAAGTCAAGAGAAAGGCTTTTTGGTATCATGCGACGAATCGGCCCCGCAGTCAGCTTTCGCAATGCCACGTTCTTTTCAAGCGCGACGCTTTATTTGACGTCTTTACATTTTTGTTTCTTACGTCTTCTTCAAAGGCATTTACTTTTCTATACGCGAGTTAGTGCGATAACCTTCTTCTGAAAAACAAAAAAAAATACATCAGAACAGAATTTCGCGTCTGTATTGCTGACAGCGTGTGCTAACAATGCATGGCACTTCAAGCTATACGCTGCGCAAAATTCTATTTGCATTTCAGAAAAGAGTTTTGTGCTGATTTAGTTGGAAGTTCGGACAGCGGAAGCAAAAAACTGCTTGTTCCGCTCTCGCTCTGTACACAGTTTTTTCGTATTTCTGTTTTTTTTATATGAAACACGTGTTGATCTTCACAAATGGCTCATAAAGCGTCTTGTTGCAACGCTGATAGAGAGCACTGGTAGCTCAAAGAAAGGTTTTTCTGTTCAAGAAACTTCTTCACGGAGCCGATAGTCGTTATTAACAACATGAAGCATAAATAACATACTGGCCGAATGTTTAGGGGAATGCCCCAAAGTGGAGTAGGCCTGTAACGAGGAAGAGAGAGAGAAAAAAATTTATTATAGACGGAATTCGGTGCACACACCTGGATCCCGCACGACTGCCCTGCACTGAGGTTTTTATGTCTCTGAGGTTCATAACACTGGCAGCCCGCCCGGTGGCGATGGTCTGTGCGGCCGGGGGTAATTACTCATTGGCTTCTACCCATGAGTAGCCATACGCTTGCAACGGAAAGGTATCTAGCTTTCTCGGAAACTTCGCCAGAAAATGTCAATGAGTCATTACTCTCCTATTATAAGTAACACTCTCAGTAACAATTTTTAATCACATATTTAAAGAGATGGGTACTCAAGACGCGCAATAAAGCAACTGAGAGCTGCACTAGTTATTAGGGAGGTGTTAGGAAAGTGCATGCTCCAATAGTTTACCTTTCTCGAATCTTTCATAACCTGCAAGCAGAAAACAGTGCGTTTTGCCGTACATAAACGTAAAAACACTGCGTCGCTTAAACATGAAGCTCCAACAGTACATTCATCGATACTTTCCACGTGCAACCAATCTCGCGGTTGTAGTTTATGTTTGCGTCACGCTCCCAGGTTGATCCTTTATTATCGCAGCAGTGCTAAGCTGAGCTGTTTAATCTTTCATAAAAGGAACAGTTCCTTTTAATGCCACTGGTATAAGGTTCGCGTTCTTCAGAAAATCCGGCGTCGCCGTTGTCGGCGTTGTGAGCGAAATACCCCCAGAGAAGCGGCATAGGCGGGCCACCTAGGTGACGTGACCTGAAGGCGTCATCACAACCTGCTCACTGGATTGTGAGCCGACCAATCACCGTGGCAGGTGGCCTTTAAAAAATTCTAGGTCGTGAGAGATTGCTCCGAAAGGCAAACCTGGGTCGCACAAGCCCTATCGGTGGCGCCACCTGCCCTCGCAGGGCAGCGGCACATGGCTTCACCACTCCCCACTGCGCCAGGAGTGGTACGAGTACTCCCGAGGTTCAGTGAATGTGAAGTCGATAATGACCACTTCCGCATGTATTGGCATTAACCCGTTAACATTATCGCGTCATATACTTAAGCCTGAGCTTTTGGGTCCTCTGCCAATTTTTTTTCGGAGGTTGCATTTGAGAAGATGGCGAATTTGTCATGCTTTTTCTGGCCAGAAGTGATGAAAGCTGGGCTTCGTAGTGAACTTGCAGGAACTAGCAGACACTGATTATTTTGCGGTTTCTTTTCTGGAGACTCCCATTTCCTCAAAAAAAAAAAACAACGCGGTGGAAAGCGTTCTTCAAAAGGGTGATATTATGCACTTTTATTTTTAATGCGTTTAAACCTCGGAAGGACAAAATATTACATTAAAGTTACATTACTTCTTAAACAAGACGTTAAGAAGACACCGGGGCTTGCTTCTATTTGAGGAACGAGTGCATCTATTCATTACAGATTGGAACGATTTGCATGTGTTGTGCGAAAGAAACACAACTTGTGATTAAATTCTATTTACTTGCCCAGCTGAAATCATGGATTGGTATCTCTGTAAAACAGGCCCGCTATTTTCAAATCATTACGGGCCGCTGCTGTTTTCTGTGCCTTGTTCTACGCTGCAGATGAAAGTGGTGTAGCATGCATTGTTTGTAAAAGGCGAAAAGCTGGCCTTAAGCCTCGCAGTTTTTTCTAGTTTTTGGAGAGTTTATTTATTTATTTATAAATACTGCAATCCAAACTGAGGTTTTAGCAGGGTGGAATACATTATGGCATACATTGCATAGGCAACAAGAGGGAAATATACAGAACATACAAACTTGAGCAAAAAGCATCAAAAGAAACAAAATAAATTAATGACAAAATAAAATATAGAATAGCTAAATTGGAGGTCACAGATCGAAGCGAGAGCAAAAAAGATTTAGAGATGGAAGTAACACTACATCATTACCTAGCTCATTTCATTCAGTATTTTTCCTAGGAAAGAAGGAATATTTAAAACAGCTATTTCGAGTAGAATAAAGACTTGTTGCTAATGCGTGTCTGTGTCATGTGGTGTATCCCTCACAAAAGGAAACTATATGTGAAACTTTTACTTTTTAATCACCTTTCATTAACTGGTATAAAGATTTCGATAAGATGGCATGCTGTTGGGCCCCCTTTGGAACGTGAAGGGCTTATCTGCGCCTGCACAGGAGAAACGCTGGCTCAAACCAGTGATGCCAGCAGCCACACCGCAGTGGTGTACGGTGCTGCCAGCGATAATTCCTCGTATGACAACGGCTCAGCCGTCTTAAGCATCAAGGCCAAACGAGGACTGCATAATGGCGAAGAATCCTTCTCGTCGAGTGTGTCTACGACCAGAGCGATGTGAGGTTTACCGGCACATAGTGTGTCATTCTTAACAAAACGCAGCAGTTTTCAAAAGCATCTATGGTGTCAACTAATACCTCCGCGAAATAATAATAGTGTGTGCACATTTCAACCATCCGCGAAGTAGTGGCGCCTTGCGTATTGTACGCTCGACTATAATGACTGCAAATTTGCAACGTACAATAGCCAGTTAGGAACATCGCTCATTCGCGAAAACACTCATGATACTGTGATTTTAAAGGTTTGATATAGCAAATTGTCAAGATCAACGCTTCATTTCAGTCGAGTTCGATAGCCTGCCTCCAAAGTAAACGCAGTTCCAAAAACAAAGAAGTCACAAATTATTGTATTTTGCGGGCAATACGACAGAGAAATGTCACTTTTGCCACAAATGAACTGTTGTAAACGCGCCAAACTAGTAACCACAAACATATATATTCAGTGCCGGACACTTAACACGTATTCTCAAGTAGCACATCACGTCGATACCTTAGTTAGGTGGCTATTCTTTGGAATAACAAAATAATTTTATTTATTTATTCATTTATTTATTAGTGACCTGCATCGCCCCGCAGGGTAATACAGCAGGGGGGGGGGGGGGTACAGACTTCATTATAGGCATAAAACAATTATTGTAGTGCATGGAAAAATGCATCATTAGATGTGATACATACAATACTCGATGGCAAACTGTTCCAGTCCCAAACCGTTCTAACAAAAAAAGAAAAAAAGCAAGACGTCACCCTTGCAAGAAAATTCCCTGACCATCAAGCAGTGGTCCAGTCGCTTTGAGATATAATGATGTGCCTGGATATATTGTTCACGGTTTATGCCAGTTTTCGGATAATAAGTCTCATGAAAAAATTTCAGTCTGATGTACTTTCTACGTTCCTTCAAGTCGAATTGCTCATGCCGGTGAGGAATGACTTGAACTTGCAATCCTGATATCGTCACTTTCCTACTGGAATTTGTTGCATTCTTATGTAGTGCGAACTGTCTGAAAAGGTGCATGTGGGAAGATTGCGCACTGTGCCTATTTAAAGCCAGCTATACTATAGATACTTTGTTCATGCAAGCTATGACGACGATGTAAAGGCTTGCTACTTACGTCGTTATCCAGCGCTTAGTAGGTAGCTGTCAGTAAAGGTGGCACCAAAATCCTCTATTTTGCTCTCTCTTGCTCGCACTTCTTATGAGTGTTGGCAGCGCATATTGTGCGTTTTAAGAAACGGTGTCGAAAAAAATTGGCAGTGGCTTAGCTCAGCTATGCCAGGATATGCGTAGCGAGAGGTACGGTGCATCCCTGGTTACGCCACAGCCGCATCACCATCCTCTCTCGGTCGGAGGCCAGGGGAGTCGGGGCGCGGCGTACCAACTCCGCGGCTGTGACGTCACTCGGCTCCTCGCGCATACGCACAAGCGGCGCCAAAGGTCCACAGCGAAACGGCGAGACTGCGGGTAATGTAGCTCTCGCTACAGAATGTGTACACTATTAAATCACTATGGTATAGGAGGCCACTGTTCTTTCGTTTAATGCTTTTCTCGCTCAATAAATTTGGAAAAAGATATGCACCCACTCAAAAACACCGTGACAGCAAGCGGAAACACTTACTGTAATTAAGCTATGAAAGTGAGCCAACCAAGAATTCTTGAATGTTTAAGCCTGGTAAGCGGCTTACTATGGCCCTAAGCCCATTGTACAAAAAGAATATGAGCTCCTGCCAAGACCTCATTCCCATTTATCAACTTTCCATGCTCCAGCCACAGACGTTCTGCGTACTTGTAAGCTGTGGACGGCATATTGATTGCGGGCCTTAGAAGCCGGGGACTGCGCAAAAGCGAGAATGTATGTACTATTGAGAAGAGATGTGGCCAGGATGCGCAAGCACCCAGACAAAATGTATCGCTGCCACCGGTACAGTTCTGTATCGCTGTGTCTATTCCTGCTAGAACAGCCGGTCGTCTGAGAGTCTCGCTGCAACGATGTTCCAATCGCTCGGGTCGATAAGCGAAGCAACGAGCTGGTGGTAAATTCCAGAAAGAAATGCAATCCGCTGGCGCCTTATCAAAGTGACAGCATATGCCGGGAAGCGTCTCAAGCTTCTCGACTCATCATGCAGGCTGTACACGCAACAAGCCCAAGAGAAGCAGGGCTGACGCTTCCATACGGGCACATATTGGTAACTCTGGTGACGCAGTGATGAATTTGAGCCAGCGGTCTTTCATTCTGTGCATTTCTGTCCCCAATACTACATTTGAAGCAACGTCGGCGATCCATTCCGCGCTTGCAGTAAGAAGCAGCCAATTATTTGTATTCGCTTTTTTGGTTCTTTTACGCGAGGGTGGCACCACATCTGAATCGAACTTCTCTCTGAAATTTAATTAGCAATGGCCGGTCCCGTGCAGCGTAGGAGGAGCGAGGCGCGGTTTGGGAAACAAAGCACGCGCCACCGCTGCTGCTTCATTCAATCCTGCCCTAATTAAAACAGCTCTGTGAGCTCTGCGCTTTGCGGTATAGCTGCTGGAGCTTTGGATTGAAATGTTGTATGTCTCTGAATGAAAATTAACGCGTGTTTAAATGAGGTACACATTTTAAATTTTTAAACTATTCTGCAAAACGAGTTCCCACGCCCTTTCAGAGTCGTTTTTCATGCTATCTGAGTTCATACCAATGAGCTTCGCTTATTTTCCACTCCACCGTGCTATTATTCGTGGCAGCGTACTGACAACTTTCAGTCGGAATTCATAATTCCTAGAGGCATTTGGCCAAAGCGACAGAGAACAGCATTTTTACATAGTTTTCAATAGTGCTATTCGCTTTCCTTTGCACCTAGTCTAATCTTGCCAGCCGAATTTCTAAAACTATCGTGGTATTTATTTTCTTGTTTTAAGCCTCCATGAATTACTTTAGGATCTCTTTGCGTCCTTTCCTGAAGGATACTTCACTTTCTGAAAAAAAAAAAATAGGCAGCTCAACGAGTTGGTGAAGCAATGAATTTGTCTCTCTTCCGGTATTTATAGCTCTTCGCGGATAAATATAGTTCCCACCGCCTAAATATGAAGAACGAAAGCACTGGACGTGCAGTCCTGTGTGCTAATGTTTGAGGGACCGTTTTTCCATTTTGTATTTGGCAGTGGTGAACGTAATAACGAGTCGTGCACATTATAGAATGAGCCTA
The DNA here is from genome assembly GCF_055824585.1 of Amblyomma mixtum. Taxonomy (NCBI): domain Eukaryota; kingdom Metazoa; phylum Arthropoda; class Arachnida; order Ixodida; family Ixodidae; genus Amblyomma; species Amblyomma mixtum. The sequence goes on from NC_143015.1 coordinate 55,676,910, forward strand.
AACACTGCCTTGTAGCTTCTGACAGAGACATCTGATTAGTATGAGGGTATCAAAACAGTCAAATATGCACAAAAAACAAAGTAATTTTCAAATGTCTCGGAAGGGAACAACAGTTTACGATTAGTAGCGCGCAGCCCGAACTGGCGAGCGAACCCTTTACCTTCGGGCAGGTAGTGACCACAGATCCGGATCACGAGAGTGAAATAACTGGTAGAATAAGAAAGGGTGCAGCACATATGGCAGGTTCTCTCAGACCATTAGTGGCACTTTACCAATATCCCTTAAGTGAAAACTTAATACAGCTGTATCTTACCGGTACTTACCCATGGGGCTGAAATGTGGAGTGGAACAAAAAGGTTCATCTTAAATTAAAGGCAACCCTGCAAGCTACAGAAAGGAGAATGATGGGTGTAAAGTTAAGGGACGGCAAGAAGGCAGTGTGGGTCAGAGAACAAACGCCGGTTGACGACATCCTTTCGGAAATCAGCAAGAAGAAATGGGGGTGTACTAGAGACCAAATGCGAAAGTAAGATAACAGATGGTCGTTAGATAGCAGATGGTCAGATGGTCGAAGGGAAGGCAAGCGTAGAATGGGGCGGCAGAAAGTTAGGTGGGCGGATGTGATAAAGTTGGCTGAATAAGGTGGCTGCAGGTGGCACAGGATGGGGTTAATTTTAGGAATATAGGAGAGGAATTCTGTCCTTAAGTAAGCGCAGTCGGGCTGATGATGATAGTGCTGTCAAAATGAAGAGAAAAACAAAATAATATAAATGTCTTTTTGCTTATATGACTACTCTGCTATTAAGACTTCTATGCCTCCCCTTTTCAAGCCTATGGTAACAATAACTGAACGCATAATAAAGTGGGATTTTTGCCGTCTGTTTCAGCTACAACCACTCAGTTGCATACCACTTGCTATCATAGCTGCTCCAGTGGACGCACGGTTTAATTCGAGGCACGCTTCGCCAACTTCCGCTCTTCCCCTTCCCTGCCAAGGTAGACCGGGAGAAGCCGAGCGAGGCGACGCCGATAAAACATTTAATGGGGCCAGGAATGGCCACCGTGAAGGCCGATACGGCAGCTTCTTGAGATCGGGTGAGCGCCACTACTGCACTCTGCCAAACCGTGCGTGCTCTGCCTTACCGTATCGCCGTGCGTTCTCCAGTAAGCCGGTATGTTTTTCAGTTCGGTGTTGTTGCAGAAACAAGAGGATGAACAGCTTGGTTTTTCATGCGCTTTCTCTGACTCCAGGGAGAATCTTACTTCCTTTACATTTTCGTGTTTAAGCAACGTACTTTAACAGTTTCAAGCTTGCGAACTGTTTCATGATGCGTATTTTATACACACAATCATAAATTCATAATCATACACAACTGTGATTTATGAGGATAGATGTTATTCATAGATGGTACGCCAAAATGTAGTCCTCAGTGAGTTACCCGATAAAGGGGGTTGGATGATCCTCGCCATGTGTGGGGGTCATCGCCACTTCAAAGGCTTTATGGGTGTTGGTGAAATTAAACGGGAGTAGAGCGTAGCATGGTTTACGTGCTTTAACCTCTCAAAGATGCATGCGGCTTTTCTTACACCATGTGGATATCTCCGCAATATTTCGACACCCAGCGCCTCTTTTTTGTTAAATGCAACCGTACAAACTACTGGCTGCTATACGTCACCTTCCACAGGCACGGCGGACGAGATTTGGTCCCTCGACCTTGTGCTCAGGAGCCACAATGTGCAAGACAGGAAGAGCGACCAACTAAGCTGAGAAATAAAGGTGCATTATGACCACAGCTTGCCAATTTCATTCTCTGCATCGGCCGCCGCCCTGTTAAAGTGATAAAACTAGCATTCGTACACCAAGTTGTGAATTCACACTTATAGAATTCAGAATGATGTTCTAAGCCGTAAGTAATCCGTAAGTTGTAAGCCGTGAGCCATCACTGTTACTGTTATGTGTTTACCGTCTTTGAATTTCTCACGCTGCAGTGGAGGTACTGTACCTTGTGCTGTGCGCGTGGAGTAGTGTATTTCGCGTGGAGTACTGCAAAACGACCTTGACTTTTTATTGTTGCCTTATCATTGCCTTAGATGTGATGTTACAAAGCCAGCAAGTTTGTCTTGAGGACGCCTTGCACCTCGCAATGTTTGACACGTCCACTGCTTTGACATCACTCCATAGGCTTTGTGCATACAATTTGGGGTCACTGAGACGAATATATTTACTTACAGAATGAGTCTGGAAAACACTTACCATCATCATATTGCAATTTAATCCTATCAAACCCTATCGTAAACATTAAAAAAACACCAGTACTTCACTGACCGCCAAAGTCAAGCTTCACTCACAAGACTAAACAGGGCTCCCGCTCTGAAGCACCGAGAACTAGTATATTGTACTTTTCCTCTCGGAAAAGAGATCTAAGAGATAGCGATAGGTAGCCCGCAAGAGTCTGTAGAAGCTCGGAAAAATTGGCAGTGGCTTAGCCCGGCTATGCCAGGATATACGTAGCGAAAGCAGGCATGCGACACAGCTGGCGAAGCGAGCGGAGGCGAGCGCGACGATGAGGCAAGCGGTGTGACGTCATACCGAACGGCGGCGGCGGCGAGGCGCGCGGTGTGACGTCATGCCAGATGGCGCTGCGTGAGCGCGGCGTCCGTCAGCTGCGGTGGTTGCTACGCAACGGCTCAAGGTCGATCCCTGTGCCTCCTCGGAGCACCGCCAATGCGAAATCGTAAGTTCGTGACCAACACAGCTTTCGCTACAAAAGCGAGTAGTTAAACAAAACGCAGAAGTGGTGCCACGGTTACACGGCAGTGGTTTCCTGCTCCTTCGGAACTCCCAGAGTGCATGAGTTGAGCACTTAGTAGGCACTTAGTAGTGCGCACATAGCGCCATTTCTAGCCATAGTTCAAGAGAGCAAGAATATTCTCGAAAATAACGCAATATCTTCGGTAGCCTTCCATCACGCGAGAACCACACTGATGTCAACATAGAAAAACTAAGTAAAGAGAATCGTTAAATAATGTTGCGGTGAAGTTTTCAAAAATGTGCTATCAATAAGGTCTATTAGCGTAATCTCTAGAGAGAGTTACCAGAAGAATAACGTTCCTGTGGCATCTGCTGCTAACTGCCTTAACAACACCACCTTAGTGCTAGGGTTTCAACAAGCGCATTGTGGAGTCGAGTGAAAAAGCTGGAAAGTTGAGTCTATAGGCTGAAGATGCCAAAAGCTCCTCCGCGACGATGCAAACGACTGCTTTTACCTTCACAGTTATGGGCAATTTATCTGAGATTTGCACAGACTGCAGTGTGACAAAGAAGTGGTGTGATTTTTTCCTTCTTCTTGATTTGTATGCAACAACAAACACCCTGAAAACCATAGAAAAACTACGACTTTAGTTGTTCCGTAGAATTTCATCTTCCACCCTTCATTCCATTTGCGCATCCTCTTTTTTGTTAAGGGAAGAAAAACGCCGTAACGCACTTCGTTGAGCTGCAGAGAGGAGAGAAAGGGGCAGAAATTTATTTCTAGCTTCAGAAGTGGTGCCCCAAGATTGGTATTGGGCTTAGATTTTACGTACAGCACTCTGCCTTTCTCAAACTTTCTTCCAAACTTATGTCCAGTGGCTGCCTTTGTAAAGCAATAGTGGATATTCGGCACTTCTGCAAAAAACTCGCTGAGTTAAAAAAAATTGAGAACCGCACGACGTGACTAAAGCCTCACTTCATTCATGCCTTAGGCGTATTGAAAGTGGAGCAGCTGCAGTAGAGTGGTGCAGGAGGCAACACTGGACACCAGAGAGTTGCAACTCAGCTAGAAGGGCGTAGCTCCGGCAGCAACTTAGTCGTCGAAAATTCTTGCCTGGTATCCTTACGCACGACATAAATGATGACCACTCGGGTAGAATCGACCGAGCCGACGCCGAGGAGCTCCTCTCGGTCGACCCCACGCAAGAGCGCACGCAAGCGTTCGTCGTTGATGGAGGCGTTCAAAGCGTACTCTCTGGAGAATTTCTTACGGCACAATGAGTCATTTCGTCGGCATCGTTTCTGCAGAGTTTTCACAATAGCGGCCGCTTCTTCTACGATCTTTTTGACTGTCTTTGTGGGGACTGCAGACCGAACCAGCGAAAAGTTACTCTTTCACCTCTCTCATCAGGTGCGGCAGCTTCGTGGTTTCCGATCTTAGACGGAAATGGGTCAAGAATGGGAAACTTACCGACAAAAGAAATTGGAGGTACCGGTCCTCGTCCAGGTAAAATAAACCAGTCCACTGAACAATGGACGGCACAAGTTCGATATGCAACAAAAGGTGGTCCAAGAAAACTCGGGAGCTATATAAGCTGGCTGGAAAAAATAAATAAAAGAAAGCAGGAACAGATTAAAGATGCTGAGGGAATATGTTTAGAGGGAGACGATGCTGTGAACTACATTACGTCATTTATAGCTGCGTCTTTTAGCAACGACAACGGGGTAATCTCCCCAAGTGAGGCGGCAACACAGGACAGCACAATAGAGAACAGCTTAGAACTGACTAGTCTTAACTAAAAAAAGGCGGAAGCAAAAATTCTTAAATCCACATCCAGAAAGATAGACAGAAATCTAATCAAGCTAATTATTGAACTTGCTTCAAGAAGCACGGAAAGGTTGTTAAAAGCAGTGGAAACAGTAATAGCAAAGAAATTCCGCACTGTTGGCGACACAGTAAACTGAATTCGATTTATAAAGAGAAAGCAGATAGGATGCACACGAAATCCTTCAGTCCGCTTACAATAACACCTGTCTATACAGATTGGCAATTCTGGCGCTGTAATTAAAAATGCAGTCATGGAAAGAAACCAATAAGATACTCGGATAACTTCGCAGCGGATTCAGAAGTGGTGGGCGCTGAGATGATAGGCTGTTCGTGCTTAATCAATGCATAGAAATAGCTAAGATGGAAAACAGGCCCCTGTATTTAGCCCTCATGGACATAAGTGGTACATACGACAACCTGAAAAGGAAACCCCTGTAGAACATACTAAAAGACGAAGGTATCGCTCATGCAGTCATTGATTTCCTGCAGCAAATATGCTCAGATAACAAATTTCAAGTTACATAGTAAGGAATAAGAAGTTAGACAACTATCGAGGCAAGCAAAATATTAAGGCATTGTTGTCCGTTTTCACCGCTGATGTTCATGGTTTATATGATAAATATAGAAAGGCTACAAGAAGTGATCTAGGTAATAATCTGTCATACAGATTAGGCGGAAAAGTCGTTGATGAACGGCTCTCTAAAGAGTAGCAGATAACCTGGAAGATATGAAAATTCTGCTTAATTGTTGTGAAGCTGAAGGAGACGCTCTAGGTTTCAGTTTTGGCGCAATTAGTGAGGTGTGGTTATTTTGAACGGTAAAACTGAGGAGGCGCTTGCAATACAAGGCCATGAATTACCCAGAGTGGCTGAATACAAATATCTTCTGGTATAAGTAAACAACGGACAGACCTATAGAGAAAAGCACGAAGAGTCCGTTACTGCAAAAGGGCGAAGAGGTGCAGGGATAACGAAACGTAGGCTATTAGGGGGGGGGTTCAACAAATATGAAGTACCAGTGGCATTTGGAAAGAAAAAATAGTGCCAGGGCTTACTTTCGTCATTGCGTTTTGTGCCTGAGGGAAGAAGTTTAGTCAAGATTAGAAATAAATCTGAGAGCTGTTGGAAGATTACTACTGGCTGCCCACGGCAAAGCTACAAACGAGGCATTACAGATGAATATGCGCTGGACATTGTTCGAAGCACGAGAAGCTAAGAGTAAAATGTTTTATGAAGAACGGCTGAGAAAATTGGGTGCTAGCAGCTGGGCAGCAAGGGTATTTAAATACTTATACAGACAGATCAATGACCCACAATGACAAAAAAGGATTAAGAAACAAACTAGTAAGTCTACAGTAAACAAGGATGGAGAAGTAAAGAGCTTTAAACGACAGGTAAAAGACGTATGAGGTAAAAACTGGATTGGTTCAATGGAAAAGAAGCAGTGTGTAGAACTATGCCGTAACTGAAAAAAGCGCATCAGGAAGCAATCATTATATGATAAATAAGAGGCAATGTCCTACTTTTTCAAAGTATATCAGGGTGTCCTTGAATGTGGAGCTACAAAAAATATAACTCCGCATATGACACATGCACTGAGTAGGGCGAATCTGTAGAAAGAAATAAACATCGAATTCTCATATGTGGTGGTATCGATCCGGATTTTGATGCAGGTTCCGTCACGCTCCCTCAGGTTTAGGGGTTAGAGATAACAATGGTCAAATGAATGAGTGTGCGGTGGAAGTTACCAAAAAGCGCCTGGAAGATTGGGGGCTCAATGCAGACAGGTGACATCACGTTACAAGTGCTCTATTAAAAATGTATCTAAATAAAATCGCGAATATGTAGTTCGATTTATAACACCGTTAAATATACTTTAAAAATGAATGCAAAAATTCAAATTCGTCCTGGTCCACAGTTGCGCTTGGGTAGATGTCGATGAGTAATTACTTCCTTATTACAAATCTACTCAACCTTAGGGGATTCCCCTCAAAATTTGACAAATAAAATTGAAGCGAGCTAATACTGATTATACTGAAACATGTGAAATATAGACTACATTAATCAGCATATGTTTTGACATGAAGATGCGGAAAAGGTTTCGGTACTGTCATGCTAATGATAAAGGTTGTGTAAGCAAGGACATTTTTTCTTATTCCAACAATACTTCGCATAGATTAAAAGGGCAAAGAAAAACGATTAAGAAGGAATGGTGTGAAAATTGCAAGCAAGTTAGGAAAAATTGACTGGAAGAAATCCAGACATGCAGGCCAGTTTGCAAATAGTAAGCGTTATAATCTCTGATGGAAAGTTTTGTTAATTACCCAGCAGTAGATGTTAGATTCGAAGTCCCACTGCAGGCGGGCCTTTTAGAGAAGCTTGATGCGCATAATTCAACTTCGAACTAACAATTTTGCTTCTTTAAAGCTCTGAAAATTTATGAATATGACTCTATTAGACGTATATACGAGGGGGTGCTGAGAAGTTCCTGGCTTTTCACAGAAAGAATATTGCCAGAGTTTTGAAAGTGCACATTTATTCAACATATTCAACCCTGAGTCTGATGCACTCGTTGCATAGTTCTTTCAGCTTTTCTCGTAAATTAAAAAAAAATATGTGACAGGTCGTCAAACCAGCTTTCAGCAGCAAGTTTGACGTCAGCAATGTCGTCGAAATGACGACCCTTCAGATTTTTCTTCAAGTTGGGAAACAGATGGTAGTCACAAGGGGCCAAATCGGGTGAACAGGGGGGATAGTGGACCATTTGGAAACCCAGAGCCTTAAGTTTGACAGCCAAAACTTTGGACGTGTGCGCAGGGGCATTGTCCTGCAACAAAGGGATTCCTTTGTTTAGCTTTCCCTGGCGTTTCGTCTTAATTGCCAGTTCCAGCTTGTCGACAAGGCCGGCATAATATTCTCCGCTTATACTACAGCCCTGAGATAGGTAGTCTACCAGCAGAATTCCATCTTTGTCCCAGAAAATGAACACCATGACATTTTTGGCCGATTTCTAGGCGCAGAGTTTCTTCGGTCGCAGGGATCCACTGTGGCGCCATTCCTTTGACTGTTCCTTGGTTTCAGGATCATAAATGTGGAGCCATGTTTCATCCTCAGTTACTAATCTATTCAAATTTGGCTTTTGTAGCATCAAAATGGGTCAAAACAGCTCTGGATGCTTCAACTCGGGCCTCCTTCTGTTCATTTTTCAAACATTTCGACACCCACTTCGCTGAAAGCTCGCGCATGTCTAGGATATCGGTAATAATAAAACCAATGTGCTCTCGGGAGATGACCAGTATCTGGGCTATCTCTCTGGCGGATATTCCCCGATCCTCAAGAATCAGCTTATGGAGAGAATCGCTTGTTGCCGGGTGTGTTGAGGTTGTGAGGCCCCCACTACGCGGCTCATCTTCAACAGTTAAAGGCCCAGTCTTGAAACGAGCAACCCAGGTTTTGACAGTGCTGCAGGAGGGACACTTCCCCCTAGTGTTTGTGACATCTCACTGTGAATGTACTTTGCAAGCTTTTCCTACAGAAACAAAAACTTCAGCACGACCCGTAACTCCACAGGCGTGAAACTTTCTTGTGCCTCTGCCATTTCACGTTCTACCTGAAATTAAAAAAAGTTATAAAAACAAGAAACATCTGATACTTGCACAGTTACATAAAAAGAAATCTTGCTTTTTTATGGTACCAAAATAATTTTTGAATTCGACGTGAAAGGGGGCAAAGCCAGGAACTTTTCAGCACCCCCTCGTAAAGGTTAACGAATGTTCCTCCTTTGAGAGAAAATATGAAAACTAGGTCTCAACGGCAAACCAACCCTAACGCTTTCAGTTCGGTGTCTGTATTTCTACTCAGCTTAAAAAATGACTTTCTTTTTGGTGGGGACTTAACATGCCTGATTTCAAATGGGTAGACTACAAACCTCTTCGTACGAATCATTCTTCAGTATCTTCATCCTTTTATGAATTAATTACTACTAATGACCAATATCAGTACGTCACTGAGCCTACACGAGAAACTGAGCACTCATATTCAGTGTTAGATTTACTGTTCTGCAACCGGCCTTCAGTAGTGCGTGATACTGTGGTCATACCAGGCATAAGCGACCACAGTTGTGTTGTCGCTAATGTTCGGCATTTTCCTTATTTCATTTCAAGAGGTCGACGTCGAAAGGTTTTCTTCTTTAATAAGGTAGACTATACATCCATGAAGAACAAACTTGCGTCTTTCCTTCCTGAATTTATTAATCTTAACCAGAATTTAGATTGTAGTTCCCTTTGGGAAGTATTAAAGTTAAGTTGGAATGCCTAATTGATCACTATATCCCATCTAAAAGACTTTCGGGAAAGCGCCTCCGCGACAAACTGTGGATCACGCGGCAGACCAGACGGCTTATCAGGAACAAACATCGTCTTCTAGAATCATACAAAAAAAAATCGGTGCCCTGCAGTATTGCAATCGATTCGTGCTCTTGGCAGTACACTAAAACTGAAATTAAACCTCTTAAGGATAGCTTTTTAAATGACTTGGGATCAAAACTGCCTAATAATCCTAAGGAATTGTGGACGTTTTTGAAACACAACGGACGTGAACCTGTCGGAATACTGATTTTAGACCACGATGGTGACGTTATTACTAATCATGATGATAAGGCATTCTGCTTTAATGCTTTTTCCAGTCTTCTTTTGCGCCCATGTACTACATCGAAGAACTTCCGTTAGCTCGTGAATCTGTCACTGAAACCATGTCTGAATTGGTGTTTACTCACCAAGGTGTGCTAAAATTGCTTAGTGATATCAATTCATCTTCTGTCAGTGGTCCTGATGGTGTTCCTGACTTTGTTTTAAAGTCATCCGCGAATGAAATATCTTATTACTTAGTCATCTTGTTCCGAGCATCACTTAAGTCGGTGTCTCGGCCAACTGACTGGAAAAATGCTAATGTGATACCAGTGCCTAAAAGTGGTTCAAAAAGCTCTGTTGTTAATTACCGACCGATTTCCTTAACCAGTTTGTGCTGTAAAACGTTGGAGCACATAATATATAGTGCAGTCATAAAACACCTTGACTCTCATGAGTATTTTAAAGAAGTTCATCATGGCTTTAGGTCAGGTTTTTGCTGTACTACTCAATTGCTTGAGTTCAGTAATGATCTGGTTTATTCCTTTCACCGTGGCTCTCAAATAGATTGTGTATTTCTAGATTTTAAGAAAGCCTTTGACTCTGTACCTCATTTATTTATTTATTTAGTACATACTGCAGACCCTTTTCAGGGTCCAAGCAGGACAGGCATATATTCTTAAAACTCAAAAGATACAGAACACAATGAAAAGAAATATACATAAAAATGAGGAGACAAATATTTCAAACTATTACGATGTCATAACATGGTTCCAATCGGATATTGTCCGCGGAAAAAACGAATACTTAAAACAGTCAGTTTTCGCAAAATACGGTGTCAATGAGTGAATGTGATGATGTCGGGTATAACGTGTGGTTAAAGGGGATATGTACTGTGAAGGATCCAAAGCAAACTTATGGTTAAGTAAAGAATAAAGAAACTCAAGGCGATATTTTCCTCTTCGCGTTTCAAGTGTTTCAATATTGTTAGCCGCCATGAGGTCAGTGGGGGAGTCGGTGATTTTAAATTTGGAATAGATAAACCTAACAGCTTTTCTTTGAACTCTTTCTAATTTATATATGTTAAGTTTAGTGAATGGGTCCCAAACAACCGAAGCATACTCAAGCTTTGGCCTGATGTAAGTGTTATACGTTAGCAGTTTTACGTGAGAAGGTGAATTTCTTAGTTTATGCCTCAGAAAACACAGCTTTTTAAATGCAGAGGAGCATATTTTATCTATATGTGAGTTCCAGGAAAGACTGCTTGTGATTGTTACACCTAGATATTTGCAGCTATTAACCTGCTTTAGTGTTGATGATCCGAGTGTATACACGTGGTTAATTGGGTTCTTTTTATGTGTTATTTGCATCGAAACTGTTTTTTCAGTGTTAAGAACCATGGAAAACTCGTTGCACCAATCAAGAACATTTCGAAGACACTGGTCAAGTTCGTTTTGATCGTTAGTACACGTAATTTGACGGAAAACGACATAATCTTATCAGCAAACAAGCGAATATGAGTTCCTGGAGTAACCACATTAACAATATCATTGATGTAAATCTGAAAAAGCAAGGGCCGCAAGACGCTTCCTTGGGGCACCCCAGAGGTGATTGGGAGACAACTGGAGCTGCACCCATCGACTGAAACAAATTGCACTCTATTCGTGAGGTAATCTTGAATCCACGATACTAAAACGTCTGGAAGATTAATGTTTTTTAGTTTTTGAATGAGTTTTCCGTGGTGAACTTTATCAAATGCTTTGCTGAAATCCATAAATATGGTGTCTATTTGACCATTCATATCCAGTGTTTTAGCAAAAGTGTGTACTATTGTAACTAATTGTGTTATTGTAGAATAGCCCTTTCTAAACCCATGCTGAAAGTCGCTTAATATGGAGTGTTCTTCAAGAAATTTGTTAATATGTTTAGCAATAATATGTTCGAGCATTTTACAGCATGCGGAAGTTAAATAAATAGGACGGTAATTTTGTAGTAATGTGCAGTCACCTTTTTTAAAGATGGGAACAACTCGAGCAGTCTTCCATTCAACCGGAAGTTTTGATGACAGCAGAGGTTTTTTAAACAACACAAAAAGAAACTTCGCAATTATTTCGGCATAGCGTCGCAAAAATACATTTGGTAAATTATCAGGACCAGAAGAAGTTTTAGGTTTCAGTTCTAAAAGCAAAGCAAATACACCAGGGAGGCTAACAAAGTCAACCTCCGATACAGGAAAATATGATGCGCTTTGTACAGTTTGTACACCTGCTACAGAGAATACGCTGTGAAAAAAAGAATTAAAATGGCGTGCAATGTCAATCGGATCAGTCAAAGTATCTCCCTCCGCTGTTATTTTTGAGATATGTTTCTTGCTGTCACTCAGGAAGTTCCAAAATTTACTTGGGTCATTTTTAACAAAACTGGGTAACGTTGTGTTAAAGTACAAGTCTTTTGACTCACGAACCGCACGTTCAAGATTATTTTTAAGCGTTTCAATCTGACTTAACTGGTGTTTTTTTTTCTTAGATCTTTTTAGTTTTCGCTTCAGTTGAATAATCTTCCGCGTCATCCAAGGTGTGCGTTTGTGAACTTTTTTGCGTTTATTCGGAACGAAGGCATTTAGACAATATTGACACATTTCGACGAATCGCTCCCACAGCTTGCTGACATCATCATTATCATCGAAGCTCTGTAAACAAGTTTCCATATGTTCAATCACTGCGGCATCATCAGCCCTAGAATAATCCTTGAAACAACGTACATGACTGGCTTTTTTGTTGTGGTAAGGGAACTTAACTAAATCTATCGATACGCTTACGAGGTGATGGTCTGAAATGCCTGTTTCGACCGATACAGTATGCATAGAATATTGACGGCTAGCAAAAACTAAGTCTAGTATAGAGGAAGATGTACCTTGTACACGAGTAGGTTGATTTACAATTTGAGCTAAATCATGAGTAAGCATGACATCAAACAGAACGTCTGCACTGCTCCCAGACTTAGCACCGCCTTGTAAGCGGTCCCAGCACACATCTGGCAGATTGAAGTCACCTATTAACAGTATTTTCTTATTTTGGAAATGAGACAGGTGATGTTGTAGCTTAATAAGATAGTCGGGTGTGGCATCTGGTGGCCTGTAGCAACCATACAGGATGAAAGAATGACCCCAGCAAGAAATTTTTATGCAAAGGCATTCAAGGTCAGGAACATCATATACAAGGTCGCATTCTACAGAGTCTTTTAAGAGAATGGCTACGCCACCACCCCTTGAGGTCCTGTCCTTGCGAACGACTTTATAATGAGGAGGAAATACCAGGTCATCTGCTAAGTCGTCATGTAACCAAGTTTCCGTCAGGACTGATATGTGTGGGTCGAACTCCAGCAGTTTAAGTTCAAGCGAGTCTTTCTTGTTTGCAATGCTGCGTGCGTTAATGTTAACTATTCTCAAGCTTTTTATACTAGATTGGCCCGTGTTACTATGACAAGACAAGCTATCTGTCTTAGTGAAGAAAGAAGCTGAGGTAAATGAACCACTCACTTTATCGGTGAGCGGTTTCGCAACTGCGTACAACTTCGCGTCACGGGCCGACTTGCGCCGATCCCGTCGTTTTTTTTTTGAACCCTCACTTTATCATTTTTTTCGCAGTCCCAAACGTAAGGAATATTATTGATATATAACTTATCAAACACCAAGGAAACCCTTTCTTTTTTGTCTCGGTTCGGCTTCGCGCTATCCCATAGTTTCTTTCTTAGTTCACGAACGTTCTTTGAAAAGTCTTCGCCAATTGAATAATCTTTTCACTTTAGTTTCTTTCCGTTCTTGAGTATCACAGTTTTATGCCTACTGTCTAAAAGCTTTAGGATTACAGGACGTGTTTTGTCAATTGCCGGTTTACCTAACCTATGTATCCGCTCAGTAGGGATGGGATCGAGTCCTAAAATATCATGAAAAATATCTTTGTTTACGATTTCTTCAAGCGATTCATTTGTTTCCTCTTCAGTTTCTGGGATGCCATATATGATCAAATTTGACCTCCTACTATAATTTTCAAGCTGCTCAAGCCTTGCTGCAAGCCTTTCAATCGTTGTACTCATACAACTAACCTGTTCTTGGCAGGACGTTACTCGGCTCTCAAGCCTGGATAGGGCATCTAATTTGTTCTCTATGTTCGGTAATCTCTTCTCTTTCATATCTTTTATGTCGACTGCAATATCATTAAGTTCAAAAGCGTAGCTTTTTGGGCTTGTTGGTGCATGATCATAGCGATATAATAGCGCAGATTAAGACAGGACACACGAAGAAGACACGAACAACACGAGCGCTAACTTCCAACAAAATTTTTATTACACACATGCAACATATTTAACACCAAAACCACGTCATCACCTGTGCTATCAGTAACGTTGTCTGAGAAATGATAGCTCCTTATCCGATAAAAAGATAGAAGGAGTGCTTATACATGTCTCTCTCGAAGAATTTATCTTCTCTGCTTCAATTATTAACCGCGTAAGCATGTCCCTACTTTTTGCAAGGACAGCAGTTTTCTCAAAAAATGGTTTGCATGCTTTTGATTCGCATAAATGAATATGATCAACAAGTGATTTCTCTTTGCCGTTCTTGATGTCGCGTGCGTGTTCCATTAGTCGTTGATTGAGGCATCTCCCCGTCTGGCCGATGTAATGGCCCCCGCATGATAACGGTATTTTATACACGACACCTTCAATGCATGGCACGTACGGCTTCTGATGACGAGTTGTGCATCCACGTGTTCTGTTGCTGTTGCTTTTCCCAATCTTGCACAACGAGGCAAGTTTTTTTGGCGTGGTTTTTTGGCGACGTGGTTTTGGTGTTAAATATGTTGCATGTGTGTAATAAAAATTTTGTTGGAAGTTAGCGCTCGTGTTGTTCGTGTCTTCTTCGTGTGTCCTGTCTTAATCTGCGCTATTATATCGCTATGATCATTAAGTTGTTGTAAATTCGGGTCATGTCAGGGCCTGGGTTCGATTCAATGTCACCGGCTAACAATAATAATTTCCTCAGACACAATGTGAAAACCTGTAGCAAGCAACAAAGCCGAGGGCACGGCAGCACCAACAGGAATAGGTCATTAGAACGAAAACATTTTTCATACTTTTTGCTCACCTGCACAAGGAAGACAAACGGATTAGTGCTCCGCATTCTGTCGATGCTGCCATGCCCAGTGGTTGCAAAACGAGCGTGAGTCCCATTTATAGCTTGAGTGCACTGTGATGCCCCCTGCAGTCCAGGTTCCTGGCAATCAGAACGTGTTGCCGAAGAATGATGATACGGATGCCAAGATTCCAATGCTGGTGGGCGTATTTCTTGATCGATGTCTTGATGCGTTGAAAGATGGACATGCACAGAGAGGTTCAGCACGCTGATGTCCGGACAGCCAACGTTGGAACATCCAAGAAGGCCACATAGCTGCACAAGGAAGACAAACGGATTAGTGCTCCGCATTCTGTCGATGCTGCCATGCCCAGTGGTTGCAAAACGAGCGTGAGTCCCATTTATAGCTTGAGTGCACTGTGATGCCCCCTGCAGTCCAGGTTCCTGGCAATCAGAACGTGTTGCCGAAGAATGATGATACGGATGCCAAGATTCCAATGCTGGTGGGCGTATTTCTTGATCGATGTCTTGATGCGTTGAAAGATGGACATGCGCAGAGAGGTTCAGCACGCTGATGTCCGGACAGCCAACGTTGGAACATCCAAGAAGGCCACATAGCTGCACAAGGAAGACAAACGGATTAGTGCTCCGCATTCTGTCGATGCTGCCATGCCCAGTTATTACATTATTACACAGTTATTACAATTATTACATAAGTTAAGTTGTCTTGGTCTACACCCCAGTGTCATCGTTTGGTTTCATTCGTATCTTCAGGGCCGCATGCAGCGTGTTTTGAGTAATGGTTCGCACTCAATTTATGTAAATGTTTCCTCAGGTGTAGTGCAGGGGTCTGTTCTTGGGCCCCTTCTTTTTCTGATCTATATCAATGATACTGTTTTGGATCTTACCTGCAAAGTTCGGTTCTATGCTGACAATTGTGTCGTTTACCATGTTGTGGAAAATTCCTCTGATGCGTTAAAACTACAGCGAAGCTATGATTCCATCCAGTCCTGGTGCTCAAAATGGCAAATGTCTTTGAACGCCACAAAATGCCAATTTGTCTCTTTAACTCGAAAGCGTTCCCCACTACAAACAAATTACTCACTACATAATATTCCCTTGCAAAAAGTACTTGAATATAAGTACACCGGAGTTTATTTTACGTGTAACCTAACATGGACGAACCAAGTTGAGTACACTACATCCAAATCCTGCAGAATGCTTAATTTCTTAAAACGAAATTTCAATAAAGCACCGTCTAATGTCAAACAACTCCTGTAATTCACTTACATCCGACCAATTCTTGAATATGTCTGCCCTGCATGGGACCCCTAGTTTGCTTACTTATGTGATATGCTCGAGCGCGTCCAAAATACTGCTGCGAGATTTGTGTCCAATAATTACAGCTTCTCAACTAGTGTCACGCCTCTTAAAAACCACCTTGGCTGGGGATCTTTAGCTTACCGTAGGAAACATTTGAGATTGCAAATCATGCATTGCATCTATTTTGGAAAGCTAAGCATTGAAAAAGACCAGTATCTGCTTCAACCTCACTTTTTTTCTAAACGAGTTGATTTTATCAGTGTAAAATCCGAGAGATTAAATGTCGTACAGATGTTTACAAAACCTCGTTCTTTCCACGGATGATCAATGAGTGGAACAGGCTACCTGCCGGCGTCACTTACTGCTGCACAGAAGGTCAATTCTGCGCATTCTTATCTGATGTGTGACGTGGCGTGCAGTTGTCTTGCGCGTGTCTTTTTCATTTCATTAGTGTCATTTCATTTGTGGAGCGTGGTTGTCTTCCTTCAGTGCATGTTTTTGCTCATCTATTAGTTGTGTGATTGTATTTCTGTTATCATGTGTACTTTCGGCCAAATGAGCAGAAGTTATTGTCTTCCCCCCCCCCCCTTGCAATAATGCCCTCGGGCGCGGCAGGTGTCTGTAATAAATAAATAAATAAAAAACCCAGAAAACGATCAGCGCAGCATAGCCCCTGCATCTAGTTCATGTGCATCTCATATGCTTCGGAACTGGGCGCTTGAATAATTATCACGCTCAAAGCAAATTAGCAACTTCACTACTAGCTCTAAACACATAGGAATCCAGTAAGCTCCCGCAATCAGCAACAGTTTTATACGCACGAACAGACAGAGAGGATGCTGTCAACAATTAACCTCCGGAAAGGTAAGTGGCCAGTAGAAGGAATGAGCATCATATTTCTGTGGCTAGCAATGAGCAATCGAAATGGATAAGAAGCTGCTATTTGTTGTAAATTGTACTTTGCACTTGGTAATCATTTCCGGATTAAGTCGCATTTTTGTGCCAAAATTCTTGAACATTCGCTCCAGCCGTAGTATCAACATAACAAAATCTGCTCACAAATCCTGCAACAGATGACGCACATCAAGGGAAAGAAAAATGGCTCCGTCTACTGCAACTCCAATGCGTTCCGCCGAAATAAATAAAACCTAAAAACCTGTCAGATATTGCGGCATCGACTTGTGTTACGCTCCAGTGCCTTCTACCAAATTAGGTTTCCCTGTTGTAAATTTAATATATTCTCGAAAGTACGTCGTAATCGAAAGTATATGAAATATTCACGGCTTCTGGATAAAAACTGCCAATTTTGTATAATGCAGTTCCGAACCCTATGAAGCAGCCCAGATATTTTTTCCCCGACTACATGAGCAGATATTTACCTGATGACGACGCCACATGCGCTACGGATCCAA
This sequence comes from Amblyomma mixtum, assembly GCF_055824585.1. Classification (NCBI taxonomy): domain Eukaryota; kingdom Metazoa; phylum Arthropoda; class Arachnida; order Ixodida; family Ixodidae; genus Amblyomma; species Amblyomma mixtum. The sequence goes on from NC_143015.1 coordinate 55,693,980, forward strand.
AAACCTTATCAAGAAGTGCGTGCGATTTTGCGAATGTCGCTTTTTATCCGCAGCAAAAACTTGCTCGTTACATGCAGGAAAAAATAATTTTCGTTGCTTATGCCAAGACATGTATAAAGGCAGTTATTTAATTAAATGCTGTCTAGCTAAAGCCTTCATGATTTTAGGATATAAACGAATATGAGCGCATAAGGGACACTTCAGATTCAGAAATCACATTTCTTAATGTGCTAAAGTCTGCCAGCAATCTAATATACAGGAGGGGGTACCGGAGTCCAAGACTATAACCGGCTTCTTTAAGAAAGAATAAAAAATGAAAAAAATATTTGAGTCACGCCGCGGTGGCTCAGTGGTTATGGCGCTCAGCTGTTGCCCCAAAAGATGCGGGTTCGATCCCAGCCGTGGCGGTCCAGCTTCGACGGACGCGACATTCAAGAGGCCCGTATACTTTGCGACATCAGTGCACGTTAAAGAACCCCAGATGGTCGAGTTTATAAGCAGACCTCAACTACGGCATCACTCATAGCCAGAGCCGCTTTGGGGCGTAAAGCGCCATATGCAGTAAACAACAATCACAATCATTATATGAAAGACCATACCAAAGAAATATTAAGCACCGCTTTAATCCATCCGCGTGAAGGTTTTTTTGTTGCGAAAGCAGCACTACAGGAGTCGCCGAGCCATTTCGCGGAGCTGTCGAAAGGCCATACTGCGCATGCGCGAGGAGGGCGCAAAGCTGGCGAGCCGCCGCCGTCGCTGCGCGGGTGACTCAGAGGTGCCACCGCCGCGCTAGTTATGCGCCAGTAGCGGCGCATAACTAGCGTGCCCCGGCCGCCGCCGCTGGCGCGCGCTCTCCATCGCCTCTCTCCCCTCGCTGCTTTCGCAATCCTCCAGGTTTGACCAGAGCTAAACCACTGCCAATTTTTTTTTTATGCCAAGCATATTACTAGAGCTACACTACAGCCCGTCGAGCGCGGCGGTGGAGCTACCATTGACCTTTAGCGTGACCACGTGACACCACGTGACAACATGACGTCACAGCAGAGGAGAGATGGGCTGCCGGCTCGCGCGGTCGGCCGGGGCGGTGGAGGCTCCACATCAGAGGCGCGGCGGCTGACCACGTGACAACATGACGTCACAGCAGAGGAGAGATGGGCTGCCGGCTTGCGCGGTCGGCCGCGGCGGTGGAGGCTCCACATCAGAGGCGCTGCAGCTGACCACGTGACGCTACAGCAGCGGTATAAAGCTGAGCTTGCCTCGCTCTCAGGGCACTTACGAGGCGGCCAGGTGTTGGGATGCCGCCTAGAAGCAGGGCTGATTTGAACGAGAAGAGAAAGCTTCAGCGTGCCACAGAGACCGATGAAGAGCGGGATGAACGTCTGGCTAAGCGGCGTGCTCAATATGCGGCTCGGCGACAACGTTCTACAACAACTGAAGAACAAAGCGAGGAACTTTACCAAGCCTAGCCATCAATATGCTTCGCATCTGACTAGGCTTAACCTTAGCTAAGCCTCAGCCATTTTTTTTTAAAGCAAACCTTCCCTTCCTCCAAACTGTATATAACAGATGATTAAGTGCTCATTTGCGTATTCTGTTTGCGTCCACTGGTCATAGGAGTGAGGGGCCTATGTGGGGGTTTCTTAGAGAAGTCGTCGACACATTCCATTTCCTCACTGTAAGGTTTTCCTTATAATTCCTATACAGCCTATCCCGCAGACAGGTGACAAAAATTCTGATTGAGGCGTTGCTTGCTGTACCGATGTATTGGCAGCCTTAACTCTCGTCTGTAGACAACAGCGCGCGGGTGCAACGGTTGTGCGTTCAAGCTACCACAAAGACTTTGTTTTTTAAACTTCACACGTCCACTTCACCTCTCAAAATATGGGTTCGTGAAAAAGAGACTGTTGTGCCGTGGTCTGTGAACTGTCGCTTGTGTCGGCGGCCAAAAAGTGCTGATCATTGGTTTGTGTTTTGTTGTGATTCCTTGTTTTTTTGGACATCCTTCAAAAGTCAGTCAAAAAGGACATAGAGATTGCGCCTCATACTATGAGATTTTTGCCTACAACGGAAGGTTCCATGTGATCTTTCAGCGCTCCTAGGACTGTTTAACCTCTGGAAGAGCCGCAGGGCAGATCACCTCGCAGAACCGCTGCATTCATCAAAGTCTCTGGTTTACGGTTTGTGCGGGTTTAACGTCCCAAAGTGACTCAGGCTATGAGCAAGGCTGTAGTGAAGGGCTCCGGAAATTTCGACCCCCTGGGGTTCTATAGTGTGCACTCAAAGTCGCACCTGTTCAGAGAGCAGTTTGCAAGGGAGCGAGGGTCATATACTACGCGGAATCGACCCACTGCTCCCTTTCCTGGATGCATGCGTGTGTCTCCAAGAATTTGATGTGCTGACAAAGTGAGAGTGGATTGTGATGTGATTGTGTATGATGGGTTGCGTGATGCGACGTGCTGAATTTACACTTGAGGCCGGTCAGTGTGGGTGTACTTCCAATCAATAAAGAAAAAAAAATGTTCCAACCTAGCCTGACCGTAGCTTTTCAGATTCGCCACCCAAGAGTCAGGGGTCCGAATGCCGTCAAATAACCCCGACTTTATTTTTTGCGTATTTCATTTTTGGTGTATACTTAGGTGCCTTATTGATGCTTGGCTCTTGTTGCGAAGTTCTGATTACAAATTTTTAAGCAATAATGACTTTATAAATGCAGCGCTCCACGTCTGAAATTTCCACCTCTTCGCTGAAGGGCTTCACGATGTCGCGTAGTTGACAAATAAGCGCACTTGCTTTCACTGAAGAACCAGGGGGCGAATAGCAGTGTTTTTGACATGTGGTTTCATGTTTGAAAAAAGCTGTGCAGACTAACACGCTTAAAACATGTCTCTATGCTGCTTGCTTGACATGCGAGTTATGTGGCATAAAATATAACATCCAAAAACATAACCAATACGAAAGAAATAAACGCGCCCATAACGTTATCAAGCAACCCGGCAACGCAAAGAAGATAAGAAACCCGCTTCTGTAGCTCTGGTGAATCAATAAGCAGGCCCGCTTCGCCGACTAATGAGATTTTCAGCGACGTGCGTGACAAGGCGCTAGTCGCGCGCCAACCCGCTGCCATGGGAGCCAACGTGGACAAGATGGAATTCTGCAAATTAAATTGACAGAAAGCGCCTGAACGTATGAGGCAAAGTGCCCTCCTTTTTCCTTAAGGAAAAGAACACGTGTGCACATTTCTGTCGCATGTCATAGTAACCAGCCCAGATAGTCGCGATGCAAATTTAATGCCCGAACGAGATCTAGCATTCTTCGCACGAAGGGACGCAGAAGGACGACGAACGCTTGAGAAGCGCTCATACCTAACAATTAGTTCATAATATTACATCTTAAATCTATACTGCCACATTCGTTGAAATGATAGCTCTATGAAGCAGCTTATTCGAGCTAACTGGCCTTGGTATCGTACTATGTCGTCACTTGAAACTACACCATTCCCATTATGACGAAAAAGAGCGTTGCCCACGCAGGCCTAAGTGAGGAGAACATGTGGACAGGGGTGTCATTTTTCCGAGCATATGCCGCTGTATGCTGTACATATAGTAAAGATTTTCTTTGCAGGGCATCCACTGGTGGTGCTTAAGTATTCAGGGGCGTTTGTGCCGTCATTGCCGATCAGTCGCACTGGGAGAAAACGAAGAACTCTGCGGGTTTCACACCGTCATTTTTTAAGGCCACGTCTCTGGGCCACGCGGTGTCAGCGTTGTAACACGAATGGGAAGATGAAAAGGGAGAGAAAAGAACAGGTACCACATGACTGCTGAACGCTCTCGACGTTATGACGTCACTCACGACATCAAGTTTACATATCTCTTTGAGTTCCTCTTCTCCCTTGCTGAATGAATTTTGCCAGACGCCTGCCTTGTTTAGATAGATATGCAACCACGTGTAGCGTCGGCCATTTACCAGTGCAGCCCTTAGCCCCTCACACACTCGCTTCAAAACTTTCACCCAAAGACATTCAGTTGGCTTTATAGCTGGCGCTAATGAAGGTTAGCGGCACAAGCGCAGCCAACAGCCTACGCCTGGCGCCGACTGGCATCTGCACTTCGCATCCCCCCGCCCCCCAGCCCAGCCCTTCGTAGCTATCCTTCAAATTTGGCTTACGACAAGCCTAATCGTCTGGTCACTTTAATTTTCACTTACAGAACGGCAGAGGGTGAAAATTGTTCTTGAAAGTGTATGCGAGATTAATTTAACGCGAACGCTCTTAATAATGACGGTGCCAGAAGTTTGCACGTAACTTTCACGTGGCCGCTCCCACTTTGAGCTTTTTTCGAAGGGTTAAACAGCCGTGCGTCATTTCTGCTTTGAGTGCAATGCCGTAAGTCACAGCAACTGTACAAAAGGGTGTGATAACCGAAGAAGCGGAACACTTCTCTGCTGCACTCCTTAGTAGTGCTCTGTACGCTAACAGTGGTTGTCACCGCTACCACGTGTTCCTATCAATGCAGCGGGTTCACTTTGATGCCATCGTGATACTACGTCTCCAGATTCAAGACACTTTCGCCAGTACCAAAAAAGAACATGTAGCTGATGACGTGGATCTACAGCAGACGAAGCGGGCGAGTAATTTTTTTTTTGTGATAGGAGCTATAATCATGTGAATAGTAAGCTAAAAGAAAGATGACTGACAGAGCAGTGCCCGCCACTAGGTTTCTTTTGCCGCATTCCCTCTTTCCAAAGCCATCGGAAGCTGGACTGCATGTCCCAGAAGACCGGTGGCTGATGTCTGCTGTACAGAAGAATGGCCTGAGGGGCGAGTTGGTGCATAATGAAATGAACGGCGGCGCAACAAGAAGAACACAACAAGAGAGGGGACACCACATGCGCTGTGTTTAAATACGCCACCTTTCCATGCAATAAACAGTTGGTAGTGTGCGCATGTGGTGTCCCCTCTCTTGTTGTGTTCTTCTTGTTGCGCCGCCGTTCATTTCTTCTGCTGTACATTTTAATGCATAAAGTCGCGTCTTTCGGCTTTTTGTTCGCAGTATTCTTCGTTGTTTTCGCGTGTAATGTCTGCTATTACATGAAAGGAACAAGCAAGCTGAACGCGAAAGATGTTAGCGTTGTTTGGAGAGCCCTGTAATCTCAGACAAATCGAAGAAAATAGACATGCAGGTTTAATCCTGCTGCAGTTAAGGGGTACCTGCACAAAACGCTACGTTCTTGTCTGGTTATTTTCTTCCGAGCGTAAAGGATCACTAGTTGAATGACGATGAGATTAAGGTCATTTTATAGCCGAATTTTTGTTTTTAAAAGGAAAGGCGACCGATGGCGGAAGTCCTGGCACTCGTCCCTCGAAGAGCCGCTCTGCTGCAATTTCAGTTTCGAGTTGCAGGCAGCCAATATCTCGTGTAATCGATGGCGAGTGATATTTATCACTTTACGGCGTCATTTACATTCCAGACGTGCTTTTAACCTAACACCATAGCACAACCACGTTTGACGCGCTACACAGCGCGAGAGAAAACGAATGACGAGAAAGACGTATGCTGCTGAACACGGCTTTTTTCGATGTGCACAGCATTAGAGAAATTGTGGACGAGAAAAAGGAATGGAGGACAAGCGCTGTTAGAAGTCAACAGCATGAAGCAACGCGAATAAAATTCCATTCAGGCATAATTAATGAATACGACACAGTACTTGATACACTCTGTTTAGAATGCAGTACCAGGCGCTGATGTGAATCAAGACCCCTGCGGCACCTCACCATAGTATTCGTAGAATCGCTCCGGTGCGATACAAAAATAATTCGGCAAAGCGCTGAGTGCAATGTCGGCTGACTGGACAAAGTTTCCACCTATTCTTTCTTAAATTTATGCCCCATTGGTGGCATAACTTGAGCTTAGAGCGTGGGTACATGCATTCCAATAAGCAGCAAAGTTGGCGACTACAGACCAACGGGACACCACAGAGCTGAGAAAACAAGGCTCCGGGCGGGCTGTGCGTAGCGATGTCCTTTCGTCTGCTAGTATGGCCCCTCTGCAATGCAAGGGATCCTTTCTGGTCTTCTCATCCAGTCCACGGTGCAAAAACGTAGGCATTATCATGCAAAAAGACGAGAACGGGGAAAAGACAAAATTCCAAAAAGAAACCGAAAACTGAAAAACCGTGCTTAGGTCTGATTTCGTGCATTGCCTAGGTCGACTTCTTGGTCGAAGGCGCTTACTTCCCGTGGCTTTCTTTAATTTCAAGCGCCGGATAACCCATTCAGCACCCTAGAGGTGATCAGTGCGACAGAGCCCTCACACATTTTGTAACACGGACTGACATTTATACTTGCGCCTTCTTGCTCCGCAAACTTTGAGTACAGAAACAGGGCGATGTTTAGCTGCAACCAGCGAAAGACGCCCGCCCGTTTCTTGAAGAAACACAGCTTTGTGAAATGTAAACGAAGACACTTGTGACAAAAAGCGCGCTTTTCGTACACGTCATCTCATCTACGCGGATCCTAGCTGTAGCTGCATGCCCCTCAAAAATTTCGGGTAAGGGGAGGTCGGGATCGCATTAGGTGGCCGTAAATCTCAAGAGGAAACAGTTTGATTTACAACTCTGGTATAAACCATGGTCTTTCCGCCTAATAAATTACAGAGCTGGGAAGCGACGCGGACTGCTCTCATTACTGGAGTGCAAGGGGTATTAACCAAGCCAAGTTCACTGCGCTAGCCGCCCATTTCTATGATGCAATACGTTTTTTCTTATTGGTCTTACGAAATATAGTTGAAGGGGAGCATGGTGTTTCATAAGGTGTAGCAGCGTGCCGGGTGAATGCAAGCTTCGGTTGTAAAAGCTCTCCTTCTTGTGTTCACTAATAAATTATGGTATAAAACCAGCAGGCCAACTCTCTTTTTGCTTTCGTGTTTTGCATGTTCTATGCAATATGAGCGTCTCAGCCACTTTCGTTAAAATCTACATCGTGCGGTTCGCCCTTTCCCAGTAGAACGTCAACTCCGAAAGGCTTCTTTTTGCTAAATCATAACTTCTACAGCTTCCTCCCGGACCATTAGGTCTTAACGACTGCTGCAAGAAACGCGAACAGTGTCCTTGACCTTGCCAACTTTAATATCCAAAATGACAGTAATTAATGCACAAGCTTGCTTCATGGGTGACCTTCTAAAGTCAGTTTTCAGAATGAAAAAGTAACTGCAATTCAAAATTAGTAATATAAAGCCATTGTGCAATAAAGCTATGAGGCGTAAAGAGCCCTCCAAGGCGTGCGGAAGGTCAGAAAGCCCATCCATCATATCTGAAAGGCCTCGAAAAACTTAATTTGCATACGCGCTTTATCCCTTATATGGGACTCCGGAAAGCTAGCAAGTAAAACCTCAGAGATAAGAAGAGGCTGTTTTTGTTGTTCAGAACTTACCACGAACTTGGCTACATGCATGCCTATGCTGCACAACTAAAAATACTTCCTGCGAAATCCAGTTGTAGCCCACAACAAGTCTTTTTATCGTGGTATTCAGGACAGGGAAATAGGGAAATAGTTTGCGTGGCTGCGAATGTGGCACTTTAGACATTACTACTATAACAAACACGAGCGTTTCAATTCTTTCGGTTCGAGCCAATGGTGTTGTGGTTGCAGAAAGAGGAAACTGAATCAAAGTTCCCTACTTAACAAAACTGAAATTGTGGCAGCCATCTGGTGCTTTTAATATTGCATGCCAAATGGCTTCCACATCGTAAATGAATATAACGGTGGTGCTGTAGCTGCTGGGTTGCGTAAACGGAAAATCAATATTCAATAGATAAATTTCAGGGCTAAATTAGCTGAATTTCAAAATTTCAAACGAGCTCAAATTTCAAAGAAATATCTAAATTTCAAAATCAACAGCTAAAATTTCAGGGCTAAAACGATATTCCCATTCTATTTAGTTCGCTTTTTTTACTCAGTGTGCCCGTAAATAGACATAAGAAAACTTCAGCGTGGCTGCGTCTGGCCTTTACAGTCTCCAGAAGGTTTTCTTATGCTAACGACGATTTTTCACTGTGTGAATCTTAAACGGCACCTAGAAGTTTGACCTAGAAAAGGAAGAAATCATTCGGGGCAAAGGACGGCTTTACTAAAAGGCACCACTTGCTGACACGGATTCAATAGTTATACGTACTTTTGATGGTATTTTTTTTCTATAAGTTATGCCCCCCCCTCCCCCCCTCTTAATAATCGCATTCGTGAGTGAGAGTCTTGACACTTCAAAGCGACCGACGACGAGTTCGACTCATGTGTTCCGTGACGCTTCTCTTTGCCATTGGTCGTTTACGAAGAAGCACTTCGTGAAGAATTGCTGAGGTGCAGTTGAAGGGGGTGAAAATGACCACAAGTAAGACAAAAAATTAGGGCAACAAATGTCATACCGTTTTCAAAACACCGCAACCATTAGGAGAAAAAATACAAGCTATAAGACAAGAATGGGAAGGTAAAAATTTTCTTTTTGTGTTGGTGAACGAAACCTCCAGGTTTACTGCTTTGGCGTTCAATAACACCTTAATGGTTGCTTGCAAACGTCCATTATTTCTTTGCTATTATTCTCCCAAGCGCGAGGCCAGCAAAGCTTAACGTATAATATGTTGCATTTCAAATATGCGCACAAATTAGGCAGGATATATGGCTTCTTTGCCAAGGTTTCAAGAACAGTACGACATGGAAGAATACCACAAGGTACAATATAACTGTAGGCTGTATCAAAAGATACCACAGCGTGACATCCTTGAAATGCCTACGTCAGGCACCGTCTTCTTAATAACATGCAAATGAACTTGGGGGGATTTGATGCGCCACAATCCCCGCAGTCTTACCTTCAACAATCAGCGCCTAAGCGAAGGGACTGCTATGCAGATGCCGGTTCATTTCTGAGTGATCCGACATAAATGCATTTAAAAATTTGCATCAACCCCGCTGTTGTGCTAAATATAATGTCTTTGCGGGTTTAAAATATACTACAGATTTTTTACGTTCCAGTCAACTTGAAATGGTAAGACAAGTTCACGAAAATTGAACGTGTTTAAAACGGGTCATGAAACACGTGTGCAAAAATCCGGCAATGCTTGGTAAGTTGCAGAATTCAGGCCCAGCAGAGCTGACTTATCTGAGCGACCATCAGTCATGGTTTATGGGGGTTGTTAGGAACGGGGCCACAATCCCACCGCTGGAACCAGTGTTAAAGATGGGGCTTCAATCCCACCGCTGGAACCAGAGTTGAAGACGGAGGGGTCCTGGAGATGACTAACTCGTTTAGCCCCGCAGGTACCGGCTCCGAATGACGATGTCGGACTGCGTTATCGAGGAAACTGTACAGAAGGGTTTATTCTACATATTTACAGATGAGAATCGAATCGAATGCAATCGAATGCCATGCTCCGATCACACAACAACATCCCGTTAAATACGGGTCGCGTTCCCCAGATCCCTGACTGGGGAACTTGGTTCGAATAACGTTGTCCAATCGGATGGGCCATTGATGACGCTGGCGGTACCACCCACGGCACGGGGCGGTGCTGAAGCTCTCTCGCTCTCTCACAGCTCGGGGGATGAGAAGGGGAAGACAGTCATCAAACACAGATGCGTTGCCTCCGTGGGAAAGCAGAATCCCGCAGTCTCCTCGCAGGTGGTTGAACCTTCTCGAACTCCCCCGCCGGATGGCCGAAGCACGAGACCCCTTCGACACAGCGTCTTTCAATTAGCAGCCTCGCTCAGCGTGACCTTGCGTAGCATCATCCAGTCCGGTGACCCGAAGGCCGACTTGGCCAACGTATACCGCTGCTTCCGCCGTGCTTCATGTGCATCTCTGCTTCCAGCGTTGCTGCTGCTGTCCCAAGTTCTCGCCGCATCTTTGCCTAACGACGACACTCGTTTGACAGTAATTTCTCCCAGGTCCGTGGGGCACAGCGCCCTTCGATCGGTTCGGAGGTTCGGTGATTTGGAGTGCAACAACCCCGCCGTCGTCGTCAATGCTTCTGCCGCCGGCGCCAGGCCTCGTCATATCCCTTGCTTTGCGATGAGTCACACCCGGCTTCCAGGACCACGTTGTCCACTCTTAACAGCTCGTCCGCGGCCCGAAAAATCTCGAATGGCCAGCGTTCACGACCGCTGGGCAGGAAGAGATGAGGCCGGAGTCGGGTGGAAGGGCTGGTCTCCAGAAATGGCATCCAAGCTCGAACATTCAACAAAGAATGGCATCAGTGGACTGTTCCACGAGACAGGGCACTGACCCACAAGCAAGCGCTCGGAATTTGCCAAAGACCCACCAGGCTTCCCACAATGACAACAAAGGTTTACTAAAACTTGACTGAATTTTGGTGCCGAGAAAGCGCAAAATATCCCCTTTGAAATCGCCAAAGACGGACTGCTTGGACCAAGGTTAAAAAAAAAACCCACACACAGTAGGTGGTCCTACCAAGTACTCCTGTCTACAACAATCGGCTGAATCCATCAGCATTTCCGTGCGGTTTTCCGTTCCTGAAGCGCATCGAGAAATTCTGTTTTTGGAGAGCAGGACTCCGTCTAAGCAAGCGACCATTTTTTGGGGGACAAAACTGTCATAAGCACGTTTGAGACGATGGTCAGTCTCAAATATGAACTTTGCGCCGTTCAAGTAGCTCTGGTAACCCGACAACATCTGTGCCGCCTAAACCAAACTCGCGCTCTTTGTCTAAAGCGCTTAACGCTTTTCTACATGTCAGTCTGCGGCTGACGTACTGAACATGGTGCTCTTCGTGGCCGTCGCCAACTTGACTTAATTAAAATAGCACCCAGTCTTCTATCATTGACGTCACACTGGACTACTTTACTAAAATAAGTGGCCCGAATCAAAGGTCTGGACACGAGCGCTTCCCCCAGACGAGTTTTCTCTTCGGTCATTTCAGTGTACGTCAGTGAGGCTCCCTTTTCGTAAGGTGTCAGTCAATCAAGGGATCTACGCTCCGTCTACGCGACGTTAAGCGTAGTTCTACTCGAGCTGCACTCCTGTGAGTGCCCTTATCTCTTGGTAGCATGTGAAATCGACACCTGTGATTTCTAACTCAGTGACGCCCTATCCTTTCTAAGGTAAGGAAAAAAAACAGTAACCTACGATCAACTTGTTTTAATTCAAAAGTAGCCTTTCCCTGCCTGATTTCATAAACATACACACAAAAAAAAGAGGCATAAAAAAAAAGAAACAGCTACATCGAATCGCCACGCGGGGGGGGAAAGCTGACTCCCCGCCGCCGAGTTGAAAGGATTAGTCTTTCAGACGCGCCCGCCGGGGTCGCGCTTTGACTGATTGTACTGCGGTCAACTCTTGACAAAAGGCTGCAGAAAAAAACGATCCCCGACTTTCCCTGTCGTTTCCGCGCCCCGTCGAGGCTCTCCGAAAACCTTGGTCGCGCCTACAATGTCGATAACCGACTCTGGCTCTGGACAACGAGCAGTGACCAGCGCGAGAAGTTGCCTCTTTCTCTCGCCCCAAGCAGGAAGCTCGGCTACTCATTCGCCATGCGCGCTTCTTAGAATGCGGGGCCAAAAGTGAAGGACGATTCCTTTTCAAGTGCACCCGCCGAACACGCCTGCATGTGTCGTCTCGGTTGTTCGACGCCTGCGTTCGCATGCGCTGAGTACCGCGCAACCTTGCGGTTTCTGATCTCTTGGGCCGCTTTGCCTTTTTCCTAACTGGCTTTTTGTCCGGACGGCGCGGTCTAGTCTTTCTTGCAGGCCGATGCCCCTTTATGCACTTCGCGCCAGTTTTGCTTGGAAGACGCGCTCTTCCCTTTTCATTACTGCCGTCAGCCTTCGAACGAGCTGCACGCGTCGCGAGATCATCAACTGCAGCTGCAAGTTTACGAGGCGCAACGCGGGAAGGCTTCGCCTTTCCTTCCACCGCATTTCTTTTTTTCGCACCTGTCCGCGCAACCGAATTTAGGGCTTTGAATTTGATTCGTTTCCTCTTGGTTCTTGCCCTTTTTCTTTTTCTTCGCCTAGACTGTACCGCGTGCGTTTTTTGATCACAACTAGCTATCTCTAGTTTTTCCGTCGCACTTTGGAAATTTTCCTCGAATTCAAAACTGGCCTCTGTGCCTTCGCAGCAGAGTGCCAGCTCCACGCAGCTGACAGACGGACATGAAACTGCCCCTGAGATCCCTGGCTCATTCCTTAGGGAGTTGTCCTCTACCGCGTGCCTGTCGCTTTGCGCTCTATTCTCTGCATTGCAGTGCTCAGCCACAACTGAGCCCGCCTGGCTGTCGCTCTGCGCGCCATTCTCTACATCGCAGTGCTCAGCCACTACTGAGCCCGCTTGCCTGTCGCTCTGTGCGTCTTTCTCTACATTGCAGTGCTCAGCTACAACTGAGCCCGCCTGGCTGTCGCTCTGCGCGCCATTCTCTGTACTGCAGTGCTCAGCCACAACTGAGCCCGCCTGGCTGTCGCTCTGCGCGCCATTCTCTACATTGCAGTGCTCAGCTACAACTGAGCCCGCCTGGCTGTCGCTCTGCGCGCCATTCTCTGTACTGCAGTGCTCAGCCACAACTGAGCCCGCCTGGCTGTCGCTCTGCGCGCCATTCTCTACTCTGCAGTGGTCAGCTACAACTGAGCCCGCCTGGCTGTCGCTCTGCGCGCCATTCTCTCTTTGTCTAGAAGTCTGGCTCTTACTTCTATCTTTATGTTCGGTAGCCTCGTATTCTTCTTGCGCCAGCTTTGCCAAGGTAGCCTCTCCCGAGCCCTTGTCACTGAAGCCACTGTGACATCTCAACTCGATCTTACCGCGGTTGTTACTCTCAAAAGGGGCTTCCGCTGTTTCAACTTCGAAACCTTTTCCGATATTAAAATCTCCCTTTTCGCGGTCCTGCCGGTTTGACGCCTGTATCAACTCCACTGAAAGGGTCGCGCTCGTAACAGTCCCGACAAAGTTGTCCGTTGCCACTCCTGCCTCACTTGGAGGAGAATCCTCGCACTCGTGTCGTTGAGACGCTATCTCGGAATGCTCTTTCTTAGCATTACGTCCAACTACACTGGACACGGTCTCAGATTCTGCGGCTTCCCTTGGACCACCGTACCAGTTGCACACGTTCTCTGCCACTTCCCTCGTGGTGTCGCGATTTACCAACTCGGCTACGGTCACAGACTTTGCGGGTCTTATCTGCGGACCTATTTCATAAGCATCGCTTGCTCTTTCAGGAGTTCCGGCTCTCACACTACCGCCCTTTCTTCGCAGCTCGTTTTGAAGTTCTAATATCTTTAGTTTCCTTGTTTCATTTTCAACCTTCCACTTTTGCCGTTGCCGTTCCTTCTCTTTTTCCCACTCCCGATCAGCTTCCTCTTTACGCGCTTTTTCCTCTGTGCGCGCTTTTTCCCCCTGTACCAAATTCCACGTATCTACCAGCAGCTGATCGTTATTCTTGACCTGTTCATGAATGAATTCGCACAATTCAATTTTGGTTAGTTTGCTAGGCACTTCAAAAGACAGTTCCTCGCATATCAACAGCAAGTCCGACCTCCACAATTCCATTAGTTCCATGACAACGCCTTCTCCGCTTTGGCTCTGCTAACTCCACAATGCCTTGAGAATAACCTCTCTCAAACGACAAAGCCCTGATTCCCAGTCAAGATTATTCTCTGAATCTTACAGCCTGGTGAATCCCTTAGCAAAAGCCAAAACGCTCACCCGTGGAGAAAGTACGATGTCGCACGGTCCATCCCAGCTGCTGCCAACCAGTGTTAGGAACGGGGCCACAATCCCACCGCTGGAACCAGTGTTAAAGATGGGGCTTCAATCCCACCGCTGGAACCAGAGTTGAAGACGGAGGGGTCCTGGAGATGACTAACTCGTTTAGCCCCGCAGGTACCGGCTCCGAATGACGATGTCGGACTGCGTTATCGAGGAAACTGTACAGAAGGGTTTATTCTACATATTTACAGATGAGAATCGAATCGAATGCAATCGAATGCCATGCTCCGATCACACAACAACATCCCGTTAAATACGGGTCGCGTTCCCCAGATCCCTGACTGGGGAACTTGGTTCGAATAACGTTGTCCAATCGGATGGGCCATTGATGACGCTGGCGGTACCACCCACGGCACGGGGCGGTGCTGAAGCTCTCTCGCTCTCTCACAGCTCGGGGGATGAGAAGGGGAAGACAGTCATCAAACACAGATGCGTTGCCTCCGTGGGAAAGCAGAATCCCGCAGTCTCCTCGCAGGTGGTTGAACCTTCTCGAACTCCCCCGCCGGATGGCCGAAGCACGAGACCCCTTCGACACAGCGTCTTTCAATTAGCAGCCTCGCTCAGCGTGACCTTGCGTAGCATCATCCAGTCCGGTGACCCGAAGGCCGACTTGGCCAACGTATACCGCTGCTTCCGCCGTGCTTCATGTGCATCTCTGCTTCCAGCGTTGCTGCTGCTGTCCCAAGTTCTCGCCGCATCTTTGCCTAACGACGACACTCGTTTGACAGTAATTTCTCCCAGGTCCGTGGGGCATAGCGCCCTTCGATCGGTTCGGAGGTTCGGTGATTTGGAGTGCAACAACCCCGCCGTCGTCGTCAATGCTTCTGCCGCCGGCGCCAGGCCTCGTCATATCCCTTGCTTTGCGATGAGTCACACCCGGCTTCCAGGACCACGTTGTCCACTCTTAACAGGGTTTAACGTTTCAAAACGACTCAGGCTATGACGGACGCCGCAGTGAAGGGCTGCGGAAATTTCGGCCACCTGGGATTGTTTAACGTGAAGCGACATCGAACAGTACGCGGGCATCTACAACTTCGCCTACATCGAAATTCGACCTGTACAGCCGGGGCCAAACCCGTGTATTTCGGCTCAGCAGCCGAGCGCTATACCCAGAGTCACTGCAGTGGCAATAACCAATCATTTTTATTCTCCGGCTTACAGTAACTGGCTAACGTCACGGTTCGACAGTGTAACCTCGCCCTAAATTATTGCCCTCAGCGTATTCGAGCAAATATTGGACTCAGGAGACACTCGGTTTGAAAAGACAAAGAATGTAACAGCCCAATTTGTGATGAAGCTGACTTGCAGTGCCATCTCTCGCAAAGCAGTCTGAAATGGATGAGGCGCCGCATGGTCTAGGGCTGGAATGTCCGAAAACCAGCTGTCGCTGTAAAATCCTCGCTGTAAAGGATGCGGTTGCGAGGGGAAAAGTCCCCCAAGAAGATTCGTGCGTCCTCCGAGGTGGGGCCCCGGAGGATCCAGAAAACTGCCCCAGACCGAGCACGTCAGTGGAAAGAACAAAATGGTTTTTCTTAACATCAACCAGTCACTGCTGAGTAAAGAACTGTGCGGCCGAGGGTCGAGGAAGGGTTCGGGCGGGGGAATCCGCTGTCCATCGCCAGAAAGGCGCCGGGGCCAAGCACCACTGCAGGCCTGTTCTCGCAGCGGCCGGAAACCGGGTGCGGAGCACTTGCACCAGTGACCTCGATAACGCACCAAAGGTAGGAGACGGCCGCCCAGGTCCGCACACCCGGGCACGGCCAGGGAGGCACAGTCTCACAGCAGCCGGTATCAACCACGGAATGGCAGGCACGAACCGACAGCAGGCCCGGCAGGAACCCCGGGCGGGCAGCACATGCCTGTGCCCAGCACGGCACCCACTCTCCGAAGCAGCAAGAGGCAGGCGAGAGACTGGAGACAGCAGGCCCCTGGTTGCGCTGAACTGGGCGAGGACAGCTACCCCAGGCCTGGTCATCCGGGTTCAGAGAAGCCGTTCAGCCGTGACCTCGCCTGTTCTTTGTCCGAGCTCGTCTCCCCGCGCCGTTCGCACCACGCCCCATGTCTCTTTTCTTTTTTCTTCTCTCTCCCGAGCGAACGGCAGTGCAGGGCGCTGGTGGTATCACAGCGATATGCATACGATGTATAGGGAAGTGAATATGTGATGGTCCTCTACAAAAATTTGCCTTTATCCGCTTTGCGGAAATTCACACTGCTGCCTTATGCAGCTGTATAATTTATTTCAGAAACCTTAACAAAGCAACAAATACAAAAGGATGTCCCAAAACCAGACTGATTGGGAGCCTCCTACATATAGTTACAGTATGTTAAAAATATTAAAACCTAGCAGCAGCACTAACTCAGTACGCACTCAGTCTATTGAGGAATAAAAAACCTCGCTGGGGCTGACCTCAGGAAAAATGTTGCGACATAATTAGTGTCAAGCTACATTTTGCTGCACAATATCTTTAATACATCACTCCTTGTCAAGCACTTACACATCGTGCGCGATAGGAAGTTTAATGCAGAATAAGTAGTCTGTTTAATTTTTAGTCTCCGCTATCAAGCATTGCCAGGTCCGCTTCTGGTTCACTCGTTTATGGAAAAAGGTAGTCATGATCTCTAAATGAATTTGTTGCATGAACTCTACTAATAACTCCTCCCTTCTATTCCTAGAATGTATTCCTTAGCCACAGAGTGCCTGGGCTCCATTCTGCTTCTTGTTTACCGTAGCACTGAAGGCGCTTATCAGTTACACTATATTTTTGCATGACTCGTTGCCGATTCTACGTTTCATAGAAGTTTTCAAAAATATGACCATCATGGCTCGATTCATGTGCGCAGGCCTGAACTATATTCAGCTTATTCCTCTTACTGACCTGATTTATGGTAATATCCACCAGCTCATTAACGTGTGTGTGGTGTTTTTAACATTACTGATTTTTAAGGCGAAAGCCTTTAATGGCTGATACTGTCGTTCGTTAACAAAGCGTGTTACATGTGTTCAACTCGGGAATAGATAAATGCTTGTTTCCGATAGAAGAGGAAAAAATTAACCTAGAAGCGATGTTTCATGACTATTGATTAATTAGTTAATTATTTATAGACAGAAATGTCGAAATTGCGTCGAAATAGCGCGGACGTAGATATAGCCATGGGAACGGTGGGACGCCACATCCACTGGAAGTCGTCACGGCATAGTGAAAACTGCCACAGAATGGTCGAAAACCATCGAATTTGTGTCAAATTAGATGGAGAAATGTGTAATTAGGCGTAATTACTACTTAAGATTCCCAAAAGAAGTACAATTTGGGTAACGATTTATCCACGGGAACGGTGTGACTTCACATCCACCGGAAGTCGTCACGGCATATGGTCGTCGGCTTTCGCCTCTAAAAACTTTAGTTGCCAGTGTCCTCGCAATTTTATATTGAAAAGTGTGAGAGATACGTAGGTGCGCTCTATGCTGGGGGATTACAGAATAAAATGGAACTTTTCTGCAGGTGCGCACTTAAGAAAACGGAACACGCGATTTCGTTCTAAGTGCTACCATGCCTTCCCTATCGCGAATGACGAAACTTTGCTTCCCATTAAAAAGCACACTGGTGTCGCCTACCAGGATTCACAGACCACAGCTCTGGCAATGTTAATTAGGCAACGAATGAAAAATATTACGCCACAGTAGCGTGCTCTATTTACTTTTTTTGTCACCTTTAAGTGGTTTAATTTGGTTTATGGGGTTTAACGTCCCAAAGCGAGTAAGGCTATGAGAGACGCCGTAGTGGAGGGCTCCGGAAATTACGACCACCTGGGGTTCTTTAACGTGCACTGACATCGCACAGTACACGGGCCTCTAGAATTTCTCCACCAAAGAAATTCAACCGCCGCGGCCGGATTAGAACCCGCGTCTTTCGGGTCAGCAGCCGAGCACCATAACCACTGAGCCACCGCGGCGGCTCACCTTTAAGTGCTGTGAGTTAGTAATTATATGATTGAAACTTATATAACCGAATCAACGTTTTCAGTTTTAATTTCTAGATGCAAAAATACGTTGCGAAATTGAAGGCCGTCAACTTTGAAAGTTCGTTTTTAAGAAATTTTGTTAATAAGCAATATGATTCCAAATACAGAACGCCCAAATGAACCATTCAAAAGCTCGCTGGGCTGCCTTTATACCATTGCTTATTTTTTGTTTTAAATCGTGTTACTGAGAGTAGTATCGTTGCCAATATCACGTTAACGGCTTGCACGTGATCATGTACACAACACAAACAAAAAGAGATCTACAATGTGTAGCAGGAGCAAAGACAGTTTTGCGCTGCGTTGCTAATCGGAAAATGCAAGGAGTCACTCCTTTCATGGGACCACTTATTTACATTGTCAAATAGCCGGCAGAAATACAGAATAATGTAACATGAACAGAAATGGTAATAGCGCTGCAGCAAGACGTACAGAAGAAAGACTGACACAGGACATGCGCAGGGCAAATAATGCACCATCTAGCCCAAATTGACGTTCTTCTAAATGTAACGTGAAGACGCCATAAAAAAATGAATATATTTAGAGAGGGAAAGCACACAGACCGGCTCAGCCGGAGAAGCGGTGGAGTGAGTAAGTGAGTAGAAACTTTATTGATTTCTAAGATTTAGCCTGCGGTGGAGGTCGTCTTCAAGTCTTCTCTTCAAGTCTTGAGGTCGCCTCCTTAGCCTTGGGTGGTCCCCTAGTCCAGGGCTCCACTGAGTCTGGCCACCTCGCTTGCGTGTGCTATGAGTGCCCTTTGGGCCTCTAGCTCGCAGCTGGCGAGCCGGCTCTCCCATAGCTCCGCACTTGGTGTGTCGTGTTTGTGGAACGATATGTTTCTATCACATTCCCATGTTATGTGGTATAGTGTTGGCCTCGCTTCGCACCAAGGGCATGTGGCGCGGTATTGTGTCGGGAACATCTTGCTTAGTATATATAAGTTGGGGAAGGAGCCTGTCTATAGCTTCCGCCATTTTGCCGCTTCTTCCTTGCTTAGCTCTTTGTGTGGTGGGGGTTATTTGTATCTTATTAGGGTTATTTGTATCCTGTATAAACTTCGTGTTTCAGAGTACCCAGCCCCTAGGCTAGTCCAGAGCTCCTCCGGGGCTTGTGCCCCCCCAGCTCGGATAGTAAGCCCTCGAGCAAGTTTGTCGGCCCTTTCGTTGCCCCAGACCCCCGCGTGGCCTGGTATCCAAATTATGTTATGTTTCTCTCTCCTCCCCGAGGGTGTCCCCTCGCTGAGGATCCTGAGTGTCATTTTGCCTACCCTTCCTTTTGTGTAGTTTCCACACGCTTCTAGTGAGTCTGTTAGGATATTCAGGGGTCTCCCCTTTCTATCCCCCTCCCTCATTGCTAGGGCTATCGCTATCTCCTCCGCCTCTGCTACATTTGATGCCCTGGCCGTGAGGCTCGTTATGTGTTCTCCCTGGTGGTTGATGACTACCGCCACCATTTTATTTCCTCGTTCACCATAGTACGGGGAGGCGTCGGTGTATACCGTGCTGTCCCTGTGCCCTATTGTTTTTTCATAGTGCTCTGCCCTGGCTCTCCTCCTGCTGGCATGGAGGTTTGGGTCCATGTTGCGGGGGATGGGTTGTACGCTTATGTTTCTTCTTAGTGCGTCTGGTATGTTTGCCCTGTTGTTGTGATGGTTCTCCGTCTCCCGACCCAACCCAGTCAGAAATGCTCTTCCGGTTCTTGTGTCGCTGAGTCTTCGAAGTTGTGCCTTTATTTGGCATTCACTTAGCTCTTCAAGAGTGTTGTTAAGCCCTAGTTGCATTAGCTTCTCGTTGGACGTGTTCCTTGGTAGATGTAAGGCTATCTTGTATGCTTTGCGAAGGATAGCTTCTGCTTGCTCTCTTTCAGCTTTGATGGTTACGTGGTATGGTAGTGAGTATGTTATTCGACTGACTACCAGGCTGTTGACCAGTCTTATTGTGTCTTCTTCCTTCATGCCATGCCTTTTGCTGGCTACTCTATTTATCATTCGGCCTACTTGCCCCGCCGCTTTGCGTAGCTGGCTGAGTGTGTGGCTGCATTTCCTGCTACCTTGCAGCCACATACCGAGTATTCTTATCATTCTTTGTTCCGGTATGTTCTGCCCTTCTAGTTTCACCTCGAGGTTAGCCTCTGTAGGGTGCCTTCCTACTCTGAGAAGTTCGGACTTTTCGGTGAAACACCTTAGTCCCCTCTTCTTCATGTATCCTTCAATGCAGGTGGCTGCCGCTTGTAGACTTTCTTGTTTGCTTCCTAACGAGCCTTCGCTGGTCCATATGGTGATGTCGTCCGCATACATTGCGTGTCTGATCATTTTTATCTGGCTGAGCTCTTTGCTTAGGATGATCATTGATATGTTGAAGAGCACTGGTGATATCACTGAGCCTTGTGGAGTTCCCCTGCATGGTGTTTGAAAGACCTCGCTTCGTAGGTCTCCCAAACCCACCGTTGTAGTTCTGTTTGTGAGAAAGCTTCTCACGTAGTCGTGTGTTTCCTTTCCGCAGTTGGTGGCGTTGATGCCTTCCATGATTGCTGCGTGGGATACGTTGTCGAAGGCCCCTTTGATTTCCACGGCCATGACTACGTTTTTCCCTTTGCTTGGCATTGTTTCTAGTACTTCCTCTTTGAGCTGAAGCAGCACGTCTTGGGTCGATAGATGTTCCCTGAAGCCGAACATGGTGTTGGGGTACCATCCTCCGTCTTCTAGGTGTCTTTGTATTCTTTTAGTGATGATTCTTTCGAAAAGCTTGCCCAGACACGATGTTAGCGAGATAGGTCTGAGATTTTCTATCTGCAGTTTTTTACCTGGTTTGGGTATCATAACGACTTCCGCGTGTTTCCACTCAATCGGAACCGTTCCCTCTTCCCAGAGTTTGTTTAAGTATTTTGTGAGCTGTTCTACCGCTTCATCGCTGAGATTTCTTATCAACGAGTTTTGG
The DNA here is from genome assembly GCF_055824585.1 of Amblyomma mixtum. NCBI lineage: Eukaryota > Metazoa > Arthropoda > Arachnida > Ixodida > Ixodidae > Amblyomma > Amblyomma mixtum. Next base: position 55,714,693 of record NC_143015.1, read on the forward strand.
ATCTTGTCCGCCCCCGCTGCTGTGTTCTTTGTCGTTGCCCTAATGGCTTGAATAACTTCTTCTCTTCTTATCGGTTTGTCCATGTCCTGGTTTTCTTTCCCTTGGTATTCTCCCTGGTAGGCTTTCACCTGTTCTTTTCCGTAGCATTTCTCTTTTACTGCTTGGATTAGCTGCTCCTCCGTCCCTTCGTATTGGTGGATCGGTCTTTGTATCGATTTGTTACTTTCTGCTTTGTTCTTCGATGGGTCCATTAGCTTCCTTAGTATTTGCCACGTTCTGGCCGTGCCTAGGGTGCCATTCAGTGTTGTGCTGAATTGCAACCATCCCTGTCTAGCCAGTTGTGTTGCGTATTCTTCCTCTCGCTTGGTGATTTCTGCTATCTTCTTTTTTAGTTTCCTGTTAAGCTTCTGTTTCTTCCAGCGTTTGGTTAGGCTTTTCCTTGCCTCCCATAGGCCGAGGAGTCGTTTGTCTACCTCTGGTGCCTGTTCTGTGCGGTTAACTTCTTTGGTATATGTATCTCTTATTTGTTTAAGTTGTTGGCTCCATTCTTCTAAAGACGTGATGTCGCCTTTGATGGTTTTGCAGTGGAAGCGAGTCCCAGCATAACCGACGCACTTCCTTATCTTCGCGTCCCACGCACCAGCGGAGTATGTGGTCCACGTCTACGGCCGTATAACAATATTACCGCTAAATAGACTGCCTTTATGCTGGAGATGTCAATCGAAATGAAACAAAACATTTACGAGTCCATGCAGTAATGAACCCGGAATGCCAGAACTCCCTACCCAAGCAGCACATGACATCGGTCCAATGTAGGATCTGAGTTGGCAAACGACAGCCCTGTGAAGGCCCCGCGTTGCCTCTGTTTTCCCAGCCTTGGCTCAGCCATTTTTAGAAGTTGGCAGTATTGGACCACTTTCTCAGATGTTCTCCCAGCCTTGGCTCAGCCATTTTTAGAAGTTGGCAGTATTGGACCAGTTTCCCAGACGTTTTCTCCGCCTTGGCTCAGCCATTTTTAGAAGTTGGTAGTATTGGACCAATTTCTCGGACGTTTCACCCGCCTTGGCTCAGCCATTTTTAGAAGTTGGCAGTATTGGACCACTTTCTCGAATGTTTCCCCTGCATTGACTTTGCCATATTTAGAAGCTGGCCAATTCCTGCAATAGGCAACGCAACTTTGAAGTGCCGACTGCTATGGAGCATCATGCAGTTGCTATTGTGACTTCTTAGTTTTCTCAATTGCGGCGATAGGCGCGATATATATATATATACATAGCTCGCACATTGTTAATTATTTATAAGCATATAAAGTTCGGGGCGTAGATAATGATATCTTCGTAAAAACCCGCATAACCTCCTGTGAGATTTTTTAAATCTCAGCTTTTTAAACTAAAATATGCAAAGTGGCATGCATGCATGCGATTATTTCCCCCTTTAAGGTTGTGGTCTTCGTTCTGTGTAAATGTAAAAAGTCCAGTCGTGCAATGAAAGAATGCGAGTCGGAGAAACATATATGCAGCACCGATTTTCAGGCCTGAATTTCAAAAACTATAGATAGCATTTTATAAAAATAACTTCTCGACTCTAACGTTAAATACGCTGTACCTTGATGTGCTTGGGCGTCGCAGTTAATGCGGTATACCTGCAGAACAGCACCAAAACATTTATGCATGGCGCAACGTGTCGAGCACTCCATTAAAGCAGGAATGGGTAAACAGTAACGTGCGTTTGCTCCATGATAGGACAGCGCTGACCATGCGCTTATATAAGAGATACATATAGCTTAAGAAAAAAACGTTACATCGTCTGCGGCAACTCGAATTGGAAGAATGCGAAGGCATTGCGCCTCCACGGTACTCGTTCTCTCCCTTTGCCTCGTATGCAGCCCATATGAGTTATATGTGTCAGTATATGTGCCTCATATGAACACATATAGGCTTCATACGAGTTCATATGTGCCTCGTTTGACTCATATGGGCACCATATGAGCCATATGTGTCGACAAATGCGCCTCGTATCAGCACATATACTTCATACGAGTTCATGTGTGTCACAAATTAATGTGTCTCGTATGAACGCGTATAGGCTGCGTACGAGCTCATACGCGTCACAAATGTCACAGATGAACACATCTGCTGCATATATAGTAGTTCACGCGCTACGGAAAGGTGACTTGTATGGATTACATATGTGGCATACCTTAACTGACACGCGACACTCGTGCGTACACAAGAGCTCCGATATGCACCGTATCAGCTTACATCAATATCGTGCGAAACACATAGCCGCTGATGAGTGCCTCTCATAGAGTGGGCCTTGCTGTTTGAAACACGCGGAAAAGAAGGGATGAACAAGCGATTAACAAGTGCCCAACCAACGCATAAAAAAAACTCTTGGCCTGTTTCAAATACTTTTCTCCTTGATTCTCTGCTTGTGCCCTCCTGTTGTAAACCGCGCCTATCCAAACAGTATGACGTTAGGCGTTTCCAATGTGCTTGGACAAACGTTCAGCCAGAAGGCAAATGTTGCCTTCTGGGCTTAGTTGAGCTAGGCACTATAGTTGAGCTAATAACGCCAGGTATTTTCATGCAAGAGCTCCGACTGTAGTTAACAATATGTGCGCAATGAGAGTACTACGATCAATAGTGCAGGCGCTGTGAAAATTAAAATACATACAAATATCAGATCTTTCAGTGCTTATCACAGAGCACATCAAGATCCACAATATCAGTGGAAGTGCAATCGGCTGTAGTTCAGCTCCTTATACCTTAAAAATAAACATTTGTCCTCGCACCTAACCGTCGAATTATATAATAGTGGGAAGCATAGCATAAGTCTTGTCATCGAAATGTAAAGCAGTTTTTGCCATGTCAGCAGTGGTGTAGTGGGTAGTGTAGTGAGCTGTAGATCTCTAGGTCGGTGGTTCGAATCCGGAGCCGCGCGTAGTTTTTTTTTTCGCGTCCGAATTTTTTTTTACTTTCTTTAGTTTACTAACTTCAATGGAAGCTATTTTATTGTTAATTGCCTTATAATTCCACCCCAGCCCTTCCCTTTCCTTTCCCAAAAATTGTAAACCAGACACATATGACACATATGTGTCATATATGTCATATGACACATACGAGATATTCCATAATCTCGTATGAACCAGACACATATGACACATATATACGAGATTTTTCGATAGGGACGTATTAATCGCTATCGGTTAATCGTCTTCATATTGATTACGGTCATAGATTTCAATCACGCGTCTACAGCGCGCACTTCGCTTCTGCGTCGCGTGGTTGCTTCGGACGGTAGCAAGAGTTGGGGGGTGCGTACGTCGACTGATGTTTCGGAGTGCGATCGTTTCCTGCCGCCTTGATCCAAGCTTGAAGACGTAGATGCGACCGGCCGTTGTGAAATACCGAGATCTTGCAAGATCTCACGGTATTCTTTTTCAACGATACGGTACTTGCGTTGCTTTGCATTCATGGCGAAATGCAGAAGCTTTGCGGTGAAAGACGAGGACCGCAACAGCCGCACAAAGGGACAGCAGACAGGCAGTACGACCAACACCTCCACACCACATAAGAAATACAAGCGCGAGCACTCGCGGCATGACTCGCGGGCAGGGTTGCCGTTGGGAACATTTTAAAAGGAGCCAAAACTTGAGCTGAAAGTAGTCAAAAGTAGCCATGCCATTCCATCTTAGCTGTCGCGTAAAATAAGATGTTTTGCTCATTAATAAATTGAAGTATAAAAAAATTGATAAAAATGATTCTTGGCGGTGTTGTCAACACTAAGCTTCAAAGAAATTTTTCGAAACTAAACGTGTATTTATCCACCGCTTTACGCATAAACGTAGGCATCCGCTCTCGCTCCCACGTGCGTTCCAAGCCAATCCCAATCCATAGCTTGTGGTCATTTCGTTTGGACGTTTGGCAGCAAAGCGCGCGCTTGTGAATTTTTATTTCTTCAAGCTTTTTGAAGTTTGGTGGCGGCACGCGTGAGTCACCGAGGGGAACCAGGAGGCACTGCTTGCGTAAGTATACATTCTGTCCTTTTTTCCCTTTCATGTTAGTTGTCAGCTAATATTTACTTGTGAACTTGTCAAGAGTGAGGACAATGAGAACGCCTCGTGTGTCGCCCCTTTATCTAACTTGTCTGTAGGCATCTGTCAGCAGTTGTCTTTTGATTAACTCAGCGGCGCATTGCAAGGTGTAACTGCGTGTAAGGGTTGGGGTAATATGAAGTAACACACACGTACACGAAGGGAAGCGCTTCTAAATGTCGTGTGTGTTTGTGTGTTCCTTCATCAGGGTGAACGCACTATCCCGGCAAATCTTGTTGGCGCATTGCTTCTGAGAGGGTTTGTTTCTCACGGCACATCGTACATTTATGTACGTGTATAGATATTATGATCATGATCGCAATGACAGTCGTCACGTGGTTACGGCGCTCGGCTGCTGACTCGAAATACGCGGGTTCGATCCCGGCTGCGGCGGTCGAATTTCGATGGAGGCGAAATTCTGGAGGCCCGTGTACTGTGCGCGATATCGGTGCACTCTAAAGAACCCCAGGTGGTCGAAATTTCCAGAGCCGTTCTCTGCGGCGCCCCCCATGACCAACCAGTTGCCACGTGCGATGCAGTTGAGTGTTTTTCATCGCCAATTTTTGCTTTTGTGAGGCTAATCGCTTGGTTCAGGCATGCATGTCAGACGTCATAGAGTCGCAGCCTGCATGCCTTGTGCTTGATTGACAAATGCTTCCATGGCAATGTTGACATTGTTGCGTTGCGAGTCTCCGTGCGATGAGAGAAATGTGACAAGAACAGGATGAATGAACACAGTTCTTCTGTACTGCCAGAAGTAATGCTGCTCCTGCCAGTGATCGGTTACAGAAAAAAAATTGAGAGTACTTTTTATTTATGTGTGTCCCTTCCCGCTACTCAGAGCCTTGTATTACAAAGTCTAGATCAGTGTGACTCTACATATAGCGAGTGCTAGTTTCGAGCTCGCTAATTGAACGCGCTTGTTTTCTCTCTTCCTCATTTGGTCAATCTTGCGTTTTACTGGTTTCTTTTTTCATCACTATGCTCCTGGTAGACTGCACTCAGTTTGATGTTCAATGCAGTGAAGTTGCACGCCACTATTGCTGGCTGTTATTTGGTTCACATGACAGCAGGCACAGAAATATTGTTTAAATAAGTCCCAAATTGCAGGCGCTCGTGACACTTGTAACTCTCAACTCATGAAAGTTCAGAAGTGCGTTGCGAAGTAGAACGAGATGGTTGTAAGAGTACCTGTCAGTTGTCATGGTAGTGTGAAGTTTTCGGCACCCAAACAGGCAAGTGCCAGTAGAGTATGGCACAGACAGTGTCTGGGAAAAATCCTTGTTTCCCCATTAATCTTTTGTCGTGTTTCCTCTGTGCAGCATGTCAAAACAATTCGCTGTGGTGAAGTTTCCTCTTGAGGACGACTGCCTTGCAGTCATTCCTGTCGGATGGCTCACAGAGACAAAAGAAGAGTGCTACTGGCCTGTGGCCAGGAGCTCGGAGGTGACGCGGCTCGCAAAAGCCAGCTCTCGGAGGGGAGTGGATGCGTTGCCCAGTGGTCGTCGTTACCACTTGCCATAAGTAGTCTTATTGCAGACATATTGATGGTAGCTTCATCAGCGATTGTAAAGGCCTCTTTGCTAGATTCTGTGAGTCTGCACCTCTGCATGGCTAAATTACGACTAAGAAGTCATGTTGATAGCCACCGCTTAGCCAGCTGTCAAAAAGAGGAGCAGAATGAACTGTTAGCTATTGCACTTGTTAGCTGATGAACTACTTCTGAAACTCATTAGTGCCTTGTTTTTGAAGACCTGTAGTTCCCAGAATTAGTGCTGCACTCAGTATGCTTAATAATATTTAGTACAGAAAAGTTTAGTATGGTATTTTTTTTTGCATTATGAAACATTTTTTGGCACACAAAAAGCACAGACAAGGAAAGAGCACACAATACAAATGCCAGACATCAATTGATGCTTTGCGTTGTGTGCTCTTTCCTCATCCATGTTTGTTGTGCACTGAGACAGTGTTTCATAATGCAAATTCAGAACCAACTCATCCAGCTGTTTACATTTAGTTCAGTTTGAATTGTTAGCCTGTCGCAGTGGCTGAGTGGTCCATGCTGCTGAGCCGAGGGCCCAGGTTACATCCTGTCTGTGGTGAAATGGAGCAGTGCAGAATGCGCTTGTACTCTGTAATATCAGTGCATGTTAAACAACCCCATGTGGTCTAAATTAATCTGGAGTCTTCCGCTACGTCATTCTTCATAGCTTAAAGCTGTTAAATCCTAGAAACCAGAATCACACTTTTAATTGTAAATAAAACAATGCCTCTGCCACATGAGCGTTTCACAGGCTTTCAAACTGATAGTCTGTTGGCCTGAGTGTTGCTATACAGGCAGCTGAACGGGCATCAAGTCAGCAAAGCAGCCCTCGGACATATTTTGTAGTGACAATTCTGTTAAGTATGGATACGTGTTTAATTATGAGGAATTATGTGAGTTAGTTTTTGGAACCCAAAGTTTGTACGAGATTTTGGTGCATGGTATTGAGGGTGCCTAAGACTGTATGCTGTTTGGGCAATTAAATATGTGCTCTCGAAAGTCTGCCAGTTTCCTTTCATAAGGTTTCTGATATAAACAGCAAGCTTCTTGTGGTAAGCGGCCGTGATGGTTAGCAGTCTATGGTTGAGGAAGGAAGGACCCGTGCTCTCACTGTAATGTAAGTTATCAATCGCTCGTACAGCTCTTTTTTGTAAAGTAAGTACTTTCACAAAATTGGTTGAGGTAGTCGTTCCCCAGATCAACAAACAATATTGTACATGCGAAAAGACTAGAGAGAAATAAATTTGTAGTTTGAATTTTCGAGGCAGTATTGTGCGAAATTTATTTAGGATACCAACAGAGCGAGCCATTTTAGTGCAAACGTAGTTTACACGATCTGTCCAGAGTAAATGTTCTTCAAAAATGACTCCAAGGAACATTGTAGAGCTGACACGAGTTATAGGAGCTTGCTCGAAGTGAATTTGGAAGTTGTTCGGAACTTCCTTATTTTTGGCTCTAAACAGTATGTACTTTGTTTTCCTGACATTAAGTTCTAACCTATTTGATTTTAACCAAACAGACAATTGGGATAACCAACTATTGGAGGCTGCTTGCAAAATATTACTATCTTGCCCTGAAAAAAATATGTTAGTATCGTCTGCATAGATTATAATGTTGTCTGCTGGATGAAGGTTGACGATATTTTTTTATTTATTTGAAATACCTTACAGGCCCATTGGGCATTGTGTAAGGGGGGCGAAAAAAATATAATACAGTGCATTAAAACCAGAGGAAACAAAAGGAAACATATGACCATGATAAAAAAGAAATAATTATTTATTTGAAATACCTTACAGGCCCATTGGGCATTGTGTAAGGGGCATTGTGTATAATATCATTAATATATAATAAGAACAACGTTGGTCCTAGAACGGAGCCCTGTGGCACACCAGACACAATCTGACCGATCCCAGATGAAATACCGTTAATGATAGTTGTTTGAGATCGGTTGTCAAGGTAGCTAGCAAATAAAGTTGAAGGAACGCCGCGTATTCCATAACAATGCATTTTTTCAAGCAATATCTTATGGTTAACCGAGTCAAATGCTTTCCTCATATCAAGGAATATGCCAACTGTTAGCAGTTTATTTTCTATGTTTTCAATTAGCTTTTCTTTGATTTCCAGTTAGGCGGCCTCAGTTGTTTTGTTTTTTTTGAAATCCGTACTGTTGCTTGGAGATGACATGGTTTTTGTCGAGATATTGAGAATGTTTGCAGGATCCTACAAGAGCGCCGAAAAAAAGATGCGGCGCTACGAGTTCACTTCAGCCCTAGAAAGCTCGGCAGTTTCTGGTAATTGAAATTCTCATATTTCTTTATTGATGAGAAATTATTTTGCATACTCAACAAGACGTTCATGTGCAATTCTTTTTTAGGAAATGAGGGCCACAACGATGTTGTACAGCTGCCGTCACCACGTAAGACATGAATTCTCATTTGTTAAGCCGCCGCGGTGGCTCAGTGGTTACGGCGCTCGGCTGCTGACCCGAAAGACGCGGGTTCGATCCCGGCCAAGGCGGTCGAATTTTGATGGAGGCGAAATTCTAGAGGCCCGTGTGCTGTGCGATGTCAGTGCACGTTGAAGAACCCCAGGTGGTCGAAATTTCCGGAGCCCTTCACTACGGCTTCCCTCATAGCCTGAGTCGGCTTTGGATGTTAACCGCCTTAAAACTAAAACACCATTTCTCATTTCTATTTAATGTAAGGTCGACATTGTGTTAGTTTTGATTGGGGATTTATGGTAGTATGCTTGCAAAATCTGGGAAAAAAACTCCACCGTAGCTAATTGCACTTGCAGAGAAATGGAACGTGCTCAGACTTGGCATCAGCTTTTTACATTTGCCATGCTCTCAGATCAGCAGTGAATCTGCCAGTAACCATTTCGTGGCAAACTCTCTTACCCACGTTAACAGTACTGCGAACAGGTTTCTATTCACATGACATATATTCCGCTCTCTGTTTTTGGTTTCGCCATGACAGTTTCTTTTGTGTCCTTAAATGTACCGTATTTTCCAGTGTATAAGACGCACCCGCCATATATGCAGGCTGTAATTGAAAAAGTTGCTATATAAGACGCACCCCAGTTTTCCCAGTTGGGCTAGTGAGGATCAATTAAACACGCTTGCGCGACCATCACGAAATTCACCGTACTTGTGAGAAATTCTTAAGCAACGTTAAATGGTCGAAAAAGGCAACACTCACGCCATTCCTGCCCACGTTTTGGAAAAAAAAAGAAAAACGAAAAAACTCTCCCACATGTCCATAAGAACATTTTATTTCTACTTAAAACCTTGGAAGTCTTCACCTTCGGATGCGCTATCAAAAAGTTCGCCCATTTCTGGTGGCAACGCGACTGAAATATTCTCTTCGCACTACGTACATGGAGCAAACAAAGTGGCAAAGGGTGGCTGAAAAAAGAACGCCGGCTTGTCCTGGCTTGTCTTGACAATGGCGAGAAGCGTGATTGTCATCATCTTTTGGCATTTCACATTACTTTTGCTTGGGGCCTCCGAAACGGTGGTGTGTTTGTGATCCCGGAAGTCGTCATCCCCGTCGTTTCATGATAAAGTTCACCTAAAAAAAGTTGCGCACGGTGGTCCCCGTATTGAAGTATTAACCGTGTTACAACCGCTTCATTGCTAGTGATATTTTTTGGTAAAAAAGGCTTGAACATGAACCTGAGTAATTTCTGAACTCTCTAAAAAAAACGAAAAATTCGCATATAAGACGCACCCTTGTATAGGACGCACCAGCAAGATTTTTGAAAAAAGCCGCGTCTTATACACCGGAAAATACGGTACCAATGCACCATGCTGGTGCATGAGAAATGTAGTTATTGAAGTACTATAGACACATATTTAAAAAATTGAAAACTGATTTTTCAGGAAAGAAAGTGGTGCAGTAATTCTCTCGCATTTCGGTGGACATTCATAAGAGAAGGGATAAAGGAGGGAGTGTGAGAAGAAAGGAAGAAGGAGGTGCCGTAGCGCCCTGGGATAATTTCAGCCGACTGGGGATCTTTAACGTGCACTGACATCGCACAGCACACGGGCACCTCTTGCGTTTCGCCTCCATCGAAACGCGCCGCCGCAGTCGGATCACAACGTTCTTTTATGTGTCATAGGTATCTGCATGATGTGACATTGTTTGTCACGTCAACTACTTGTCATGGAGGTGTCGGTTTTGATGGGTTTTGAATTATGAAGTCTTTGTACAGCCTGTGATTGAAACCAAATTAAAATTTCTTTTCGGCCAAAGGAAGTGTTACTATTGCCTGAGGGGCATCTCTATATAACCAGGAATTTGTTTCTGAACTTCGTAATTTTGTGTCTATTGTGTTTTAAAAAGATCACCTGTATGAAAAACAGCCTGGCCATGCAACTGTTCTGTCCCTTCTCCAAAAATATCCTGAAGTAGCATTTCTGCATTCAATTAGGATAGAAATGTGACATTGTGGTTGTACACAGTAATGTGTTCTGTACTTCCTGGATTGCCATCAATGACGCATGTTCATCTCCAGCCCCACTGAATCACGCTGGGGAGAGCGTGAACGAAAACAGTGCGCCACCCAGCAAGCTGGAGGGGTCGACAGCTGGGACTGTTGATGGTGAGATTTTCACTTTGTTTACTTTTGTGCAAAAAGAGAAATGCAAGCCAAACATGGGGACACAGTGAGAGGACAGAACAAATGCTGCTTGTCCCGTCTTTTCACTGTGTTCCTTTCTTTTAATTACACTCCTATTTTGTCTAGTATCAAGTGACACAACAAAATATAGAAGCTAGATCTGCTTTGCCTTGAAGAAAAACAGAGCAAATTTTGAATTTCTCATTGTACCTGCTGCTGCCGAGCAGCAGTCAACAGGCCCAGAAAGACCTAGAGAATATACTTATTCAGGAAGATATTTGCACGGAGTTCTCCTCAGTGGCTCTTGAAACGGTGCTAGGAGCACATTTCTAGTTTCAAACTATGTGCTTTGAAAGGGGTCACTCTGAAAATCATCACATGTATTTCTCAAAAACGATTGTATTGAACTGAAGTGGTACTGGAATTTACAACCTAGTACTTCCATTGCTTTCTCCTCTTGTGATTCATAGTGGAGTGGTTGTTGTGTGCCCTTCCCAAGAGCTGTATGTTGTGCTTTTGTTGGGTTCTTTTGGATCCTGGCATTTCTGTTGCCTCTCCCGGCCTACATCACCACCAGGAAGCCACTCCTACGAATTGCACTCTACACAGTAGTCCCATGTTCTGTGCATTTGTTTCCTTACCAGCATAATTTGGTCGCTTGGTCGCGGTTGGTCAGCAAGGCCCATATTGTAATTTTTCATTGTCTTTCAAAGTATTTTAAAAGTTTACTGGTTGGAAGTCAATGCAGTGCCATGGATGCAGCGAAATGTGCTGAAAAAAAATTAATTGCGCTATCACAAAGCTCCCATAAAGGTTTGGTTTGGTTTATGGGGTTTTTACGTGCCAAAGCGACTAAGGCTATGAGAGACGCCGTAGTGGAGGGCTCCGGAAATTTCGACCACCTGGGGTTCTTTAACGTGCACTGACATTGCACAGTACACGGGCCTCTAGAATTTCTCCTCCAAAGAAATTCTAGCCGCCGTGGCCGGGATCGAACCCGCGTCTTTTGGGTCAGCAGCCGAGCACCATAGCCACTGAGCCACCGCGGCGGCACTCCCATAAAGGGTGCTGAAGGAGATAAGCAGCCAATAATAGTGGCATGCTCTGAAGGAGGACCTCTTGCTTAGGAAAGAACTGAACAGCCTAACTGCCTTGTGGAGCACATCAGCTGGCTCCTAGTCTTGTCTTGCCTGCAGCAAAATGGATGCGTGGTAAGAGATAAATGTGACCTTGTTTTATTTCTCAACGGTTTGGGACCTCCTGTGCCTAGCAAGAAACATTTGGTCCACCTCTTTGTTGCATTTCGCTTGTCAGCTAAGGGCTATAATTCCATAAGGGCTATCTTTGTTGCAGTTTTAATGCATTGATCCCTGCCAGCACTTGCAGTTAGAACAGATGTCTACCTCCAGCATTTTGGCCAATGTGGGTTTTGCCGTGAGCAATACTTTCCAAATGGTGCAATGCTATATTAAGGGCACAGGCCTGCTCTGCTTTCTCGCTTCTATTAGCACATGCTTCTCATGACACTGGAAGAATCCATTTGCGACTAACTGCTGCCATCTCTGCCATGGTGCAATAGCAGTGGAAATGCCCATGAAGCAATGTAAAAATTGGCGAAGCTCATAGACTGAGAAGTCCTTTACACAACAAGGCTGCAGGTTCTGTGCTAGCTATCACACATAGAGCAGCTCCATTTCACCTAGGTGTTTGTCAGTGCATGGTGACATTTATGGCATTTAAATTAGGCTAGCAAGGAATAGAACATGAATTAGAAGTGTCCTGGAGGATAAAAACTGGTGGAAGTTTAGGAGCATAGTACAGAGTGTGTTGCTGCCTACTGTTAGCCTCATACTGTTCTTTATTGTACCTCAGTGCGCAAATGATATTATTGCGCCCAGGTTAACCCTGCTCTCACTGAAATTGTTGATTGCTTCAGTTTCAGCTACCCTGCTGAAGCTGATGTGCCTGGTGCTGGAGGTCCGACAGCAGCAGCGCGACTTAATGCAGCGGTTACAAAGGGAGGATCACGTGCTGCTGCGGTCGGACCGGCAGCTGGAGCAGAGGACTCGGCCAGTGTCCCCCTCGCCACCGCCTCCCACCCTTGCACTGCCCGCATTCTCCCCCGAGGAGTTGGACACTGTGGAAGCTGCCGTCCAGGACGACAGCGTGGCTGCTGGACTGGTGATTTAATGTTTCTGATAATTCGTGTCTGGAAAAAATGAATGCCTACTAACGAATTGCATGCATAATGTAATTCCGAGGTTTGTGAAGAAACTTGAGCTGCAAGAGTATTTGCATGCCGTGCTCTGTGAATAACATGCTCTTCATAGATATAATTCCTACTGTTGTGCTGGAGTGTGCTGTCACAGTGTGTTTTGTTAATGTAAATCTCTTGTTCATGAAAGTTGCTTGCTGATATACACACTGGCTGTTTCAGTGAACATTTTCAGGAATTCCTAAGAATAGGGAGTTCAAAATAGAAGAAATATTTGCAGGTACACACGCACAGTTATGCAGTAAATTATGTCCACCACTGCTGAGAGATCGTTCCTCCAAAAAAAAAATTGTTTTCCCATATCGAACTTGCGCTTCTTTAGGAATTTGTGAGAGTGTTCACTGGAACGCCCTGTCGATTCCTTGTGTGGTAAGATTTACTGTTGGAAGCAAAAGTGGTACGCAATGCCCAGCCGGTAGCAGAGCTTGCAAAAACTGCATCACGTGTCGGGACAGCTGTTAGGGGACTCTCTTTATCTGCTCTTTGGCTCCTATCAATTTGTTGGGCTCAGTAGCAGTGCTGAACATGTGGCGCTCGCAATATTGCTTACGGCAAGTGCCAGTTGTCACATCATGTTTCAGCCACGCAATGCAAAGAAAATGCCACCTGCGAGACTGCTGTCGCATCAGAGCGTTTAGGCGAGAAGGAGCGCTAAACAGCAAACCAAGCTACTGATGCTGGTTCTGTGCGAAGCATTGCACCTGTCACATCTTGTAGTAGCTTGGTATTTGGCGGTGCAGTCACAGGCTTTTTTGGGGCAGTTGCTCTCAGATGGTGTCACTCAATGTCATTCGATGTAGTTTTCCAAAGCTCTGCCGGTGGCCGGTCGTTGCATAACAGACTTGGTTCCAACAAATTTTTTTTCTCAGTCAAATATTTCTGTGATTACATTATTGTTTTACATCGATCAACAGCAAAAAAAATCCCCTATGCTTTTGTTGCCTGTGGCTGCCTTTCTTCGTATGTGTCTCATAACGAGCCCCTCATTTTCCTTACATTTGTCATTTATTGTTGTGCTGTTTTAATTTAGTTCAGCAGTGGACTTTGTAGCTAACATTAAGGATGTTGTAAGGTCTGTTTTACAGGAAGCTGAGCTTTCGGTTAATATACTGTTGCATGAACTGCTGTGAACACAGCTGGAAGTTGGTCCTCTCTCAGCGCGTCTTTAATTTCGGCTAGGTTTCCCAAATAATGGGGCAGCTTTAACCCACCTCTTCCCTGTCTTTTGCTCACATTATGCACATTTCATTACTTAATCTGCTGCCAAAAACAAGCAACATCGTTTAATTAAATGTGGTTGCTAAGCACGCAGCTTTACTCAGGTGCTTGGGGATTTAAATGAGCGCCCTTTGTATATCATTAATTAGACTGCTCAATTTCAGGGTAGTGAGCCCCGCCATGGTGGCTCAGTGGTTAGGGCACTCGACTGCTGAACCCAAAGACTCAGGTTCAAACCCAGCCGTGATGGCCAGTTTTCCATGGAGGCGAAAAGCAAGGCGCCCGTGTGCAGTGTGATGTCAGTGGCGCATGTTAAAGACCCCACGTGGTCGAAACTTCCGGAGCCCTCCACTATGGTGTCCCTCATCATAGCCTGAGTCACTTTGGAACTTTAAGTTCTACAAACCAAATCAATTTTAGCGTAACGGCTGTGCAGAGAAAACACATCCAGCACATAGATATCTGCAAAAAGCATTATAGTTATAATATAATAATGTCCAAGATGCAAAGCATAATGGGTAGGAGTTGGCCACCTTTGCTTAATCGCTAAAGTTTCCCTGCTCTTAGTAAACTGGAAAAAAAGAATGTCCATATTGGTGGTGGTGCTTTCTGCTGGTAGCAACTAGTCAAGCTATTGTATCATACAGAAATTATGCATTATGATTGTAGGTATACTCGCATGGGCTGTTGACAGGTAGTCACACAATTGTCTTAGCTATTCGATTCTGCTAAACTAAATGAAAATATAATTGATGTTTGTGCCTAATAGCTTGTGCACCTGTGGTGTTTCTTTTCAGCGAAAGCAGCTGGTCCGCCTGGGGGGCAAGGGCCTGAGGGAGGTGGGCTCCAACATAATGACCGCCATCATGGGGGTGGCTGTACAGAGGATGTACAGCCTCCATGGCCGCAAGGGCAAGTGGTCATTTATTGTCCTGAAGTTATGCAAGGTGGCAACAGGTATGTTGTTGCAGTAGCTTTTAACTGAATTTTAAAAGATGAGTGGAAGAACATGCACCAGGTTCTGCTGCGCTTTGTTTTCTTTTCTTCTTTTCAGTTGATACTTTACCAGTTTTCTTTTTCATTACAGGTGAATATTTTGTTACTGTTTTTATGGGGGTAGTCATCTGCAGTTTTCTTCCATTTGCATCTGAAGATATATGAGTCAGCAGATGCCTTTCAAAGAAAGCCCTCCCATCAGTCACATCCATCTCTTGTCATGGATCGTAGTCGTGCCTTGTATCTGCCAGCCATTTGTGCTCCCATATGTTAGTAGTGCAAAGTGGTCGACCGTGATGTCGCAGCAGCTTTATACAGTTGGTTAGAAGAGCTTTCAGGTGGATTTTCTCCTCAAGTTGTATTTGGATACTGTAGTCCTTTCATTTTGGCACGCACTTTGAGTTAACATGTACTTGTGGCCTTTTCTGTTTTCTCTGTTGCTGAAATAATCTTGATTTCTGTGAACGAGCAAACTTTTTCTGCTGGCCTAAAATGAACGCTTATCTTATGCAGATGCCATCTGTGAGAAGACGGGGGCGGATGTGGTGGAAGCGCAGGGGTTTATTAGGAAGTGGTTGCCAGGTTCGGTGGACCGTGGCGGCGGACGCAAAAGGCGTTTTGCCGAAGCGTTTCTGCCAAGTACCGCTGCCGGCCTGGCAACCACTGCGAGCCCCTGTGCTTCAGCCCCCAGCACAGTGCCCTCCCTTCCCCAAGCGGCCCCCACCTCCCAGAAATCCTCCTCCCGCGCGGCCCTGGCTCCTTCCCAAGGTCCCGCCTCCTGCGCGGCCCTCGCTGCCTCGCAGGACTCGCGCAACCACGCGTCCCCAGCCACGGTGCCTAATTATTTAATAAATTGTTTCTCAGTTGGATTCTTTCGTTGCCTCATTTTGTTGTGCATGTGTATAGAAGAGATGATTGCAGCTTTGCAATGCCAAAACCCATGGCTTTCCCAATGCGAACATTAACTGGAATGTGAATATTCGCTGGACTGGAAATGCAATGGCATAAACTTCGGGCAAGCGTTAGCAGAAAGGCTGAACAGTGGCCTAATTGTGGTATGTCAAGCCGGTGTTGGTAGAGCGGCTGAAAGTGGGTACAATAGCGGCATGAATGTCGGTTCAGTGTTGGTAGAGCGGCTGAACAGTGGTCTGAGAGTGGCATGAATGTCGGTTCAGTGTTGGTAGAGCGGCTGAACAGTGGTCTGATAGTGGCATGAATGTCGGTTCAGTGTTGGTCCGAACATCAGGCCAAGGTTGGAAAAAGTAACTTTTTGCCCCAATGCCGACGTCGGTACGACTTTCGAGCCGGTTTTGACCAGCATTATGCCAGCGTCGGTCCATTGTTGGTGTGCTGCTTGGGTAAGCTCCTTTTTTTATCCTACGCGCTAATCACCGACCTTTCACATAAGGCAAAATGCAGTACACAAGGTTTCCCTGAGCTGCAGCAACGAGACATATCAACAGGCAAACAGCGAATGAAATTTCTCATGGCTGCTCGACAGCAATAAACTCAAATTAGAAAACGGTAGTACATCGACAAAGTATCCTTAAACATTTTCTGGTGAACGGCGACGGCTATTTATTTCGGCTTGGGCGTGCGGGAGAAATGGCGCCAGGAACGCGCGCAGCTATAGCAGTGCGCTGCCCCGGCAGTGGAGCTGGATACGAGGAACCGCGGCGACGCCGCGAAACACAGTAACGGGCGCGTAAAGGGCTGCGTTTTAAAGTAAAATCCTGAAAAAAAAGCAATCGAGCCCTGACTTCACTCAATGCGTCGAAACACCTCGCGCCTTTCCTGCCTCTCTTTAAACAAACTTGGTCGCTTTGAAGCGATGTCACGTCGCCAGCACAGCGGACGACAGATCGTTTTACAGTTGTTCAATTCTGTTGACAGCGTCTGTAAATAAAGCAGGTCATAGAGGACGCTAATAGGCCAGGAAACTATACCCACTTCACGAAAGCTCAAACACTCAAGCGCACTGTTTTGAATCAGAAGGGTAGACGCTTGGGCTTGTTGATTCATATTAGCGCTGTGTGTCTGTGTTTCCGACTCCTCATGCCTTTCGCGCTACGCTTTTAACCGCTATTTTGATTTATCCAATGTCACATTTCGGTATGTAAAAGAGGTAAAACGCTGGCTCATACTGCTTTGCGATTTGCAGACCAAAAGAGTAATACTACATTGATGCTTTCACAGCACAGTAAAAATGAAGAGGGGCTTACTTGTGCGGTAAACAGGGTTCACATTTCAGCGCAGCGCTTGTAGCAAAAGATACCGTCGGAAATGTTCCAGCAGCAGCGGAAAGCGCCGACATGGCCAGCCACCAATTCCTCCGACGTGAGGTGCCAATGGCTGAATGCCGCCGCGCGCAGAACTCACAAGCTGCAAAAGTATTAATAGAGCCCGCAAACATGTATATATGATCACTAGCAATATACTGCGCAGGAAGTCACATTCCCCACAACACCGCCTTTCCTATACAAGGTAATATCGGTGCTGCCCATTAAGCAGTCTGGCCCACCTCTACAAATTCTCAACATTTGCTGCCCCCCGAAACTTGAGAACGTCGAGTTCAGTGAAAATTTCACACAAGCTATGCAGGTGGTGAGAACGGATCCCCTCCTTATGGTCGCTGAATTCAACGCCCCGAGCATTCTTTGGGGTACTGCCTTGAGGACACGCATGGGAGGAAGCTTGCGGAACTTCCTTCTACACTTTGACTCACCCTCCATACAGACCCCGCCACCCCAACACTTGTCGGCAATCCGATTCAACGAGATAATTGCCCGCACGTCACATTTACAAGCAACATATGCCATTATTACGAGCTCTATCCCCCTCCCCACTCCCGCCTATCCCACTCCAAACAAATCCTCTGGAGGCGACTCCAGACCCGAACTCTACCCCTCAGCTTCTGTCCTACTTCCGCCATGTTTCCCCAGAGTGCACTCTCTGCGGAGAACCGCACTCCACCCTGGACTACATCCTCTTCGGCTGCCCTGCCGAACCTCCCCCGCAGGGACAGCCCGCCATCGGTACATGGGAGGCATGGGAGGCCCTCCTTGCGTCGCAGGACCCGGACGTGCAACTTCGCTGTGTGAATCGGGGTGCCAGTGCCATGGCCCTACGTGGCCTGGACGCGTGTTTATTTTTCAGCGCAAGCCCAGCCAGGCCACTGCTCATTGGCTCGCTGTACTGTTCACGTCACTTCCGCTCCGATTAGTACGCAAGCATTAAAAGTAAATGGCTGTTCTAAAGAACTATCTATACAAACGTTTCATATGCATACAAAATATAATGAATCTTTGAGAAACTAGATTTCAACGTTTAGTTTGGTCACGTGACTAGGCGCACACGAGCAGACGACGCCCAAGAGTGCAATAACGTGACATGACGCCACTTTTGTCTACAGTCAAAATGGCCGCTTTAAAGGTCGTCGCCCGTCGCGGCAGTCACGGTGTTTTCGGGCAGTTGTAAGCAAGTGGTTCCAAGACTAGTGCAAGCCGCCTAGTTGAATCCAGGATACTTGCCTCTGAATGGTTAAAAGTGCGTCGATTCCAAGGTGCTATGAAAGCGACGTAGGACCTACTCGTTGGCGATGTCACGAAGCGTTTGTGGCCGTGTTGCAAGCGTTTCTAATTCCTGTGAGGACCACCACGGACAGCGACGAGTAACAGCTGCTCATGGTGAATTTCCTGTGCGTGCATAAGCTACACAGCACAGTGACAGTGTCCGAGAAGTGAAAGTGGTTGCGGTCGGAGCAAGTGCTTCTCCGCCGAGGCAGAGAAGTGCGCACGTGCGAAGGCTCACTACGCATGCAGTGTGTTCCGAATGCTGAAATGAACTTGGCGTTGTGCAGCTAGTCGCACTGGTTGCAGTGATCGCGACCGAAGCGAGCGTTGTTATACGCATATCTCTTTTGCAATAACTGTCAGCAGGGAGCAAGCCTGTTTACATATTACAGTGACAACTACTGTGCACTGCTAGGGAAACGCTCGTCCCATCCTGTCTCTTCTCTCGTGATCGTCCTTTTTTGCGCCTTCCCTTGGCCAATATTTTTTTTTTCTATCACAAATGTAAAACCACTGCTGTGTGCTATTTTGAATAACTCACTAATAATTTAAAATATATAACCTTAGCTATTTGAAAAATGTGATTTTGTAATTATGACGGTTGTTAGCAGCTTGTACTGCAGTCTGGCTTGTTCCACTCAGTGTGTACGACCCGATAGAGGATTCGTGTGCAGTGTGCAAGTTAGCCTGAATGCAACTACTGTGCGCATATATTTATTTATTTGGAACACTGCCAGCCTCTGGTTAAAACTTTAGCAGAGGGGCATTACATGTATCATAGTAAAGGATAACATTTCTAAAAGCGGCTGTGCAAAGGACATATTTATATGCCATGATATTACTTGAAATAGAGGAAAGTTCTCGATGACCACATTATGCATAATAGAGCATTTTATTGGTTTGCCCGAGTGAACGAGTCAGTCGGCACTTTATTAGATCAATTTATTTTAATATTTATTATGCCTCAACGGTACTAAGTGGCAATACCTGAGCGGTGAACTTTGACATGGTGAGGCAAGTAGGTGATTGATGAGTTCGCAATGTACTAAGAAGGGAATAATTACTCATTAGCATCCAAGCGCAGCCATACAGCTGCAATGAAAAGCTTTGTAGCTTTTTTTGTAGCCGTATGGCCGTGCTTGGGTGGATGCCAATAATTATAATGACTGCCTTATTAAAAATCATTTCAACCTTGAGGGATTCGGCTAAAATATTGGACCAACACCACTCCCATTTCGAGCTCGCTCCATCATATGCTAGCCATCCCGGTTCGCGCACTTGGTAGGGCAACTCGGTGAGGCAGTAGTCCCGGGTTCGAACCCCAGACTAGGGTAACTTTTCCTCTAACTACAAAGTTTCTGTAGAACCTGAGTAGCTTTCTTTTGTAGCAGTATGGCTACACTTGGGTGGGTGATAATGAATAATTACTCCCTTATTACAGACGTTCTCCACACTGGCGGATTCCTCAAAAATATTGGACTTAAATTGTCATTAACTGCATGGATTTCTACAGTGACCAGTTCGAAGGACAAGAGGTTAGTAAGCATAGCCTTGCGAGATGGAAGACCATTCTAGCCTTTCGTGGCAAAAACAAAATTGAATCTTGAAATGCAATGGCATAAGCTAAGGGAGGGACAGTGCTTGTGCAGCTAGTGCAGAAGTAACCATGAGCAGGAAAAGATTAGTTGGTTATGTGACAGTAAAGAGCAAAAGAAACCTGCAGTTTCTACATGAGACGAAGAAATTAGAAGATTCATCTTTAGTGCTGTGACGCTGGAGCTTCTACAATAGTCTGAGAGAATAAAACAAGCGGCTCAGTTCTGAATTCATCCCAGGATCTGAGAAAAATTAGATTTGTGCCATGTGGCATAACAATATTCTGCTGATGCCGCACAGGAGTTTTGAATGCAAGCAACATGGAAGACGGTGACACTACCCTGCTGAAAAAAAGTTCTATGATGCAATAACCTCATAGATCATTCATCATAGAATATCATACAATCTGTATGATATATCATACAATTAGTATGATATCCTATCACATCTCTATGATGACTGTATGATTTTACAGAAATGTATGACATTTGAATGATAATTTTCTATGATTTGTATGATAAGTCTATGATATTTGTATGATAAACTGTATGAGTTT
Source organism: Amblyomma mixtum (assembly GCF_055824585.1). Taxonomy (NCBI): domain Eukaryota; kingdom Metazoa; phylum Arthropoda; class Arachnida; order Ixodida; family Ixodidae; genus Amblyomma; species Amblyomma mixtum. Next base: position 55,735,168 of record NC_143015.1, read on the forward strand.
ATTGTAGAGAGAGGGTGTGGTAGATGGTCCTTGGCGATCACAAAATGAACAAGGGAGGGGAAAACCTCGGGTTGCTTGAGCCAACGTTTCGACAAGGGGACTTGTCTTCGTCTGGGCCAATTGCATCATATTGCAGGTATTTATTGCATCATAGAACTTTTTTCAGCAGGGTAAGGACATGCTATGGTGTAAATATCCTCAGCTGTGGGTAGTTGTATCAGGAATTGCTCCAAAGCTACCTAAACAGGATTGAAAGCCGGTGTTCCACATGGCTAATGACGCTCAATGTAACAAAATGCAAATACATGCAGGTATCGCGCAAGCGCACTAATATCGACTACACGTATTCACTCAGTTCAACCATCCTCACTAAAGCTGAATCATACCGGTATCTTGGAATCCATATCACGGGCAACCTCACTTGGTCCGAGCACATCACGAAGATTGCTGCTGATGCATCGAAAACACTCGGCTTTATCAGACGTCACCTCAGTTTCTCCCCTTCTTCCATTCGCAGCCTAGCCTACAAAACTTTCGTCCGTAGCAAACTTGAATTTGCATCCCCAATATGGAACCCACATCAAGCCTACTTAATAGCCAGCCTAGAAGCCGTCCAAAACCGTGCAGCCCGCTTTATTTCCTCCAACTATGACACCCGCTCTAGCATTGCCAAAATAAAATTATCTGCCGACATCAAGCCTCTCGCGCATATGCGTAAAATTGCCCGTTTATCATTACTGCATAAATTGTACTATTGTTTTCCCTCACTTCGAGACTCCCTTCTGCTCCCTCCCCTCCGAACATCACGCCGTCTTTTCAACTCCATGAGCATCCTAAGACTCCATGGCTCCTCAAACGCATTTAACAAGTTATTTCTGCCTCTTGCCATTGAAGAATGAATTTTCTACCCGAATGTATAGTCACTGAACGCGATGCTCTTAAATTCCGCCAAATGCTGTCATTTCACTTGAAATCCCAATGTGGGTAACTGTTGCCTTTGCGTTTTATTTTTATGTTATGATTGTTTGATTTACTACTGCACCTGTCTGCCTGATTTATGAACGTGTATTTCTTTTTCTCTTCCCCAAGCAACGATTGTTTCACTGTTTTTTTTCACTGTTTCATTGTATATTTTTTGTTTTTGTTTTGGACCTAATAATGTCAGTACTTGTTTTGATATTCGCCCCCCCCCCTTATGTAATACCCCTCCAGGGGTCTTTAATGGCCAATAAATGATGATGATGAAGGATTGTTATGTGAGAATGTTGGGTGAGACCATGTTACATTGTCACCCAGTTCGGGTATCCACCGAGATATGTGACAGTTACTACGTCATTTCCTTTCCTCAAAAACCAATTTCTTTTTTTCAGTATGCAGTGAATATGCCTTTCTCAGTAAGGCCTTATAAGTGGGCAAGATGTAGTTATCCTGAAAGTAAAAAACGTTAGTGCATTCTTAATAACATTAGCAAACAGACTAGTCGAGAGCATCCGAAATATTGTTCTGAGAATTGAAATACTGTTATTGATTGCAGAGAGCAGACTCCATAGTCGTCAATGAAGGCATGTTAGGAAACACTGAATGGAAGGTCATAATGTATTTAATAAAACCTCAGGCCCAAGGGCGATGTCTTGGGGACGCCAGAGACTGCAGGAAAAAAGCAGGACGCGTAAGAATTAGTGTGGGAATTCTGTCGACGGCTGGCTGTTAAAGCTTGGAACCAGTTTAGAGCAACTGGATACAAGTTATAGCATGAGAAATTACGCCACATTTATATAAATGAGGGATTTCATCACACGCTCTTTCAAAGCCCAGAAGAAAAAAAAAGCATTAAGGGGGATGTTACCGTTGAGGGAGAATGAGAGCAAGTTGGCTATCGCAGGAATGCTTTCTAAAGCCTTGCCAATTTGGATGAAACAACTTAATTGGCCATAACATTATAGCACCACAAGAGTATAAATTATGTTTACAATTGGGCGCACATGCCAACGGCACAAATAGGGTCATAGGTGCTGGGTGATGACTGGCAAGACGCATCCAGGGGCCAAGCTATGATGAGACAGGAGGCTATCTTCATGGCATGCACAAGATATATGTACACACTGTGTCCTGTCCTGCTGTTGCATTCTCAAAGTTTCACAGGGCTTAAGTGTGCTGTCGGGTGAACTGCTGGAAAGACGGCATGTCGACGCTGTAATAAGGACGAGAATGACAGAACAAGAATGGCTACTGGGTGCGGTGGTGGTGGTGTTCTTTCCTGTCGTCTTTGTTCCTTGTAGTTTCACTAGCTCCACAGGCCTTGTTTTCCTATCCGCTGTTTCAAAGTGGTGTCAGGTAAAGCCAATTGTTATTTTACAACCACGAAACTGCTGTGCCATACAACATTCTGTTAATCAGCTTTCATAATTTGCAATGGCAAATTTACTTCATAAGTCGTCTAGGCAAATAACACAGCTGAATAACTTGTGTCATCATCAGGACTAAAAATAACTAATTTCATTTATACGGTCATTGCTCGTTAATGCAGACCCCATTATGGATTCAAATTATGGACAGTATTTCTGGGGGCAAAACATTTTCAATGCACTCACACCTCAATAACATGGAAACTCGCTCATAACACAGTAGACAGAGTGAAAATAAATACAGCCCTTTGTCGCATAATTGTGCAGAGTGCAAAGACTGTTAAGACTTCTTGAATTTGAGTAGATAAGTCAAGCACAGCCTGAATCATATGCTTTTTTTACACACTGTAATTGCCATCATACTGCTTGTCGCACTGTGTGCAGAGAGTTTTGTGTTAACCCATGAACTGCCAGGCCCAGCAACGACTCCTGCTCACACACTTTCTGGATGCCAAAGCACTTCTTTTTCTGGTGTCAAAAGCATTGTCAGTGCTTGGCGACTCACATCCTGGCTCAGATTACTCATTTCACAAAATAAATTAAGCTGCTTAACAATAAAGAACAGAGTCGAAGGCTTACATTATAGACTCACAGATGCCTTTCCGCCGCCCACACTGCTACAGCACTTTTTAAACGGAGTGCACCATGTCACAACCTAAACCGACCGAGAACTACTCCTCTGGCTCAGCCCACCATCATGCAGAGAAGTTTGTGTTGTCACCAATTCTTCACGCAAATATTTTTGCAGACATAGGTCCACAAAGCAGGCAGGAAATAAAAAAAAAACGACGCTCCACAAGAGACCAGTGCACTACACACGGATGTTTTCGCACGTCGTAACCCGAGCATCCATAATCACAAAATGTACTGTATGAAGCAGCAACACGCCGAAGAATGGCGACGCTGTTGTTGTCGCGGAAGAAAACAGTTCGACGGCCGCACAGCCAAGATCGCGTCACGTCGCACACACAGCAGTTTCGAAGCACAGTACCTACACGAACCTACACGAAGCGCGATCAAAGTCGGTGATGGATACGTAACAGAAACAACGTCGTATAACAACGCTCGCTTCGGTCGAAATCACTGCAACCAGTACGACTAGCTGCACAACGCCAAGTTCATTTCAGCATTCGGAAAACACTGCGTGCGTAGCGAGCTTTCGCACGTGTGTATTTCTCTGCCTCGGCGGAGAAGCACTTGCTCCGACCGCAACCACTTTCACTTCTCGGACACTGTCACTGTGTTGTGTAGCTTATGCACGCACAGGAAATTCACCATGAGCAGCTTCCTTTCTCCAAGGTGAGCAGCTGTTACTCGTCGCTGTCCGTGGTGATCCCCACACGAATTAGAAACGCTTGCAACACGGTCAAAAACGCTTTGTGACATCGCCACCGCGTAGGTCCTACGTCGGTTTGAAGAGCAATGCAATACGCATATCCAGCATCTAACCGCGCGGCTTACATAGCACCTTGGAATCGACGCACTTTAACCATTCAGAGGCAAGTATCCTGGATCCAACTAGGCGGCTTGCACTGGTCTTGGAACCACTTGCGTACAACTCCCCGAAAACACCGTGATACAGTGCTCTAGAACCTGTAACCGTGACACTCTACCGTGACTTGCCGCCATGGAGGAAAAAAACTTCTTCCTCCATGCATGCCGCGACGACCTTTAAAACGGCCATTTTGACTGTTGACAAAAGTGACGTCATGTCACGTGATCGCACTCTCGGGCGTCCATGTTGGGCGTGGTCTGCTCGTGTGCGCCTAGTCACGTGACCAAACTAACCGTTGAAATCTAGTTTCTCAAAGATTCATTATATTTTGTATGCATATGAAACGTTTGTATAGATAGTTCTTTAGAACAGCCATTTACTTTTAATGCTTGCGTACTAATCGGAGCGGAAGTGGCGTACACAGTACAGCGAGCCAATGAGCAGTGGCCTGGCTGGGCTTGCGCTGAAAAATAAACACGCGGCCTGGACACATGCGCGTAATGTGAGGGCTGTGCGGTGGCCCTGAGACCTTGTACGGTCCAAACTCACTTGATTAATAAAGTTTTCCATCCATCCATCCATCCATCCATGAACACAGAGGACACTCTGGGTGATCACTGTATAATCACAACAACCCATTACATGCGTCCTCTGAAGCGCCCACTAACAAAAGGTCGTGTCCCGGACTGGATGACCCTCCGCACCGCTCTATCTATCGTAGAGAACCCTCCAGTCTGGATACGACGCCTGGTGGAAATCGCTCAGGTCTACACTCACACAACCGGAAAAGCAGATACAGCTCACGGAAACGCAAACTGGCGTGGACGATCACCTGCTCCACCTTTTGGAGGCCCGTCGCAGCCTCACGTACGGATGGTAAAAACAGAAACATAACATACGCCTCAACAAACGCATCCTCGAACTCCCACAAAAGGCTGCGGATGTGCTACTCAGCTAGCCGACACTAACTGGGTGGACCGGTGCTACGCGGCAACGCGTTAGATGTCTTTCCGCAACACGTGGCGTCTGTTCCGCGCTCACATCGATACAATACAAACACGCATGGAAACCCAAAGCCCCTTACATAGGGCCTTGCACAACTTTCCAGGAACGACAACCCATCTAGCGCACACGCTCAGGGACCGATAACTGCACCACCAAAGACCCCCGGCCGGCCGCATGCTCGTATGCAGGCGAAGAGAACACGGACCTAGACACATCGTTCCAGCTCCACGATCTCCGGGCGGCCTTAACTATGATGAAACGCGACACTGCACCCAGGAGCGACATTGTTACGGTCAAGCTCTTTGTCAACTTGACGCAGCCTACGCCTCGCTCCTTAAATGCATCAATAGCATTTGGGACGGAGGGACATCTCCCTTTCGGCTGGAAGTCGGCTCTCGTGACCTTAGTCCCGAAGGCCAGAAAACTTAGTCACGTGGAGCACTTCTGCCCTATCTCCCTCATGTCTCCTGTCGACAAGCTGATGTAGACGATGGTGCACGACAGACTCTCCGACTTTCTCAAAACAGAGCACTTTTTGGCGGACACCATATTCGGTTTCCGCCCTCCCTAGTCAGCACAGGACATACTTCTGCAGCTCCACCGCGACATCTTAGATCCTGTGGAATGCCCCCACAACGACAAGGCTGCCCTGGCCTTGGATAGTTAAGGTGCATTGACAACGTCAAACACGAAATAATCCTGGACCACTTCAGTCGCACAAACCGTGGCCACAAGACATGGCATTACAAAGAGAATTTCTCACTGACCGCCAAATTTACATACGTATACAAGATGCAGAACACGGGCCCGTACGCAATCGGCTTGAGGGGAACACTTCAATGCGCGTTCCTGTCTCCCCTCCCTCAATTTGGCAATGGTTCATCGTCCTTTTAAATTGGCTTTTCTGCTTCTCTGCCTGGGATATATCATGCTATTTACGCGGATGATATTACAGCCTGGGCCACGCAAGGTAACCTGGGCCACACGGAATCCTGCCTGCAAGCAGCGGTGACCCTAGCCGACGACTACGTTACCTACTGCGGACTCTGGTGTGCCGCAGCTAAATCTGAATTTGTGCACGTGCTTCCCTCCCCTCGGGACACCGCTTCGTATAAGTGTTCCCTCGGGACCGATCCGGGAGGCCGAGATCCGCGTCCTTGGCATCTTTATGCACCACCAACGCAGCGCTGACACCACCCGAGCCAAACTTCGCACAGTGGGAGACCAGGTGGGCCGCATGCTCCGCCGGGACTCTCAAAAGCGGGGTGGATTACGAAGCAAGGTTGCACTGCGGCTTTCCGATGCTTTCCTAAAGAGTAGAATCATCTACTCGACCTCCTACTCGCACCTGCGCAAACACCATGATGCTCAACTGGAGGTCATCCACCGGAAAGTCATCAACGGGCTCTCCACATCCCGGTGGCCCCGTCCAAACACAGACTTCTGGCCCTGGGTGTGGTGAACACCTTGCAGGAGCTTCTAGAAGCCCACTTAGTCAACAATTCCACGCGACTTGCACAGACCACGTCCGGTCGCCGCCTCTTGGACCGGATACACAGCAAACACGACAACATATTGAGGAGTACGAGGCGGAACGCAAAGGGCGCCCGTGCGCTGTGCGATGCCAGGGCACGTTAAAGATCTCCAGGTGGTGGAAAATATTCTGGAGAGCTCCACTATGGCACCAATTTCGCTCTTCTTTTACTCTCATCTTCCTTCCTTCCTCTACAGCGCGGTTCGCGTGTCCACCTACATGTGTGAGGCAGATGCTGCGCCATTTGCTTTTTTTGGAATACCATCTACCAATTTATCACTTACATCGCACAATACACGGGCCTATACAATTTCGACTCCATCGAAATTCAACCGCCGCGGCCGGGATCGAACCCGCGTATTTCGGCACAGGAGCCAAGCGCCATAACCAATTATGCAACGTGGCATAAAGGAGAAAATGAGAGAACATATTTCACGGGACTGCTACATCTTCATCGGTCCTCCACTTGAAGGTCAAAATGCGGCGCCGATGACCTTGGCTTGACTAGGCCAGTAAAGCTCTCGCTTTACTAAAGAGTGAATCTTTACTGACTAGTCAAAGCTAAACCGCCAGCCATTCTTAGAGCACTAGCTCTAATACTCGGTTTACGCTAGTTCATCATCATCATCATCAGCAGCAGCAGCAGCCTAACCACGGCAACTGCAGGGCAAAGGCCTCTTCCATGTCTCTCCAATTAACCCTGTCCTTCGCCAGCTGCGGCCACTGTATTCCCGCAAATTTCTTAATCTCATCCACCCACCTAACTTTCTGCCGCCCCCTGTTACGCTTGCCTTCTCAGTATCCACTCCGTTGCCCTTAAGGACCAGCGGTTATCTTGCCTTCGCATTACATACCATGGCCAAGCCCACTTCCTCTTGATTTAAACTAGGATGTCATTAACCCGCATTTGTTCTCTCAACCACTCCGCCCGCTTCAGATCTCTTAACGTTACACAAGTTTGAGTTAGGATGAAAAAAATGGCTGTGGTTTGACCAATGGCCATCCCGAGTAGAGGTGAGGAAGCAGCGGCGCGGCAATCGCAGCGGCGGCGGCATCTCAGGGGGCACTTTGACTGTCTAAAGCGCGTAGAGGCGAAAGCGTTTTCCGCATCACATTGACTACCTCTGTGGCACTGGTGACTTCACCAGTGCATTGCGTCACATATCATTAATTACTACTAAATAAGCAATGACTAATTACTAATTATCAGCTAATTAGTGATTAAAAACAAAATACTAATCAGCTGCTAATTAATGACGCTTAAGCTTCGACTTTCGATCCCGGCCGCGGTGGTTGAATTTCTATTGAGCCGAAATTCTAGAGGCCAGTGTACTGTGCGATGTCCCTGGACGTTCAAAAATCCCAGGTGGTCCAAAATTTCCGAAGCCCTTCACTACGGCGTCCCTCATAGCCTGAGTCGCTTTCGGACGTTAAGCCCCGTAAACTAAAACCAAATCAAACCGCTCTGCCTTTAGGAGTGGAACGCGACAGTTTGTTGTAGCGCTTCCAGGGAGTCCTTGGAACACCACCACCCGCTCGGCGCGGCGCCTTGCCCTTTGAACGCAACGCTTTTTGACCGAGGAAGGGAGGAAGGCGGAGTGAAAGAAGAAACAGAAAGACGGGCCGTAATGAAGATAATGAAAAGTCTATTTGAGGAAAGGAAATTACGCAGTAACTGTCTCACACTCGCTCCTCGCGCATGCGCAGTTGGGGCTCTCCGGCGCTCTGCGAAACCGCTCGCACCTAGCGTAGTATTGCTTCCGCAACAAAAATTCAGGGGGGCACTTCGTTCACCTAAAGTGCGGTGAGGCGAAAGCTTAAGCTCGATGTTGCTGCTTGTGTTACTGATCTGTTGTTAAGATGCTAAGCTTCGCCACTAAGATTGAAACGCGACAGCGGCTCTCAACGTTGCCAGGAAGTCCACAGAATGCCATCGCCCGTTCGTTTCTACGCCTTGCTCGTCGGTAAATTGGTTTCTGAGGAAAGGAAATGTATCTGTCTCGCATACCTCGGTGGACACGTGAACCTCGCCGTAACGGGAAGTGAGGAAGATGGGAGTGAACGAAGAGACCGTATGAGACCGAAGAGACATGCCTTTGTTGATTCCAAACCATCGAGCTGGCCTGATGGAGTGGTTAGCATGCTCGTCTCGCACTCCGGAGACCGGGGTTCGATTCCCGAACTCGACCAATTGTCTGATGAACTCGACCATCTAGCCTGATGAGAAAGGTTAATTAGCCTAATTCTGTGATTAAGCAATTAACTAAACTCATTCCCAATTATTTGGAGCATCACTAAACGATCCCTTTAACTGTTTGCATGGTTACTAACCAAAGTACAATTCGCCCCGTTTGAAATTCGCGCACTGTGACGTCACGACCCTTTCAACGAATTGAAAAGCGTGACATTTCTGTCGACAACTGCTGCTTACAACGATGAGGCATTAAAGGCTTCCGCCTTAAAAACAAGGACCTTCAAGTAGGACCAGTTAGTGGTAGCATTGATATATAGATTGTGGATCCCTTAATTGGACCGCCTCATTAGTTCAAACGCTCATTGCGGCCTAACTAATTGATGTCGGACATTCGAAGTGGTGCAAACGTTTTGCATTTTTGCACTTTATACGGTAAAAAAATAGATAGGCGGATAAAACGGAAAAAAAGATTTGAGGACGCTTAAGCTTTGCGTTTAAGAGTGGACCGCCACAGCGTGTCGCTGACTCCCACGGAGTCCGTGGACGGACGGACGGACGGACGGACGGACGGACGGACGGATGGACGGATGGATGGATGGATGGATGGATGGACGGACGGACGGACGGACGGACGGACGGACGGACGGAGGGACGGACGGACGGACGGACGGAGGGACGGACGGACGGACGGACGGAGGGACGGACGGAGGGACGGACGGAGGGACGGACGGAGGGACGGACGGAGGGACGGACGGAGGGACGGACGGACGGAGGGACGGACGGACGGAGGGACGGACGGAGGGACGGACGGACGGACGGACGGACGGACGGACGAACGGAGGGACGGACGGACGGACGGATGGATGAATGGATGGATGGATAGGAGCGCCCCCTTTGAAATGGAATGGTGGTAATTGCCACCATGCTCAGCTTTTCTTTTTATCTTTTCATTTTTTATTTTTTTTGTATTTTTATTTTTTATTTTCATTTTTATTTTTTGGGGGGGGGGGGAAGCGGCGCGCAGCGTAGATCCGCTGGGACACCAGTGACGAGCTGAGTAGGGCCCCAGTTTTCTCTCGGTCTGGCGTGACGTCACAACAGAGGTCAAGCTAAAGGTCAAACATATATCCGCCGGGACGACGCTAAAGGCTCAAAACCTAGCGCAGTATTGCTTTCGCAATAAAACAATGCGCCAGGAAACGCTTTCGCCTTGCAGCACTTTAGAAAGCCAAAGTGCCCCCTGAATTTTAACCACGCCGATTTCCGTCTCCTACGCCTCCACACTGGCAGTGTGTGGACGGCCGAACGCCTCCACCGTTATCGGGGTGCTCCCAGTGCATTGTGCGCGAACTGCGACAGACATGACGTCAAACCAAGCATAACTGCAGCTTTTCGCTTCCTTATGCGGGCTTAAGCAGAGCTAAGCCACTGCATAATTTTTTCGCTTTCGGCAAACGCCGCCGACGCCGACACCGGCTTTTCTACTTCCCGGGGCCCTTAACCCTGTCCCGTTAATATGTACTGGGTGTAGCGCAGATGATTCATGACGCAATATTTGTTCGATATTGCTAACGCTCGATAATCATACGCTACCGTTTCTCACCATGTAGGGACTGAGAGCGCTGCTTTTTGTGGACGGTTGGTCAGAGCCGGAACTCCACTCCTATGCTATGTCAGATGCTTTCCGCCTTAAAACTCGAAGCTTAGTTCAGGCTTCGCTTAGGTCCCTTAAAATTAAGGTGCGACTTTGACAAAACTTCGATGTATTACTGCTACGGCGAACAGACACCGTGAGGTTTACTGCTTAAGTCTCACTCTGTGCAGCGCGAAATATGGTGAAAGTGCATTGCTCGACTTTTTCTCAGGACTTGCTTCGTATTGGGAGCTATTGCATTGCGCTTGCTCTAAATCACAGCGACCAGGAAGAAGTGAAAAGCTTCTATAGTAACTTTATCAAAGTAAAGCATCATGGTACGTTTTGTTAACACTAACTTAGCGAAAATCTCGTACATTCATTTGGATGACAAGAAAGCAAGGAGAGCCAAGCTGCTGCAATTTTTTTTTTGTGCCATTCAGCTGTGCGATATCAGTGCACCTAAAGATGCCCAGGTGGTCGAAAGCTTGAGAGCCACGTGATGCAGACCCTCAATCTCATCAAACGTGTCTCGAGCAAAAGAGGCGGTCTTAAAGAAAAAAACCTACTTAGGCTCATACAAGCTTTCATAATAAGTAGAGTCAGCTACGCTACGCCGTACCTAAATCTCAAAGCAGCAGAGAGGAACAAGATCGACGCTCTTATAAGGAAGTGCGTCAAGAAAGCTCTAGGCCTGCCCATGTGCACATCCTCGGAAAAACTCCTATCACTGGGCATACATAACACGCTTACAGAGCTTGCAGAAGCAGTATATACATCACAACTAGAGAGACTCAGCATAACACATGCCGGAAGAGCCACACTAGCCAAAGTCGGACTCAAAACAGATAGGGGAGCTAGACAGAGGGAAGATATCGACATGGAGATTAGGAGCAATCTCAGGATTCCCCCCTTACCCAAGAACATGCACCCAGAAATAAACAAGGAAAGAAGACAAAAACGGGCACAGGTGATAGACCGCATCTACGGTGACAAGCCTGAGGAGGAGGTCGCCTACGTAGACGCAGCGGGTGATATACATAGTCAGTACACGACCGTCGCGGTAGTGAACGGAGCGGGTAGCCTCATTACGGCCGCAACTGTCTTAGGGACAAACACTGAGACTGCGGAGGAGGTCGCAATAGCACTAGCTTGCGTCGGTTCCAAAGCTAAATACGTCATAAGCGACAGCAAAGCTGCAGTCCAAAATTTTAGTAGAGGGAGAGTCTCTCCCCTCGCTGCCAAAATTTTAAGACAAGCGACATTGAATAGAACAATCAATATAATCTGGACCCCCGCGCACGAATCTGTCCGTGGCAACGAGGCGGCCCACGAGGTGGCTCGAGATCTCTACCACCGAGCTGCACACGGCGGTCCACCGCTCGTAGATCACGGGAGAGAAGGGCGACTAATTTCCTGTCAGGAAGTTACAGAATATTATAGACAACATCGCAGGTACTTTCCCCCGCCTAGCATAACACTCAACAATCAACAGGCGGTGGCGTGGAGGCGTCTACAAACAGATGTCTACCCACACCCAATTCTATGCAAACATTTAATTCCTGAAATAGAAGACGATAAATGCAAGAAGTGCGGAGCGAGAGGGTCCCTCGACCACATAATATGGGAGTGTAGCCAATCCCCAGGCAGGGCGAAGAACATTAATAGTAGAGACGCCTGGGAGACCTTGCTCCGGAGCTCGGACCCTGAGCTCCAGCTCACCGCCGTCCGACTGGCTGAAGAGGCCGCCGGGATACAAGAGATCCCGGCCAGCATCTGACGCGACTACCCCATGTGGCCGGATCTCTCCTGATCCTCCTCCCTCAACTGAGGGTATGGGACAGGGGAGGTCTGGGTGAGGTAGTCTCATTCTGTTGGACAATAAATGTTTTTCACTTCACTTTGAAGAGAGAGAGAGAGAAAACTTTTATTGCTCTTTCAAGAGATTCGCGGAGATGAAGACTTCTTGGTCGTCCTGCTTGGGCGCTGGCGACTTGAGTCTTCGAGCAAGGGTGGGCCCTCAGTCCAGGGCTCCACTGAGTCGTGCCGCTTCAACAGCGTGCTGTACCAAGGCCCTCTGGACCTCGAGCTCGCTGCTGGAGAGACAGCTCTCCCATTGCTCCTCACTCGGTGTTTGATAATTGTGGAATGCTATGTTTCTTTCGCACTCCCAGGTAATGTGATAGAGTGTAGGTGTACCGCCGCACCAGGGACAGTCTGATCTGAATTGCGTTGGTGACATTTTGCTGTATATGTACAGGTTAGGAAAAGTGTTCGTCTGTAGCCTACGCCATCCTACAGCCTCTTCCCTAGTCAGTGCTCTGTGTGGTGGTGGATACCTCAATCTAGTTCCCCTATAAAGTTGTAGGGTCTCTGCGTAGCCTCCCTCGCACGCGAGTAGCCGTAACTCCGGGGCGTCCGATAAGCCTGCTCGGTAAGTGAGCCCTCGAGCCAGGCTGTCCGCCCTTTCGTTTCCTGCTACGCCTGCGTGAGCTGGCACCCAGATGATATGCTGTATAGGCGTTTTTCCAGCGGAAGCTGCCGCCTCGCCGATGATCCTAAGGGCGATGCCGCTAATGTTGCCCTTCGTATAACTCTTGCATGTTTCTTTCGAGTCCGTTAGAATGTTCAGGGAGCGGCCTCTTCTATAGCCTTCGGCTACCGCCAGCGCGACGGCAATCTCTTCGGCCTCCGCTATCCCCGACACTCCCACTGAAGCGCAGGAGGTCATTTCCCCTGTACCATTGACTACCACTACAGCGGCTGTGCGCTTCTCTACGCTTGCGTACATAGAAGCGTCCGTATATAGTGTGTTTTCGGATCGGCCTAGCCTTTTGTCCATCTGCTCGGCCCTAGCCCTCCGCCTCTCCTCGTGTAAGTTGGGATCCATGTTTTTAGGCAATGGCCCTACATTGAAAGTCCTTCTGAGGTCGTCTGGTACTTCTGTGTATCTGTCAGCCAGACCACCGGTGTTCCGACCCAACCTCTTCAGGAGCGCCTAATTATTCCAGAGACCTCCACTGCCGCACCTCTTGCTCTCTTTCTTCTTTTACTCCAACCTTACTCTCTTCCCTTACGGCGTGGTTCAGGTGTCCAGCGAGATATGAGAGACTGATACTGCGCCGTTTCCTGTCCTCAAAAACCAATTTACCAAAATGCAATCAGGAGAGGACTCCTGAATCGCACAGGAGGGGAGGTATGAAAGATAGGGGAGAACTTTCGCTATCTAAGTGCGCGTGTGTAACATCTTGGGGTATCTGTTTCAGCCAGCGTCTTCGCTTCGGCTGACGCGGTTGTTGGGACACGCGTCTCTTCTTTCACTCTTTCCTCTTATCTTTTAACTCTCCTGTATCTGCTCGTGGCAGAGGTGGTGGCTCGGCTCGAGCCAGTCGGCAGGCTCGTGCACTTTCCTTTTCATCCTTCCCTCAGTCGCAACAACAACGGGAAAGTTAGCGAGGTCCTTCTACCTGATGCTACATTTGCTCATCTGAAGTTATGCGCCGTGGTGGCTTAGTCGTTAGGGCACTCGGCTACTGTGACGGAGTTTCTGGGTTCGATCCCCTTCACGGCGGTCGCGTTTCGATGAAGGTGATGGTGTGAGCGCACTTGAGCGCACTTTAAAGGACACCCCAGGTGGTCGGAATTATTACGGAGCCCTCCACTACGGCACATGTTTTATGCGAAGCATACTACTTTAGCTACCACTTCAGCCCTTCACCGTGGTTATACGCCTCCAAATCACGTGATACATGACGTCACACCACTTAACGCGATGACGTCACGACAGTAGAGAAACGGGGGCCCACCTCGCGCCGTCGCTGTGGTTGTGCGTCTCCAAATTACGTGACACGATGATGCCACACCACGTGACACGATGACGTCACGACAGTGGAGAAACGGGGGCCCACCTCGCGCCGTCGCTGTGGTTGTGCGCCTCCAAATCACGTGATACATGACGCCACACCACGTGACACGATCACGTCACGACAGTGGAGAAACGGGGGCCCACCGCCCCCGACCTGCCACTCGCTGCGTCCACGTAGGCAACCTCATTTGCCCTGAAATTTCCGGCCCTTTTAACCAGCGCCTCCGCCCTCTTCTCCCGTCTTTCCCGGTGATGTTCTGGGTGCATGTTGCGGGGGAGGGGGGAACGATGATATTCTCGCGACATTGTGGCGGTAGGGCGACCTTGTCGCATATGCCCCTATCTACTTTTCGGCCGACCCACTCTCAGATGGTCCGGCCCGTATTTGTTGTACTCAGTCTTTAGAGCTGGGCGATTCGCACCGCCTCGGCCAGTTCAATCCAAGTATTATGCACCCCCATTTCCAACAGGCGGTCTGTAGAGGTGGAGATAGGTAGACCCAGCGCCCTCTCTACGGCCGAGGTGCACCAGTCGCTGCCGCCTCCATTTGGAGTAGAAACATAGATACGGCCGAGGAGGTCGCAATAGCGCTTGCTTGCGCCGGAACCAAGGCTAGTTTTGTCATGTCTGGCATCCAAGAAATGGGCAGCGTAGACGTAGCATCGAAGGAACGTTTATTCCTGCTACTTGACAGGAAGCCAACAGGTTACATACTGAGCGCGGTGGGCCCGTGCGAGCGGTCTTTTAAAGCCAGCACGGGCTACCCGACAAGAGATAGCCGGGCAGTGAGCATGCGCAGACAGTACGCGATAACACGCGTGCTTGGTTTCGCGCGCACACAACATCTCCTTCCTCCTAATGAGCACAAAGTCCTTTTGCTACATTATACAATGCAACTAATGCTATGGCTGATATCTGTCAGGAGGTCGCCGGTCCCTCTGTGGATAGCGTCGCTCCCCTGGAGGGTCGGTCGTTGCCGCAGCTGGAAGTGGCTCGTTGGCGCTCTCAGGATCCCTGAAATCTGGAATAAAATCTTCCATGATGCTCTGCTTTGAGCTGTCGATGCTGAGCAGTAGCTGGTCTTGGTGACGACGCCAAATGAGCACCCCACGATTCGTCCTTACTCGAACCTTGAATGAAACGGGGCCAGACTGCTGAATGATAGTGCCAGGGACCCATTTCTCAGGACCTCTAATTCCTCACGAGGACCTCATCGTTGATGTTGAAAAGTCGCTCACGTGCCTTGCGTCGCACCATATCGGAGAGCTGTTGCTGAGCCACTCTTCCCCCGACAGAAGGCTTGACTGCGTCGAGTCTCGTGCGCAGTCGTCTACCTATGAAAAGGTTTGCTGGAGTTTCTTTTGTAGTCGCATGCGGCGTGTTGCGGTACGTCATCAGGAACGTCTGCAAGGTTGCCTGCAAGGAGTCTTGGGGTCGTCCTTTCCGCAACGCAGATTTCATTGTCTATACAAATCTCTCCGCAAGGCCATTCGTGCTTGGATGGTACGCTGCACTCACGATATGACGACCACCGAAGCCTTTGACGAAGCTCTTGAATCTTCGGAAACGAACTGTGGTCCGTTGTCGGTCACGATGGTCTCGGGTACGCCAAAACGCGACAACAGGTCTTGGAGACACTGAATTGTGTGGTACGCCGTAGTCTTCTGCATGACATAAACTTCCGGCCATTTTGAGTGTGCGTCCACAGCAACAAGGAACATTTTGTCTTTCATGGGTCCAGCAAAGTCCAAGTGAACTCTATGCCACGGCGAAGTCGGCCATGACCATGGATGAAGCGGAGCCGGTGCTGGTTCGTTCCGTTGCTGTTGACACTCTTCACATTTCTTCACGTGTTGTTCAAGGTCCGCGTCGATACCAGGCCACCAGACGTAGCTCCTCGCGAGTTCTTTGCATCTTACGATACCGGTATGACCCTGATGAAGTTCCTCAAGCAAGAAGGCTCGGTTTTTTGGAGGCACGACTACTCTCATGCCGTACATTAAACACCTTTGATGAACTGTGAGCTCCAAACGCTTGACGAAGAAAAGTTTCAACTCCTTCTCAGCGACATGCGATGGCCAGCCAGCACTTGTGAAGTTCAGTACCTTGCTTAGTAAAGGATCACGCCTCGTTTCACGAGCGATGTCTTGGCCTGTGACAGGCAGCGTTTCCAAACGAAGCGAATAAAAAGTTTCGCTTTCTTCTGCCGATTGCTTTTCGCTGCTGTCGAGCGGCAAGCGCGATAAACAGTCTGCTTCCGCATTATCGGTAGATTTCTTTAATTCAAGAGCATAGTTGTAGGCTGACAGCGTCAGCGCCCAACGCTGCATGCGGGCAGCTGCCATCGCGGGAATGCCCGTTTTCGGGCCGAAAATTGTTTGCAGTGGTTTATGGTCAGTCACAAGCGTGAAGAACCTTCCGTAGACGTAGAAGTGAAACTTCTTTACGCCGAATACGAGGGCAAGGGCTTCTTTCTCGATCTGACTGTAGTTCTTTTCGGCACTTGACAATGTGCGGGATGCGTAGGCAACCGGTCGAACTGATCCATTTATTTTCTGCAAAAGAACTGCGCCTATGCCGTACTGAGATGCGTCGCAGGCAAGTTGAAGCGGTCGCTTCGGATCATAATGGGCAAGAACTGGAGGGGAAGCCATAGCTGCTTCTATCTCCGTGAAAGCAAGCTGGCATGACGCATCCCACGTCCACTCTGTTGTTTGCTTTAGCAGCCTGTACAACGGCTCTGCCAAAGTCGACAGACGCTGAACAAACTTGCCGTAATAATTGACCATCCCAAGGAATGACTGCAGTTGCTGCTTGTCTTTTGGAGCAGGCGCATTTAGCAGTGCCAATACCTTTTCAGGCGATGCGCAAACACCCTCGGCGTTGATGACGTGGCCCAGATAGCGGAGCTCTCGTTGAAAGAACGAGCACTTATCGCGCCGGATGCGCACACCGCGTTCCTGCAGTCTTGACAAGACGGCTTCCAAGTTATGGAAATGCTCTTGCTTGGTCTTGCCTGTGACCAGGATGTCGTCAAGGTAGCAACTGACTCCTTGCAACCCTTTCAGCATGTTGTCCATAATTCTTTGAAATATGCTTGGGGCGGACGAAATGCCGAAAGCCAGACGGTTCATAGTATACAAGCCCTTATGCGTGTTTATCGTCAGTAGTTTCCGGGAGCTTTCCGCCAAAACTACCTGCTGGTAGGCCCTACTCAGGTCGATCTTCGAGAATTCCTCTCCTCCTGCAAGCGCTGCTAGAACGTCATCTATCCGAGGTAGCGGGTAGCGGTCAACTTCCAGACAGGGATTGACGGTGGTTTTATAATCGCCACACAGTCGGAGGCTTCCATCCCTCTTCACTACCGGTACCAAGGGCGTTGCGTATTCGCTTGTAGCAACAGGCGTTATGATGCCAAGCTTCTCTATTTTCACAAGTTCAGCTTCTACTGCACCTTGCAGAGCAAAGGGAACGCTTCTTGCCTTTACAAACTACGGCTGTGACCCTTCGCGAAGGACAAGCTCGGCCTGCTCTTCCGTGATGGTACCTAGCTCATTCTTGAAAAGTTCGGCTTGGCTGTCTAGCATGGCTTCCAGCTTCTCTTGCCAGTGATTTGACATTTCTCGAGAGAGGCCAAGGTGATTAAAAAAAAAACTAGGTTCTTCCAATCCAGACGAATATCTTGCAACCATTCTCTGCCGAGGAGTGCCGGTCCTGTAGTGTCCACGACGTGCAGGGAAAGCTCCACGCTCTGGTCGTTGTGGCGCACGACGACTTTCGCCAGACCCTTCGGTTTTACCATAGCCCCAGTATACGTGCGCAGCTTTAACGATGCTGGCTGAAGTCGCTTAAGTGGAAACAGCCTCTGGAATTCGCGCCATGATATGACGGATACGGCTGCGCCGGTGTCAAGCTCCATCGTCAGTAGGACACCGTCAACGTTCACGGGTACAGTAAATGGGTCTGCGTTGACTGATTTAAGTGGGACAGACGACTCGTTTCGGACGGACGTGAGCATCTTCACACGTTTCCGGGGCTTTGCCTCCCTAGCTTTCTTTCATTTCCTGCAGGCGCGTTGAATATGCCCTGTTCGGTTACAATTGTAACATGTATCGCCGATATGAGGGCATGCTTCGCTAGAATGATTGGGTGACCCGCAACGGAAGCAGCTTGGCGACATCACAGACTGCATTTCGCCTCGAACCTTATTCACTTCGTACGCCGGGAATGCGCTGTTATGCGTGAACGCCGCGCTTTTCATTGCAGTTTCCATGGCAAGAGCTCTATCTACGGCCTTCTGGAAGGTTAGCTTCTTGTCTTCTGTGAATAATACACGCTGAATGTCCTCGCGGAGCAGGCCGCAAACGAAACAGTCCCGGAGCGCTTCATCCAAGAAACTTCCAAATTCGCAACTCTGCACCAGCCCTCGAAGTTCCGCGACAAATTCGGTAATGGACTCACCGCTTCGCTGTGACCGCTTGTAAAATTTAGCACGCTCTGCGATGACGGACGACTGCGGCGCCAGGTGATCGCTCAGGAGTTTCAGAAGACTGTCAAACTCTCGTGACGACGGTGCGTCCGGTGCCGTCAGCGACTTGAGCAGCGCGTAGGTCTTCGCGCCGATGAGACTTAGGAAAGCAGGAACCTTCTTTGCTACTGGAACATCGTTAACCAAAAGATAGGCTTTCAACCTTTCCTCGTACGAGCGCCAGTCGCTCGTGCTCTCGTCGAAAGGTTCAATGTAGCCGATGTGACCCATGACTCACTTGGAAGTTTCGGCTGACGTGATGCCAATTTCACCGCAGGGAAATCTTCGTGACGGGAAGCTTTTTTACACAGAGGTCAGGTTCTTTACACTGCGAATTCCGTACGGCGGTCATCCCATCCTCGTCGCCAATATGTCATGTCTGGCATCCAAGAACTGGGCAGCGTAGACGTATCATCGAAGGAACGTTTATTCCTGCTGCTTGGCAGGAAGCCAACAGGTTACATACTGAGCGCGGTGGGCCCGTGCGAGCGGTCTTTTAAAGCCAGCACGGGCTACCCGATAAGAGATAGCCGGGCAGTGAGCATGCGCAGACAGTACGCGATAACACGCGTGCTTGGTTTCGCGCGCACACAATTTTGATTCTTAGTGACAGCAAAACAGCAATCTGCAACATCGGAAAGGGCAGGGTCTCGCCAGAAACGGCTCGAATTCTGTCCGCAGCCAAAATTGATCGCAAGATCACCTTAATTTGGGTCCCAGCACCCACATCCGTCCCCGGTAACGAGGTGGCCCACATGTTAGCCCGAGATCTCTACTTCCGGGTAACTGTAGAGCCACCCGACCCCCAGGGGATGGACGAACGTTTGCAAACGTACGCGGAAATCGCCGTGCACTACAGGTTAGGCAGGCGTCTAATGCCACCACCATATCCAAACTTAACCAATACAGAGGCCATCGCCTGGCGACGATTACAGGCCGGAAATTTCGTTAACCCTGTCTGGTTATTTCAAACCACGTTAGACGATAAAAAGGTGACAAATGTAAGACCTGCGGAGCGAGGGGGACCCTCGATCATATAATTTGGCAATGCCCTGGATCCCCGGGTGCTGAGGGCAATATTAAGAGTAGAGAAACCTGGGAGGCCCTTCTGCGAAGCGAGGTCCCCGCCGACCAGAAACGAGCTGTCCGCCTGGCGGCTGAAGCCGCGAAGAGACCAGTCTTTAGTCGCGGAGGTCCCGTCCCCCGTTCCCTAGGCCTGCGTGCCAGGGACGGGGAGTAGGCGGCCTCCTACATCGGTGGAAAAAAAAAAAAAAATTGCGCCGCCGCGGTGGCTCAGCGGCTATGGTGCTCGGCTGCTGTCCCAAAAGACGCGGGTTCGATCCCGGCCGCGGCGGCTGGAATTTCTTTGGAGGAGAAATTCTAGAGGCCCGTGTACTGTGCGATGTCAGTGCACGTTAAAGAACCCCAGGTGGTCGAAATTTCCGGAGCCCTTCACTACGGCGTCTCTCATAGCCTCAGTCGCTTTGGGACGTTAAAGGGACCATGAAAAGAATTAAAAGCTGCTTGTAAATGTTAGAAGTTATGCTCAGAAGCACTGACACCAAGTATGAGTCTTCGGAACAGAGCCGGCAATTTATTATGGCTTTTTAAAAATCGCGTTTTTCAAAATTCGCGGGCCGTTTGGTGTCTTCGTAGGGAGCGATTTTGAAACCAAAACCGGGAAAACAGACGTCACTAGTCCCATGACGTCGGTAGGCCACCACACGCTGTCATTCGCTCGAGCCGCGGCAGCTACGACGTCACGGGCACACTTCCGGTAGCGGTGAAAATCGTCTGCTCGAGGCGCCGCGCGACCCCCTCAGGAAGCGCGGGCCAGGGCATTGCCTTCACGCATATGTTTTCAATTTACCTCTGCCGCCTCTTTCTGCCGGGAGTTCGGGAGCAAAGAAAGCGCCGAGACCGGAGAGACGCTGCCGACGCACGCTGCTCCTCGGGAGTGCGACAACCGGAAGTCGTAAACCGAACGTCAGCGAATGACGTATTCATGGGCGGAGCCCAGTACCGGAGCTGTTTTCTTTATTTTTTCTTGGTGCTCCGCGTGTATGAGTTGAGGGGGGAGAGGAGGAGCGTGATTTTTAATCGTCTATAACTTCGTTGTTATTCATGCTAGCTCGAAAATTCTTTCGCTGTGGTGACGAGTGATGGATTGCCTATCTTTACGTAATCTCAATTAATTTGTTTCATAGTCCCTTTAAACCCCATAAACCAAACCAACCAAATAAAAATTGTTATCAATCAATCAATCAATCAATCAAACGGGGGCCCACCTCGCGCCGTCGCTGTGGTCGTGCGCCTCCAAATCACGTGATACATGACGCCACACCACGTGACACGATGACGTCACGACAGTGGAGAAACGGGGGCCCACCTCGCGCCGTCGCTGTGGTTGTGCGCCTCCAAATTACGCGACACGATGATGCTTCGCATTCTCCAGGCTTAACCAAGTTAAGCCTCAGCCTTTTTTCGCTTTTTCCTTTCTCTCCCACTTTCATTCCCTCCCTTTCGGCGCGGTTCGGGTGTCCACCGAAATGAGAGGCAAATACTGTGCCATTTTCTTTCATAACAATAATAATAATAACATTAATTGCTTATTGATGAAAAAAATGAATCAGTATGTCTCACATGTCGGTGGACACCTTAACCGCGCCTAAGGGAAGGCAGGAAGGTGGGAGTGAAAGAAGGAATAGAGAAAGAGGTGCTTTAGTGGAGGCCTCCCATTTCCTTTCATTAAAAACCAATTTCATCTTAGGTGCCCTAGTGATAAACTTTTATTGCACTATGTACAGAGAGGGTTATGGGTCAGACCTTACGCTTACAAATTCAAAGGGGAGGGAGGGGGTCTCTATTCTGGGATCCCCGTGTCTTCAGCGGTGTCCCGGGCTTGACTACCAGAGCTTGCTGGTCCTGGAGGTCGGTGCAACCCAGCAGGACAGCCTACCAGTCATCTCGGGTAGGGTGAGGATGGGGGGGGGGGGGATGATGAAGGGTTTTGGAGGCAAGCCCACACTATGCGTGGCCACCATGGGTGTCCACAATGTGGGCACTCCCCTAAGAATGCCCGATTGAAGTACTGGCAGGCACAGTAAAGTGTTGGTGTATAGACGGAGAAGCCAGCGCTCGTCTGCCTTTTTGAGAGCTTTACAGGGTGAGGGGTAGTGTCAGTGCAAATTCTGGCATAAGAGGCAAACCTCAAAGAAAGTAATAGCAGCTGTGAGTTCCTCGTCCGGCGCTGGTTGTAGCTGAGGCGATACCAGGTGAGTAAGTGCGTGGACGTTAGAAGCATCTATCGTATTCCCCGCAATGCCTGCATGCGCTGGGGCCCATAAAATACTGCGATGGTTGGAAAACTCTGGTACTCGCAAGTTTTTAGAATTTTTGAAGGCCCTGTATGGGACGTGTGGTGTCATGCGAAGCGCGTGGGATGTGGCAGTAATAGCGCTGCGTTCCGTGGGCGTTCGGCATTCTCGGCTCAGCACGCGCGTGCCAATAAAGCGTCTAAGTTGCTCGTCACCCTGACTCTGCCCGGCTACACCAGGATGCAGCCTTGTTCAATGTTCCGGCAGGGGCTCTGAGAATCGGTTATGAAGAGTCGAGGCTCTGAATCCGCGGCAGCCAACGCGATGGGGATGGTAAGCTAACTGTTCGGTAGAACACAACGGTCAGCTCAAGCAGCTTCCGTTAATTGTCGTAAAGATAATCGAGAATACCAACACTGTGCTCATGGGACGTGACTGGCAGGCGGCACTTAAGTTGGACTGGTCTAGGGTGCATAGGGTTTGCTCGGTCGGCGGTGCTTGAAAAGTGCGCCAAGATTTTTTAGCCTAATCTGGGCCTGATCCAGAACAGCGCAATTAAATTGGTGCTGATAAAGAGTGGCTTTTTTAAAGCGTGACTGGTGCCATTTGCGATTAAGGAAGCAGTGTCTTCACAACTGCAGAATCTCGTGAATGCAGGAGTGTTAGTACCTGTTAATGAGAGTGAGTGGGCGACGCCTCAAGTGGTCGTGCCTAAACCGAACAACCAGATCAAGGTGTGAGTGGACTCCATGTGACGCTAAATCCTTGCCTTAGAACGGATCACTACCCCCTTTCTGCTATGGAGGATCTGTTTGTAAAAATGGCCGGGTGTAAATATTTTGCGGTGCTTGATTTGTCAACTGCATATCAGCAGCTGTAGTCCCATCTACAGGCGCAGTCGCTAGTCGTGGTCAACACACACCTGGGATTGTTCAAGTACGGGCGTTTACCCTATGGCATTACAAGCGCACCATAAATCTTTCAGGCAGTCATTGACGACGTGTTGAAGGGACTTGTTCGAGCAGTGGACGACGTGTTGATAGCAGGGGCTACATTTGACGAGTGTTTTGATAAAGTGGAAAGTGTGCTATCGCGATTTCAGGACAGAGTCATACGATTGAAGAAAGAAAACTGCAAGCTATTTTAAACGTTGGTCTCGTACTTAGTGCACATTTTTGACGAAAAGGGCATACGCCCGTCAAATGACAGAGTTAAGGCGATAGCACAGGTGCGTGCACCAAAGAATGAGGCACAGTTGCGAGGCCTACCTGGCTTTGATTAAATTTTATATAAAGTTTGTTCTGAACTTGGCCGCAAGGCTGAAGCAATTGGACGACGTTGAAAATCAAGGAAAAGGCTTTAAATGGTCACGCGAGGCAGAGCAAGCGTTTCAGGAAAGTAAAACGTGGTCATTCTGTTTCAGAAGTATGGTAGAGAGGAAAAGCCAATTGCATACGCGTCGAGCACGCTGAGCAAAGCTGAGCAAGGTTATGCTCACATTGAAAAAGAGGCTCTCGCCGTGGTATTTGGGCTGAAGTTTCACAAGTACCTGTTTAGGCATAGTTTCATCATTTATTCAGATCGCCAGCCATAACCTAGCATTCTGGTGCATGGAAGGCCCGTTCCAGTAATGTCAGTGGCACGCATGCAACGCTAGACTGTTTCTACACTCTAAGCACGGTAACCTTTAGGTAACCTTTGTAAAGGTGCACATTTTCACATTGCAGTATACCTATAATTTAAAGGTTACACAATGTAACCTTTCCACTTTTAACCTTTGCGAAAGTTACAAATGGTAAAGGTTACTTCTTTTAACGCATAGGTTACGCAACTTTTTTAGCGCTGTAACCTTTCCAAAGGTATACTTCATTGAGTTAGCTATACGTTACGTGCTCCTAAATGTGTAACCTTTGTGCGCCGCAATGGCTGGCCTAAAAATGGCAAAAATGTCGTTGCAACTGGCTGAAGGTGATGAAATACAGAGCTCTGCTGGATTTCAATTTGAACGGAACAAAAATTGGCCAAAGAAGAGAATGGTTTAGAAATGAGAAAAATGACAAACACTGCCATATGACAGGCAAATATTTCATTGACTCCAACATCTTCAAGACTAGAGGAAACACAAAACAACAAAACTTCCCAAATATTGGCTACATTAAAGAAAAACTAAGGAATATAGCAGATGCAGGTATTTCAAGGCACCAATTTTGCGAACTTTTTCCAAAAAAATATATCGCAATAAATGGGCATGCAAGGCACTGAAATATGGGTCCATCTTACAGTATTACTGTTGGCATGCCAAACAGAACCACGTTGAAAAAGCAACTCAATAAAGCACGCTCAGATGAAGTCTAGCTTCCAGTAGAGCTTGGCTACAGCATATCACACTTATTGCAATGTAAATAAAAAAATAGGCACTGTAATTGTAATACCAAAAAGAACAAAATAAAAGCTCTATTATTCAAGACCAAGTGCCAAGTCAACTTGACATTGTGTAAGGGATACAACAGACACAAAATATAAACGGCAAAAATATCAGAGAAGGCAATATTTTCTTCACATATTTTAATTATCACACTTCTTAAAAGAAAGATTAAAATGACTATACAATTATAGATCAAGAAAGGTGGTCCAAGCAGTGCAGATAACATGAGTTCTTTTGAAACTTGCGGCTTCGTACAAACGTAAACAACAATCAATCGATCTAAACATCTTGGCTAAACAGCAACCAGAGATATACATGTACCTAATGTACATAACATCAGCAAATTCAGCACAACTTGCCTAGATTATATAAACAAAAGCTCTTTGTTATTCCTCCAGTCACTTCATAACAAAGATGCACAATGACGTGACCAATAACTTGTAACATTAACAGTGCTATAAGCCTGACAACACTCGCATAAGTACATCAACTTGTGTACTGCAGTTAAAAAAAAAACTTGCTCTATTTAGCTGTAGAAAATATACTTGAACAAATTAGAAAGTGAACAATTCAAACACGTATCTTTCCAGAAAATTAGACGAAATTATTCTCTTTCAAGAGCATGAACAAGCTCTTACTTCGGTTCTTCAGTAGTCCACGTGGCACTGAAGTGTCTGGCAGGGCAATCTTCTGCAGCAGGATGAGTATGGCGGAAAATTCCGAAGGATAGTTGAGGTTTTTTTATGTAATATGTCACTAGGCAGAAGATGAGGGCACGCTCTAGGTTGCCGTTGCTGATGGAGATCACTTCTTTAGTACTTCCAGCGTAAACACAAGTGTGTTCAGCACAGGTATATACATGAGGTGCAGTCCCTTGCAACTCTTCAGGCATTGGGATCTGTGGAATGTTAAATTAGAACCAGTGAGCATGGCTGATATTCTCACCAGAGTGAAACATGGTATACAAAGAACATCGCAGTGCCTACCGCATCGCAGCGCCGCTGCTGCGGTTGCTGCGCTGTTGCTTCCGCAATTCTACTCGGGATGGCCATTGGTCAAACCACAGCCATTTTTTTTTAATTTTGGCCCAGTTGTATTGCCACAATCGTATGGCGCACCAATCAATTGATAATCAATGAAACGACGTGCAAAGTTCCAGAATTCAGATTCAAAACAAATGTAATGCGTCATAGTGAAAACAGCGCGGGAAAACGAGACAATGTGTTGTGTCTTTCTTTGCTCGTCTCGTTTTCCCGCGCTGTTTTCACTATGACTCAATACTTTTAGAGATGACCAAAACGGGAGGGGGAGCGAGTAAGGACACTCGACGCACACACAAATTTGTGAGAATAAACAACGGATATATTGCAGTTACAACTTAATTCTTGTTAGCGCACTTCAATAGGGCTCGCACTGTTTTACACACGTCCGCTCAGATCGCCCGCGCACCACACACCCTGCGCTACGCTTCCCGCCGCCGACGCTGATGAGTCGACGCGCCGCACTCGCCAAAAACAAGCATCACAAACACAAACGGCGTCCAGACGGCGCCGGGAAGAGAGGAGAGGGGATAGGCAGGCAATGCGGTAGGCACTCAGGACTGCGTTTTAAGCGTGCTCTCTTGTACGTATGCAAAAAAAAAAAAAAAAACGCGCACACACGCATGCAAACGATCAAGAATTAGCGCTGGATTGCCCCCGTATTATCGCACCTAATGACCCCAAATGACATACGGCAACAATAGTCTAAAACCAATATTCTGGATAACCAAACTTATTGGCACGAAACTCCGCGCAATAGGTGAATGAGGCACTCAAACTACTGAACCAGATTTCTCTTCGAAGTGCACTCAACGAGGCTTACAAATGAAGCTGCTCTTGAAAACAAAGAAAATACGCACTTTGACAAGCATGAAATAAATGACTTCGCAGGTCGTTACTGGGCATATGGTAAAAAAAAAGGACACTCACCCAAGTCCGTTTTTCTTCCGTGAACCCCTGGAACGTGTTTGCAGTAGCCGCAACGAATAGCGCTGGGCGCGGAGCTGTCTGCCGAGCACACAACGACGTAGCGTCTACAGTCACATTGAGGTTCGTTGCAGCTGCCGCGCAGCGTACCCCACAGGTCCCTGCTGCTTAGCGGCATTACCCCAAACAAACCACTGCAGAAACGCCACCAAAAGACGGTGTGGTTCATGAACGGTTCCAACTCTCGGTTCCAAGAACAAAAGAGCCTCCGCAACGCTGCAACGTCCGAGTCTTCCCGCCGTCCGGACTTGCCGGCGTGCCTGCCGGCGTGCAACGATGTCAAGCGTTTTGAAACAGAAGCGCCGCTTTTCATTGGGTGAAGCGCCGGCCGTCTGCGCATGCGCGTCTCACGCACACTGGAGCGGCCGTCATGCCATATTTTGAGTAGTTCTTTGCCAATTACTCGTTTCTTATAGGCGCCGCCGTTCGTACCGTGGGCGCATTACGTTTTGATTTGTGATATATATTTGCCACTGAAATGATACATTGGAGGCGTATGTAGACAGCCACATGAAGGGAAGTCGAATCGCGCACTCGGTGGCCTGCAAATGCGGTTACGTCCGCTGTCGCCTTCCCAGGTGCTGCCCTTCCATATGTCTGCTTTTTTACTATGAATTGCGACCGTTGCTATCGCGTATCGGTTCGAGAAAAATGAGAAATAGGCTCTATGAGAGTCATCGAGAAATTAGATGTAATTTGAAATATTTGTTTCTTAACGTTTATTCGCGCAATAAAATCGGTGCAGACCATGCTTAGAGAAGTAGCACGTTGGGTTTCTTTTCAAAGCTCATGGATAGGAATCGAACATTCAAGATGTGTTCTCATATATATTCAGCCGCAAAATACTGCATTTGCATTGCATTCGCAGCCTCCTTTGGTAAATGTGAAGACAGATATCTGATAACGCGCGATTCAATGTGGCTGCGACCTAAAACAGCAGTATCGGGCTCATGCGATAGCTTACGTTGATGTCTCCGGCATATTAAAGCATCTCCTTTGTGGTCGAAACCGCAGCCCCATTGCATCCGAAAAGCACATTCCCGCACGTAAAGCAGCATACGTCCTCTATATATGTGCATATCTCCTGGCTTGACGACGCATATAGGTTACCGTGCTGACCAAAAGTTACTGCGCAAAGGTTACTTGGCAATTTTTTCATCGTAACCTTTGAAACGGTTGACTTATGGCCGTTGTAACCTTTGGGCTCCACAAAAATAAAGAAAACGTAATGAAAACACCAAAAAACATCGATTGTAACCTTTGTGACAAAAGTTACTCACGTCCAAAAGTTACTTTATAGGTTACTGTGTTTAGAGTGTAGCGGCGTACGATTACAAATGGGTGTATCGTAAGGGCAGCGATGTTGGAAACGCTGACGCACTTTCGCGCTTGCCATTGGCGAATGATCAAGATATCTCAGATTACGTAGTACATTATTTCTCAATTGTCACTCAACTTTCCTTGTCCACGGAGGCAATTAGGAAGGGAACGAGCATGGACACTTCGCTATCTAAAGTGTTGATCCACACGATGAGTGGCTGACCTACATATGTAGCTGACAGTGAATTGTCCTCGTACTTTGTTCGTCGGCAGGGACTGTTCGTAGACGAGCAGTGCGTTACGTGGGCAAATCATGTGATTGTTCCCCACTGCTTGCGCAGACAAGTGTTGGCACTTATGCACGATGGTCATCCCGAAGGTCACGTACAAACTTGTGGTTGCCCTAGCTGCAGATGCCAACGAATACACCTGGATTTCGCATTCAAAGACAATGAACGGCTTTTTGTGTTGGTGGATGCGCACTCGGACTGGGTAGAAGAGTTCGTGATGAAGTCAACAACGATGTAGTAGACGATTGAAAAGCTGCGCAGTTTGTTCGCATCGTACGGTCTTCAGGACGAGGTAGTTACCGACAACGGGCCACAGTTCACTGCGAAGAGCTTCAGAGTTTCTGCTCAAGAACGGAGTCCGTCATACTAGGACACCTCCGTACCATCCGGCGTCAAATGGAAGCGCTGAGAGGTGCGTCCAGACGGTTAAACGCGATATTCTGCGACAGCGTCTGGACGAAAGGTCACCGAGCATCAGTAAGATCATAAAACACCGCAATGACATGTTCCTGTTCAGTTACCGGAAAAACCCTACCACAACAACGGGGCGAACACCAGCTGAATTGTTCCTCCCGCGGAAACCGCGCACTCACCTAACTCTGCTACATCCAGACCTGGAGAGATTTATAGTATAGAAGAACGTTTCTCCGAAGTTAAGGGCCAAGCCGACGAAAAAAGAGGGGCATGGAGGGCATTCGAAGATTGCGAAAGGGTTCTGGTCCAATTGAGGTCTTCGTCCGGGTAAGGCCAGCTGGTTGCCGCGGGTCATTGAAAAAAGGTGCAGGGCCGTTACATACATTGTGCGTGTAGGACCCTGGAACAGATTCGTGCATGTAGACAGTATACGTCCGTGTTATTTCGACAGTGAAAAACAAGGGCACAGTGAGCCGCCCTGTTTGGTTCCAAGTTAAATTTCAGACCCTGGACTAGAGGAGTCTGCTGCGAGGCCTCCTATTCCCGTGCTGGAGTCTACGAGCTCTGCTGCAGCACCGCCCGAGCCACTCGAAGACTCGGCTGCTCTGGGTCAGCGGAATGCCAGTTTACGCCAAGATTTTGTACCACCGTGTCCTCTTCGAGAGTCTGCATCCCCGCAATCGGCACAGACTCTTCGACGCAGTGCTCGCGCAAGGAAACCTCCCGATTGGTACAGGCCATAAGCAGTGTGGGAAGCAGTGTGGTGTCATGCGAAGTGCGTGTGACGTCACATTGATAGCGCGTCGCTCAGCGCTGTATAAGCGCCGCGTTCCGCGGGTGTTCGAGCATTCTCGGCTCGGAACGGGCGTGCCAATAAAGCTTCTATGTTGCTCGTCACCCTGACT
This sequence comes from Amblyomma mixtum, assembly GCF_055824585.1. Taxonomy (NCBI): domain Eukaryota; kingdom Metazoa; phylum Arthropoda; class Arachnida; order Ixodida; family Ixodidae; genus Amblyomma; species Amblyomma mixtum. Next base: position 55,764,525 of record NC_143015.1, read on the forward strand.
CTGCCTCATCGCTCTCGGCTGCAACAGGATGCAGCCTTGTTCAATGTTCCGGCAGGGGCTCTAAGAGTCGGTGATGAAGAGTCTAGGCACTGGATATGCGGCCGCCAACGCGATGGCGATTTTCTCCGCGTGAGTAATGTTAGGGGCACCGAACGTGAGTTCCTGAACAGGCCTGCCTTGGTAGACGACGGCTGCGGTGTGGCAGTGGCCGTTGTTGCGCGAATCCGCTTTTTATTGCAAAAGCAGTATATGGTCCATGACGCGTAAAATTCGGCGCTGCAGTTCACGCCAGTGGGTGAACTGCAATACCTACATCGTCATAGGCAATTCCTACATCGTCAGGAAAGAAAGAAACAAAATTTCTCCCGATGTGTGTTTTGAACCGAAGCCGGCGCGAACTGATCAGCTTCGCTGGCCTCTTCATTAGAGTATTGCGTCCTCACCGTTTCTTTCTATATTTCCTGTTCACAGTCAAACACCGCACACAACAACCCACACAATGGACTCCCAGTCACTCGCGCTTGGTTTTGGTGCCGTTGTGGCGCATTGCGGTGGCGCAAACATATCAGCTTCACTGACCACTGCATTAGAGCAGCACGCCATCACCGCACCAAAATGCACGCGCGTATGCACGTAAGTATGCACAGCACGTAAGTAGCCTTAAGTGCCATCCCCTATTTTTTTGGCTTCCTTGCTTTCCACTGCGCTTCTGAAGCTTGTTACCCATTGTTGGCTCCAGAAAAAATTCGTGTGACTTAAATACCGAGGTGCTATATGTTTTCAATGTTTTCGACACAACATGCGGAATTAGACGATGTGCTTGCTTTTAACGTTCTCTGTGACCCAGGTGGTGCCTGCGGAGGGGGCACGTCCTTCCTTTGTTTGTTTTTCTTTTTACCTACAGGCCCCTAAAGGTATCGTGGAAGCATGGTTACGACATCATAGTGAATCTCAGCAAACGAGGGCAAAACACTGCTTTGTGTGTTATTTAAAAAAAAAAAAGATTGCATAAATGCAAAGTATTCACAGAAGTATACGTGCTCACTACTAAACGGAATACCAAGCCGCCGCGCTGGCTCAGTGGTTTGGTTCTCGACCACTGATCTCAACAACGCAGGTTCGATTACGGCCTAGCTGCCGCACTTCGATGGAGGCCAAATGCTAGAGGCCCGTGTCCAGTGCGATATCAATACATGTTTAAGAACTGAATGCGGTCGAAATAATCTGGAGCCCTCCACTATTGCGTCTCTCATAGTCTGAGGCACTTTGGGATGTCAAAAGTAATAAAAACAAACAATACAATACCCGAAATGCACAAAAAATAATCGCAAGCATAGCAACAAAAAATATAGATTGATAATTCTAGCTGCGCTTTCTACAAAATTGCCCGCGGAAAGCAACATGATTATTTAACGATGCGATTGGATCAGGAAGATATATTAGAATGATATGCACGACGAAGTGACGATGAATTGAAAGACTTTGCATGTCAGAAGATGCGTTAAAAACAACATGATACAAGCGTATAGAAGAGCGTACCCGAGTGCAAAGTGGTAGAGGCGAAGGCTTATCTGTATGCACATACTAGTGCAACAAGTGTCAGAACGTAATTGAGCGGGGTTTTCTTGAGGGGGGAGAGAGTTTTCTTTTTCATTTTTGTCTCACTCGATTGGCGGCTATAGTTGATGGAGGTGAGTCTGGATCGCTGTTTTCAACTGTTTCGAAATTTCAGCGACACAGATTCCAGCTGGGGACGCATATAGGTTAGGAAGCCGCCGCGGTGGCTCAGTGGCTATGGTGCTCGGCTGCTGGCCCGAAAGACGCGGGTTCGATCCCGGCCGCGGTGGCTGAATTTCTCTGGAGGAGAAATTCAAGGCCCGTGTACTGTGCGATGTCAGTGCACGTTAAAGAACCCCAGGTGGTCGAACTTTCCGGAGCCCTCCACTACGGCGTCTCTCATAGCCTTAGTCGCTTTGGGACGTTAAACCCCATGAACCAAACCAACCATATAGGTTAGGTAGTTTTTTTTCGGACATGAGCAGAAGCTTTTCTATAGATTCGGAATTGATAACCAAATGAGCGAGATGATTTAGCACTGGTGGAGGTGATGCGTTCGTATCAGAGAAGATTCCTTGTTATACGAATGCAAAAGCATTTGTACGACAAAATCTCAGACACAGGCGCAATATTTAGAATGACAGAGAACTTCTGAGTCGCATGTTTACGACTCAAGGTCATTACTTTGCAGTCGGGGGCATTAAGGGCCATAGGTCATATTTCGCGTTAATTAGAAAAATTGAGACCCTGCTGAAGAAGGTCATGGTCATCATTTCACTTTATTACACGGTAATTTACGCAATAATCAATGAACAAGCGCAAACTGGTTGATTGTGTAGTTGGCAGATCATTAATATAAATAGGGATCAAGAAAGCACTGAGCAGATTGCCTTGACGAAAATCTTAGGTAACAAACAAATGACGAGGAGAAATTGTTAACGAACGTAAAACTGCTTCCGAAGGAAGAGAAAGTTACGAAGCCTTGATAATGTTAAAGATTGAAGTCGAAGGGCTGCCAACTTGAGTGTTAAAGGTGCAATGAAGAGGAATCTGAACTCGTCTTTTTGCCGCGGGAACTCAATCTACACGTTCCCAGAATTCTTAGAAACTTCGATTTATTGCCCTGTGTGGCCGATTACCCTAATTAAATCGAATTAACGTCCGGCTCCCGCCTTTTTTTTTTGAATTCTCCCTCGTACGGTGGGCGGAGTCGACCAACGCGGGGAGTGCCTTTCACCCAGTCCCATGGCTGCTTGCCGCTCTGCCATCGGAGGAGTAATACGTAGTAGCCCGTAGAAGCAAATAGTCCGCGCGTATTTTTATTTCTGCGGGCTTATTCTACAGTTATATTATCTGCAAATGGAACTATTTATTCACGGAAACCCAAAAAACAAAATGAAGCTAAAGCAAAGCCTCCACGGAGCTGGCTGAGGGGCACTCCACGCGGTTTACTCCTCCCGCCGTACGATGGAGAATTAAAAAGAAAAGGCGGGAGCCGGACGTTAATTCGATTTAATTAGGGAAATCAGCCACACAGCGCAACAAGTCGAAGTTTCTAAGAATACTATGAACGTGTAGATCGAGTTCCCGCGGCAAAAAGACGAGTTCAGATTCCTCTTCAGTGCACCTTTAAATTACAATAGGCTACTTCGTCAAACGACTTAAAATTATTAATTAGGGTGCAATCTTATTGTTAATATTTATCCATTGTAAATTCCACATGAGTTGTTAGCTCGAGCCGCTGTGTATAACCCGAATAACCTTTTCCGAAGCCATGTTGGTTAGAAAACAAAAGTTGTTAGACTCAAGATGACCGCGAACATCAGAGGAAAGAACGTATTCAAGTAATTTTCAACCTATCTAATAGGCCTGTAGCTGTGAGGACAACTTCTGTCACCGCTTTTAAAAACACGAATTACTTTTGCCATTTTCCACTCTGTGGGTATTTGACCAGGCTGTAGGAGTTACTGAAATAAAAAACAGTGCTTCGCTGGATATAGGTTTTGTATATTTAAATACTTTACAGCTGATATTATCGACGCCAGACCAAGTCGAAAGGTTAGTGTTGTCGCCTAGAAATGATAAATCTTGAACGGTTATAGAAATGGGTTTCATGCACGGCCACTCGACCTGAGGCCAACTGGTATTCTGGAATGACCTTCCTGCGTGAATATCCTGAATGAATTTATTGAACTGACACGGGAATTCTTCACCAGGAACGTACACGTTTGCGTCCCCATGTAAAAGATGCAATTACTATCACGCTGCGGCGCAATCACCTGCAAAAATTTCTGGCTCGTTAATTTCAGGAACGCGGAAAAAGTGATTGAAAAGTACATTTTCTTGCCGTCACCTATGACGGCATATTATGATTATACATACTCATTTTACTTCTCCCAATATTTATTTGCATAACTTTGCACCAGCAACTGAATTCCGAATCCAACTGTATTCACAGAAACATATGGCGTAAAACCTCCAAGGATTTCTTAAACACCATTTCCAACTACATTTATTTAGTTGCAATAGTACTGTACCTTATTGTTTAGTTTTCTTTTTTCACAAATCAAAGTTTCTGAATGTGGCCTTGACCCTCTGAAAATGAAATGCACTAGCTTTTGGATTCTTTCTTTTCCTTTGAGCAGATCTAATCCGGCTCGCATAACTCAGTTCAATTCAATTCCTCAGTTACCAGAATACTGGACGTTCTCCAGGCCTATAAGTTGCAGCCTGAAACTTGACTGGGCCCTGGAGCCATTTACAAGGAAGCAGCCGACATTGATTACAGAGTACGGTTACAACACTGCAGTCGAAGGCATCAGAAAATACAGACCTGCTGCAAGATTTGTCGCAACAATCGATTTCCCATTTACAATTGAGAAAAGTGTACTCCTAGCTCTTTTTGGATCTGAAGGCTATCTGTTTGTGTTTCTTTAATAAGACTGGCAGATTTTTTTTTATGACTGCAGTTTGTAGTGAGGGCGAAAGTATGGGACTATCCAGGGTTCGGAAACTCAGGTTAAAGGAGTAACTTTATGGTGCAACAATGCCATTCAACGAAAAAAACTTTGGCTTACGGTACAAAACGTAATATTGGAATTCAGGACGACTGTTGGTCGTTAATACAGACACATTGGCTTCTTTTGTTGAGATACAAGTTAAGGAAGTCATGAGCGTTTTAGCGGATGCCATATAAAATGTGTTTTTTTAATTATGTTATGGTCGAGTCAGTCAAAAGCTTTGCTGAAGTCCACAAAAAGACCGAGTGTATATGTTTCGTTTTCAATGTTCTGCAATACATTTCCTTTTATTGCAAGCAGTGCCATTTCAGTAGTTTTGCCTTTTCTGAATACAAACTGACAATCGGTCAACGCCCAAAAACAGTCCTAATCCCTGCTCACAAACCGAGGAAATTCTTCAGCGCAAATTCACCGTTTTGGCATTCCAAGCACGAAACTCTTTTTCGAAGAACCACAGCGTGCTTTCTCAGGTTGTATTCCAAGAAAAGGCCGCCGGAAGAAATTGACATCTCAGCGTGTGACGCTTAGAGTACCACCGGAACATTTAGTTTCTGTACACGTCACGTCCGAGATTGTGCAGCGTGCTTTTTCGGGATATGTATGCGAACGACAAAATCACCGTTCCCAGTAAGGGCAGATACTGCTACCTCCTGGAAACTGTACCGGGTGGGAATAAATAATTGGGAGCAAATATTACAAACAAAATCACCGCACACATTGTGCATAGCAACTAAACCTGGACCACAAATGAGGATTGAATTTCTATTTAATATGCATATGCTTCAGAAACGCATTGGAATTAAAATCAAATTCGAATACTAAGGCGAGGCAATTAGCTGCGTGAGAATACACGTTCTTGGGTCCGTGGTGTCGAGACGTAGGTATTGCACACGTACAGTCGGGCGAGGATACTTCTAAGGCTATGAAAGCCGCCAGGTTCAGCGGTGTTTCAGTACCCTGCAGGGAATCAAAAAAGAAACAACAGCACAGCGTTCCTCAGACGAAGACCATTCGCAAACTCCGCCTGCAGCCAAAACTCCTTGCACACAAAGATATACAACGTTGACGCCGAAGAAGAGGCCCGCATCGACTGCTCGCAAAAAGCCTCGCCTGTATTTACCGCTTTCAATGAAATGCTGGCGTAAGATGAGGGCTTCCTGCTTGCACACTTGCTTCCGGGCCGCCTTTTCAGGAGGCATATTTTAAATATTTTGTTTGTATAGTTTTTCTTTTGTTGGGCCCTCTGCCATTCGTCGGCGACCAGTTTATTCCGGGTCCCATGATGTGATATGAAAGGAGTAAAGATATACTGGCCAAACGAATATAGAACTTCTTATCTACAGAAAAACGGCGATATCACCAAACTGAACGTGTAAGCGGAAAATAAATATGATTGTTTTCTGCGATTCAATATTAGTATTAATAAGCTAAAGTTAATCTATGTTATGAAGATCTTGTTTTGAAGACTCCATGGATGAACATATGGTTGTGACCATCTAGCCAATCCTTGACGAGGCCTTATTTGCACCATCGTGGTATAACTAGATTTTTGCAGAGGTGCACGCAGACTCGTCAGTGGTGCCATCGAAAGTTTCAACTTTTCAAAACTTGCACCCAGGTACCTAGCAGCAATACTTTGCTTTGAGTGCATTGTGCCATGGAATGCTCGAGGGAAACACAAACTTTCGAAAAGAGGCGTGAAGAACCTGCGTCAACAGCGTTCAATCCTACAAATCGACAACCATAAACGGTGAAGAGATCTGAAACCCATTCAGTGCTTTAAAATTTATGACTCCATATCGGGCAACCGATGAAATGGATAGGAATTTCACCGGCTCGATAAAAGGTAGTAGCAGGGAAAAGGTTTCAATCCCAGGTCGTATTTATTCAGTATGTTTTTCTCCAAGTCACACGCATGCCGTTCTATTTGGCTGCGCGCATTCCCCATTTCCAGCCAGATATCTCGCTGTGTCCTTTGAATTTCGGTGCTTATCTCTAGAATGCGTGAGTGCTCCTTTTTGACCTTTGATTGCGGCAAAAGTGTTTTTAAGCAGGACAAGGAATCTGCCCCCTTCGTAACTTTTTTCTGTTGGCCTTCCTAAAAGAATGCGCTTGATACCATGTACATGGCATCACGAATGTAGGTAACGCGGGTGTTCTATCAGAAAAACGGCAATCGGAAAGCTTTCTAATCGAAATTTCTAGGGTTTCAGTGGATGCCTTGGGAATCTATGGTCGTGTCACCGGCTGGTAGGCCTCCAGCGGCCGTCTTCTGTGGAATTCCTGGAGAGAATTCCCGGCCACCCCGTCCCCCGCCCAGCAGACGCACAAAGAAAAAGAAAATGCAGGTCTTCTTATTTTTTTCATTTTGTTTTCGTGTAGCAGTCTTCCATGCGTGAGTCTTTAATGCCTATTGCAAAAGATAAACGGATTCCCGGCGCTAGTTTCGTAAAACCCAAACTGTATTGCAGTGTCACATGATGCTATTCTTAATCTAGGTAATATAGGTAGCGATGGGATGCTCGTAGTGATTCATATGGCTGCGGCGATAGAGGCACATTTTCGCAATCCTAAGTACAACCAGGCCTTAATAAAATGCGTACAGAGTGTGTGAACAAAAGAAAATATCTTGCCTGCATACTACTGGCTCAGAATATCAACTAAGCTTGAAAGCGTCAGCCGAAATCAGCATTCAGAAACCGGCTGTAAAATTGTATTTTGCTCAAAAGAGAGAAACGTCCACGGAAAGGCAGTCCGGTTAACTACGCTGCGCCTACTATGCTATCCTAGACGTGGGAAGGGGAACGGAAAAAGAAAACGAAAGGAATACAGGAGAGGAAGATCGCTGCAAAGTAGAAAAGTAGGCATATGCGTGTTCACGTTTCATTCAGTGCTGACTGTATGTTCAGAAACTTTGAATTTGAAATCTCATTCATGTTCGTGTGCTTCTTTTACCAATGTTTGGAAATACAGGGACTTCTTCAGTGCAGTTTCGTGCACAATATGTTTTACTGCTGGATCGTTGACAACACCGAAGTCCCGAACCACTTTGGCGTCGAGAATAGAGATAATGTGAACAATTACGCTCAGTCTCTTTTTCATGTGCATAACATTGGGGCTCCACGATAGAATTTTAATAATGCGAATTTTAAGAACGAGACAGCTAATTTTGTCGAGTGTTGCGGGGCCTTGTGTATATGCAGTGTAATGAGACATGTCATGCATGTAAAATGAACAGTACCTTTATCGGCTCAGATTTCTAGGTCTTGTAGCCGAAGGTAGGATATCAAGAATACTTGACGCTGAAGAAGGATGGACAGTTGGGCAAGTTGGCTTCTCTTTTTGAACTATACGTTCCGGTATGAATACTTGACATCCTCTGAAGAATCACTCAAACTGCTGGACGTGGCATTCCTGGAACCTGGATACAGATATAGTTATCATAGGTGCAGTGTTCGGTTGACTGTGCTAGTAAGTGACAAGGTGGAAATCTGAAGAGCGAATAACGTTGGGCTCCGAATTACAACCCGTGGGATCCCACTCAAAGTGCAATCAGAAACGGTCGGTCCATCTTCAGTCCGGAATAAAGAATAATTCATTGTATCAATAACTGCCTATTCAGTAAAGCACAGCACATGCAGGGCATCTAAAATGGCCTGCTGAGTTACGTTGTTGTATCCGCCGCTGACATCCTGGAACAAAGTCGTGCTCAAGTGGTTCAAATGTTTCTCATGTCGAGCGGGTGCTACCAGCTCAACCGTATGTTGTCAGTACACGAGGTGACGCGTCGAATCTCGGACATTACAAGTGGCCATATTTGGTAGCGCTCCAGGAACCACTCAATACGTCTAAGCGGCCTTCTTTTAATGACTTTGCCGACACAGCTAACCATAGTTACGGAAAGACCATGCAGAGAAACTGTTCCCACAGGGGCCAAAAAGAAAACAAAGAAGGCCATAAATAAAAACTGCGACTTCTGTCACTGCTGAAGGTCGGAAAATGACATAAATGCAAAGTTTCAATCTCTGCGAATACAGCGCGGACTGTGGTTGGGATGGCAGCATTACACCACCTGTAGGGAACCAGCGAGAAATAAAAGTAACAAACTCCTTTTTGCGATACAAAATGTAGCCAGTCTTGGCTGCCATAAGTCCATATCACGCCCTAGCGTGTGATTAGAGGCTTCTTTGCTGAAGGCAAAGCCTGTATGGCGGAAGCCAACGCGATCCAAAAATAGCGCCCTTCTCCCCTCCAGTCATTTATCACGCATTCCGGTGGCCGCAGACGCGGATACCGACCGCGTGAAGTAAGATAGGAGGCGCCGGCCGCCTGTGATGTTATTAGCTAGTCTCTGTTCATCCCACAACTGTGCAGCCTTGTGCAAGGATACCGCAGGCAAGAGTCAATCGGTGGACATAGGGCATCCCTGTACCGCCTTTCTGAGCGGGGAAGTTATTTTTGGTTCGGTCTACTGCGTTTCACAAATTACGTATACATTTTGAAGTATACCGCAGTGGGTACAAGCCCTGCTAGATGAAGAATAAATTAAAATTATAGAGAGCCACAGAGAGTATTGCACACGACAAGTAATAAGAATGAATCCCGTAAATTTGGCGGTTGCAATGGAAACGTACTTCTACCGTGAATGAGCAATACACGCTGTCCAGTGACTGCTAGAAATGCAAATATACTCGTATACGCACTCATTAACCGTCTTAGACGCCAAATTTTCCCATTTCCCATGATCTCGGAAATTGATCCGAATGTTTGTTTTGCATGCGTTTATGAATTGTCGCCTCTTATACTTTCTTCGTTCGCGTAAACTGTTCGGAGTCGCCAGTACTCGACATGCAGGAGGCTTACGCAGTGGCTATTTAAAAAGACATTACACATTTGCTCTCATCTCAGCGTTCCGTTGCCGAGTTCAAAGCGTATTCTCTAGCGCTATGCCTCAGAAGTGTAGAACGGACTAAGGATGAGCGGTGTTCCTATTCTGCGGCGCTTAACGTCCATCTGGGCCTACCCTGAGCGTTAAAAGCATAAATTGGATGCCGCAGGCCGGGAGACAGAAAACAAAACTTGTTTTACGCACACCACGTTGATTTTGAGGAAGAGCCCCGAAAATTAAAAATGTGAGAGTGAAAGAATAAGGCAAGGAAAAATAGGATGAAGGTGCAAATAAAGCATGAAAGGAAGAAATAAAGAAAAACCAAGTAAAGTGAAAAGGAGAGAAAGATGCGTGAACTGAAGGTTGAAAGGAATTGGAGAGGAAGAAAGGAAGCAAGGGATGATTGATAATGGAGTGTATATTGCAACCGCTCGAAATGACAGGGGACGAAGAGAGGAAAGCACAGGACAAGACGCAGAACTTCAACTAAGTATTAACTACTAGAAAACCACATTAATACAATATTCTTCATCACACCTGATAAACAGATAAACGATTGATATACGCACGGGCGGACGGACAGACGAAACGAAGGAAAAAATTATCGAAGGAATAAGAGGTAGAAGAAATGAAGGAAGAGAGGAAGGAAGGAATGAATAACGGAATGAAGGAAGAAAGAAGGCAGTTATGACGCCATGAAAGAGGGATGAAGGGATGGAAGCAAGGAAGAAGGCAAAGATGGTAGCTTGCAAAGGTGTCTCACAACTCTGATATATCCCACACGCACAATATACAGGGTGTTTCACCCAAGATATTGCACTATTTTTAAAATTAGGCTTTCTGAGTTAGAAGAGCGCCTTTTTCTGCATAGCGTTGTCAGCGGTGAAGTATATCATAATACAGCTAAAACCCACTATTTGGCAGGCTGGCTAACTAATAATAATAGTAAACGTTTTAACTATTACCGTTAGGTTTCATAATTATCAAAAGACCTGTAGCCCACCGTGAGTAATATCTATATCAGCTTTTAGAATTTCTTAAATGCGATTACTCTCGGCGCTGCAGCCAAATAAATTTTGGCTATTTCCACTAGTTACGTGCACTGGAGAGGTTGCTTTGCCTGCAAGCATCTCGAAAGCACATGTATTCTGCCACGATGTAGGCAAAACTTGTTGGGCGACAGCGCCGAGGGTAACTATGTTTTTCATATTCCCAAAACTGATATGGATATTACTTAAGGTGGGCTACAAGCCTATTAGTAATTAAGGAGCCATTAATAGTTAAAAAGGCAACTATCCAATATTAGTCAACCAGCCTGCTAGTTAGCACGCCTTAGCTGGATTTTGATTTGCTTCACCACTGGCAATGCTATGCCGAAAAAAGGATCTCATAACTCAAAAAGCCTACCTTTAAAAATCGCGCATGCTTAGATGAAACGCCCTGTCTAACGACGACGTTGAAGGATACGACAGCATCGACTATCCTGCGGAAGTGTTCTGTATAGCAAGTGCTTTAAAACGATTACTGGCGTAAAGTCAATGCTTTCTTGCACTGCTGCTTCTCCTTCGCCATTCTGAGATTCTTGTAATAGAGATTTCATTTCTGTTTTCCTTGTGCCAAATCTCTGCCATTTCTAGCTGCTTCCAGCGACTTTCGCCACTCGGGATCACGTCTCACGGGTGGTGGTAAAAGCACGCCCCGTGATGCCATCTCTTTGAGTTGATGGGCCTCACGCCCGTGCCCCACCGTTAGACCAGAATCACTACTACACGTTTCTCTTTTTTATCGTGATTTAATTGTGTAGGTGAAAATCAACTATGTGGCTGCTGTGTCACAAATCTGCGAAGCCCTGTGTCAGCGACACTTCCGTACTGGATAAGGCGCCGTTAGCAGCGTTGCCGTGCCTCGACTAGCTACCCCAGCAACATAGGTAATAGGCCCAATATTTGAAATTATGTACATTGGAAAATGGACCAGAGTGAGACCATCCACTTCCAAAACTGGGCCGGTTACCTGTGCTCTTTGGGATAATGTAGTCTGGTTGCCCGCTTGTTTTCTCAGCCCCTATTGCTCTCGCGAAGACTCACATCTGTAGGACGTACACGAACCATAAAAGAAACAAAACATTACAAAATACTGTCCCAAGTTCGAAACGAAGCAGATTGAGGCCAACCAGACAAGCGTTTGCTAGTGTTTATTTCGAGCCGATGGCAATACGAGATGAACTTGCAATGCCATGGCGCTTAAAACAAATCAGGGGTGCTATGCTGGAAGGCCCGAGTTTGCTGAAACTCGGAATCTTCCCGAGCTCTGGCGACGCCCTCGGATGAGTGAACTAATGGCAGCAAGACAAAATCCCACCCCCGTCACGCCTCCAACTTCATTGGGTTATCTGGATATATTCCGTGCTTTATCATCACATCGGCGCCACCTCATGGGCTTCTTGGGCGGTCTACAAAGAACGGGTCACGTGAGCCAACCGCCGGTGCACTTTTCATTTGTGTGTCGCTCCACCAAGTGCATTGCGTGTGCAATTAGACAAACAAGGTTTGTTGAAATTTATAATGCACTTAGTACATATTTGTAAGCATTTTATAGTGTGCAAGATTTGGATTTAAAGCTCTTTAGAGTGATTCATGCATTATTAAATTTTGCTTTGTACCGCGAGGGACCGCTACCAACGCTACGGTCCCGTCATCAGCTGACTTGCCAATGGCGACGAGGCACATGTGCAACGCTGTGAAGGCTACGGAAGTAGTCCGCAAAAAAAAATAAAGAGAGGTGTATTACTCCGCGCTGTTCTGTGGCCGTGTGGTCTAACGCGTCGCTCCAGAGAGCCGACAGGCAATGGGAGTGCGTGGGTTCAGATCTCGCATGGTGAAACTTATTTTTTCGCAGATTTTTTTTTTTTCATCGCAAGTTGAATTTCGCGTGACCTGAATGAGAAAATTCGTTTTGTTCACAATCGCTTTAATATTATTCCGTGTTCTGAAATGAACTGCATGCATCTGTTCATTTGATGCATACCGCGTTAATGTGAGCTGTCCGAAATTCGTTGTCAATGAGCTCGCACCGGCTTTTGGTCAGCAGTGGCGGTTTTCTTGCCGATTCTGCAGTACTGTGACCATACTTTTTAGATGCAGGCGAGAGGTTTGTGCGGAAGATGACATTCATTCTTCGGGTTTAATTAATTAGCACCGTGGTGAGTGCTCTGCAGTTGCCCCATTAAAAAGTGGCCGTCTGCAACTTTCGATTTCGCCGTTGCCGAGGAGCCCACTTTTTTTTTTGAGCCTCTCTTAAGGTACCTGGCATGTTATGAATTGTTCTGTGCAACCGGTTAGCGGCTGATCCAGTCTTCGCCAAAATAGTCTGGGACCGACTTTGGCACTGTGCTGTAGAATAGCCCAAAGGACTTGGCGACAATTATTTTTTACTGATCGCAAAGTTCAGAAGCAAGATGTCTGTTAATTTAGAATGCTGGTTTATCATGCAGGAGCGCAGAAAACATCTTCTAGACTTTTTAATCGCCTATTTTCTCACTGTATATGTGTCACATTCTTGTGCATATCTGCAATTATTTTGTTTTTGTTAAAATATCTCTCGTTCTTAAGCAAAGCGCGTTTTCCTTTGTCATTGAAGAGAGCTCTATAACTTGGCTATTATATGCGGCAAAAAAGCAGTATATTTAAACCGATTGGTCAAATTATTTTTACACACACCACCTCGATAAGGCCTGTTTTCCCGTATTAAGTGTTCAATTTTGAACATAGTATTGATTCACACAGTGACAGAAAATAGTACTGCCTCAAGAGTCAGCTTGGCTCGATTTCCCTGCTCTCCTAGCAGAGCAGAAGCTGCTCAGGCAAGATTTTCATGCAGCAAGGTAAAAAGAGTTCCAAACTGTGGGAGCGTCAACTAAGAATGCAGAAAAAGTTGTACAACGCTAGGAAAAAAATATTTCGAAAGAACAAACAATAAATGAGACAGGACAATAAAGAATGCTGACCCCGCAGTGTTTGAGAGAAATGGTTTATTCTGGAAACAGCCAGTGGCATGGATCACAGTGCATACAAATTAAAGGACACGTGCAGGGATGTACACCAACACACAATCATTCAAGTGCTCCAAAATTGAAAAAAAAAATGTGGAGCCATCGAACAACACTATTTGATAAAACGAAAACCTCAAATCTTCATCACTGGAATCACTCAAATCAAATCACTCAAATCTTCATCACTGGAATCAGTGCTCGACTCATCAGAGGAGGAGTTGCACGAGTCAGAAATGCTGAAGACAACCGGTTCAATTTCAGCGTCAACAATCATATCGCGTTGCCATGCTTCAGCCTCAACTTGCTCCACATGAACACAACAGTTTTGCAAGTTTTCCTGGCTTACAGACGCCAGTGCTTCCGGCAGGAGCTTTTCCACTTCAGCCAAAGTGAAACGTTTATTGCGACTTTGAATATTGCATAAGAATGCAATCTGCCAAGTGACACAAAAGCTACCGTTTAAAAACCCATTAAAATGCATGCATGAAATATCTGGAAAAATCCATGCACTTATTACATGCGCAAACATGAGGTAAAACAAAAAATTATCTCCACTGTGTGTAAAACTGCTCAGTTACTGATAAACGGAAGCGGTTTTTGAGGTTTAATGCCCCAAAGTAACTCAAGCGATGAGGCATGCCATGATGAAGGGCTGCCAATAACTTCGACCATATGGTGTTCCTTAACATCCACTGACACTGCACAGTACACGGACCACTATCGATAATCAATGGGAGAACATTCTATTAACCATAACATGCATGAAAGCAAAAACAGAGCATTCTTACAACCATTGTGTTCAATGCATAATGTGCCTTCCTCGTGAAATAGTTGCCCTTCACCATGTCAGGGCTGGACTTCGAAGGGGCCTTTACGCCAATGTAGGTCCCGTGGACGCATCCCACGACGTCTGTGATGCCGCCGCGCAGAAGGAAACGCTCCTTAACATACGCACCCTCGGCCGCAGTTGTGGGGAAAGCGAGCCACCGCTTCTGCACAGCCGCGTCGATAAGCGCGTCAGAGACGTCCCTGACACAGCGGCTGACATTGCTTTGGTGGCGTCCAATAAAGCGGTCTGCGCCGACGCTCCCATGGAAGCTCCCGATTGCCAAGAACCGGAGGGCGCAGAGGACTTGCTCTTCGGCCGAATGCGAATGAGGCCCGGTACGCACTCTCCGCAGGCGTGGGTCGTCGCCTAACTCTTTACACAACCATCGTACCGATGTTTTGGAGAGGCGAAAATGTCGCTGGAATTAGCCGTCGGCCATGGCAGTAAACGGGTCCAGCCAGCCGTACTGACATTTGCCGTCAGAGGAAGCGATGACCCAGGCTGCTGCTGCTGCCGCCATGACAGTCCCGAGATGAATTCGGGGCACTTCACCGTTCACGAGTTTAGCTCCGAGTTCACCTGTCAATCAAAACCATTGGTCACGCCCCCGGCGTGCCGTACATAAATTATAGGCGTACGCGCTATGGGTGGGCCACTCCCAACATCCCTGCCGGCTACAGGTATGCTGCGCGGCTGTGCTGATTGCTGACAGACATCGACGATGTTGACCATCGAAGTATAACAGGCAAAACGGACGTCTTCGCTGATTAATCTAAGCTCCTCTGCGAAGGACACGCAACGTGGCGACAGCCGCCGATTTCTTCGCTCGCATACCAAGATTACACAACATTATAGCCTGCTGCAACCACTTAAAACACAGAACAACGCTGACGGCGCGTCACACCCGCTTGCAAGGCGTCAAACACGGAGCACGACGACGAAACGGTGCTTGGAGCACGTCCTACTCCAACATCACATCCCAGGTGTTTGGCTTGGCCGCCCTTTCATCGGTGATAAAGCTCAGCATCAATGTGTCAAAACATCCGGGATCGACAAACGGTCGCTGCTCTAGACCCAGTGCAATAAAGAGTTTGTAATTTCCAGCACGCAAGCACTGCGTACTTCACAACCATAACACCTTTCTCTGTTATAAGTCCGATTCCATTATTACAAATAGGATCCTTCACCTGCCCGAACGATATTATTGCGATGTCACTGCGGTATACAACGGCGATCGACGTTAGTGACAAAACCAGTCCTCAAAACCTTGAAGTGCGCGACGTAAACAAATACTACACAGATACGCGCGCCACCACCTTCACAGCTTTTAGACAGCGTCTGATGACATAGGATGAGTTGTGTCGCTGGGTAGCACGATCTTCGCATCCGCAGTGCACTAAAGAGGCGTCACACACAACAGGCATACGTAATGAATCATTGAATACATCCAGACAGCAATTTTTTTCTCACACCGCATCACAGCCGCTCGCACGGCCAATTTCTACCGCTGAGATTCGCCAAAAGCGTACTAAAAGCAATGGTTGGCCATAGCGGGGTGCGGCAGCGGCCGTAGCAGCGGAGACCTCCACCTGAGGTCACTGCAGAGAGCAGCAGTGACGCGGGGATGCAGTGCATTCAGTTTTTTGCTTTTGTGTATTATGCAAGCCGGAATATGCATGACTGTTATATTTTGATATACGACAGAATAAAATATATTATCGCAATGGCCGAAAAATAGGACAGATTCAGCGTGTAGTAGTTGCCCCGTCATTCCAGTCGAAGGTAGCACTACCGGCGGCGTGTCAACGCAGGAGCTCTCTCGTTTTCGGCAAGGTGGGCTGCCGCTCTAGTTCGTATGCAAGCCACGCTGCAAGCAATGGCCTCACTATCGCCACTAGCGGCAGAAAATGTCAAATCTTTGTTAATTTCCTAAAGCTATGCTTTTCAACAACGCTTCATTGGATTCAGATTTTAAAAATAGATTTGGAAATGAACAAAACGTTTATAATATTATCTGTTGCCTTTTAACGTATTCGAGAGAAGAGAAAGGGTTGGTACAAGAGTGCACCTAGTGCGCACTTTTCGTCTTCGGAAATGGAGAGACAGATAGAGCCTGAAAGAGAAGACACGCCTTATGCACGCCTTTGACGCGCCCGAAAAGGCGTGTCAAACAGCTAGCGGCGAGTGTGCAGATAGATAGCAGAGAAGTCACGATTTCGCGATTGCTGATATGGCGCTGATAACTTCAGGTAGCGCTGCGGCCTGGTATTGCGCAGTGTATTGTGTTTGAAGTGTGAAAGAGGCGCGCAGGGTGCGCTTGTATCGCCTTTACCTGGCTTTATCTCTACATTTTATTCTCCGCTGCGTGGGCACGTTCCGCGCTATCTTCGTTCACTGACTGCCGTCATCGCGAACTCGGATGAAACTCGGGCGAGCGCCAAACTCGGGCCTTCCGGCATAGCACCCCAGTAGTGTATTGCTGATCCCACAAGCGGCACGCAAACAAGTGTGGGCTGCCAGAGAGATTCTCAAGGTTTTTTTCGAAAATAACAACTATAGATACCTAATGTGAATAATTTGTCTACAACGCACTGTGTGTCGTACATCAGAGTGTTGCTCGCGCGGAAAATATTCGCGTGAAAGGGGGAGCTTTCGAAACAGGAGGTCAGGACACGCGTTGTTTCTCCCGTTAACATGTTTGAACCACGCATGTATGCAAGCTCACACAAGGAGCGCTCCGAACTTGTTCATAGCTCTCAAATTTATGGCATCATATAGGTCAACAAAACAACCTCCAAGTTGGGTAAAATTCTGAACCGCACTAAAGCAGCCAGGAGGAGGCAATAAACACCGCGAAGAACTCGTTCATCATATTTCTTTTGCCCCAAGTGTCAGCGGGGCTATTCTCTTTTGCTTTTGTTCTCTTTTAAGCCAGATATCTCCCTGCCTCCCCTGCTTTCCACTGCTTATACTTACTATGCGTGACTGCCCCTTTTGGCCCCTGATTACAGCGAGAGTATTTTTAGCATCGAGAAGAAAGTGCCCTCTTAGCCACTTGTTGTTTCTTCGCTTAGTTCATATAGAGAATGTTCCATTTTAATAAATGCGAGCGGAATTCCAAGAGAGGCTTCAGGGTTCCTCGTTTGAAAACATCACAGTGGGAAGGACGTCTGATAGAAATTTCTGGGCGTTCTGCGAATAGCTCGGCAGACGTTCTTCGGAGCGTATTGTAGGCTTGCTGCCGAAAAAAAAAACTGAAGGCATGTTTTCGAAATTAAAATTTGTAAGGGTACTTTCTCGCAAGATTTTGTATCATGAAGTGCGATGCGCTTGGCGTGGTCCGTAATAGCCAATGTAAGCAGAGAACAGCACTCCAAACTGTTTTCACAATGCTAATCTATCTTCCTGTGCCACATTAGGTTTAGTTTTTGCACTGTTGATAAGCTGGAGCAAATGCACGCTATTCTAGCAGCGCAGTATACGCATTCTGCACCTAACACATAACAGCTCGATCGTCAGTCATTGGCTGTGCACAGGTGCTAGGCTAGGCCAGAAATCGCTACATACATTTGTTGTGGTCATATAACATGGTAGGCTTGATGAACATTCCAAGGCACAGGTTAGCAATCTTCGCCTCGCGATGGTCTCTGGGTCAAACAGGCACCAGAATTCTCTGTAAAATCTAAGCCTTCTTTCTTTCCCGACCAACATGTGGGCGCTTTTTCACCAGTTACGTGAATTTGTGCACTAAATGTACGCACGTGTTCTGCCTTTTGTTATATTTGTATCAGTTTTATGGCTGCCCCACCGCGGTGGCTCAGTGGGTACGGCGCTCGGCTGCTGTCCCGAAAGACGCGGGTTCGATCCCGGCCGCGGCGGCTGAATTTCGATGAAGGCGAAATTCTAGAGACCCGTGTGCTGTGCGATGTCAGTGCACGTTAAAGAACCCCAGGTGGTCGAAATTTCCGGAGCCCTTCACTACGGCGTCCCTCATAGCCTGAGTTGCTTTGGGACGTTAAACCCCAATAAACCAAACCAAATCAAACCAGTTTTATTGCTGATATTGCGTTGATGTCAGGATATGAAATTAAAATCCAGTTAACAAACCACATTCTTATCTTATTCTGTCTCATTTAAGTAGCGTTCGCTTATATATTCCAAGGTTCATAAAAAGAATGACGAAAAAGAGGGCACCTCACCGTAAAGACGCGGCTTCTATCCCGGCCGCGGCGGTCTCATTTCGATGGAGTCGAAATGATAGAGGCCTGTGCATTGTGCGATACCCCAGTTCGTCGGAATTTCCGGAGCCCTTCACTACGACGTCCCTTATATCCTGAGTAGCTTTGGGATGTTAAACCTCCACAAACCGAGAAACCGAAATAAGGACGCACGAAATAATACATTCACATGCGTTCAGGTGACACAGCACTTAAACGCACATCCACAAGGCGATACTCTTCCCTAAAAAGCCACTTACGCAAGTTCTAGAATGAGTGTGTTGTTATAAACTAAGAAAACATTTTAATCGGAACTAAAGTTGGGGCCGATTACCCTATTGCGGAAGTCCACTGGACCGTGCCGCCGCTCTAGCCCTTTCGATAAGCCTCTGCTGAACTTTCGCTCGAATTGAAGCCGTTGCTCAGATTTGGTCCTCTCAAGAGGGATCGACATCTGAGCTAGCTGGCAGTGCATCACAAAAAAGTTTCCCGCACTCACGACGAACAACAATGTAGACAAGACAACAAAGGCGCTTACTCCCAACTGGGCGTTTATCACAAAAACGCAGAATACAAAGAGAAAGAAAACACCAAAAACGAAACAAACATTCGCGTAGGCGCATAGAAGACAATCAAGCAGGTGCATATAGATATAAAAACTTCCACTCATGCATGACCACCATAGGATCAGCCACACAGGATTTCTCATTCTTGCGGATATGATATGCCTCAGCAATTTCTCTAGTCAACTGGTCTGGATGGCGAAAGAAGATGGTCGTCCTATCAAGCAACGGCTTACAGCCTCTACTTTTAGAGCAGTGCAGTGTCACTCCAGACATGTGGCTCTTGTAGCAAAACGATTACTTGCTGAAAAGGGCTCCCGTCGCGACAGCATGTGGAATTTTTGTGCCACACAATGGGCCTGTGTAATCTTGCCATGCAACACATTACTTAGTTGAAAGGATAATGGGCCCAGGGACTGCAGGTGAGCCAGCAGAGCGAGTAGCTTGTATTTGTATACAGTGGCAGTTTTGGTGCAGTGCACCAGTGGAGTGGTTGTGTAGTGGTGCAGTGGTGTTGTGTGCAATGAGGTAGTGCTCTAGGGAAGGAGTTATGCAGTAATAAGGTGTGCAGATTTTTCCAAGTTATTTCCATACTACACTGGAGCATTACTTTTATGATTTCGACTAGAGTGAAAGGTTAAGCTCTCTGCCTGAGCTAACGTGCTTCACCATCTACGTCACTTACGTCATGGTACAGGGGTTACTGGAACAGGCTGAGTTTCAGGCTACGGCGGTAAATATACCTCTCATCAGCTTCGCATGGCATTATGTAAAATATTCAGAAGAAGGGCACGTTGTGCCGTATTGCGAAAAAAAATGATCGGCATTTGATTTTCTTCTCTTGTTTTAAAAAACAACCTTTGAAATGGTTGCATCGACCGCTTTTCTATTCTGTTTATTGAAGAATGCTTTCTTCTGTTCAGATAGATTCTTAAAATAAACACCACTTCGACTAACACTTTGTTCTGTCGCGCGCTGATAGCTAATCTTCGAATAGCGTTGTTAATTACTCGCATAATAGTATTAGTCCCAAATTTAGTAAGGCTGAGATATGGGCGAGTTGGATCTGGGAGTTTTTGCGCTGTTCACCAGTATGTATTAGTCCCAAAGCCTGTTCACGAAATCCTTTCACCTTGCGAAAGAGTAACAAAAAAAACTCGCTGGTTCGTACATTACCTGCAAACCACATAAATGTGCGTTGACAGGTTATTAAGTTGAGTTGTGAGTAAGGGGCTAATTTTTCTCTCATTAATCATCCTCTCAGCGCGCTCTGTCCAATTCAAAAATGCACGCCTCCGCTCAAAGAAAATGAAACTTTTGCATCATTCCATCAGCAAGCCTGCAAACAAACAGCATATTTTCGCTGAGCCTGCTGTAAAGATTTAACGTAATATCAGGAAAACTGGTTTTTGTATGTCATATAGGTTTCGGTTCGATTAGTTTATTGGGGTTTAACGTCCCAAAGCAACTCAGGCTATGACGGACGCCATAGTGACGGACTCCGGAAAATGTCGACCACCTGGGGTTCTTTAACGTGCACTGACATCGCACAGCACATGGGCCACTATCATTTCGCTTTCATCGAAATTCGGCCGCCGCGGCCGCCCGCGTCTTTCGGGTCAGCAGCCGAGCGCCGTAACCACTGAGCCACCACGGTGGGCTTCATTTTTACATTGAGCTTTTCTGTTCCTCTGCTTTTGTCTGCTCCAAATGCGGAAAAAAACATGACTCCCTTTCTTGTGAGTCCCAGGTTCCGAAAGAAAAGCTTTGGAAAAAAATAAATCACACGAATACGGCCTGTCCATTATTTTATGTAAAACACTAAGTCCAGCCATTTTCCGCACGCTCTGTCGACCGGGTAGGAACACGCTTGCATGCCCTGTTAACCTCGTAACTGATTCCAACCATCTCGGGAAGCATACGAATATTTCGCAAGCAGGGCTGCATGCAGTGCTGAACAGGCTGTAAGGAATAATTTTATTACTTTGCTAACGATTGCATATGACACCTTCATGTTCTTAAGGTAGTTCTCCAGCTCCGATTGGGGGTGGTCGTTGTTATCTGCATACAGCGCTGCAAAGAGGACCTGTTTGAACAGCGACATTGCGAGGATATACAATAGCCTACGCAATCTTAACTAACATAATGTTGTTAGTGAGAAGGCTATATGTTTCTTGAGATGGCGCTCACGGACTCCTGGCTGCAGTTACCGTGATTTATAAGAGTCAGAAAGTTGGCACACTATCCTCTTTTTTATGCTTATGGCTGCAGGTTTAAAAAGTGCCGTGAGGAGAGGCCTGGTGAAGGCTGAAAACCTTAGTAGGTAACGTCAGAGTGCAATGTTTTACGGTCGCTCGTAAAAGGTGCCGCATGCTAACCAGTTATGACAACGAAACTGAAACGTGCCGAATGACCGTTCATAATCTGCACGCTCAAACCTGCACAGTTATAGAATTAAATTCATGGAACGAGGAGGCTCATAGTTCTTTGCTTGTTGCATGCATAGATCGTGTGGAGTGCGTTTTGAGGCGCTTCTTTCTGAGGGCGAATACAATGCCGTGCTTTCGTACCATGTACCATTTAGAATGTGGGAAGCAGAGTACAAAACATGCGCGCGTAAAATCCACGCTTGTAGGATGTATTCTGTACAAACCATGTTGATTATTAGGGAAATGCAATCTTTTGGAGGATTGAGGAGGGCAATTACAGCCATGCCATAGATCTTTAACATCGTGTTTCCCTTTAGCCTACGGTTGGCACTGCTCCATCTACTCATGGACGACTTGCAGGCACTAAAAATGTAGGCGAATATTCAGTCTCCCATCGAATGCGAGGTGCGATCAGTAATACGTTTTCTGAATACAAAAGGCGAACCACAAGCTCTCATTTACATACAGGTATATACTCTTTATGGGCAGAATTTGGTGAACTAAAGCCGTGAATTCTCGGAGCTTGAAACCGGTAGTCATGAGAAAAAAAAGAAAGACGGGAGGCTGTTTGTGGTCACTGGTGATTTTGTTAACAAACTCGAAGTTAACTTGAGCAGATATGTTACGATAAGGAAATTTAATTAACTCATTACGAAGTGTCCACTACCGAAATTCTGAAACTCCGACTAAAGATTCCTGATACAAGAAGCTGTGTGCAAACCGTGTGGATCATTGGTCAGATCGCTTGGAACAGATACATTAGATTTGGCTCTTCTGGTAAAGAAATTTCGCAGGACAATCGTTTTTTTTTCTTAGAAGTTGAGGTATAATACCTTTCAATGCCGAATTTCCTCTACTCCTTTCAGTAGGCAGGCGGTTAGTGTCAGGTAACGCAGTTCATGTAGACGAGGAATATATCGCATTTGTCAGAGGGGTATATATCAAGAAAGCCAGGAGTGGCCGAAACCAAATAGCATAAGGAAATCTTTCTACTTTTTTCTTCACATTGTGCTTTTAAATCTATGAGAAATTTATAGTTTCAATATTTTATCGCTGAAAGATAATTGATTAGAAAGTAGTATAAAAAACAGCCGCTTGCCACCTGAGGGATCCGAACCCTCGCCCTCCGAATTTCGTGTCCGGTGCTCCACCAACTGACCTAATGCGGCGGCTGCTCAGTCTTCTGCACTTGGGGGCAACAAGTTGCTAGTGAGCTAACCTTGATAGCATTCACTAGCGCCACATTCTTCCAGAGCGATGGACATAGTACATTCGTAGTCAAATGTCTTATGGCCAAAGGCTTTTCGCTTCAGCCGCATAACAGAGCCATTAAGACATTATTAAAGACAGAATGGCCTTAAAATGCTATCAGAGGGTTTCCTCTTGCGATAGAAAAGCTTCCTGCTTGACGTCTTTTGAATCATCCGCTACGCGGAGCACTCTAGTAACATTAATTCCGCTACAGCTGAAAGCTGTGGCCTTAAGAGTTTTGACACACACTGTACATCCTGTATTCACGCGAGAAGTGTTAAGACACAACGGTTTTCTTCATTTTTTCGCTTCAGCAAAATGTAAGACGCATTCAGGTTGTTCTACTATTGCACGACACAGAAATGGGTTTTTCCTGCCGGCTTTAGCAAAATTGGCCGCGACCGTTCTTCTCAAGCCCAAGCATCCGTTATTGATTGCTTTCTGATGCAACGCAATAAGTGGAGGTTTTAAGAGAGTTGAACACAAAAAATGTTCTATTGGTGTAAATGCAATGCCCATTCATTTCGACAAAGTCGTAGTCAGGCGCTCACGCTGAACAGCTCCTAGCCTCTTCCTTGTTCGCGCGGATGGGGATGAGAAGACCGATTGAAATTGCTTCAGGGTGTCTCCGACAGGTCAGCACCTAACAAGAGCCAGGGACAAAAAGAAATTTCTTCAGTTCCTTTCCGTCAAGCTTCTCTTCTTTTATTACGAGTGTGCTTGTCGACAGCGGCTAGATGGTTTGCTAGTGTGAGGCTTGTGCAAGCACAGGAACCACAAAAGACAACTAAAACGCCGCCACATGTGTGGCACAGTAGGGCTTTCTCGCTCCACAGAGTTAATGGATTGCCTCCCTGGCTCACAAATGCTACTGCATACAACTGCTCAGAAAAAAAAAATGTCGGCTTATTCACGCTTAGTGCTTCCTTGTTCAGTTAGGACGGCAGCAGTGACATTGCATGAAGCGTTTCTCCCTCCATTTCGTTTTCTACCAGACTTAGTGCCGTTCAATTTCTAAGTAGTGGCAATTTAGGTAAGGAGATCTCAAGAATGACGGCGTATCTTCGGTGCATGTTTGGCCGGGAGATTTTTCTTTCATTATTTTTTGGAATTTTTTTAATGGAGAAAAACAAATGAGGCAAAACCAATGTGGGTGGCTTGCAGGAGACTCAAGTTGAACAGATTAGGTCTTAAATCTTCAGCATACCGGCCCGAGGTATTTGAAACCTCCATATTAAATTTGATCCGCTGGGTTCAAATCGCACCTACAGTGGCCTGAACTTCGCTTTTAATCCTACTAAAAAGCAGACAACCGCAATAGGAAGTTTGTATGCGTTAAAATGAGCATAAAAACAGTTCATAACCCTTGAAAACCTAATTATATAGTAATCCAATGAATGAAGTGCAACCTCAAAAGAAAACATTCGACAGAAGTCTGTCTGGTTGGGAAATTTAATGTTAGGAGAAGGTAAGTGACGCCAACCAAGTAAAATACAGGAAAAACACGACGTTTCGGGACCGGCTCGGCCCCTTCTTCACGGTGTGACTACGGGCGAGCGCAGCTTGGCTTTTTAAGCCCCTGTGTGGAGGACCTGCGGGTCAATGGCCGCAGCCCATGGACGTAGGATGAGGGGAGAGTCCCCAGGGAACGATTAACATTCTCTCGTGTCTCTCGTCGAAAGCCGGGCCCTCTCCTCCTTTAATCCCAAGCCAAAGTTATTCCTCCGTTATGTAGACGACTGCTTTTGTGTGGTGAAAACCTCAGAGATAGAAAACCTCCAGAGTCATCTAAATTCAGTTGAACCGGCCATACAATTTACTGTTGAACATGAACAGCAGGGCAGCCTGCCTTTTCTGGATGTCCTACTTACAAGGCACGACAAAGGCCTGCAGTCCTCGGTGCACAGGAAGCCAACCCACACAGGACGGTACCTACATTTCGATTCGAACCATCCCATCCCGCACAAAGCATCTGTCGTGACGTCATTACTGAAGAGAGCCGACTCCATATGTTCCTCAAGTGAAGATAAAAGGAAGGAGAAGAACCGAGTCATTTCTGACCTCCAAAAGAACGGCTACCCAAGCTCATTCATCCGGCGCATTATCAGGAAGCAAGAAAGGCAAAACAAAATCCGGTCTATTATTTCCTCAGACGCATGCCAGAAGCGGAAACGTGTTTGCATCCCCTACGTGAGAGGCGTGAGCGAGACGCTCGGTCGCATTCTCGGAAAAGAAGGGGTGCTGACAACGCACAAACCGACCAGCACTATCGGTCGCCTTCTCCCCCGCCCAAAAAACCGGCAGCCCAGAGAAAAGGCCCAGGGCGTCGTGTACAAAATTCCGTGTTCCGTCTGCCCGGCGTCGTACATAGGGGAAACGAAGAACTTCGCGGAAAGGATGAACCAACACAAAGCGGACGTCCGTCACATGAATCGTCAACGCAGCGCCGTGGCCGAACGCTGTGAAGGGTGTGACCACCCAATTGACTTCGACAGCACCATTGTATTGGAAACGGAAGCTAACCCACGCAGGAGGCTTCTACTCGAGTCGTGGCACATACAGCAAACACGAGAGAATGTTAATCGTTCCCTGGGGACTCTCCCCTCATCCTACGTCCATGGGCTGCGGCCATTGACCCGCAGGTCCTCCACACAGGGGCTTAAAAAGCCAAGCTGCGCTCGCCCGTAGTCACACCGTGAAGAAGGGGCCGAGCCGGTCCCGAAACGTCGTGTTTTTCCTGTATTTTACTTGGTTGGCGTCACTTACCTTCTCCTAACAAGTGCAACCTTTTTATGTTTTATTCTGGTAAAATGTTTCCGACATTTTAAGGCGTGTTCCTGGTTTTATGACTTTTTCAACTTTTCTTACAGCAGAAGATGAGACGAAGACGTGTTGCAAGAACTCCGAAGAACCATAAACAGATTTTTTAGTGTTAACAAAACAAGACAAAGACGAAATGACGTGAGGACTGCAATTTCGTGGAAGGCGATGATGCAAATAAACGCGAGGACCGTGCACGCGTAACACGTAGAATTTCCGCTCCACTAACTTCTCTGCAAACCGGCTATCGAATTTCGTACATCTTCCAAGCGTCTAAAGTTTCGAAGCAACGATTTTGACCGCATTCAAAGAGGGGTTCGCGTAAGTAGCTTAGGGAACTTGAAATCGATACAAAGAGCCGGAAACAGTAAAAATGTAGCGTAGAGACAAAGTTCGTCTCGAATCCATGCTCTCCGCAATCCGTTGCCACACCGCGAATGCTGCAATTAATTTCTGAATGCCACTTGAGATTTTCTGCGATGCTCTAGAGCATCTTGATAAGCAAATGTGCTCGCCGCAAATTTTCGCTAGCCTAGAGGCCTTGAGTAACAGGAGAAACCAGAATGAAACAGGGTGACTGAAATCCATGTACCCGGCCACCTTCTTTGATATATACAGTCTAATGCGATTTTAACGTGTTCACTGCAGGCCTAACTTACCGTCATTAAAATCCTTTAACATGTTTTTTGTTCGAAAGAACGCTGCACCACCTTAATAGCCCCGCAATTCCACTGAACGCTGACTTTTGCGGTGGGTGAACTAAGTGAGCGTCACATCAGGAAACATGTCTTGGTCAGTTTCAGCCGGAATCACATTATACTGCACATCGCATGTCGGGTGGCAAGTGGCATGACGAAAAATAGAAATGTTCGTGATTATTCGATGCATATTCGATGCACATGCATCCTTTAGAGCAATGCTTTTACAAGCCGGCCACACAGCATAGCAATTTTCACTAGTTTATCAGCCTCAAGAAAAGGTTTGCTCTCAAACATTTCGCCGATACATATAGAATACGATAATTTTCAGATAGGCCTCATAGCATGGTTTATAGTTTATTGGGTTTAACCTCCCAAATCGACTCAGGCTATGAGGGACGCCGTAGTGAAGGTCTCTGGAAATGTCGACCATCTAGAGTTATTTAATGTGCACTGACATGGCCCGTATAGCATGGCCACTTGCACTAATCTAGAGAGGAATCATCGAAGCTTTCCAGCGAACAAATAAAAAGAAACATATTGCAGTTCAAGACGAAGTCTTCTTCTCAATGGGAAAGCGCAAGAAAAAAATTACTCAGTAGTCAGATTCGTAGTCAGTCAGTAGAACAGATTCGGATCACATGTACTTTGTGGTTTGAGCATTCCTTGCTCTTTGATGCAACTCTGCTGCGGTGGTTCAAATCTCCCACCATTCCATTCGGCTCGATTCACGCCAGATGAAGTTTCATTGGGTGTTTTTTTATTTCGTTTGGAAGCGGTTAAAAGTTGAAGAAGATGATGCTATTCGAAGCACAGCGTGAGAATGGTACTCCTTATTGAGAAATTTGAGTGCACCATTAATTTGTTTCAGTTAATGGTAACTAAAGCACACAAAGCTGACTTTAGCGCTTTTACCTGGATTAACGAAGACAGCGGAATTTTCTCCGGCCCCGGCACCGCACATTGTTTTGGGCCACGCGTGGTTTAATTTCGCCCGTTTTTCTTTTGTCTGATCTTATGTGTACCCATAACTTGTGGAAAATATAGGTATTTTTTTTATTGTGCAGCAGTTGCATGCAGGCTAATTATAACGCCACAAAGAGTGCGTCTTCGTTTGACACGGGCCACATGCCACTTCGCGTCCATCGTGGGCGTCCCGACCGGCCCCTACAAACTCGTATGTATATGGTGAAAATGTCTCATTTCTCATAAACTTTCTAGTGTGTGTTACTTCATACTGAGGTGGTTTTGTGAGGTATCTATCTATTGCCGCTTCTACTGAAGTCGCTGTAGCGCAGGTGGCTGTGGTGCACGTTCTTAGCTTGACGTCTATCCGAAAACACACGCAGGAAGTCATTACACTGTAGCAGACGGACCAAACCATGCGCGACCCATCTCGCCTGCCCCCGCTGTGCTCTCCTCCTGCACGTCCTCCTACCGCTTCCACTTTATTCTCATCCACCGCTATGCCTTCTTCTTTCTTTTCATCCCCGCCCTACTTTCATCCTTCGCTTTGCTGTTCGCTTCGCTATAGCACTCTCGATTGAACGGCGACGACGCGCAAGCAAGCAACAGGCGTCTTAGAACTGGGCTCTAGATACGCAGTGCTGGAGGCTTGTAGTTTCACACGTGAGAAAGAAGGCTGCGTCAATGGCCAAGTGGTCTCAATCCGCGGTATGCGAAGATTATGTGCCATGCCACATGGGCTGTGGACGTCCTCCTCAAATCAACATCATTTAGATTCGTCAGACCAAGAATGGTCTTCCCTGGTTCTTCCCGAGCATCGCCTGCCTTGGTCGATGACGTCAAATGACTGAGTTAGATGACGTCCCTTCTAGTGCGGTGAATTCACTTCCCTGCAGCCAATGGGCATTCTCAGGAGGGGTGATACCACTGCTGGGCTGGTGACGTCATTTTCTTCCAGCTGATGGGATTTCTTCCCTGTGGTGACGACAGTGCTGATGTTACTGCCTGCCAGCTAATCAGGGTTTTTCTGAGCGATGCCGCAGGGCACCGAGTTCTCGGCTGTGGGAGGGTTGCACGCTATCGTATAGAACAACTAGTTTTTCAAATTCAGAATGGAAGATAGAAAAGGTACATTGGGTGTGGATTTTGCTAATACGAGTAATTTCACAGCGCAGTTGTATATCAACTGATCAGCTGAGATATGGTACGTTCAAAGAAAACCTCTGTCTCCTCCTTCCATAGAGCAGGAGGTGAGCGGTTGGTCAAGGCGTTCGGGTTGCCGAGCAAAATGTCCCCCTTATGCAGTGGAATGTTAGAGTGCGGCTGTTTTTTGTTCTTTTGTTTTTTTTTTTCGTTTCTACCTCGGTGCAGTGGGATAAGTCCTGTTGTTGTTCTAGTACACGCCGCTACCCGGTCTTCCTCCTTACCGTGTCCACAAAATTGGATGCTTCTTCTCCAGTCCTGATGCAACGCACTCAGTGGAGCTTACGTAAAAGTTACCTAATAACATGTTCCACTGACGTCAATACGAGGCCCATTCTTCGCGAAAAGGTCGCAATCAGGCGCTTACGTTGAACAGCACCTAGCCGTTTCGAGTTTCGCACGGATGGGGGCGAGAAGACTGATCGAAATTGCTTCCGTGTGTCTCTGGCAGGTCACGGCCTAAGTAGTGACAGGGACAAAAAGAAATTTCTTTAGCTGCTTTTTCTTTAAGATTCTCTTCTTTCATTACTGGAGTGCCTGTCGACAGCTGGTAGAGCGTTTGAATAAGGCAATCTTTTTGCACGCGTAGTAAAAAAAACGACAAACAAAACATAGCCAAGTGTGCGAAAAAATAGCATTTTCAAGCTTCGTAGCTCTAATGGACTGCCGCCCTAGCCCTGCGTTGTCTCATACATGTTGTCACAGAGCTAAAAAAAGTCTGCGTATTCAAATTGAGTGCCTCCTCAATCAGGAAGTGCGCAGCGGTCACTTTGGTTGAGGAGTTGCTCCATCGATTTCTTTTTACTCCACCGATTGCGGTTCTGCTTGTCGGCATTCATTACGAACGCCTTCATAATGAAAGAATGCCTCTCGTATATGTTTGGCCGGGAAGGTTTTTCGTTCGTATTTTTGATCGATCACTTTTTTTTCGAATGAAGAAAAACGGGAAGGAGGGCCTATTTTTTTTCTCTTGGAGGCAGGCTTCTGTTCAAGAAATCAGGGCTTATAACTTGAGTCGGCGGGCGAGTGTTACTTCAAAGTTCCATCTTTCATTTCGGCTGCCAATTGAAGAATGCCAACCATATATCCGAGCACTTTGTATTTCACACCAAAATCTTAATAAACCACAGACAAATGGCGAAGGATTTTTACTTATATAACTAGCAGAAAAAAAGTTGTTCGCCTTGGAATTCCCAACGAAAGACTGACCAAACGAAGGAAGTTGAATATTTCGTTCTTTTACCTTTCTGAGGCTCATACTTCACATTTAATAACTTTTAGAACTTCCTTGAGTGCAGAAGAAAGGGTTAAAATGTTTTGCAAGTATGCCTGAGGACCTTGAACCATGTTTTCAATGTTATCCAAGAAAAGGCAAAGATGGAATGACCTGTCCACTGGGACCTTCACAAAAGCGGCGAGGCAAATAAACACGAAGACCACTTATGCACAAGCCGAAGAAATTCTGCTACACTAACTTCACTATGAACTGTCTATTGGTTTTCGTAGATCGTCAATACAACCAAAATTTCGAGAAAAAAATTCTGGCTGCATTCAAAGAGCGGCTCACGTAAGGCGAATAGGCAACTGGAAAACGATACAGAGAGCTGTAAAAGATAACAAAGAAGCTTAGGGACAATGCTGGCCTCACGGTCATGCAGCGTCTTGTACCAATTTGCCCGGAATGCCGCGCATAGTTTGTGAGACGTCACTTGATATTGCAGGGAAGCCTGTAGTGCTTGGCGAGATTAGTGCACCCGGCCATCTTTTTTTTTGTTTTGTAGGTGCCGTCTAAAGCGTTGTAAAGTTTCTCACTTAAGCCTTAATCTGCTTACAACGAACTTCTCTAGCACTGCTTCAGATCACACTAAACTGTTATGACATCTCGGGTTAAAGTTGGCATAAGCAAAAAATAGCCATGTCCATGATTATTCGGCGCACACTCGTGTGTTGGCGTGCATGCGTGCGTGTGTGTGGGGAAGGGCGGTAGGGGATTGGGTCGTGTGTGTGTTCGTGAGTGAGTGCGTGTGCTTGTGCTTGCTAATGAAATTTGCGTTAGGAGTTAGTTCATTACTTCGTGTTTAACTTAGCGTATACACAAGAAGCTGCCAGCCTTTGCCAAGGCACGTCAAAAATCTCGTGTGCTGGACGACTTATACACACGACATTTATAAAAAGAAATCGCTATAAATGCGAACAATTCTTCTGCACTTGTGAGCTGCAAGAGAGAGCGAGAGAAAGAGAGAGAGAGAGACTGATTTCATAAGTAGTACCTAAGTAAAGCAGAAAATACCAGAGTTCATTCTCGAGGAGTGCGTTTAACGCGTTTGCTTTCAGAAGGTTATGTGAACCATTGTCATTTTTAATTCACTTCCACCATTACTTTTGTATTCATGGCCACGTTGTCTGCACTGATTGAATTCAAAGGAAGCAGGCTTTTCGGATACTATGAGCTGGTCATTAAACCTGGTCATTAATTAACAGCAGTTTAGGTCATTTTTGCTACCAGAAAGGCCCAAGCACATGCTTTTCAAGCGGTACTGCTTCCCAGCCAATGGCAATGGGCAGATCCGGAATGACAGATCTGAAGCCGGAATGAGTAAGCACATTTTCGATCTCCTCTCCTGCACAGGTCACAGGACTAACAGCAAACGTGTCCTCGGCTTTCTGGTAACACTTCTTCGGTAGCTTCTTGATGCAATAGTCGCATAGGAGGGTTTTGCAGAGCTTCTGTCTTCAACAATCGATCGCATTCCTACTATTGATCACCGTGTGTTTTTTTACGCGCTGTTGGGGGTATTCTTTATTTTATTGTTTAAAATTTGCAGTCGTTTTCGTGGCGAGACCAATAACGTTATCTATAAGCATGCACCGAATGATCAATAATTCACGAACAGCACCTCCACCCCTGAGTGTCACTCTGTCCTAACCAAATATGCAACGGGAATGTCAGACCACAAGCACAGTTTTGTTTCCTCTGGTACATATGCATTTCATTAATGGGCTTTATGCTCTTTGCAAAGATCAACTTTTCACTCTTTGCACGCTATGCGCATATTATCTACGCAAGCAGGCTGTTCTACAGCAAACAAAACTGCCTGTTGCAACATATCGAAATTCGCGCCGTCGAAAGAAACGATAATATATTATCGGCAATTAGAAATCAATTGCTCGTTATAGTGATATAACAAGCACTCTTAGCTCTTTCTTACGTGGCGGCTATTGCAACTTACTTAGTTTTCCATTTCCTGTTTTATTTGTCCGTCCAAACTGTAGTTGCTCGTTTATATAGGACGTATTGAGTTTATAAAACCGAAAAACTCTTAGCGTATACGTGTAAAAGATAGAGATCCAGTGATGAGAGCTTTATTACTGAAACCAACTAAAAGGAGTTTTTTTTAAACATCCAACTTCGTTTTGCTCATTCGTTAGTAGAATCTTGGATGTTCTTCAACAACCGCATAAAAAAGAACATGCCTTCGAATTAGAAAAATTACAAAACTAGGATTTCAATCGTCTTTTCCATCAAAATTGGCCCTGAAGGTTTCATAGCCCTAATTTGATTCCCAACGTCGTTCTTTTCTCACGATTGCGCCCACATCCGTCCTAGCTTTTCGGCAGTCGGGAATTAGATTAAATGTCCACAGGTTTGCAGCGCCACCAGCGCCTTTAGCGTATAATCTAATCGTTGGCAACAACTCAATTCCGAGTACGAGAAATAACGGTCCGTGATCAGTAGCAGAAAAAAAAATGCCTGAGAAGATACCACTCAGTGAAGTGTCATTTTGTGCTCGGGAATCAATTTCTCGAAAGTGCAATCTGCTATGGGTCGCACTTAGGGTATTACTTTTCTTTGTGCAAATCAAAATCGCCTAGCGGCTCAAGACATTAAGGTACTTTATTCGACATGCATCATCCCGGGGCGCGCTGCATTAAAAGGGTTTAGAGGATAAGCAGAGTAGGCTGCTATTTTCAACTCATATCACCATTAAGCCTAATAAATTTGGACGCCGAGCTAAATCTTCGTGACGTAAGAAATTTTCCTGCGGACACGTATTTCACAAGACAGAAGTCTTCCTTATCATGGCTTCCTCGGCGTGGTACGATGACAATACTGCTAGCCATTCTTGGGCATACTCTGAATAATTAACTGTTCATAACTCCTAAGAAAAATTCTTTCTTCGTTACATTAGCTGCTTTGAGCTAAATGGTCCGCATCAAAATTTTTTCCTGGATAACATTTATTGTTATTACAGCCTCTTTTGCCGAATCATGGAGGCTGTGAATTGTTCAATCTATTTGTCCTTAACTAAGAAGCCCTTTACTATAGGTAAGCGCAAATGTGCCTAAGTTTAGAGTGACAGCTATACAGCATATACTCTCGTGATTCCGCATCTGTCGTCTGAACACGAATTTTAGTTGAGGCTAAATTCTAGAGGCTCGTGTACTGTGCGACGTAAGTGCACGTGAAAGAACCCCGGGTGGACGAATTTTCCAGAGCCCTCCACTACGGCGTCCCTCATAGCCCGAGTTGCATTCGGACGTTAAATCCCCATAAACCAAACGAAACCAAACCACAAACGCAGTGCTTCCTTGCGCTCGAGCCGCGATCCAACTAACTAAGAGGAATGGAGGTTTGTATCTTGGCCACAGTCGTGTGGAATGATACTAGAGAAACTGTGAGGTGGATTGTGGCGTTTCAACGTAACGATGCAAATGTAGCTAAGAGGGCAGCCGTAATGTATGCCTCCGACTTAATTTAGACGACCTGGGGTTATTTAAGATGCGTTTATAAAGCACACCATCGGGCGTTTTGTATCTCGCCTGAATGAAATATGGGAAGCAGCGGCCGGGATCGAATTACTGGCCATGCAGTCAGCATCAGCATGCCAGCGCCACTGAGCCACCGCGGCGAGTGCTGTTAGGAAAAAAAGGGACAAGGAATAGGAAGCATGCAAGCGACAACATGCAGATATTGTCCCCTTATCACCGCGCCAACCCTTCCTGTCCCTGTACACTTATTTCTAGTTACGAAAGACGTCGAATGCTGCCTTGCAGAACAAGCTTTCACTCATGAATTGCTTTCATGCGAAGCGCAAAAATCTTGACATTTATTTCTGAACCTCAGTGCAGAGTATCTCGTATTTGACTAATATCTTATTAACCCACTCAGCGACAGCAACGCTCCTCGTGCAGGGACATGGAGTCTATAAAAGTGCTTGTGGTTCTATAGAATATACATAGGGTTAGGCGTATATTTCAGAAATTGGGCAGCTGGAACCTGAGAAATAACAAAAATTAAGATCTATGAAGATATTCTATTTTTTTTCTTTGTTAGCAATATCGATGGAGTGATTACACAATTAACATACGAGGCGATGTAGAAGGCTTCCATCGCCTCTCTGGTGAGCTGACGCGGGTGACGAAAGAAAACTTCTGTTTCCTGAAATAAAGGTAGGCAGTTCCTGCATTCTCGGTCGCCCGCAAGTTCACCTGCAATCCCGGCCTGCATTAACGACCATACTGAGCTACTCCAGACGAATTATTGTTCGTATGCTCTCTAAGGCTGACGTTAAGGCACCGCCCAGGATGGCTTATATATACTAGTCCACACAAGAAGGCAATTTTGTAGACCACATCAGAATGACGCTGCACAAACTTCATTCCGTGTTTGATCTTGCATGTGATTTTGCAGGCGGCCAAGGATGAAGGAACTGCCGACCTCTATTTCAGGAAAGAGAAGTTTTGTTTCGTCACCCGCGTCAACTCACCAGTGAGGTGCTGGAAGCATTCTACATCGCCTCGTATGGTAACTGTGCAAGCACGCCTAGAAATAGCGTACCATGAAAAAAATAATTTGTCTCTGCAACTCCCATCGTCCCACTTATTTAACCTCCCACTCCCAATCCTCTATACTGGTCTCCCAAGAAACCTTTCACACCAGCCACTAAACGGTCCCAGTTGAATGTCCCCCTTGGCTGCAAAGCTTAGGAGCCCGCTATTTGAATGAGCAGCAATCTTTACCTACCTCAAGCATATTTCGCGATGTGTCCTTTTCCATTTCCCGCACACACCGCGTGGGCGACCAGTGGTGCGCGCTTGAAACAAGAGGTAGAGGAAAAAAGAACCGTCGAAGACAAAGTAAAATTAAACAAAAAAAACACGAAATGTTACCCCAAAATCACCACCATCCGCACAAGAGGAGCGCACAAGATGAGCGCTGCGTATCGCCGCGATACGCAGCGAATCAGTCGACGCGCCTTCTACATATGCGTGGCACTTCCCGATAACGCCACACCCGCTAAACAGCCCCCGAAAGCGCGGCGAGGCTCGAAAGCATGCCTGTAGTTTGATGACGCCCTCTGCTACAGCAACCTCCCATTGCCAGGGCCGATGTCTACTTTGCGATGGACTTGATACAAGACGGTGTTGGAGTCGCGTGCAGCGTGTGCGGTATGCTGCGGCTCACGTCAGATATCGAGCGTGTATAAGAACACAAGAACACGGGAATTGGCGATTACACAGAGTAAAATCAAACAATTCTTATCGACAATTAGAAAGGAGGAATATAGGAGTATTGGGAGTAGGTGACGTGTATTTTACACCGACTAAGTGCGATGACAGCCATGTGGTTCTCATGGCAGTGCACATATATCCCGGTGCTAGAATGAAGATAGATTATTTGCATGAACATCGTAACGCACAGTGCTGGTGCTTAAGTACCATTCAGCCTCAACGCAATGGGCAGAGAGCAGACTAATGATTAAAACATGGATATCTACGTAGCCAGTACGAAAGAAGAAAAACCAATGGCTCCTCGAATACATGAGCAAGAACAATTATGTGATAGTAAACAGAACAGACCAAGTGTCAAACACACGACACGGCCGTGTCTTGTACCACGTCTTCACTAGGGGAGTCTACTTAAGGACTAGACTACCAAATACCTCTCCTGCTTCATTATCCGCAGACCGTTAGTCTGAATACTATAAACGTAACCTGCCGGAAAGAACTACGAAATGGAGAGTACGAATGAATCACGAAAAATCACAGTCCAAATTGCGTTGTTGTACTCAAACTAACATGCGTCTAAGTGGTCATGTGTAATGCTCTCGCACCTCATAGACAACCATGGGTGCTGGTTTGTGCACCATTTTTATGTTTCAATCTTAATTTACAGTCCACCACTATGCCTACAGGCTGCTGTCATTTCTTGCATTCTAAATGAACGTCGTAGAAGTGTGATTTGTGCACCTGTAATGATTTCGTACATATATTTGATCGAGGGAATTGGTTAATTTTTATATAAACCGTAGTAAAATCTTTAAAGTTTGCCGCAGGTACAATGAAACGAATCAATGTATTAAAGACAAACGCCCATGTTGTAGTAGATTTAAGTTAACGCGTAATTACTCATTAGCATTTACGCAAGCTCACCCCTAGGGCTACAGAACAAATACCAGCGATCGAACCATGGACCACTGCCTATCCACGCAGACTCTCTATCAGCTAGGATCAGCAGGACGCCACGCAGGTTATAGAGCAAGGCCGAAATTTAAAAAAAAAAGTATTGGTGTAATATTTGCTGCGCCTAGACTTCTTCAGTGCTGGATTGCATCAGTGCTGACCCGTGTTTCTGCTTATGAAGGCGTTCTTGCTCGAGCGTCTTCTGTAGTGAAATACCTCGTCTGTCGATTAATTACATTGGAATATAACTCTCATGGAGTGACAAGTATTGCCCACTAGGCAGAGAGTTTTTTTTTTTTAATGTAAATATACTGTCATTAATTTAACTGTTAAGATCAACCCTTCCCTTAAAAATATTTCAGAGGAAAATGTGAACATTGCCTAAACTGCACTTGAGAAAACGTAAGCCTGGTAATTAGCTTAGGCGCCTTTTTAAAGGAGCTCACATGAGATTTAGAAGGCGCCGTATTGTTTAGCTCATTATATGATATAACTCCTTCCTTTCAAGCGAGCCGGTTTTTTAATAAATGATATACATGCCGTAAGACTTACTCAAGCCTTGAGTACTGTTGTGAAACCGAAAAAAGTCAAACAGTTAGCTAGCTGCACTTGATTTTTTGCAGTCAAAGAAGCAGCGAGAAAGGACGGAGCGAGTACGCAGGACTGCATTAGTTCAGTGTACTTGCTTCACTCTTTAAGCCTTAGCTGTTCCTTCATGAAGAATCCTGCGGTAGTTGTGCGTAAAGGAGCGTTCTTAGAATGTTTCAAGTGTTTTAAACTTTTCTTTCAATTCACTCCTGAAGAAATTTCCGTTATTTGAATGCAAACGCGTGTATGAAAGAAAAACGTATAGTCTCATATTAATACAAAAAATTTGTCTTAAATATTTGCCTATCCACAAAGAGTATGTATAGCCCAATCTTTATGAGTAGGCGAATTTCTTCCGGTGAATGAACTCATAAAACATCAAGGACTCCACATAAAACTTCGCAGAAGCGAGAGCACTTAATGGAGACGGCGGACCGATGAATCAGAAATGGCGATGAAAAGAAACTGTAGCCGTCAGAGTGTCCCCAAATTGAACCCTGTCATTTTCCTTTGCCACAAATGACGCATTTATATTCCAGGGAGTCGCGCGAGATATCAAAATCTGACAGCTTATGCGTTCAGCTTAAGTGTGTCGTCATAACTGGGACCCTAAAAGCAGCTGTGAACGAGCGTGGAACGCATTATCGGGAGCCGTTTCCACATGAAAATGACATAAGAGAACACTCGTACGCGCCAAGAAACTCCGAAGATGAGAGTTTGGACCACTCTATTCGAACAGGCCACTCCACAGAGCAGCAAACTTTAGCAGTGATAGGAAAAAAGAAGGAAACGAAAGTAAATGACGGATTTGTGGATTAGGTTAGAAATTAAACGGCAGCGAATGTTCAATACTTTCGCTTCAATTTTTAGTTCCATCCACTGCTTCTGTAGCATTAGTTCGCACCTATCTTTCGGGCAGACAAAAAATAAATAATGTATGAAAACAACAGGGGACGTCCACTATAAGTAGTGGCTGGCTTGTTGGTTACGCATCTCGACGACTACAGCGCGGTAGGAGTACGTACAAGAAAGACTAACGCAACCACAGACGTCCACTACGCGGAAGAAGTTTACCGATTGCGAAAGTTGTCGAAAACACCTTTGCGGCGCTGATAAAGAGCTATCTTTAGGAATGCCTGCAAGCCTGAATTCCCTCTCTGCTGATACTAATATCGAAGAAGTGGGTCCCGAGGCAGAAGTGCAATACAATTTTTTTGCCTGCAGATACACCCAGTAAAGTTTTGCTGCCAGCGTCACTTGAAGCAAAGTGCGGCCAGGGGTTTAATTCCCGGTTGTGCAATTTCTTTGCGGTTTCGAGCGATGCATGGAAAGAGTGTGCTTCGCTAATATTTCCGAGGATCACACTGAGGAAATCTGAGCCACCCTCGTCGGGCCAAAAACCTATAAGCTAAGGCATTTTCTGGCCAAGTTGTCTCATCACAGCACACAAAACCACACTAGACAGCAGGAGTAACACTACATGTGCTTAAAGCCATGCTTAAGCCCCTGAATCTAGAGGCTGTTCTGGACATGAAAGTTGCAAAGTGGCCGGAAATTCAAGGGTCGGTTTCTTCACGAACAGAGAGAGCCAGACGTTTTTTGGTGGCAGAATTACACTGCTCGCATCATGACCAGAATGAAGAAATCATGGTATAAAGCTGCTGTTCGCGAAAAAAATGTAGCGGGTCGTGGTTGCACTGGAGCTCATATCGTCGTACTGGTGCATAATTAGAAGCCTCTCTTCTGAGCTCGTGTCCTGTGGTGCGGAAGCTAGCGTGACCTGGTGACAGCGGTCTTCTCCCCTTACGTCATTTATCACGCTGTCCGGTGGACGCAGATGCGGAGACGCAAGCATAAGGATAGGAGACGTAGTGATGATCCATATTATTAGGGATCCTCCGCTCACCCTAAAACTGTGCAGGCTTGTAAAGAGATGCAGCCGGCATAACCTATTCAGTGGAGTGAGCGCGTCTCTGCTGGCCTTTTTTATTGACGAATCATTACGTGACCACATCACTAGCGTTCCAATAGAACTTAATGCTTTTCAAAACTCTGCTGAGTTAAGAAAGAATTGAAAAAAATTAGTGACAAGCCAAAGGGATAGGTGCTTAAAAATAACGTCTTGTTGTGCTAGTTGGTAATTGCCCATCTTTCGGGTAGATCGTATTCGAAAAGACAAATGAGAAGAGAATGCTGTAAAAATAACGATCATTGTGCAAACACCTCCGTGCCGTCTAATGGCAAGAACGCACTGTACGCTGACTGCCACAAACTTTAAACTGCTGCAACCTTCATCACCATCAACATCATCATCAGCCTGACTGTGCCCACTGCTGGACAAAGGCCTCTTCCGTATTTATCCAATTAATAGTGTCCTGTGCCCCCCCCCCCCCCGTAAGGGGGTGGGGCAGTGTTTGCCACCTCTGCATTTCTTAACAACACCTGAGAAAATTGCTAATTAAATTCCCGAAACACCTCCGCGCTTAAACCGCCCGGTAAATTTGCCTGCAGAAATGATATTTTTATTGCGCGCCGTTCATCTCCTCTTCGGCCAACCATAGCAAGAATAATACCAAGCCCGTGTTCCGTGACATGACATCTGCCATCGATGGTGACGGCACCTGGTAGACCCCCGGGTGTATCGCATTTCGTAGCGTGCGTCAACGTTGTCAGTGTCCCGTACTGATCAGGACTTTGCTAGCTTGGCGGTTTTGACGACAAAAAAATGGCTGAGGCTTAGCTTAGGTTAAGCCTAGTCAGATGCGAAGCATATTGTCGCCGAGTTGCATATCGAGCACGCCGCTTGGCTAGACGTTCTTCACGCTCTTCATCAGTCTCTGTAGCATGCCGCAACTTTTGCTTCTCATTCCAACGAGCAGCCCTGTCTCCAGGAGGCATCTTTATCCCGTGTACGCCTAGCAGAGGCAGGCGCACCCCCTTGTATACCGCCGCTCCAGCATCACGTGTTCACTACAGCGCACCTAGCGGCAGAAGCAGGAAACACATTGGTCACGACGCCTCGCGCGACGGCGCGAGCTGGGGCCCCGTTTCTCCTATGTCGTTACGTCACGCATCACGTGGTCCTCCTTGGTCGCGACGCCTCGCGCGACGGCGCGAGCTGGGCACCCGTTTCTCATCTGCTGTGACGTCACGCACCACGTGGCCATCCTTGGTCACGACGCCTCGCGCGACGGCGTGAGTTGGACCCCCGTTTTTCATCTGCTGTGATGTCACGCATCACGTGGTATGATATGGAGGTCACGAAAGGTCAATGGTAACGACACCGCCGCGCTCGAGGAGCTGGGTTGGGCTATTTTAGTATGCTTCGCATAAAAAAGAAAATCCTACATCACGAAGAAAATCTCTGCCTCTCCCGTAACCGAGAGTAGAGTAAGCATGAAATGTTTACGGGCCTAATGTCATCTCGGTGGACACCCGAACCGCACCGTACAGGAAGGGAGGAACGCCGCCACCCGTTCAGCGCGATGCCTTGCCATTTGAACGCAAGGTTTTTTGAGGAAAGGAAATGGCGCAGTAATTCTCTGCCATCTCGGTGGACACCCGAACCGCACCGTAATGGAAGGGAGGAACGCCACCACCCGTTCGGCGCGATGCCTTGCCCTTTGAACGCAGCGCTTCTCCCCCGGGCCCCTGTGCGCCTGCGCGGCTTTGCTTCGATGCGCGAAGCCCCTAAGAGATCACGTATGACAACGAAGTGTATCGTGGCATTTACGTGTTTTTTTGCACGCGTTATTAGAAATCGGAAATTATAATTCCGTGCATTATCAAACGCACAGCGACTGATATCTTGATAAACATTGAGAAGGCACTGGCAGCAGTTATTTTTTGTGACTCCTTTGGAGACCGACCGGCGCTTGCATGCTGGTCGCGTAGGAGGGCTTAGAGAGTCTCGTTAAATCTCGTTAAGTCTCGTACGGTGCCCGGATGTTCTCGTTTCAGAGCCCGGATGACTGGAATTCAGTGCCCGGATGAGTGGATTTCAGTGCCCGGATGAGTGGATTTCAGTGCCCGGATGAGTAGATTTCAGTGCCCGGATGATGGCTCTCGGTCTCGGCGTGACGTCACCACACTGCCGACAACGGGGGCTAAAAGCATTTCATGCTTAAAACGCTCAGCAAGCGAGCGAAGCGGAGCACATGACTACATTCGCGTCGATGGAAAGTAGGCACGCACTGTGCTGCAATGCTTTCTTCGTAATTTGGCATGACTCGCCGTCTGTTTGGTTTTAGGATCAACGAATTTGCATACCGTACATCTTGGCACGCCCTTTCATTGCTGTTTTCCGTAAAGGACATCGCACAGTAAGTGAGTGAAGTGACTTGTTCTTGAGCCCGTTTTCGAACTTAGCGTAGGCTTTAGGTTTAAGTTTACGGGGACTAACGCCCCATAACGTCTCAGACAATGAAAGACGCCGTAGTGAAGAGCTCCGGAAATTTCGACCACCTGGGGTTCTTTGACATGCATTGACATCGCACAGTACACGGGCCTCTAGAATTTCGCCTCCTTCGAAATTCGATCGTCGCGTCCGGGAGCGAACCCGCGTCTTCTGGGTCAGCACTCGAGCGCCGTAAGAACTGAAGCACCGCGGCGGGAGGAGTTTCAGTATTCGATCGCGTCAACGGTTGTCAGTGTAAAGAACAGGAGTGGGAAGCGGACCTAGTACTGAACCTGCATTTCCACTGCGGATACGTTAACTTCGAGGGCCCGAAGGAGGGGACAAATGGCTGTGGCTTAGCTTGGTTAAGCCCGGTAATTACGAAAGCAATATCTGTAGCTACGCCATGGTTCAGCTGGTAGTGTAGCTGGTGGTGGTCGTTGTGGTTAGACTTGTGGTGATGCATCGGTTATACAGTGATTCAATCTGAATACGGCATGGTGTTTTAATTAAAGGTGTTACCTGGTTAGCGGCTTTCGCGGTAGGCTTCATTGCAACGTCTGGACGCCGGCGCGCTGCGCGCCCGGTTTTGCGGCAGATGGCATGACATCAGACCGCTAAGCACGCCGCTTGCGGCAGGAGCAGGAGTTAGGCCGCGCTTGGTAGCTGCGGCCTCGCTACGCGACGGCGCGAGTTGGGCCCCTGCTTTTTGCGGCAGATGGCATGACGTCACAGCAGGGGGTCATGCTAAAGGTCATTGGTAGCTACCGGCCTCGCTACGCGACGGGCTGAAAGTGCAACTAGTATTGCTTTTGCAATAAAAATTGGCTGTGGTTTAGCTCTGGTTAAACATGTTGGGACGCGATAGCAACAGCTGGCTGAGTGGAACTCGCCGAGTCTAACTGCAAAGTCAGTCTATCGCCGCTGCGTTTCGCTAGGCGTTGCTTCTTCATCTTCGGCCCTGGACACGGATTCACAGTTGCTGCGTAAATCCCTTTCCTCAAATTCATTTTCTTCATTACGTCCTCTCTCTCTCTCTTTCTTCTTTCACTCCCACTTCTGCCCTTAATCTACAAACAAATTACGGGTGTCCACCGAGATATGCGACACAGTTACTGCGTAATTTCCTTTCCTCAAATACAATTTTCATTTTCTTCATTACGCCCCTCTTTCTTCTTTCACTCCCACTTCCTCCCTTTCTGTACAGTGCGCTTAGGGTGTCCACCGAGATGACAGATAATTACTGCGTCGTTAATTAGTGAGCTACAGGCCATGACCATGCTTAATCTTCACTGTGGTTAAGCGATGTAATGCTACTGATGATTTACTTCGGTAATGTCTGACGCCATCAAACGGATGACAGGTGTCCACCCAGATATGTGCGATAGTTGCTCCGTAATTTCCTTTCCTCAAATTCATTTTGAGGAAAGAACTTTCTAATTCATTTTGAGGAACTCATTTTCCTCAAAATGAATTTGAAATTCCTTTCCTAGTAGGTTAATCGTATTGGAAATCGGAAGTTTATATTTAAGGGCGGTACTTTTCTCAATATTTAGAGCAATTGGCCCCAACTAATGGTCAGATATACAGGATGTATAGCATGGAGAAAGAAATACCTGTGGACGCTAGTGGACGTGTCTGGCTTTTTTTGTGTTTTTGAGGGAAGCAAATTGCGCAGTATATGGCTCACATATCTCGGTGGACACATGAACCGCGCCGTAAGGGAAGGGAGGATGGTGGGAGTGAAAGAAGAAAGGGAGCCGTGACGCTTTTTGTTTTGTAATTTTCATGCTTCTCTCAACTATGCGAGCCATATTACCTTATTACCTTATTGAGGCCATGAGGTCAGATGATTAGTACACGCGACCACCACTAAGCCTGAGACAGCGTGTATGCTATGCCGCTAGCACACAGCTCGCAGCTGACAATAGTGTTCAGTTCTGATCATACAAAGTCTAAGGCTTTTTTCTTTTTTTGCAGTATTTCCAAATTCAGCAGGCAAAAGGAAACAATCATTCTGAATATCTGTCAATATATGGACAAACAGTTACAACCTATGAATACAAAAACAACGCTGTTACAGATGACAAAGAATGAAGGAGAACCGCTCCGCTGTACTGCAGTTACAACCTATTTTTGCAGTTACTACTACTATCGCTATGTTTATAAGTGTAGTGCCCTTTACTAGCTTCGTTAGATAGTAACTTTCACTGATACCACCTTTACTACCTCCCATTACTAAGGAGGAGCTCGCTTGTCTGACAAGGACGATGTTAGCAGTTACGTGGCGAGTTTTCGACGTTTATTTCAGCAGTGCGCTGTTTGCACATTTGACGAACAGTATTGAGAATGCTTGAATATGGGTAATGTAATAAGCTCTGTGGTAGAGATTTGGTCTTTGGAAACAGAGCACGTTTAATCATTGAATGCAGCTCATCGGGGCTAAACTGCTCTTTTACAGGTCAGCGCCGTGTGTGTCTACTCTCCGTTCTCGTCCTGTGTCCTTGCGCTGTTTTTATTACAGGTAAGCTGCCTGCAGTGGGTAGACCCAAGTGCGAGAAGACGGTAACGAATATTGATGAAAGGAGGCTAAAAAGCAGACACGTTCTTTATATATCCGGTATCGCCGACAAGACAAAAGATTACGATATAAAGTAACTCAGAGGGGCCATTTTCTACGGGAGAAATTTGGATACATCACAGAGAGCTTGGTTGGGCATCTGATAGGTGGCGCTCCGGTTTTGGTTTTAGCGACGCCAATGGGGTAATCTCTCCAAGTGAGGCGGCAACACAGGACAGCAC
Source organism: Amblyomma mixtum (assembly GCF_055824585.1). Taxonomy (NCBI): domain Eukaryota; kingdom Metazoa; phylum Arthropoda; class Arachnida; order Ixodida; family Ixodidae; genus Amblyomma; species Amblyomma mixtum. The sequence continues at coordinate 55,808,267 of NC_143015.1, forward strand.
AAAAGAGAACAGCTTAGAACTGACTAGTCTTAACTGGGAAAAGGCGGAAGCGAATATTCCTAAAACCACATCCGCAGGGATAGACGAAATTCCAATTAAGCTGATTAATGAACTTGGCCCAAGAAGCAAGGCCGCGCTGATAAAAGCATTGGAGGCAGTCATAACAAATCAGCAAATTCCGCACAGCTGGAGACAGAGTAAAATGAATTTCATTTATAAAGGGAAAGGAGATAAGATGAACATAAAATCCTTCCGTCCGATTACGATAACATCTGTTATGTACAGGCTGGCAATGAAGGCGGTGAAATTAAAAATGCAGTCATGGGTAGAAGGGAATAGGATACTCGGAGAACTTCAGAATGGGTTCAGAAGGGGTAGGCGGTTAGATGATAGCCTGTTCGTGCTTACCCAATGCATAGAAATAGCTAAGGCGGAAAATAGACCTCTGTTTATAGCCTTTCTAGACATAAGCGGTGCATACGATAACGTGAACAGGGAACTCCTGTGGAGCATATTGAAAGATTTAGGTATTGGTGATGAGGTAATTGATTTTCTACAGGAAATCTACCGAGATAATGAAGTTGAAATTACATGGGAAGGGAAAAAAAGTACCACAACTGTAGGGGTGCACAAAGGATTAAGGCAAGGTTGCCCTCTATCACCGCTGCTGTTCATGCTTTACGTGATAAATATGGTAAGAAGGCTAGAAGAAAGTAATCTGGGTTATAATCTATCGTACAGATTAGGCGGAAATGTAGTTGAGCAGCGACTCCCGGGTTTAATGTATGCGGACGATATTGTACTGTTAGCAGATAGCCAGGAAGATTTACAAACTTTGGTTAATTGCTGTGGAGACGAAGGAGACGCTCTAGGATTCAGTTTTAGCGCAACTAAATCAGGTGTGATGATTTTTAACGATACAACTGATCAGGTGCTTACAATACAAGGCCACGAAATACCCAAAGTGGCCGAATACAAATACCTCGGGATATGGCTAAACGAAGGGCAGATATACACGGAAAAGCATGAACAGGCTCTTAGGGCAAAAGGACGAAGAGACGCCGGGATAATGAAACATAGGGCATTATGGGGGTACAACAAATATGAAGTACTAAGAGGTATTTGGAAAGGAATAATGGTGCCGGGACTTACTTTCGGCAATGCGGTTCTGTGCTTAAGGGCAGAAGTTCAGTCGAGATTAGACGTAAATCAGAGAGCGGTTGGAAGATTAGCCCTAGGTGCCCACGGCACGACCACAAACGAGGCAGTACAAGGGGATATGGGCTGGGCATCGTTCGAGGCACGGGAAGCTAAGAGTAAAATACTATATGAAGAACGCCTGAGGAAATTGGACGATAACAGATGGGCAGCTAAGGTATTTAAATATTTATACAGAAAGAACGTTGACTCACAGTGGCGGAAAAGAACTAGAAAACTAACCAGTAAGTATGCCGGTCATGAGGACGGAGAAAGAAAGAGCATTAAACGACAGGTTAAAAACGCGGAAGTTAAAAATTGGATGAATTCAATGGAAAAGAAACATAGTGTAGAACTATATCGATTCTGGAAAAGGCAGATCAGGAAAGAATTTTTCTATGATAACTCAAGAGGCAGTGCCCTACTTTTTGAAGCTAGATCAGGTTGTCTTAGAACGCGCAGCTACAAAAAGAAATTTAACGAAGAAGATGACACATGTGCAGTGTGTGGTAGATCTGTGGAAACAATTGAACACCTCATAATCAAATGTGATGGTATCCATCCGGATGTCGATGCAGGCGCAGTCACTCTTTCTGAGGCCCTAGGGTTTAAAGATAACAATGGTCATGTAAATAAATCTGCAGTGGAAGTCAGCAAAAAGCGATTGGAGGATTGGTGGCTGAAAAGCAGAGATGTGGCATAAGGTTAGAATAGTAGGAAACCGTAGGAAAAGTTGATGGAGAATCTTAATGAGAATTGCCAACACAGTAAACAAAAAAATAATAAATAAAGAAAAGCTGAGCATGGTGGCAATTGCCACCACCCCGTTTCAAAGGGGGCGCTCCTATCCATCCATCCATCCATCCATCCAGCGGTTGTAGAACGGCCCCGCTGCGCCACCACTCCGGTGGTTCCGGAAGTTGCGGGGTAGGTTGTGCTGGACGCTTCCTCCCCTCGTTCTGCAAGTGACGCATGCGCTCTGGCGGGTGTCGGGGTTATTGTCTGTTTCGTGGAGCGGCACTTTCGTGTCGTCTGCGTCCGCTGTGCAGTTGGCTGGAAATGCATACTGGAAAATTGCAGCGCAGCAGTAAAAAAGAGACGAGAAGGACGCAAACACAAGCGCTGACTAACAACTGTGTTTTATTGCTCTGAGCCAGCCTATATAAGAGCTAGGTACAAAACAGCAAAACAGAAACCAACACATCAACTCACGCATTCGTGGCACGATTATCGGAATTGTCTCCCGTTCCTCCAATCTTATATATCTTATATGTACCTAGTTCTTATATCGGCTGGCTCAGCGCAATAAAACACAGTTGTTAGTCAGCACTTGTGTTTGCGCCCTTCTCGTCTCGTCCTTGTTACTGCTGCGTTGCAATTTTCCAGTATGCAGAACCAACTAGCCAGTCACTATGTTTGAACTGCAAATGCATTTCGTTCTGCGGCACCATCGGCAGGTGGAGCGACTGTGCGGCTATTTATGCATGCAGGACAGCGCAAGAGGGGAAGCTTGCACAAAGCCGCTTGGGCGAGCTAAGGGAGAGAGTACAGCGCAACGCTTACAGTAGTAGTAGTAGTAGTAGAGGTTTATTTGAAAATAGTAATAAAAGAAAGAAAAAGATTTTTACTGGCCCTGGCATGTGCCATCACTACTGGAAGCACCTGATCTGAGGCAGCGTAAATAAAGCACTAGCAGGCAGGCAGGAGAAATAAAATGGAAGAGTTGACGGGACAGGCAGAAAACATAGGGGGAGAGCGGTACAATATACAAGTTATCTATTTACAACATAAACATATTACAGGTCAGGCGCGTGTGATGTTCATAATAAAAGCGGAATAAGAGCGCGACAACGCTCACAGCGGGACACGCGCACGGCGCTAGTGCAGCAAAATCGCATCTACAGAACGAAATAAAAGCGCACGAAATAAATTGTACCACTGCAACCAACCGTATAGTTTGCTGATGAGATGGATGACAACCAGCAAGATGTTCAAAATTCCTGATTTAGAGTCGGAAACATTAATGAGAACGGTCCACAAAAAATTCCTAAAGTCGTTTCGCGGTTACCCTAGAGCTTGAACAAATATCAATACTGTGTTTTGGACCCCACTAGTTACATGCAAACTCCCGTGGGCCATCACCGATGCTCTCAATTCTTAAGATTCAGGTACTGCACACTAATATCTTCTTTCGAATGGGCTGCGCAATGTACGTCCGGGTGCTGCTCGCGCAGGCAATTTTCGCAGCAAAGTGGTAGCTTTCGAGCAAGCAGAGAATGGCGTACACTGGTTATTTCCTCAGCGGCTAACAATCGTACATGTAACCAACGCCAAACAAAGCAGCGTCCCTAATCCAATTCAGCGCTCGGGAATATATGTCGCAATGACGGGAAACCGAGCAACCGATAAAATTGGTTGGACTTTGAGAAGCTCGATAGAAGCTAAGAGCTGGCAAAAAGGTTAAGCAAAAAGGTCGAATTCCTTTTCTTTGTTTAACTCCCAGTCTAACCGGTGCTGCTCACATTGCTGCAAGCACTCCTTATTTCAGCCAGATGCCTCGCTGTCTCATTTTGTTTCCGGTGCTTATTCTTAGAAAGCTTGCGTGTTCCTTTTTGGCCCCTGACTCTGCAATAGTGCTGCCTAACAGAGAGCAAAACGTGCCCTCTTGATGACTTTTTGTTGCTTCGGTTAGCCTACATAAAGGAATGTGCTCCATGAGGCAATGTAGAATGGCATTTCGAGTCGAGGTGTCATAGGGGCTTCATCCAAAAGATTGCGATTGGAAAGCTGGCAAATGGAAATTACTGCCTTTCCACAGATAACTGGGTGAAATCACGTCAGGTTATCGTAAAACCACCGGAGGTCGTTTTTTGCACAGAATTATAAGCGGGCTTGACAGACTGAATAAATTATAACATTGCTTTTTATAATTAGAGACCAAGTATGAGACAATAGATTTCTCATAGTTTTGCCCGAAACACAAAATTGGGTACTTGGTAACCTTTCAACTAGTGCAAAGGCGGTGAAAAGAATGCTATTTTTAGAAACCAATTTCCCCAAACTCGTTATCATATAGACCAGCACCGTGTTTATGAACCTAGGGGGCGATCGCGGACATCGGAGACGATGGGGGGGGGGGGGGTGAAAAATAGTGTTTCCATTCGAACGAATACATGGAGGCAAAAGTTCTGACACCAGTTTTTTTTTTCTTTTTTCACAGTGCACGATTGATATTATTCCTTCGGGAGGAATAGCCAAGCTCATCCTATAGGAGATTTCGAAAGTATGAAATCGCATTTCAAAGGCGATGTAACTTTAGAACACTGCCTTACAAGCGCGTGGGGATGATTCCCGACGGGGGATGAGAAACGGCAGCGCGGACCATTGGAACAGATGCGTGTAAGCAAAATTTTCAAAAAAAATTTCTCCTTCCACAAGGTTCTAACGGAAGCGGTTGCATGTAAGCAAACCTTAGAGAAAAAAAATCGCATTTCACAGACTACCAACTCAGGCGGCTGTTTGCAAAGTTTGGGATTTTTTTTTAGGGAAGAGAAATGATAAATATGATCTGTAAAGCCGGGCGTAACCCGAAGAGACCCTCAGTCCTCTGATGGCGTTGAACACAGAACCAACAGTGGAGGCGCGTAGCGGGCTGACGGTGCCATTTTACTGTGTGTTTTCACCCAATCGCTTAAGCTTCTCGTGTAGTCTAAGATTTTTGTTGCGCATGCTACATCCCCTCGGAAATCTGCCGTTAAAACAAGATTTGCAAAATCCTAACCAACCCTTCGGAAGCCGAACGCAATAGCTTTAGAAGTCGCCGCAGCAAATGCATTTCGACTTCGCTGCATGCTCCCGAGCTCGCTCTTCTGCTGATGCCGAACGCCTAAGACGCTCCGCTTCAGCCCTTCTTTTTACAACCAGTGTTTTCAGCAGCCAAACACTAGACGTACGGCCGATCGAGCCTCAATGCTGTCGAGCTATGCAATGGAATCCGGAGAAGGAAGATGTTTCGAGCTTTTTCTCTAAAACTGTTTTTCACATTGTGCATGCCTTACTTTGAAGAAGTGCGTGTACAGACTTTTCATTTCAAGAGTGGATATACTACTGTAGATTACTACGGTGGGCGGCTGAGAATGTAGAAGGCAGAGGGCTAAACATACGCAGGGAAGATCCACGCTAAAAGGGCGTACTGCATTCTGTACGGGCGTCCTACGTTATTCTATATGTAAGAAGGTTTAGTGCATTATATTGGCACCACTGACATTATAAGTAAAGCTTCATACTCTATATCGTATACTAAGATACAAGTTTTAACGAGCATGAGTACAGCTTAACACATCTCGCATAAACAGTAGCTGCTGATAGCCCCGCCACGGTGGCACAGTGGTTACGGCGCTCGGCTGCTGACCCGATAGACGGGTGTTCGATCCCGGCCGCGGCGGCTGAACTTCGGTAAAGGCTAAATTCCAGAGGCTCGTGTGCTGTGCGATGTCAGTGCACGTTAAGGAACCCCTGGTGGTCGAAATTTCTGGAGGCCTTCACTACGGCATCCCTCATAGCCTGAGTTTCTTCGGGGCGTTAAACCTCAATAAACCAATAATCCAGTAGCTGCTGATAAGCAATATACGCAACCCCATCCCATTAAGATCGTGCGGGGAATAAAATTTAAAAAGCTCAGCAATAAATAGACATAATGCATGTTACATAAAATATTTTATTCTTATTCGCATTGGTCGCATTTTGCAACGTTACCTGCAGCAAGGTTCTGTACTTTCATGAAATGCCTTCTTGCGCGTTGGCTCAGTGGTTACGGCGCTCGGCTGCTCACCAGAAGGTCGCGGGTTCGATCCCGACAGCGGCGGTCGAATTTCGATGGAGGCGAAATTCTAGAGGCCCGTGTACTGTACGATATGAGCGCACGTTAAAGAACACCAGTTGTTCGAAATTTCCGGAGCCCTTCACTACGGCGTCCCTCATAGCCTGAGTTGCTTTGGGACGTTAAACCTCATATACCAAATCAAATCATTTCTTAGGGAGCGCGTATTAACGACCAGCCCATTTGCGGTATTGCACGCTTGTGGTGCAACAAATCACGCTACGTGGTCTCGCCATGGCTAACGAATTAAAGAACAGAGAAAAAGTAGGTAAAAGCACTGCCCCATTCAATACAAAGAAGGTGAGGGGAGAGCATTGTATACAAATATGTGTTGGCATTGCTTGCCTGTCTAGACAACGCCCTGATTTTCGTAATGAAAAAAATAGCAGACGTTATAGCATGGGCTAAGCGCGGAATATCGTGCAGTAGTGCTAGTTACGATGGGAACGCGAGGTCCTTATATACCAAACCCATTTAATCTACTTCTCTTTCCCTTAAAGGCCTTTGACACATAAAGTGCTTTGCCTTGAATACCTTTACCGGAACGGCATTTTCCATGAAGGCCTTCACCCTAAAGGTTTTCACCAAGTGGCCTTTACCTTGAAGGCCTTTTAGAAAAGATTTAGTAAAGGTGTGCCAGGTGTACACACACCTGGTAGGTTACCCACAACCTGGTAAACAGGCGAGCCGCATAGTAGTGTTACTGCAGACAAAAAATTGGCTGTGGTCGCTTAAAAATGCCTCCCTCTTTCCCCTCCCCCTCCCCAACTCTACATGGCGCATGCGCACAGCTGTTGCAGCTCTGTTTTGCCGGCGCGCCTCGCCGCCAGGAGAAGCTGCACCGCACCACGTGACCAACCGGCTGAAGGCCACGGCGTCGCTGTGCAGTTCTAGGGGTGCCACGCTGTAGGCTCGAAGAGCTGGCCTATATTAGCTCTCGCTACAAAAAGTGTCCCGTGGAGGCGATTAAAAATAGAGCATTATGTAGCTTGCTCTCTGGCAAAAACTTCCCGAGAAAACACAACAGCTGTCCTCGGTGCGAAAACAACGTGCGGCGGGAAGAAAAAGCCGACTTCTTGAATTGAGAGTAACGGCCAAAAACTATGTAGATTTTTAGAACTGACGGGAAAGATTTTGAAAGGCGTGTTAAAATTGTTTTTCTTTTAGAGCAAATCTGAAACACTTTTTGGTATTTATTGAGATATGGTACCTATCAGCTACAAATGCCCTATGCCGTCTTTCAAAGGGGAAGTGGTTGTTGATTGATGATGCTGTCCGGAAGGTCGAAGGCGATGCTGTACTTGGGCGGAGGCCTGCTAGAGTGTGGCCGCGGTTTTCATCTCTTGTCGTCTGCACTATTCGAAAAGCCTTGGGGGCTTTCTTCGACCGCACAACACTCCCCCTAATTTGTTCTTACACTGCGCAATCTTATGCACCATTACTGTTCTCCAGGCCGGAATAATGTTATCGGTTTATTTGTCGATGCTCCACATGTAGCACCCCTTATATAAGAGTCACATAAAAACCTGTTTGTTTAGCGTAAGTACAATGCAATTTCATTAAGACGTACTATTCAGGCCTCTAGCCTAAGCATATCCTAGCTTTTCTCTGCTTCGCACTCACATGCAGGCGAAGAACAGTCCGAATTCTAGAGTTTTTTTTTATGCTACTAATTGAACAGTGGTTATGAACGATTTACATAAAAACATATCTTTTTTAACGTATGTGCAAGGTCAGTTGATTAAGAAAACGTAATATTAAGGTCGTAAGGCTGAGAGGATCCAAGCCTTTTTCAGCATCAGTCAGACGTGAAGGCGGGGCCAATCCATATTTCTTCCAAGTTCCACCGACAAGTCGTCGCCTGAATGTTCATTGCACGATAAAATATCTCTTTATCGCTTTAGCTTATCGTGTGTTAGCTTAGGTTTTCTACACGCTCTCGTACTATAAATAACAACCAAGCTGAGGCCAAGCGCGTGAGAGATTAGTACTCCCTCGCTTTGGTGCGTTGATGTAATGCCAGCTTGGTATCCCTTTCTCTGCCTGCTACACCTGCCAATAAAAGTAACGCTGAGAGCGGCTTATTAAAGTTGTTGCCCTCTAACTGAGGCAATGCGGCACCATTCGTAACGAATAAGGGATTTCCTGCTGGACTTTTTTTTCGACGGGACCATATGTACATCAGTTCCTAAAAAGTCTAGAGGTGCGATAAAGGCAGCCTCTAGTTTCATGGCATGCACAAAGCATATGTTTGGCAGCAGATTTTTCTTTCGCTATTTTTCTATCGATTGCTTTCTTCGATGGAACTCTTACGAGGGAAGGTTGTTGAATCTTACTGAGAGAAACCCACGAGCATATTAACGGAGTAGGGTTCAAAGTTCGTATCTTTTATTTTTCTTGCTATTCAAAAAATCTCGCCCGGAGGTACAGATGCACTGCATTGCGCTCTTGTAATAAACCTCTTGTAATTTGTAATTGTCACAAAATTCGGCGCATTTTAGGAACAAAGAAAAACCGCCGCGCGCACGGCGTCTCGCCGGCGCGAGCCCGACGGGGGAGAGGGAAAGCCCCCGCCGAGCGCGTGCCTCCCTCTCCACCGCCGCGGCATGCGCCGAGGAAATGAGTCATCCCCGCCGATTATTCTCGAACATGCGAGTCTGTTCTACAGCTGACGGGGGGAAGAGGGGGAAGCCTTGCGTGCGCTAAGACATGTCCCCCTCCTCTGCACCCGGGCGTCGGCGACGCCGCCACGACGGCGCCACGCTAGAACACGCTGGAACCTTCGCGAAACGACTCCTGACTCTGACCAATGGGGACGCGCGGCCAGTGAGAAGAGAGAAGGGAGACAGCACTGCAAATGCTGCGTGTATGTGCGCGCCTACTCTGGCGCGTTGAACAAACAGACGTGAAAGCGAGCCTATAAAAGAGGACGTTGACCGCTATCAGTCAGTCCGGACCGCCGTTTAAGCTTCGGAGAAGCGCGCCCGTTCGACTCCCGGGGAAAACACCACTCGGCCAGCCACGGACCAACGAGGCAACGTTCGCCAGTCTGCGGGACGGCATCGTCATGGAACTCTGGTCGTCGGACTGCCGCAGTGCCCGGTGAACAAATTTTGTTTTGTTTACCTCTCTCTCGTGTGTTAGTGCACTTTAGGTGCAATATTGCCTCTGTATTGTATTCTCTCTCTAATTTAACTTTGCACGAGTTGCATCGTTTGTTAATCACTTTGTATGTGCTTGTACTAGTGATTGTGTAACCCTCTGTATCGTCTCAATTGCTGTATAAACTTTGTTTCGTTTTGTGAACCTTTGGCTCCGACCCATTCTCTGGCTTGCGACCAGCGAAAGCTGGGCACCGAACGCCCAAAAACCTCTTGTCACTTGGTAGCTGGTCTCCGCTGAGCTTGCCACACTGAGTCGAGGGCATCTCCTTTGAGTCCGAGACCGCTACCCCCACACGCTCTAAGGGTGTTTGGGAGCTTCCCACTTAAAAGTGCGCGAAGTCTGGGTGACAGTAATAAACCACTGCCAACTAAAAGAGGTCTATCATCCGTGGGCTATGGCTGAAAAAGAAAACTGATTACTCTGATAAGCTAATTTCGGAATAAATTGTCAGAGTAAAAGGCATCTAATATCTTATTGTTTTTTCTTTCCTTCCCTTCCAGCCATCGTAACATGTGCTTGCCTTCAGTTAACATTTAATAGTTCCTTCGGAGCCAAAGTAATTCATGGAGAAGCTGGATGGCTGGCAAATGAACGATTATTAGGGTGGCTTGAGGGCAGCAAAGCGCTGCCATCATGTATGACAGGATTCCGCCGAGGCCTTAGTGCCCAAGATAGCGTCTTAAACTTCGTGAGTCACATTGAACTCCACAGAGCTTTCAGCCTTTCCATCTTAATCGTATTTCTTTACTTTGCGAAAGCTTATGACAACGTGCTTCAGAGCTCAATTCTGAACAGTTTGCAAGACATGGGCACAGAGGGCCATATGTTAAGATTCATTTATTCGTTTATCAGCGATCCTGCGGTTCATGTACGGTTAGAGAGGCCCGTAAGCACCGAAAGGGTTCTATCACGAGGTATGCCTCAAGGAAATGCTCTCTCCCCCACGCTGTTTAACGTCGTAATGGCTGTCCTTTCCGATTCGTTAAAAAAATTGCAGGCAAGTGCGTAAGTAAATATATGCTGACGACATTTGTATTTGGATTACTGGCTACCAACACAAGCGATTAGCCCTGATAGCTCGACGGTCTGTACTTTCGGTGCAAATTTACCTTCAAGGTGCGGGATTGCCTTTATCAGTGGAAAAATCCGGCTTGATTTTGTTTCCAGGTGTAGGAAGGCGTTAAGTGCGGTGGAGGATAGACCTTGGTCACTCTTGCATTCGTCGGTTAAATCACATGCGTTTTCTGGGCGTCATTATTGACTCCCGTCTATAGTGGCGAAAAGGTGTTGATGCGATTGTCTCTTCTCAATCTTCGCGTCTCGATGTGATCCGTAGAATTAGTAGTGAGTAATAGGGAAAACATCCTTCTTGAATGGTCAGACTTCATGAAGCGCTAGTGGTCAGTCGCATAATGTATCAATTACCTTTAATTTCTCCCTAGGCCTCACAGCTTGAACGTCTCGAAGTTTTCCATAGAAAGAGCCTAAGAAGAGCGATTGATGTTTCTCAGGCGGCTTCCAGCAAGGCAGTACTTCATGAGTCACTATCAAAGCCTCTTAACCTTGTCGCTTCACAGAGACTTCTACTGCACCTTGGCCGCCTAGGAGGGAGGGTAGCTGGTTAATCTCTTCTCCAGCGGCTCTGCAAAAGATATGAGTCGAAGGCCTACTTGGCACTTAAAAACTCTTAGTTCTTTAGGCCTTAATATTCCAAGGCAAAGGAAACGGTTGAAACCACCGTGGTTTTTCCCGACCCTCGACTTTAAGGTCCGAATTCCCCATGTGAGCGCAAAGCGCAGCTCTCCTTAAACAGCAACGCGTTCGCTCGTACTTGCACATTTGGAAAAAGAGCGTGACCATCATCTTAAAATTCTCACGGATGGTTCTGTGGGCAAGGTCAAACAAGCTAGCGCAGCGGCTTTTTACATTCTTTCTTTGGCCTTTAAGTGGTCGGTACGCATTTCTGCTGTCGTATCCTCCATAACGGCCGGAACTCTTGCTATTGAGGCGACTTTAGGAAAGTTAGGCTGGTTTGGTTGGGTTTGTAGGGGTTTAACGTCCCAAAGCGACTCAGGCTATGAGGGACGCCGTAGTGAAGGGCTCGAAAATGGTGACCACCTGGGGTTCTTTAACGTGCACTGAAATCTCACAGTACACGGGCATCTAGAATTTCGCCTTCATCGAAATTCAGCCGCCGCAGCCGGGATCAAACCCGCGTCTTTCGGGTCAGCAGCCGAGCACCGTGACCACCGAGCCACCGCGGTGGGGGAAGTTAGGTTCTTGTCCGGCTCAACCTGTTGTCATCTTAACAGATTCAAAATCTGCCCTTCAGAGGTTAGAGCGCGGGTTACCTACTGACACCTTGTCTATAAGCTCTCTCTGCATGATAGAGAATCTGCACAACAGACTCTTTACTCTATACTTCCAATATGTGCCCCCTCACATAGGAGTCAGATGCGATGAGGTGGCAGACAGTCTCGCCCATAAAGCTCTGTCACGAAATTCATCAAAACAATCCCTCCAGATGCAAAACGTTTCTTCAGAAAAAAAAAATGCTCGATTATTTCAGTACCCTGTGGAGTGCGCTCCACAAGCCATGTTTGACCAAGGGTCTGAGAAGACTCCAGGCCACTCTACAACATCGAATTAGCACGGGCTCTGCTCGCACTCCTGCCTGGATGCATACGACGGGCATGGCATCGTCTCCGCTTGGTCCAGGATGCTGCACTTGACTGCTGCCATCGTGATGATGATGTCCTCAGGCTGAATGGCACAGTGGCTCGGCGCACAAGGAATCGTTGCGCTTCCTCGTCTTCGCTGGCCAGCAAGTGCTCCCACTGCATCACACTCGGGTTTATTCTTGGCTCTAAGTCTGCCTTAGGGCAGGTCCATGTGACATGCTGTAGTGTAGGTTTACACTGACACCACGAACATTCGTCTGCATATTGTGTAGGGAAAATCTTGTGTGGTTTGTGCAGTTGTGGATAGGTACCTCTTTGTAGTCTGCGCCAGTCTACCGCCTCCTCTTTCGTGAGCCTTTTGTGTGGGGCTGGGTAGCCGTTCTGCTGACCCCTGTAATGATCGAGTATATCTCAGTACGTGGGGGTAACTGGGTCAAAGGTGCCTGTGGTGCAAAGTGTTCAGTCTGCTCGGTTGACGTACCCTCGAGCTAACTCGTCTGCTGCCACGTTGCCCATCATCCCCTCATGTCCGGGAGCCCACACTATACTATGTTTAGTGTTTTTGTGTCTTCTCGTCGTGTGTAGAATATGATTGGCGATGCTGTCGATCCTTCCTCTTGTGTAGTTTCTATATGCTTGTTTGGAGTCCGTCACTATAGTCAGGTTGTGTCCTGTTGCGTTGCCGTGCGATATTGCCAGAGCAATGGCAGCTTCTTCAGCTGCTTCTATGTTTCGGTTGTTTATCGTTGCGCTGGTTATTTGTTGCCCTCCTTCGTCTGTTACCATGGCGATCGTTTTGCATTGGTATCGGTACTTTGCCGCGTCCGTGTAGACTACGTTGGGATTGTCGCTGAGTTCCCTGGTGAGTGCTAGGACTCTGGCTTGTCGTGGGATCCATGTGTCGGGGTATTGGTCTTACCCGGATGTTGTTTCTGTCTTCATTATTAATGTGTTCCTTGTCTCTTTGTGTGCTTAGAGGTTGCCGTAATTTCTCCAGTACGTGTCTTCCCGTTCTGGTTTGAGTGAGTCTGTTTAATTGCGCACTACTTTGCGCTTCTCGTAGTACGTCGAAGGTGTTCGACACTCCCAGGATCATTAGTTTTTCGGTTGGTGTGGACACTGGAAGTTTGAGCGCCGTTTTGTACGCTTTGTGCAGTATGGTGCCGATTTGTAGTCTCTTGCTTGTTTAGTTCGTGGTAGGGGAAGCTGTACGTTACCCTGCTCGTGATGAGGCGGTCTATAAGTCTTGGGGTGTCCTGTTCTCTTATCCCCTCCTTTTTACTGTTGACTCTTCGCACGATTCTGGCGACTTGCTCTGTTGTATTCTTAACAGAGGCGCTGGTTTTGCTACATCGTCCGGTGTTTTTCAGCCACAGTCCAAGTACCCTGACATCCGTTTTCGCAGGTATTGTCTCGCTTCCGAGTTTCAGGGTGACTTGAGAGTCGTTTTTTCGTGTACCTTTTTTACTTCTTGCGTATTCTGATTTTTCTGCTGAGCACGATAATCCTCTAGCCCTGGCGTATTGTTCAGTATGGTTGATCGCTCTTTGTAGCCGCTCTTGTTTAGCTGCTAGGGAGCCTGTGGTTGTCCATATTGTTATGGCATCTGCATACATTGCGTAGCTGATGTTTTCTATTTCGTCGAGTACTTTCGTGCGTCCTATCATCGCTATGTTGAATAATAGCGGTGATATTACTGAGCCTTCCGGGTACCCTTGTTTGGCACCGTGAAGCTCTCCGATCTTGTATTTCCGATGCCTATCGTAGCCGTTCGTTCCGTCAGAAAGGCTTTGACATAACGGTAGGCTCTGTTTCCACAGTTTATATCATTGAGACCTTCCATGATGGCCGCATGTCCCACGTTATCGAAGGCTCCCTTTATGTCGAGCGCTAGCACAATGTGTTCGCCGCTTCTTGGTATTTCAGTGAAGACGTCCTCCTTTAATTGTAGGAGTACCTCTTGCGTGGACTGTCCCCTTGTGAAGCCAAGCATGGCATCAGGGTAATATCCCTTGTCCTCCATGTAGTTTGTGATCCTTTCATTAATCACCCTCTCGTATATCTTCCCTAGACAGTAGGTTAGGGAGATTGGTCGCCACGCTGTTCTCTATTGTATGATGCGTCAACGGTGCAGAAAGTCAGGGAAAGTTGGAAATAAACCTTTGCTAATACGCGCAAAGGCCCAAAAAATACATATAAACAGCGCTAAACGACAGGACTAGAAGAGGAGTAGACAAACACGGCGCTGATGTCCTGTCGTTTAGCGCTGTTTATATGTACTTTCGCCATGGAACACCAACTCGCCCAATCTACCGTTCTTCTACAGCCCAAAAAATGCGAGACAGTTTCCTTGTCCGAAGGAGTTGGAAAGTTGGCGACGGCAGCTGTTTTAGCAGGATCCGGCGGGACGACATGGCCCAGGAAAAGGAGCTCCTCATAACCAAAGTGGCATTTCTCGGGCTTCAACGTCAGGCCGGCAGATCTTATAGCCTGTAGCACGGTCAAGAGGCGCTGGAGGTGTTGACGCTTCGTGCAGAAGAAGCTCGACAACTTGCGAGAGTTGTGTGTGCCTCGCCATTCGTTGTGTGTGCCTCGTCTCTCCTTTGTACCCGTCTTTTTGGCTGGTTTTTCTTAAGTATGTACCAACTAACCCAGATTTCAACTCTTCTGCGAGAGTGCGCATCCTGAACAAACAAGACCTTGACGCCCGACGTTAGAACCACCGCCACAGACTGATGACGTTCCCCCGGACAACAAACGGGGGTATGGACCCCCATTCGAAGCCATGGTCTTTCCGAAAAACTGCTCAAGCAGTATTTCGGTGGCGTGGATCGGACGCTCGTGCGAACGCTCCTCGCTTCACCCTTTCCAAAAAAAAACGCTTTCCAAGCAACAGGCGAAAGCCTGGCGTAAACTTCAAACTAAAACCTATCCAAATCCCCAATTGTGTAGCTTCTATTGGGATGGACTGTACTCAGACAAATGCAAAAATTGTGATGCCAAAGCCGATCTAAGTCATAAGATCTGGAACTGCCCGCAGTCCCTACCCGCGAGTCGCTTCATTACCGACTCTGATCATTGGGAGGCTCTATTGCTCAGCCCCGACCCGGGGACACAGATCAAGCTCCTCCAGCTGGCTGAAGACGCCGCCGCTGCCCAAGGGATAGCGGCCGCCGTTTAAGTTGTGTTATGTTGTGCTGTAAGTGAATGTGTGCAGAGATTGTGACTGCGGAAGTGGCCTATGTTCTATTATAAGCGACTGTGTGCATAGCGGGGCAGTTCTGACCGGTTTTAGGACATCATTAACATATAAGTGACGCTACGATGGCGCAATTGCCGGCAGAATGTGCGAGGCTAATTCCACCTGTAGCTTAAAACAACTCGACTCAACCCCCCCCCCCCCCGCCCCCCAAGTAGTTAAAATGTCTGAAAAGCTCGTTGGGGAGCAGAAACTATGTTTTCATTTCTTTAAAGATGCAAAAAAAAGGCTTGGGAGATAGTTTTCTATGACGAGAATTACGCGATAAGGTTAAATGGTCCCTAGGTTCATTTGGAAGTCCCCTGGCGAACCGTTTCGCATACACAGGTGTTCTTGTTGCTATCGCATGATGCTTTATTACGCATCCCCGCCTATATTACTGGTGAAGCTAATTAGTCACCCTAATTGTTCAAGAGCCCCTCAAGATATGTCACCTATACTCCGTTTCATTCATAGCACGCAACTCTGCGGAGGTTGCTGAGGTTGTGTGTCCGCGAAACCATATTACTCCGCCACGTATCATTCGTTGTTCTCGAAACTCCGGTCATTGGGCGAATACAAAGCGCGGTATTAAAGGTTGTGGTAGCATTGAAAACCACGGTCGAAGCTCTTAGGCTGTGAGTGGTCGGGATCCCTGGCCATAATTTTTAAGGAGTGTGAACTACATTTTCGGCGCGGATTGAGTAGGAGTGATTCGCCCTACGAAACACGTATCATACCGCCACGTGTACTGTTCTCATATTTGACCTATCAATCTCCTTCTTGTACTCTTTCTGTGCCTTCTTCCCTCGGCAGTCCGCAGGGTTCACCACTTTCACCACTGCTTTGGAACATTTTGCTATATGATCTCCTAAACCTTCCTGTGCCCTCACCTATCCACATTCAGGCATATGCAGATGACACCATTGTGCTCATCCCTGGCAAAACTAGCCGCGAATTGTCAACGCTGGGCTCAAATGTTTTAACTTTAATCAAAACTGGTGTACCACGTCTCGCGTTCAGTTAAACCCAGAAAAGTGTTCTTATGTTCTATTTTTAATGGAGCTCCGGCGTTACACAAGCGTAAGCCGACTATTCGACTAGACACTTACAGTCTCAAGTGTGAACCGAGTATTAAATTATTAAGTGTTGTCTTTGACTCTTGTGTGAACCGAGTATTAAATTATTAAGTGTTGTCTTTGACACTTACTTAAGCTTTATTCCCCATGTTAATTATTTGCAAACGAAAATTCTTGCATCTACCACCAAGCTCCTTAATTGGTTCCATTTCCATTTTCGTGTTTCTCCTTCTCATATGCGCAAAATTTATCATCAGGTTATCCTCCCTACAATTACCTATGCCGCCCCAGCTTGGTGGTTTCATTGCCCCCTTTCTCGGTTAAGAGATCGTATTTTATCGCTTCAACGAATTCCCCTTCTGGGTCTTACTGGTGCCTATCATACTACGCGAACCGCTGCTCTTCATGTTCTTGCGAACGTTCTTCCTCTGCCTATCTATCTGGACCAGTTATGCGCAGAGTTTATGCTTTTCACGTTACGTCAATCCGTAGTGTACGCCAATACTTTTTATGATCCCTCTCACATTCAACCTTTATTTGATCCCTGGTCAGACCATGCCTCATTAAAATTTAAATTTTCTTTTGTTCAACTTAGTTCTCAAGAAGCTGTATTCTTTTCTTGTCAACGTGCCCTGCATATTTACACTGATGGGTCTTTCACTCCTCGCTTAGCTGGTGCAGTATTTGTTGTTCTTAGCTCAACACAAAATATTGTCCATGTACACCGTCTCTCTTTAGAACCACCCTCTAGCGCCTATGCCGCTGAGCTTGTAGCCTTTCATTCTGCTGTTGTTTATGCTATTCACAACCCTCCCTCTACGCCTGTTCATTTTTACACTGATTCTCTATCTCTGCTTTCTGCGCTGTCTTCAGTTACTTCTTACAATCCGACTATTATTGCAATTAAGAAAGATCTCTATCGTTTGTCTTCTTTAGCCCCATTTCTTTTATTTCATATCCGGGGTCATTCTGGAATCTTTGGAAACGAGTTAGCCGACCAAGCTGCTGGTAGTGCCGGCCAGTTTGGAAGTTTACATATTTCTACCCTTTCACGTCATTGCGTTCGTTCTCGTTTGCATCATCCTTCACTTCTTTTATGGAGCATTTTTTGGTGCCCGAATAATGGTGGCACTGAACTATTCAACTGGATCCCTGATACACTTAACATTCCCCTTATTCGTCTACCCAGGAATCCTCTAATAACGTTACTTACTGGGCATGGTAGATTTCCGTTCTATTTTAAAAGATTTGGCCTGTCTCCGTCTTCAACTTGTTCCTGTGGATTGTTATGTGAAAATATCCGTCATTACTTCCGGCACTGTTGCTTTACTGCTTCTTTAGTTTCTCGTTTAAAATATCCTTGCTCATCGGACATCACACCATCTGTTTACCCCTCCCTTCTCCGAAACCCTGCTGCTTGTGCTCTTCTCCTTCAAATGGTTCACCTCATAAGTAGTACAATTCCAAATTATTCACGCTGATTTCTCTCTTTCCTCTAATCTCTCTTCCCCAAGCTTTGCACAGCGGAGCGCCTCGTGCTTCTTTATTGAGCATAGGTGGCTTTGTCGTGGCGTGACTGTGACTGTGACTACGTCCTTGACTGTGTGACTGCGACTCTGTTTTGACTGCGTGACTGTGACTGTGTCCTTGACTGAGTGACTGTGACTTCGGTTTTTTTTTCTTTTGTCTTGATTATGTTTTTATTTTTCGGATTTTTATTTTGTGGCCGGCGCTCAGTGCTTTCTTTGACTGTTACGGTGACAATGACTTTGCAGTGACTTTGGTTTTCTCTTTTTTTATTACTATTATTTCTTTCGCGGACTGCACGCTGTGCTTTGGCTATCTGCCTGCGTCTAACTTATTATGACGAGACTTTTGTTTTCTTTTCTTATGAGTTTTTTTTTAATGCTCTGTTTTTCGCTTTATTTTTTTTCTTCTTTGGAACATTTAGTTATTTTTCATTTATTTTGAATTGGCGTTAAGCCTGGCAAAGCATTGCTGGTCCAGGCATCCTCTCTCTTTCTTTTGTTTTTTTGCCTCTTTTTTGAGAGGACCAATAAAAGGGTAAAAGGGTGAAGTCCAGGAGGTGCCAGTGATGACGCTTAAGGTTTGTCGCAGCGAAATACGCTTGTGTTCGCTTAGGTTGTAAGGCGAACTACATTCTGCGCGCGAACTTAGCCTGCATGAACAGGCGCGCTAGCTTTGGCAGCATTGCCTGCTATGTATAAAAATTGGCGGGGGCTCAGCTTTGGTTAAGCCTGGTAGGTTGCAAAAGCGAGCGCAGTGCCTCTAACGGAAGGAACGCGGCGCGCCGCGTCTAAAGGTCACGCGTGGCCACCGGCTGCCGCTGCGCGCAAACTCAACTTGGTAGCCCATCTCTCACCCTGGTATGACGCCACGTTAGGACGTCATTAGGCATGGTATGACGTCGGAGGTCATTCTATAAGTCACGCGTGCCTACCAGCCGCCGCTGCGCGACGACTCGACTTGGTAGCCATCTCTCACCCTGGTATGACGCCAGAGGTCATTCTAAAGGTCAAACGTGGCTACCGGCCGCCGCTACGCGAAAGGCTGTGCATGAGCGTAGAATTGTTTTTGCAATAAAACGCAGTGTGCGCTGTGAAGTGCTCGGGGGAGGCTACGGCCGCTTATCTGTTTTTGAAGCGAAAAACTTCTCTAGGCTAGTCAACACCGGGTCTGGCGTATGCTGCGTGATCAGAATTAGCCACAGCTGCGCGTGCGTAGAACTGAGTGACGTCACAAAAGAGGCGCAGGTGGTCGGAGCGGCCGCCGCCGCAACCGCCGCCGCGACTCCGTCGCCTGACCTTGCGGCGCAGCCGCGCGCTACTGCGCATGTGCGCCGCCTCCTCACCACCGCTAATACGGACGCTCACCTCCTCGCCACCGTTTACCTTTCGTTGCGGCCGCGTGTTTACCACAGTTACTACGCATGCGGAAGGAGGGTTATATAACGCGCTTGCCTACACCGTTATCGTGGTGCTCCCAGTGCAATGTGCGCGAACTGCGACAGCCATGACATCAAACAAAGCATAACTGCAGCTTTTCTTTTGTATATTCAGGCTTAAACAGAGCTAAGCCACTGCCAATTTTTTCAGCCAGCGTCCGCTTAGGCGGACGCGTTAGTTGCGACGCGGGTCTTTGCTCTCTTTTTCTCTTGTCTCTTTCAACTCTCTTCTATCTGCACGTAGCAGCGGTGGTGGCTCGGCTTGAGCCAGGCGGCAGGTCCATGCACTTTCCTTTTGATCCTTCTCTCAGTCGAAACAACAAGTGCTCGGGGGCTGGTTTCAGGTGGTGGTGGTGGAAAACATTTATTTACAGATAAACTTCGGGAGGTGAGGTATGAGCTGACCCAAAGGGGGCCAGCCCTCACAAGTACTAGGTGGAGGTCCCTTGTTCGGGACCCCAGTGGCGTCGGCCGCTGCCCGGGCTCGCGCGACCAGGGCCCGTTGGGCCTGCAGGTCAGAGCAGCCGAGCAGGGTCGCCTCCCAGTCCTCCCGGGTTGGGTTGGGGTGAGGGGGGATAGCAGGGTTGGAGGGGCAGGCCCACACCATGTGGTAGATGTCCGAAGACTTCTCCGCACAGTGCGGACAGCTGCCAGAGAAAGAAGGGTCAAAGTGTTTTAGAGCTGCCGGGCACAGCAAAGTATTTGTATATAGGCGAAGCAGAAGCCGCTCCTCCGCCTTTGAGAGACCTTTACACGGGCGGGGATAAAGACTATGGCCAGATTGATAAAGTAAAGAAATGTCTTTAAACGAGTAAGCTGGAGAGAATTCGAGTTCCTGATCGTCGGGGTCGGAGGGGAATGTCCGGTGAGAGAGCGCGCGGGCGGCGGCGTCAGCTGCCTCATTTCCCTCAAGGCCCATGTGAGCAGGAGCCCAAACGATACGCCGGTGAGCGGGGTCCCCGGTATAGACGCTGTTTTGGAGAATGCGGTAGGCTAGATACGGTACCCAGCCCTGCTCGACGTTCCGACATGCCCCTCGCGAGTCGGAAATAATTGTTTTTGAATTGGAATGAGATGCAGCCAAAGCAATGGCGACCTCCTCCGCGTGTGTTATGTCACGGGCTCGGAAAGTAAGGCCGTTCACTGTTTTGGATTCGTGGACGACTGCAGCCGTGAAGCCAGCGTCTTCGCTTCGGCGGACGCTGTTGTTGCGATGCGCGTCTCTTTTTTCGCTCTTCCCTCTTCTCTTTTAAGGCGGAGGCCTTTAATGCCTCATCGTTGCAAGCAGGAGCTCTCGGCAGAAATGTCACGCTTTTCAATTGGTCGAAATGGTCGCGACGTCAGAGTGCGCGAATTTCAAACGGTGTTAATTGTACTTTGCCTAGTAACCATGCAACCAATAGAAGGGATTGTACAGTGATATTCCAAGTAAGTGGGAATTAGTTTTGTTCATTGCATAATTACCCAATTAGCCTAATTAACCTTTCTAGTCAGGCCAGATAAATAAATAAAACTGAGTAGGAAATTCGTCGAGTTCTGAAATCGAACCCGGGTCTCCGGAGTGCGAGCCGAGCATGCTAACCACTACGCCATGCCAGCTCGATGGTTTGGAAAGAACAAAGGCGCGTCTAGTGAATACGGTGCCTTCGTTCACTCCCATCTCCCTCCCTTTCCGTTACGGCGAGGTTCAGGTGTCCACCGAGATATGCGAGACAGATACATTACCTTTCCTCAAAAACCAATTTACCGACGAGCAAGGCGTAGAACCGAACGGGCGATGGCGATCTATGGACCACCTGGCAACATTGCAAGGCGCTGTCGCGTTTCACTCTTAGAGGCGAAGCTTAACATCTTAACAACAAATCAATGACACAAGCAGCAACACGGCGCTTAAGGCTTTCGCCTCACCGCACTTTAGGTCAACAAAGTGACCCCTGAATTTTTTACTCCTCTGGTGGCTCAGCTCGAGCCAGACGGCAGGCCCGTGCGCTTTCGTTTTCATCCTTCTTTCAATCGCTCGTACAAAGCCCCGCTCCTTCAACGTTCCCCAGTAGCATAGACTTAACGTGCCCTGCTCCCGTGCCAGTCACTTTTTAAGAGAATTTATTGTTTACCAAGGACAGTCACACTCAAGAAAAAATGCGTAAAAGGGATCACAGTCCCTCAAAGTAAACAAAGTTGCAAAACAAAAAGAGAAGTTTATTGTGTATCGTCAGAGCGCCCCCCCCCCCCCCCCCCCCCAACCCCACTTGGAAGGGGTTGATACAAAAGCACTGATAAAAACTGCAAGACACAGATAGGTACTGCAGATACACATGTCTGGCATATACACTACACACAATACACTATATCTGGCCTATACACAACATTCACGGTAGCACGCAAAGGCTAACAAACCGCAAAGCTGCTAAAAACAAAACCAAAAACGGAATGCTGCACTCACAGGCGCAGTTCATGTGGCCTTACACAAAGAACCCCAGGTGGTCGAAATTTCCGGAGCCCTCCACTACGGCGTCTCTCATAGCCTTAGTCGCTTTGGGACGTTAAACCCCATAAACCAACCAACCAACAAAAAACGAACAAAGTAATACATCAAAAGGCACTGAAAGGAGGCTAATATTGCAAGGCTGGCACTCCCAGCCTGCCTCCCCGCACAACAAATAAGTGTGTGCCAGCGCTGCAGAAACACAAAGAGAAAAGTATTGTGTACGAACGGAACGTAAGGATACATAATGAATACATATACACACAAGAGAGCCAGCTGCGTACAAAGATTCACAAAATGTACCTATTTAGTACACCATGCCCGTGGCTTAGGGGACAATACAATGGCCACTGATGGGCGGGAAACAGCGATTCTCATCGACCATTGTTTAAAGGGCTATTCCGACTGCACCCGTAACTCAAGCTCGCTTTAGTATGACACAAGGCATGCAAGTGGGACCAGTCGATGGTACCATTGATACACAGATTATGACCACCTAATTGGCGCAGAAGGTTCGGGAGTGTATCAAAACGATTCAACGCGTTACGGCGCATAAGATTACTTAGTCGAAGCAAAGCGTAGCTTACTATAGGAAATCGCACCGGTGACCTTTGGCTCCCCAAGCCGCGACTTTTTGAAACTTCTAACGTCCATTGCAGTCAAACTATTTGGCGTAGGACATCCAAAGTAGTGTTGAATAATTTGTCCTCCTGCACTGTATATGTTGACATCCGAAAGTAATAACGCGCAATATGAGCGCTAGTTTCCATCAGGGTAGGAGGCAGGCACGAGCGAGCTATTACACGACAACATACAGCAACCGCTCCGATATCCTTTATGTCGACGCGGCAGAAAATTCGAAACCAGGATATTTCACGGCAGTCGCAGCCTATGAAGACGGCACAGTGGGGGCCGCCGCCACTATCCGGACTAATTCGCCTGCAGAATGGGAAGGAGCCGCCATCCCACTTGCTCTGGCCCACTCCACCATAGACAAAAACGTAACCGAAATTTGCGCAGATTCCCAGGCCGCGTACCGCCACTACCTAAAGGGCGTCGGCAACACATCGTATTCTTGCCACAGTCATCTCTCTCGACCGAACGGTGCCTTTGTCGCGGGTCCCTGGGCATGCCTCGATCCCCGGTAATGAGCGCGTTCATGCGCTGGCCCGAGAACTCTCCTCCCGGACCCCGGATGATCAGGCACCCAACCCTGCGAAAGAGGCTACATCGGTCCTGTCTACATATCATCAAATTACAACATTCTACAAACTCAGCCGCATGACACTACCACCACCCCACAGTACCTTGTCGCCCTCATCCAGCGCCACATGGCGACAATTACAGACAGGCTGTTTTATTTCCCCCCACCGTCTCCAATGCTTTCACCCCACCTTTCCTCCTGATTCTACCACCTGTGGCGTTCCCAGATCCACACTTTTCCACTACCTTTGGGAATGTCCTTCCCCAAAGGCAGTACCCGTCATTCCCAATCCCACTCATTCTTCCTGTGAGGCTGCTTTACGGACCGCTCAGCCAGCCGGCCAGAAACAGCTAGTGGATCGGGCTTTACGTGAAGCACAAGCCCGTGGACTGCTGGACCAGTAGGGGATCAGCCTGGAAGATTTTTTTGGTGTAATAGTTTTTTCCATCCATCCATCCATCCAACCGAAAGTAGATATCCGGATGTAAAAAATTTTATACCGGATATAGCGAAGATGGATAATGGAAAAGTCTCTAGGCATTGCTAACGCTCGATACTCATGCGTTGCCTCAGTGTTTTGATCTTTTCGTTTTAAGAGAAACTGTTATTCTGCGGCACAATCCTTTCCAGCAATCAGGAATTTCTATTCTCGACGACGCCGGTCATTCCACCGAATGAGGCCTTCAATACTATCGCGTAGATAATGGCCTTAGAAGCCTTCAAGACAACGGGGACGCGAACAGGCGCGGAAAACATTCATCTGGAATCGAGACGAGTTCGGGATCACTGATTTCGTTGCGAAACGTTTGTCGGATTTTGTATGCCATTCAGACGACTAAAAGTTTGGAAGAACATCTTCACAACATTCAGAGAATGGGTGCCGTCAGCCGCTTAGAGAGCGGGGAAAAGACAAAAATAACGGTAACAAGCTACGATAAAGTGAAGAGGATAAGCTTGACTAGCGCCCTTGCTGCGTCTTCATTTAAGAGGAAGTGGGACCTGGCGTCCCCTGCTTAACTATTAAGACGACATCTCGGGCGGAGGATGGCTCCAAGCAGCGCAGATAATCGGTCATTCGTAATGGACGGTTCACTCCGGTCCTTTGTAAAGGTGCGTTTATAGTCCGACGTGTTCAGCGCCCGGGCGAGCGTCGCTCGCAGTCTGTCGCGCTACGCCGGTTTCGCTGCGCCGGCCGGAGCACCACCCCATCTATACTTCGATGCGTCCAGACGCCGCGCGCCGCTTCGGAGCATGCACAGAACAACCGCCGACTCGCGCGCCGATCGTCGACCGGCGGGTAGTTTGAATTCCGTTCGCGCCTTTTTCTGCGTCGCCTCATCCGTTTCGCCCCATTCACGCCATTGCGGCTACTATATGAATTAGTGCACTGCACGGGCTCGGGCCAGCCCGAAAGCCCGGGCCCGGCCCGGCCCGCGGGCCGGGTCGGGCCGGGACATGATTTATATTGCCGGGCCTGGGCCGGGCCCGGGCCTGAAGTTGCGGGCCAGGGCCGGGCTCGGTCTTAAAGCTGCGGGCCCGAGCCGGGCTTGGGTCCGTACAGAAATGGCTGGTGTCCGACTTTTCATTCACTATTGCAGGGTGAAGTACACAACTACGTCATTGAAGCGACACGGATGAGCTATGAGTTATAGTACACGCCGAGAAAAAAACTAAGCTTTATTCATTGACTTATTTATTTCCTTATTTCCATGCCGCGGTGCAAGAAGAGTAAAATTCAACCGGCCTTAATTGGCCATTGATCGTTCGTAATTGCAAAACATACTTATACGCTATTAGAAATGCATTTGGGAAGAACATATTAGTTTAGGACGCTTGTAGTCTTCAAACACATTCCGTGAAATACTCAAGCCTTTTTTAGCTTGTCGTTTCTGCTGAAAGGCGACCAGTTCGGCTATGAGCTCAAACTGTGAGATCGTGCTCACTAAAAAAATGTCATCGTACTGCTTGCTAGGCAGCTTTAATATTTACACTTCGCGGGCGGCAGAATATAACTCATTAAAATCATGGGGGAAGGCAAAGTAGACTACTACGCGTGTATGCAGCCCTTTTTATTTAGCTCTCGGAACTTCCGAGTTTATCCTTGCGCACCTACACGAGATCACTGTCCAAAGACGGGCCTGGCGAGCACTACTCTTCATCGCTTCCTTCTCGGTTAAAAAGAACCAACTTTCTGGAAGCCAAACTGCGGTTTCAGAACCTTTGTCGGCCAGTTCCTTATCGGTGTAGCAGCAGTCTACTTGCTCAGAGTGAGCAGTATACCTCAAGCGTTACTGTGAAACGGGCCGTGCCGGGCCCGGGCTGGGCCTCACTCCGGGATCCACGGGCCGGGCCGGGCTCGCTAGAGCGATGATTTAGCGGGCTCGGGCCAGGCCCGGGCTTGAAGCCGCGGGCCTGGGCCGGTCTCGGGCTTGAGGTCTCGGGCCCGGGCCGGGCTCGGGCATCAAATTGAGGCCCGTGCAGTGCTCTAATATGAAATATGGCTAGGGTGTTATCCGCGCGACAGAAACTTGCTCTCGTGTTACTAGTCCACCGCTTGCAGCGAAAGCGCAGGCGCTCAATGTATGTGCGAAAGATTTTCGCACAGCGGAAAACCACAGGCGAGTACCACTACCTTGTGCAAGAACTACGGCAAACAGACCCAGAGTACCATCTCAAGTACTTGAGGTAAGCACACTTCACACGAAATGACTGTTTCACTCGTGTGTATCTTTGTAGCGCTTTTTTTTAACTCATTGTGACTGCTCGGCTCGTTTTATTACTATCCACAAATATTTAGCTGCACAGTAACTTGTCACGATGTTCGGGGGTGTTTTAAACACACTTAGTGCATCCTTGAAAATCATGTAAAACGACTTTCTTTGCAGAATGACCAAAGGCCTCATACTGATAAATTTTTGAGCCTTGTCCGCGACCGCATCGTCCATTCACCGAACCACAGGAATCCAATCAGCCCAGGAGAAAGGCTGGCACTCACTTTACGGTAAATATCCCCCACTTTAGCCACCCTTAATTACACACTCGCTGACATCCGCTTGTCATACGGGATTGTGCCTTGACTCAAAGCTGAAACTGGCCGTATAGCCGCCTGATGAGCTTAGAAACTGTTCTTTCTTTCGTTCTTGTTCTTATTCAGTGTAGTAGCAGGAAAAACAATTCTATATCGTTTGCCCACTTTTTGCGCTGGTTTTCAAACGTCCATTCACTGTGCGAGCATGGAATTCTATCGCCAAATATATTTTTTGTCCCCATTTCCCAGTTGTGTTCTATTGATTAATTGCATTCCGTTATTCACATTGATTTCTTTCAACACGTCAGACATGACTCGACCCTTGAACGTACCTTTATATAGCTATGTTAATCATTCCCCCCTCCCCGCGCGACTCTGATTGTAATTAACAATCCTCTTCAATCTAGTTGCGCCTCATAACATGATAATTAAATACAGAAAAAAAACTTCTTTTAACAAACGATGGCGCTGCAATACAATTAATTTGCTACTTCTACTCTTCACAGGTTTCTGGCCACAGGCGGCTCTATGATGGACGTCGCTGTAAGCTATCGTATGCATGTATCGACAGTCTCTGGCATTCTGAAAGAGACCCTGCCTGCCATCTGGGACTGCCTTTCCCCACTTGTGCTCAGACAGCCGACTTCCGACGAATGGGAGTTCATCAGACAGGAGTTCGCCACGAAGTGGAACTTTCCCAATTGTGTAGGGTGCATAGATCGGAAGCACTTAGCAATTACTTGCCCTACTGACAGTGGTTCAGAGTTCTACAATTATAAGGATTTCTACTCATTGTTGATGATGGCAGTGGCAGATGCAAATTATCGCTTCCTGCTAGTGGATATTGGTGCTCAGGGCTGACTTCCTGATGGCTCTTTCTTTCGAGAAAGCCCAATCAGAAAGAGCTTTGAGAACAATACCCTCAGCTTGCCTTTAGGTCATAACGGGTGGCCGCTGTGCATTGTGGGCGATGCAGCAGTTCCCCTGCGGCCCTATTTAATGTGTCCTTACCCCGTAAGACAGCTAAACGAGACAAAACGAGTATTTAACTATAGGCTGTCAAGGGCGCGCCGTTGCGTGGAGAACGCTTTCGGAATATTGGTTTCCCGTTGGCGCTGCTTCCTCGGGACAGTGAGGGCGACGTTGAGTTGCTCACAGCCATGGTAGGTGCGGCGGTTTTCCTGCACAACTTTCTCCTGGCTGACAAGGCATATTTCCTACATGATTACGGCGACCGCGTCACTGGCGACAATTTCCAGGAAGGCGGGTGGAGGCAGACCGTAGCAAATGTAAATCCTCAGAGTACCGCCAGCGTCACCCGCTCAGCTTCAGATGCTATGTAAGTCCGGGATGCCATAGCAGAGTACTTCATGTCCCCAAGTGGTTGTTTACCATGGCAAATGAAAGTTTTAAGGCGGTGTTGATGGCTAGCGTGAAGCTGTTGACTCCATTTTTCGGGCAAAACAAGAACATCCGACGCCAGCTAAAATGTATAAAACTTTATTTTGATATCAGGTGACCACTTCGTAAAGGACTTTCGAGTGGATTGTAATTGAACATATCCCGCGGATGTAAAAAAATACACGAAACATTTTGTACTTCTGCTTTTGTGCAAGCACACCACGCTAAGTTTGTTTTGTTTGCATGTTTGTTGTTTTCATGTGAAATATTTTGTTTGAACACACAAAGGTGGTGTACGACTATTGCCCAACATACTTCATGTATTAATTAGCAATAAATTAGCAATGTTGCAAATTATAATCATGAAATCCCTTGTAAATGTTGAAAAATCACTTGTGAAAGTTGAAAGACGAATTACCATGACAATGCCCACAGCTTGAATTGTGAAACAATGAAGTGTTGAAAGAGGTAGGACACTATTAACCACATTGAAGCTTACAATACCTGCAATGAAACCATTCAACAGTCTAACAACAGATATATCACAGCTTTGTAGTATGCTGAAAGAATAGGAACACGAACAGAACGATGTTAGGAAACCGCACTGCACGGCAGGCAATGCAAAAAAATGAAATGGCAATGACCTCTAAGTTATCAAAAGAAACATAGTGCAGATGATATATTTGCTGTCACCTACACCTCAAAAAGTATATCTTAAAATTCAGCCTCAGACGCGTCATATTCAGCTATTAGCTCCATTATTCTAACCTTCAAGCGAGAGGCGATTCTCTATGGCATCCTGTTTAAGGCTCATGCCAACTGATTGCGCGAAAGTCTCATTTTCGGTGTTCTTGGCCAGCTGGGAAAGGAGCTGCTGCTCGAAGTGATCGCAACTGCACGCTTTTTTGGGCCGTTTCGAGGGTGGCTCCCTCGCTGTGGAGTCTTCCTGCCTGGCAGGCTGACCAGGACTAGCTGCTGCGGGCTCCAGCTCTTCATCAACATAGGCGGTGGGTGATGGTGCTGCCGAATCATCACATTGCATACCGTTGAAAATTTCTTCTGCTGTTGAGGGGATGTCATCACCTCCTGGCAGGGCCCTTAAGCCCACGCTGCAGGTAGTCCTGAAACAAACAGGGTTTACTCCAGTAAGTTCAGTCTTGTCGTTTCATTTTTTTTTACTTTACTGCTAACAGAGCACCTGTGCCTTGTCGAGTGTAAGAGCGTTGCGCACACGGATGAAGAAAAAGAAAAGGACACGAGCTCTGACTTACACTGATGTTTGAAATTCAGTTGAAATTCAAGGCCCATGCATTTATCATGCCTGTGAGTAGTGTCATTCCAGTAAGCAAAATGCTGAACCAAGTGCTCCAATTATCCACATTAGTGCTAGTTTCACAGAGCGAAAATGCTGATGTTGCCGGGAAGTTTCGGTGAGCAAATCTTCTACCTTCCAAAAGCAGGAGCTACATCTCCGACCTATATCCTAGGAAGGGGGCTGCCCACTAACCGTTCCCAACCCTCAGCCTACCCTCAGCACAAACAGTAAAGCCATAAAAAATGACAAAAAACCAACACACATACTAGCCCAAAACAAAATACACGCGAGTTCTAAGAAAGCAGCTCACCCGAACCCATGAGATCAAAAACGCTAAAACACATAACACAAATGCACAATCGGAAGCATAAAGATCTACACAAATGAAATTTTTGCTACAGATGTCTGACCACCCGCCAGCTTTTTATTGCATGTTTGATATTGCTGTACATTTTGAAGCTGGTAAAAAGTTAATCTCATTTTAATATTTCATAGCCCCACAAAAGCCGTGAAACATTTAAAAAAACACGAGCAATTTTGTACAGGCTCCTCCAGGGTCTTCTTCTAAAGCCATGCTAACGTGATAAAGGGCAGCGGTTCATAGGTAGTTACATGAAAAAAAAAACTAATACTAAATCCTGTCTCACAGAAGGGGAACGTCACGGTAAAAAAGCATAAATTAACGAAGGAGGCTCAGTATGAACAAGGTGTGCCCCCGTACAGAAGGTAAAACGAAGGAGGCTCAGTGAACAACCTCTGCGTGAACGTAGCACCCAAATCATGCCGTGTATTGAACACTTTTCGCGCTCATAACTCCACGTACCTCGATCCGCGAAAACAAACATTCCAAAACAAAGCAAAAGAACTCACTTTCATGGACGACCACAGCGAGCTCGATCGCTTTTAGCTCCCGGCTGAAGCGGTCCCGGAGCTTCTTGCATAACGTGGCATTCTTCGACTACATTGAAAACGAGGGACAAAAAAAAACGGCCACACATTACGATACATGCGGCGAGTGGAATGCTTCGGCTGAGAAGGGTACAAGTACAAGTGAAGCCGAGCACAGCAGTCTGGAACAACTCACCCGTGGAGAGACCGGTGCTTCGCCTTATTTGTTCCCAAGGGTTCTCTTTTCGCTGGTTGTCTCTGAAATCGAGTCGTTTTGTGTCGTATACACAGGGGTGTTGTTTTATGGCTTCAATAAAGCGTTCCACAACGATATTCGGCTCGGTTTCGATGTTTGGGCAGCTCGCGCCACTCACGCCGCTCGCGCTGGCATCCGCCATTTTTCTCCGCGCGATGCATTGTGGGTCGACGCGGTCGGCGGCGCCGGCGCGCAATTGGAGCAGGAGCCAAATCTGCGCCGGGCTCGTCGGGGCTCGCTGGCAGCCGCCGGTTGCGTTGGCCGCTGCAGTGCGTCGAACTATAGACGGAGCTGTTTTCACCAACGCAACGCAGCGTGCGCGCGCGCGCGCGCTCGCTTGCGTTACGTTGGACTATATTCGCGCCTTAAGACTAGTTTTGAAGCTTCGCGTGAGCCGAACTGGTGAGTTTTGCGCATGCGCGAAACCGAATGACGTCGCGCGCCGCGCAGATGGTCGTTCCTCTCCACTGCCGCAGCCGTCGTCTGACCTTTCGGCGCAGCCGCGCGCTACTGCGCATGTGCGTCGCCTCCTCGCTGTCACTACAACTGCACGCTTCGCCTCCACGCCCACCGTTTGACCTCTTCGTTGCAGCCGCGTGTTGCCTGCGTCGAAGCCAGCAACCCTCCTCTCCTCATTCCCGCGCGCGGTTATAACCGCGCCGATTTCCGTCTCCTCCTCCGCGGCTTCGGCGAGCGCGGCTTCAGCAGCGTCCGCTCCGGCGGACGCAGTTGTTGCTGCGACGCGCGTCTTTTCTTTCTTTTTCTCTTTCCTCTGATCTTTTAGCTCTCCTCTGTCTGCACGTGGCAGCGGTGGTGGCTCGGCTGGATCCAGTAGGCAGGCCCGTGCGATTTCCTTTTCATCCTTCTCTCAGTCAGTCACAACACCTCCTCCGCCTCCGTACAGGTAGTGTGTGGACGGCCGAACGCCTCCACCGCTAACGTGATGCTCCCAGTGCATTGTGCGCCAATTGCGACAGTCATGACGTCAAACCAAGCATAACTGAAGCTTTTCGCTAGTATATCCAGGCTTAACAAGAGCGAAGCCACTGCCTAATTTTTTCGAATACATTACCCGCATTGGGCCGATTACCTGTGCTGCTTGGGGCATAAGGACCCGCAAATTGGTCTTCGCCTGGGGATGCCACACAGAGCAGTGTGTGCGAATCTGAGTCCATGAAATTCGCGTCGAAGAGGAGCGGCACTTCGAATTTGCATGAGCTACTTAATACACGAGGATCGGTTGGCCTTTGCAGGTACAAGTAGGAGACCTGACCTGGTGGAGGACATGGAGGAACGCCAATGGCAATAAATTCCCGTTTAAGAGAAGCGGTAACCCTGTGAGTCTGATGTCATGCGACTGGGAGAACGCTTTTGCATGTAGCGTCTAAGCACGGCATTGAATAAAATAGCACCGAGCCGAAAAGTATGTTTAGTTGTTCCCGCCTGCTTGCCGCCCTAAACGCAAACAGTGCGTTTTTGAAAGAAACCCCAGCCTATAATTTATTATGCATTCACGTTAGCGTTTCATTACAGAAGGTTCGGGAATACGAGGTCTGTTAGAAAAGTGTCTGACCTTTGGCCGTTGAAAAAAAAAACTTGCATAACTGGAGCGTTGCAAACCTAGTCATCTTTAAAGTAGTCTACTTGGGACTCTACACACTTCTCCCAGCGGTGCTGCCATTGTGGGAAGTATTCCGAAAAGGCCCTTTTCGGAATGGAGTTTAGCTCAGCTGTCGTTGCAGCCATAATATTCTTCCTTGTCCGAAATCGCGCTCCTTTCAATGGCCTTTTGATTTTAGGAACAAGCCAGAAATCGCAGGGGCCATATCAGGACAGTAAGGAGTCTGTTGAACTACAGGAGTCTGGTTTTTCACCAAAAAATCTGATTCGAGTGCGAGGAATGTGCAGGAGCATTGGCGCGATGGGTGCGCCAATTTCCTGTTGACCTCAGCTCCGGGTTCTTGCGCCGCACAGCATCACGTAGGCAACGGAGGACATCCCTGTAGTACTCTTTAGTCATTGTTTGACCCTGTAGAGTGCGTACTCGTGGTCTGCCGCACAGAGGGTGTCAAAGAAAGCAGTCAGCATCACTTTCACATTGCTGCGCAATTGGCGGGCCTTCTTAAGTCTTGGTGACGTGGAATGCTTCCACTCTGACGACTGAGATCTGGTTTCCGGGTCGTGCCTGTACACCCAAGACTCGTCACTAGTGATTATGATGTTGATGAAGTCGGGGTCACTGTTTGCGGAATCCAGCATGTCCTGTGAGACTTCAACACGAAGCTGCTTTTGCTCCACCGTGAGCAGCTTCGGCACGAATTTCGCCGCAACTCTCTCCATGGCCAAATCTTCGGTGATAATGGAATGTGCGGAGAAATTGCTCATGTCCACCTCTTCCTCAATTTCTCGGATAGTCATGCGACAGTCCCGCATCACCATAGCGTTCAGTTCGGCAATGACCTGGTCATTTTGGCATGTTGATGGCCGATTGGAGCGTGGCTCGTTCTCCACCGATGTGCGGCCATCTTTAAAACAACTGTAACACTGCTTAAACTGTGTGCTGCTCATAGCATCTTCACCGAAAGCCGTATGAATATTTCGAATGGTTTCCACTCGGTTGTCGCCAAGTTTATGGTAAAATTTGTTGCAGTAGCGCTGCTCCTTTCACTCCGCCATTTTCCTTGCAATAAAAAACCGACGAGAGCACTGCACACTGCCTCACCCAAACGCTGCTTCCCAGCGACTGACGCTATCGGCAGGCGGGAAAAAATTCATGCATGCGCATGAAGGTTGAAGGTCGCCTGGTGCAAGCGCGCTTGTCTCATATCCATCAGGTGTTCGCAAAAAAAAAATAAAGTCGGATACTTTTCTAACAGACCTCGTAAATGCGGCATTTTGCAGACACTAACATTGTAATGCAGTACGTACCGTCATTTTCGTTCGCAAAAATTATATACAGGGGTCTGCTTTTAGAGCGAATGGTAGTCACCCGAACGCTAAAGATAGGCTGCAAGCTGGAACACTTAAGCAAATTTTCTAGCTCGTCTCCTGCACAGTTGCGTACACTGCAGGCAAAGCCGTGCTCGATTTTCTGGTGACGCTAGCTTGCTAGCTAGCACTAACCCCCTAGAAATTGCCTAGACGCCGGTAACGTGCATACTTAGTTAGCTGAAAGGTAGCACTTGTAATTTTAGGAAATAGGTCTCTACGCTAAACCAAATAATGGCCCTTAGCGCTGGACCTGCATCCTGTTAATGGGCAGCCCCGGTACTCCTTGAAGGCGCGTGACTTGCCACTCAGCGCTTATAAAGAGGCCTTCAAGTGTGAAGCGAAGCTGATAAGTTCTTGGTGCACTAAGCAATCGCTAGCTGTAAACTGTTAAGCCTGTTTCACATGCGAGGACAAATTCTAGCCATTCCCGCCACGGCGGCGGAAAAACCTCCTTTGAGTGGTCGCTGCGATTAGCGGCGAGTTTCCAAGAAGATGGAAATTTCCCTGAAACGCGCCGCTCAGTCACCAATTCGCTTGCATGCGAACCAGCCTTTAGTTCACCAAGATACGATAAATTGCGCAGGCAGTTTTTTTTTTCTGTTCTACGTTTCGCTTGTTTTTGGTTTGCGGTCATAATAATGTGAATGGAAATCGCGAGAGTTAGAATGGAAAGCGCCACACTAGAATGCTGAAACTTTGTTGTTGGAACACGAAAAATTCAAATCTACTGTTTAGAAACATGCTTGGAAGTTTATTGTTTATCGCGATGAATGCGGCATCTTTCATGTTTTATTGCTCACACTTTTGAATCGTTTTCGAGACGGTACGAATGGTTGGTTGGTTGGTTTATGGAGTTTAACGTCCCAAAGCGACTCAGGCTATGAGAGACGCCGTAGTTAAGGGCTCCGGAAATGTCGACCACCTGGGGTTCTTTAACGTGCACTTACTTAACGTGCACTTACTTTAACGTGCACTTACCAACGAGGTGATCATCGTGCCTGTTGCCGGCACCAGGGTATCGAAGTAGTGTCACATAAAGAGTCCTTGGAGCGATCAAGGCCGTGTAATGTCCCTCCGGGACATTCCTGTCGTTAATGGCTCTGAAGTTTGCCATGTTTTATTCTTCTTGGCATAACGTTGTTTTAACAGTTGCCAGTTTTAACAATATTTCCTTGGCACTTCAGTATTGTTATCAGTGGGTTTGACTGTACGAGGAAGAAAACAAGGTTTCAACACTATGACAGGTACTGTTAGCTCCAGCCTTAAAGGGGACACATTACCTACATGTGATCACCGATTAGGTAATTCGTAAGTGCGAGTGAGAAGAACACTGTTTCCTTCCGACCACCCCAGGTGGTCGAAATTGCCGGAGCCCTCCACTACGGCGCCCCTCATAGTCTGAGTAGCTTTGGGACGTTAAATCCCCATAAAACAAAACTAAAACTTTTTCCTTTGTTCTAAATAGATCTTCTCGGGACGGATAGTTTTCTTGAATATACATTTCAGTGCAGGAGTAAGAACATTTGTTCTTGCGCTACTCGTACAGACACTAAAATTGGAAAAAGCCCCACCGCAGTGGCTCAGTGGTTACGGCGCTCGGCTGCTGGCCCGGAAGACGCGGGTTTGATCCTGACCTAGGTGGCTGAATTTCGATGGAGGCGAAATTCTAGAGGTCCAAGTACTGTGCGATGTCAGCGCACGCTGAAGAACCCCCGTGGTCGAAATTTCCGGAGCCCTTCACTACGGCGTCCCTCATAGCCTCAGTCGCTTTGGGACGTTACACCCTAGCAAACCAATAAACCAAACCTAAAATTGGAAAAAGAAAGAAAAGGTTTGGTTTGGTTTATGGGGTTTAACGTCCCAAAGCGACTCAGGCTATGAGAGACGCCGTAGTTAAGGGCTCCGGAAATGTCGACCACCTGGGGTTCTTTAACGTGCACTTACATCGCACTGTACACGGGCCTCTATAATTTCTCCTAAAAAGAAATTCAACCACCGCGGCCGGGATCGAACCGGCGTCTTTCGGGACAGCAGCCGAGCACCATAACCACTGAGCCACCGCGGCGGCGCGGAGACGGTACGAATAATGTTATCCACGGACAAACAGCCAGCGATGAATAATTCCCAAGCGGCGTCTGCACCCACGTTTGTCGTGCTCTCCTATATGAGTATGAAGCCCCAGCACCGAGCCCTAAATAAACATTTTTTTCCTTCGTGACATACGCGCTCTTGTTGTGGACCTCCCGCCCTTCGTGCACAGCAATCTTTCACTTTCCGCATGCGCCGTACAATATTCGCAACACCGGCAAGCTGCCCGTCACGAATACAAGATCGGTTACTACAACACACCGGAAAAAATTCAGTGGAAACATACGACATTTTTCTTTGTATTTCGGCTGTCATTCCTCATTACGCAGAAACGGGATACGCATTAATACCTGCTCTTTTTCAAGAAGCCGCTGCAACTCCAGAAGTTTCATGTTCTCTGCCTACAGGTCTGTGTACACTGCTGTTAATGGACTTGTAAGACCTACTGAGCATAATACATTGAAATTTTTCCAGCGTATAGAATAAGGACAACAAGAAACAAACGCTACGTACGTACATGGCGGTTTTGTCACTCAAAGCGAATAGAAAACTTATCGTCCACAACATTTTTCTTTTTGTTGATTCGTTACTGCCACTTAGAAGCATTGCAGTGACATACGCTCCAGTGATCATTGCGGGAGGCCGGATCTGAAAATTTAGAGGGGCATACGCACCTCAGTATGCTACCAGCAAATGGGGCAATGAAAATACGTCCAAAAAGTCTATGCCAGCACAATTCCCCAATGATCAACTGGTCACTGGAATGATCCTTAAACAGAAGAACATTAGTCATACACTGTGACGAGGGAGAACCAATGAAAGTAAATTCATCAGGAACAGTAGAATGTGGGCCAGAATTTACTGAAATCAGATGTCGCCAACGTGAATTTTTTATTCGTGTTTTGCATCTGGCATAATTTCTCACTTAATATTGACCGAGGACATTATTTCCCTCCTTAACCAATCGCTACACATTCCTCCAAGCGTATAACATCCTGAGTTAACTCTTTCAGCCACACATGTTGAGCTGCCAAGTTTGATTGACTGATTGAAAACATTTTTATTGATAGACAATCATTGTAGAGCATGTCCGAGAGCCGCCTAGACCTGCAGTTCGCTGGCTATCGCTGCCGTAATGGCCGTCACAATCAACCAATGCTGGCGGTCCGGGTCATCGCTGAGCACCATGGCCTCATACTGCTCCTCCGAGGTGCTTGGCGGGTCAGCTGTGGTATTGAATTGGCATGGCCACACTATGTGGTCTAGGTCACTTCACTCAACAATGCGGGAACTGCTCGCGTATAGTATTGTGTACCGTCGGCGTAACATAGCTGGTGATCTTTTGAGAATGTTCTGCTCCCACCTATTAAAATCTGATAATCTATGCGTCTAGAACTCTAAGCCCCGATTTCAGTAGAATAGCATAAAAGCTTAAAACCGTCAAGAATTCTCAGAAAGCACAAACTTCCACGCTCACGGAATATCAGCCACATTCTTCAAATAAAAACATTTGAACCCAAATAATAACTTATTTATAATCCAAAGCAGTTTTAGAAGTAAAGCCTGTGCTACAGTGTGCTTTCTCATCGCGTGAGAGCAGAAAATGTTAAAGTACTAGACATCACTTTGAAGTCACAATGGAAACCTTGGGAACGCCCTTTTATATTTCTCCTCTGAAAGTTACCCTATCTAAAGGCACAGAATGGTCCTACTATTCTTTCCAGCGGGACTTCAACAGACGTGTGCGCAAGCTCCGACGATGTGCCACAAAGAGTTAAATGGGTTGTTCCAGCACTGTACCAACATTGGGCCGCAGTGCCCTGAAGTGCATGAGAAGAGTTAGTGCGAAGATTTCCCGAAGATAACTCCTCGTTATATGAGCGAATCTAGTCTATAAAATCTGGTGTCGTGGCTGCATTCGTTGCTGCTGCAGTGAACTTTGGTTGTATCAAGACGAAAGCCTTTCATGACTCATTCTCCCGTCCGGCGTAACTTCCAGCGCCTGGGGTGACTCGTCATACGGAATACGGACCCCGCACACCGTTACCTCATATGGGCCCCTGCTCATCAGGGGTTCGCAGGAAACGAGGCAGCAGACGCAGCCGCCCGCGCTCTCTCTCACCGGGCTGTTTTCTCCTCCCCATCCGATCAGGAAACCGATTTTAATCCGGTCTATACGTTCAAAGATATCCCAACTTACTATCAAGATACCCATCGCCTTTACCCTAGCCCATGTAAAGGCCTCAAGAAGGCGGATGAGCGGCTCCTTCTCCGCCTTCTCACCAATACATTGCTGTGCCCGGCAGCCCTAAAACATTTCGACCCCTCCTTTAGCGGCAACTGCCCGCACTGTAGTGAGGTGTCTTCGGACACCTATCACATGGTGTGGGTCTGCCCCTCCAACCCGGCCATTCCCCCCATCCCCAACCCAACCCGGGAGGACTGGGAGGCGACCCTGCTCGGCTGCCACGACTTACAGGCCCAACAAGCCTTAGTGGGGCGCGCCCGGTCGGCGGCTACCGCCACTGGGGTCCCAAACTAGGGACCTCCACCTAGTGTTTGTAAGGATCGGTTCCTTACGGGCTGATCAAAACACCTCCTGTCCCTTCTGAATAAATGCTTTCCCCACCACCCGCCGAGATATGTGAGACAGTTACTGCGTAATTTCCTTTCCTCAAATACAGTTTTCATTACCTTCTTTACAGCCCCTCTTTCTTCTTTCACTCCCACTTTCTCCCTTCCTCTACAGTGTGGTTCAGGTTTCCACCGAGATGACAGAGAATTACTGCGCCACTTCCTTTCCTCAAAAAATCGTTGCGTTCAAAAGGCAAGGCATCGCGCCGAACGGATGGTGGCCTTCCGTGTACTCCCTCGCAGCGCTACAACACGCTACTAGCTACAAGCGCCATTAATTAGCAATTAATTATTTTTAGAGCGCAGCTCTTTGGCGTCCGTTCCTGGGTTTCGCGTCGGCGTCGTCGTCGGCGTTGTCGTCGGCCTCGTAACCCGCTCCGCCCCCCTTTCATCCGCAGCTGGGGTTGAATCACTATCGGCGTCAGCGGCATCAGTCAGTCGCTGCTATCTCTTCCCTCCTCCCTTTATCGTGTTGTCCGCTTTCTGCGCGCGCTTCTGCCCCCATCGTTTGCCGCTGGGTGTACACGCCGCCCCCCTCCCCCCTCTTCCTGCGAGTCTCCGGTTGTCAAAGCGCCGGCTCGAACTTAATTCCTTTCTTCGCTCCTCCCCCAATGCAACCCCTGTGCGGTGGCAATCAGAGAGCCAGATCGGTGCCGGCGGATCTGTATATGTGCACCACCCGAGCCGAAATTGCCGCTGCCGTTCGCCCTGTGCGGTGGCAATCAGAGAGCCAGATCGGTGGCGGCGGATCTGTATATGTGCACCGCCCGAGCCGAAATTGCCGCTGCCGTTCGCCACTGCGAAATTATCTGCCAGTTCTTTCTGAGCCATGAGCGAGACGACCGATGGAAGTCCTCCGTCTGCTAAAAAAAAAATTCTGTGATAGCGCATACATGTGTTGCTCGATTTCTTTGCCTCAATCTATCGAAAAGGTGAAACAGCTTATTTGCTGCGCTCAAATTTCGCATTAGGAAGTAACGTAATCGTCGGTAATTTTTTGTCACTACTCAGTAACTCATAATTAATTAGTACTTTGTCATTACTTAGTCATCAGTCACTAGTTATGCGTGACGTCATCCAGTAGTGACGTCACCAGTGCCACAGAGGCAGTCAAAGTGGTGCGGAAAACGGTTTGGTTTGGTTTGGTTTATGGGGTTCAACGTCCCAAAGCGACTCAGGCTATGGTGCGGAAAACGCTTTCGCCTCTACACACTTTAGACAGTCAAAGTGCCCTCTGAATTTTTTGGTTTTTTGAGACAAGAAAGCCTGAATTCGCGTTTCGTAATGATTAAGTACCAGGCAATCGAGTAAACGACTTTCTAGCTTCAAGCAGTTTTTACAAGTGCCCCGCGTTGGGGAATGGGTACTTTGGTTTGGTTTGGTTTGGTTTATGGGGTTTAAAGTCCCAAAGGGACTAAGGCATTGAGAGACGCCGTAGTGGAGGGCTCCGGAAATTTCGACCACCTGGTGTTCTTTAACGTGCACTGACATCGCACAGTACACGGGTCTCTAGAATTTCTCCTCCAAAAAATCCAACCGCCGCGGCCGGGATCGAACTCGCGTGTTTCGGGTCAGCAGCCGAGTACCATAACCACTGAGCCACCGCGGTACTTTAAAAACAAATATTGATAATAAAAACAAATATCGATGCGTGACGAATAATCACCATCAGGAACGACGTTTTCATAACTTTTTTGTTATACAACACTTCATTGCAATGTTAAAATCAGGCCCATCACTTCGGAATATTTAAGTTTGGACTGTTGCATTCTGAGTGAAATTTTACTAAACGAATCGTAGTTTTCACCATGATCTTATCTTCACCATCATCCTTTTGAGAGGGAACAAAAAATAAGACATAAGAGGAACGAAAGGTGACGTAAGGTCAGCAGCAAAACTTTACGCAAAGTAGGAGGGCTCAAACGAGGCTAATTCGACGTCGTCAAGCAAGCAACGCACCTGCAATGGCCGCAAACATAATGGCCTTCAATTTTGTTTTCGTTCCATTCTACATTCGCTGGTAATAATGACAGACGCCTAGGTAACCAGGCAGTATGGCTGGCCAGCCCATACATACCCCGTCAAAAGTATGCGGCGCAAGGGGTTAGCTTGGGAGGCCTGTTGCATGCTTCGTTACGCATCCTCAGCGAGCGTAACCTCTCGAAAGAGGAATCTCCCAATCTCCCAAGCTTGAAGATTGAACTTGAAGATTCAACTACTGCCATCTAGTGTGGGGCACAGCTACGGTTAGCTGTCTTGAGCGTATCTACATTTTTCAGAAAAAGTTTCTTCGTCATGTTTACAATGTCCCCTGGGACGCGCCAAGCAAAGATCTCTTTCTACAAAGTGGTGTGCTAAAAATACACAACTTGTATAAATATCGCTTGAGTTTCCGGTTTAAACTGGAAACACGTAGAAATGTAAACCACATACGTAAACTTGCTGAACTACATACCCGAGATGCAAGCTACACAACAAGGTATGCGGAGACATGGATAGTCCCGACCCCACGGTTAAACTCTGGTAGAGAACGCCTGCAGTTCACTCTTCCGTCCCTGCTAAACGCGTATATATATAATAATTTTGACCTTTTCAGTTCGTCACACAGGTCTTTGCGTGCTTTGTATGCTAGCATGTAGGATTTTTGTTTTGTGTTTTTTTTTCTTCTTTCTCTTTTTTTTTCTTTGCTGCCATTACCTGTGTCTACCCAATGTGAATATTGTGTCAATATTGTATAATGTTCTTTCGTTTTCTCTTGTACCTGCTCATTATTGTATACTTGTTATCACGCTTTGCAACTGCCTTTTGTATTAAAAGCCTTGCTGTCAAGCTGCTGCCAAGCGAAAGGGGGCTGCGGCTTAGTCAAGCTGTTTCTCAGCTTTTTCTGCGCCTCCGCTGTCTGTATCTTTACAAGGCAGAAATAAAGAATTTGAAAATGCATAATGAAAAAATTTGAAGGATGTTCGGCGTGAGGAGAAAGTTTAAAAATAAAATGAGGTATGAAGAGACAACGAATTGCGGGGATATGGCATGCCAGGTTTTGTAACCATTTGTTTCAGTTAGGCGAAAATATAAATAAGCATTATTCGACCAGCTTACAGCTTTACGCAAATCTAAGACAGGGCGCAGAGAGGAAAATATCAGTAGCTCATATAAGCGGTAAAGGAAATACAGCAAAATTTATGATTTTGTATTTGATAACGTATTGCCTTTGTTTCTGATTATACTACAGTGACAATGCGCTGACACGCTCTAGTTATTACTTTGTAGAGCCTAAAGTGGCGGAGAAGCCTATTAAATCAATTTCAGTATTTGTAATTTTCTGTGCGTGTAAGCCACTGATGTTCGCTGAGTTTACCCTCTCTGTGCCCCTTTTAGCGGCTTCTGTAGCCTTGAAGATTCCTTCTTCGGCTCATTAGAGAATCTTCCAAAATATTTATTCGGTCTCTCCCATTCTCTTCAAGAGCTTTTAGATGAACTCAAGTGCAGCTCATAAGTCTAAAATATGTGGCCTCGGAGCAATAGTAGCCGATCAAAGCACTTTTATTCGAAGCGTTTCGCTCCAACCCAAGCTGCATACCATGCCAGCTCATTGAAAGCGATTTTTTTAATGAGTTCCTATCTTCCTAGGAGTCCTGCTAACTGTAAGCCTAATTGGGTTCTAGGTCCACTGACGACATGCTATCAAGATGATGTTTCGGTTCCCGCTGAGACAGTACTACAGTTCTCGACAGAATATTGCGTTAGTAATAAAGCTTTACAGAGTAGGTAGTATTGAACTAAAGCTAGGATAATAACCTCTTGAGAGGGTTTCAGCTACTATATACTGCGTCCATAACTGCTGCCCGTCTCACACCGAAGGAAGACGTCTCTCGTACCGCCATTGATGGGAAACGAACGACTTACGTCCACTGCAGGTCAAAGACCTCTCCCGTCTCTCTCTAATTAACGCTGACGCGCGGCCTTAGCCCACAGTTGAGTCTGACCGGCGCCGCATTAGTTATCTAACTACTCTGAATTGTGCAGCAGGAATGGTGTTTACTGAGCACACGGCTTCGTTGGGACTCGATGACGCAGAAATCTCGGAATAAGTAAACGGCACTGCTAACGAGTAAACCGCGCATGTGACCTTTCCGTTTCCACCGTAGACGACGTTATTTTCGCGACAGCGAAGCGACGCGCGCCGTTAAGCACGCCTAAGACCAGCGAACCTCATTAGACCTGAGTCTGTGATGCCGAACAGACGCTCGACGCGGCGTGTTCTACCACGTATCCGGCCCTCGTAGTCAGCCTCAGCGGACTGTGTACGAGTTAGTAACTGCGGAACAGACTGGCAGGGAACACACTCTGACAGCACTTCGACGAACGTGCGCGTTGCAGTAATTTGCAGCCGTAGTGCTTCTCGCGAACTTGTACCTTGCCACCTTCCTTACCAAGCAGAAATGCAATTCTCGAGCTTGTCAGCTGTGGTCTCACACTCTGTCGCTAATGAAGTAATTTATTATTACAGCTGCGAATGTATATTCGTTAATGAATTGGCGGAGGTTTAGTAGTACGATACTGATGCGATTACATTGATTTTTGTTTCGTATCTTTCACTCATTTTTGATTGCGCCACCGCCACCACTGAGCTTAAGGCTATAAGAAATTTTAAACAGCGTACACTGTGTATTTATTTCATTTCATTTATTTAGAACTTACTGCACTCTCGGAAGACCAAGCATGCAGAAAGATAGCGATACCGATTACATAGTGTTATAAGTGCTTTGGGAAACATACCTCAAACGTGCGCTTGTTTCGAAAAAAAACAGACAATCTTGTTTTGAAAGAAACATGCACTAAAAAACGACGTGGCACAACGTCGTACCAAGCGCAAAAAAAGAACACATTCATCAAGACAAAAATGCTATAAAGGTATGCATCAGTAAAAAACTTTACACAAAAAAGAAAGCAAGAAACAAAGCAATAACATGTAGCAGAATCTACGCTTGCTCAAAAAAAAAAGAAAAATGTCGCATTTTAATGTCAAGCTAGTATCAGGAGTGTAATCCCCAAGTTAATTCCGCACCGTTAATGCGCTGGCTCTATACGCTAGCTGAAGTTTTCGAACAGCGAAGAGAATACGCCGTTATTTTTCTAAACACATACGATAATTCACCTTTCGCTGTATAACTTGATTTCCGGTGAAGAACTGGCAGCCCTTCGCCACCTTTTCGGACGTTCCTGCGTACCACGAACCTGTGCGCGCGCTGGTGGTCGAGCCAGTGTTGACCCCCGGCACCAAACGGTTCTCCAAATGCGTCAGCTGGAACATCTGCCAATATGGCCCTGAAACTACCAACAGATATCACGGTGCATTCCTTGCGTCTAAGCTGATTGCAACGTGAAATATGTCAATACTATAAATGCCGTTATATATATGCATATACACATATGCAATTCACGGAAACGCAAGCAGCCGATACGCACTGAGAGGTTCCTGAAGTTGCCAGGCAACAAGATAGCTTAACAATTGTTATTCCTACCAAACGTTTTCAACTATTAGTTCAACCAAACACACTTGTTCTGTCTTCGTCGCAACTGCCTCTCACCACTTTAATTTACTGAGTTCAAATGAGGGCGAAGGGATCCTACCTTTACGATCGAATTATTTCAAAAGGTATAAGGATATTTGATTATGACAGGATAACAAGCACCTTCGGGATAAATTCACAGAGCTAAAAAGAAAGAGTTCATCTCGCCATCGAGATTAGACGTACGCCTTAAACGCATTCTAGGACGGGCGTAGCCCATTCTAGGAGGCGCCATAGATAGTAGTTCCCTCACTGTAGTTTTCAGGAACCTGCACATCAATCACTTTTCTTAGGATTTGCGCTCGGCTTACTTGGCCGCTTTCGGTGTATAGCGATCAGCGCGAACGGCACCTGCTGGATGCCGAAGAAGAGGTGATGGCGTAAGAACGCGCTACGAGAAATCTTGGAACTTCATCTCTACCGGACGTAGTCGCTGCCGTTCCAACAGCAGTCACGTAGCTACGCTACCTAATCGTCTTCGCCACTTGCTGGCGCTGGTTATTTGAGTCATTACAGGCGTTCCGTCGCGTACAACCGCTTCTCTCTTGCGCATCGAGCACCTCGTTCAGCATCTCTAGCTGCACTCGTATGCTTTCTTTCACTGGATAGAGAGTCAAAACGCTTCCCAACAAAGCGTGCGGATCAGAGATGATGACGACTGCGATGTCCTGCACAGTGCGAGTCTACATTATCATCACCATCATCATCTTCATTAAATTAAACTCACAGTGCCAGAGGCTGCACCCCAGAGGTGCCTGGTACTGGGAAAGCAACCCGCTCCGGAGACGCCGCGGCTGCTTTAACTCCAGCGCTATGATCATAGTTTTTTTATTCGCTGTAATTAATCAGGTGGAATGCTTCGGAATAGTTTTAGCATGTTCGACATCATAGTCGGCGTTACGTTCACCGTCATCTTAGGATTCAAGTTCGTGGTGACCGCAAAATATTCGCCTTTATTTGCCTCGAAGTAAAGCTGGAAGCGTTTCATGCATAAAATATTGCGACTTCTAATCTAAATCCGTAAATGAGAAAATTCGCCGAAGCTCGCGGAAATTTTTTTGTTTCTAATTCACCCTATAATACCAAAGCTGTAGTTTTCATTATGAGCCGGAGGGTTTCCAGTCTAACTGAATACAAGAAGCCCCTGCATTCTGCAGCAGGAAGTCGATGCGATAATACGTACCGATCACTCACATTTACAATAGAGGTCGCTTAATAGAAACAAAGATAGAGATTTTAATACTCGCCTCAGCGTCAGTTAACTGTTGTGTAGCCCGTGGTATTTTTATGTGTATTTAGGATGCGGGCAAGTTATAACCTAGCATTTCGAATTGACTCTTAGTTAGAAAGCGTTGTATGTCCGATGGAAAAATAATTCTCCCCGTTGATCTCAGTGCACTGCGCATCAAACAATGCCCCTGTAGGGAAAAAATATATTAATAGAAGCCAAAGAGTAATG
Organism: Amblyomma mixtum; assembly: GCF_055824585.1. NCBI lineage: Eukaryota > Metazoa > Arthropoda > Arachnida > Ixodida > Ixodidae > Amblyomma > Amblyomma mixtum. The sequence continues at coordinate 55,852,793 of NC_143015.1, forward strand.
TTTTGTTTATAGAAATGTATAAGTGTACAAGTGATCGACGTGGACAATGATATATAATGAAAGCTGTCTTTTGAAGCAGTCGCGTTATTAATATTGACCATGATTGGAGCAATTTTATTGCATTGCAAATATCTTTGCAAGGTGTTTGAGTGACCGAGGGCCAAGCTTTACTGCAGTAGTTAAAACCTAAAAGAGAGACCTATTAGGATTGTAATTCCTAGGCGAAGGCCAGAACAGTCTGGCAGCAGGGCACGCTCCCGAAGGCACAACACAGTTTTTATGCAGAACTGACCCGCGTGTGCATTCCCGTACAAATGACAAAGGAATCATGCTACAGTAGTTTTGTTTGGTGCTATAATATAAAGTGGAGGGAAGAGCATACAGATTAAGTGCTTGTACAATCCTTGCCTGAACACTGAAGATAGGAACTCAGGGTAGAAACGAACAAGTAGGAAACGAGCGGCAACATACACCTCATGGATTAACGCCCACTAACACGGATGATCAGAAACATCAGAAGAACACCATAAGACTCGGTAAAACATGAACCACTTGCAAGAATGCAGGCTGTATGGGGTGGGTAGTATCCGGGAAAACCGTGAAGCTTAACACTATCTGTCCGACATAGAGGTAGATTAAAGCAAGGCCACCAGCGTTGAGAGGCGGGAAAAGGTATTCGCGCCGCATTGATTCAAGAGACGAATCCTGTCAAAATTACAGCGAGAACCATGTGAAAACGCTCGATATAATGAAGCTTTGTGCATTGAGAGATTACAAGCGGTCGCGCTGTCAAAAATGAGAGGAACCATGGTGGGCAAAAGTCTCAGCATACCGCTGAAAAGTTAGCATGCGGTCTTTCCGGTTATCTGTGTTATACTTATAGGCACCCAAAGGAACGTCAGTGTGCCTGGGTGGACTACGTGCTCATTGCATACCGGCACAGTCATCAGGTGTCGTCCCAAGACACCAAACCAGACACCGCAACCATTAGAACGATTAATCCAAGCACCTGAGAATGAACCGAAATCTTCCGTTAAACGAATAATCTCATCGATGCTTGGCTTATCACCACATGAAAACACGAGGTAATCTGCATGAGCTAATACCTTCATTTCTTGACCCACAATTAGGAATCAACTGACCGCTCTACTTTTTACAACACTTATGCAAAGTGGCTCCGAGTATAGTGGGGAAGAATTCTTTACCAGCCAAAGAGAACGAATACGAAAGATAGAAAGAACCACATGGGATAAGGGCTCTTCTGTATGGTTCTCTCTTGTGTATGCCTTTCCTTTGGTTGGTAAAAAATTCTTCAACATGCCATACCAACAGGTCCACCATTCAGCCTTGCTGCAAGTAGAGTGCGAACAGGAGTGGCGAAGGTGGGCAACCCTGTTTCACAGAGGACTGAATATGGACTGGTCGTGAAAGACAGTCATTCAGAACAAGCGCGTGGAACAGTTTTTGTAAACACAGGCGTATGCAAGTAGAAATAACTCATCCAAGGTTGACGTGGTTTAGAAGAGAGAAAGGAATGATTGGGACACTCGATCGAACGCCGTTGCTAGGTATATTTGCTGCAGTGCCAATTGTCCATGGTATCTGGTAATCTGATATTGCATCAGCAGTATTTCGCACAAAGTACAAAGATATCCCTTGCAACTGCTCCGAGTGGCCAGTGCTCTGAAAGAATGCTAAATTAGCCTTGTTAAACAGGCTCACGTCGCTTGTTAGCCTTCAGTGAACATAAATCAACCAAACCCGTCCAGATTAACTATCCATGTCCTTAGTTTCAATAACATAAAGCAATAACACTTACACTAGGAGACAATCTTTAAAATCACCCAAGACGCCAAACCGACATTCGATCAATAATGTAATCCGGTTTCTCGATAAAATGGCACTATTTAATACAGAGTGTTTGACCTAATGCCTCCTGCAATTTAAAAAGAAACAGCTTTTTTCAGTTTCAGAGCACTTGTTCCCCAAAACATGCGGTGTGGCGCATCAGAACTCAGCAAAGACATGCTAACTAGTAGTCTGGATAACTAATATTGAATTGTTAACTTTTTAACTATTGACGATAGTCTCCTTATTTATTGAGACGCGCGTAGCCCACCATAAGTATTATTCATGTCAAAGTCTTGACTTTTAAATGCCGTTACCCTTGGCACTGTGGCATAACAAATTTCGCCAACATCGCCCCAAAATGCATGCGCTTTCTAAAAGCTTGCAGGCAAAGGAATCCCTCCAATGCACATAACTCTATGAAATAGCCAAAATTATTACGGGCTCAGCGCCGACGGTAACTGCATTTTCGAAATTCTTAAAACAGTTATGTATATTACTGACAGTGGGCTACGCGCCTCTCAAAAACTAGATAATAATAGTAATAGTCTAAAAGTTGAGTATTTATTATCACTTAAACAGTCTACTTCCTAGCACGTTATATCTGTATTGTGATGAGCTAAACCGCAAAAAATAATATGCCAGAAAAACTCTCTTATAACTGACAAAACATTTTTTTTTTAATTTTCGCCGGTTAAGTGAAGCACTCTGCATATTCATTCCGTGTTGAGAAAAGCGCCGGCGGAGGGTTCTTGTTTCCTTCTTCATATAAATCGTGCAATGATTTTGAGTATATGGATACCGATGAATACCACTAAATACAAAAGCAAATTATATTGCTTTCAAACAAATCCCTTATTTTACACTATGCCCAGCTTTCCTAGGCATCACCAACTAGGGTATCTTATGATTGCCTGACAATGCCTGTAGCGAAGACCACGTGATTCAATATGTATATTATTAACCCACTATTTTGAGAAACCTAGAGGGTGTGCCTTGGCCCGATTAGATGTGGATCATTTTGGCAGACATTTGTTTTCACTGCAAAATTTGGCCTTTGTGAAATGCTTCCTCTACTCATATCGACCAGTACTGATGCCCATTGAAAATCAATGCAATGTTCCGAGCATTGAGCATTCTCGCAATTACTTTAAATTTTGAGTGCCGCGCAAACTAAACGGTTTTGTCGAAATTTTCTGGACTTGCCGTATGCGTTGAAAGTGCAGAACTAGCAAAAAAGCCGGTATTCTGCTCTGTTCTGTCGTATTAGTAGGTATATACTTACCAAAGAAGTTCCCTCGCTCGCTCAACATCTCATTCCCACATGTTTTTTTTTTTTTTTCAACGACCGTATTTTCAACATTGGAGTGTAAAAACCTATCTGCAACCAGATAAGATTTTCGATGTCTACCGGGAAAGGCTAGTAGCTCCACGTGCATTTACTCAGTTAAATTCGAAGCACCGGTGCTTCTCTTCAACTCGAATATTTAAGGACTCAAGGGCATGCACAAGTATATGCATGCATGAGTATCAAACCACACTCGTCGCTTAGTCCATGTCTATGCCCTACGCCACCCAACGTGTCCTTGCGATGCCAGTTTGCCCAATCTACGCCCGCTTAAAAAAATTGCGAGGGCACTTTCGCAACTAAAGTGGGCAGAGGCGAAAGCCGAGAACACCATCCCTTGGCGACTTCCGGTAGATGTAACATCACACCGTTCCCGTGGTTTATCGATACCCAAATTTTACATATTTCGGGGATCTTAGGTGTTAAGTATGCTTTATTACACATTTTTCCATCTAATTTGACACAAATCCGACGTTTTTTTGACCATTCTGTTATAATTTTTACTATGCCGTGACCACTTCCAGGGGATGTGATGTCACACCGTTCCCATGGCTATAATGACGTCCATGCTATTTCGACGCGATTTCGACATGTTTGCCTCTAATTAATTAAATAATTAATCTACAGTCGTCAAACTTGGTTTCCAGATTCATTTTTTTCTCTTCTATCTAAAACATCTATTGTATTTCTTCTATCTTTTTTAGCTCTTGATTTAAATGCGTCTGACACGCTTTGTTAACGGACGACAGTATGAGCCGTTAAAGGCTTTCGCCTTAATATTTTCTCTGAGCCTCCTTACTCCGTGTAAACGTGCAGCACAATGCAACTGGACGGCGAACATTTTCAAAAGCTTGCGAATGACACGTCCTCGCATGACCAAGCACTAAAGCTTTGCCTACCAGCTACTGTAGTCCCTTGCAAATTTATCGCGGCACTCCGGCGCTTCGCGCTGATCCCTTAGCTCTAACACAAGATAGCCGTTTCGCTACGCTGCGTCTTTCGGTTTCAGAGCTGCTCGTATAAATTACCAATTGTTTACGAGGACAATCACAACGCGTCTTTTTATACGGCAGAAATCGTTGTCTCGAAACATTATTTTTTTTTTTTATTTCAATACCCTAAAGGCCCAATGCGGGCATTACATAGGGGGGGATTCATGAAAGAAAACAACAGATATAAAACACAGAATACAAACGGCTGAAAACAGAAGTAAACAAGTTAAGAAGGCAGGTACAAGTTAATAAGAGGAACAAAAAATGAGGTATTTGAAAAAAATTCACATGTAGCAAACCGCGCAAAAAAAAAAAAAAACAAGAAAAATCCCGGCTTCGAAAGTTGCTGAACACAGCATCTAACATTTTGCGGAACGTTACGGCCAGCACACACACACACTAGAGCAACCAAGAAAAAACAAAACCAAAAAAAAACAAAAAAAAGAACGCACATCAACATATGTTAGAATTTTCTAAATAGGACCAAAGAGCTGTTTGAAATGAGGATGTTTCAGCGATAGTCGCAATGCTAGAAGGAAGCGAATTCCACTCTTCGATAGACAAGACCAATGGTGAGTATTTGTATCGTTCTGTCCGAGCGAAAATAGGTTTAATCTTCTGCATGTGATCTACACGAGCCGATGTGTGCGGTGCCGGGAGAAGATGAGAGCTTGAAAATGGTGTGTTGCTGTGGTAGATAGTATGGAAAAAGGATAAACGGCTGAATTTTCTGCGCATGACCAGAGGCGAGAGATGGAGCGATAGTTTCAGTGCTGTTACACTTTGATACCGAGAGTAACGGGAAAGGATGAAACGAGCAGCTTTGTTTTGAATAGATTCCAACATGTTGATGAGATAGACGTGATGAGGGTTCCAGATCACCGACGCGTATTCTATCGCAGGCCTGATCAGCATGTTGAATGCGTGTAGTTTTGTGTCCTGGTTGGCTTGGTGCAGTCGGCGTTTAAGAAGACCAAGTTTTTTTAAGGCTTTGTTAGTGATTTGTTCAATATGAGTGCTCCAGGATAAATTAGAGTTAAAATTTACTCCGAGGTATTTTACCGACGCTGCAGTTTCAATGGTAGTATTATTAACTGAGTAGGCATTAGGGCTCATGTTGGCAACGGAAGTAAACTTGAGGTGTTTAGTTTTATCGGCGTTAATTACCATTTGCCACCTGCCGCACCAATTAGTTAGCTCATCAAGATCAGTCTGGAGAGCAACGATGTCGCGAGGGCTAGATATTACTCGGTAAATTACACAGTCATCTGCAAATAATCGTATTGTTGATGTTATGTTCGACGCGATGTCATTAATATATATTAAGAAAAGCAGTGGACCCAGCACCGAACCCTGAGGTACTCCTGAAGCAACACCTGTACGTCTTGATAAGAAGCTCCCTAATTTAACTGACTGAAAGCGGTTTGTTAGAAATGCGTTAATCCACTGCGTAGTATGTTGATCCAGCTGCAAGTTGCGTATTTTTATCATCAGACGGTTATGAGGCACGCGATCGAAGGCTTTAGAGAAATCAATAAAGATGGAGTCAATGTATAGGGAAGAATCGATTGCTTGATGAAGGTCCGTTGTTAGCTCAAATAACTGTGTCTGGCACGATAAATGTTTGCGGAAGCCATGCTGGTTGTTGTGAAGCAAGTTGTTCTGGTTAAGATGAGTCATAATATTTGTGTATATTATGTGTTCGAATACCTTGCAACATATCGAGGTTAATGAAATTGGCCTGTAATTATTAGGAACGGATCTGTCTCCAGATTTAAATACCGGGATTACATAAGCGGACCTCCAATCTTCTGGCACACATGTTGTATCGAGTGACTGTTGGAAAATGAGTGATAGCAGGAAAGCTGTGTGCTGGCAGGTTATTTTTAACAGCTTCGCGTTGATACCATCGGGTCCTGGGCTAGTGTGGTGGGGTAGGCGGTCAATTGCACGAGCCACGCCAAGCGCAGATATGTGAATGGGTGAAAAAGTAATCTGGATATTGGCCTCAGGAAGCTGCAGTGGATTGCAAATGGGCAATTCATCTGTAAAAACTTGTGAGAAGTGGTTGTTAAATTGTTCTGCACATTGTTCTATAGGTAGAGTGCTGCCGTCTACACCCAAAAGAACAGGAACCGTACTAGCGCTTTTAGGATTAACAGTGTTCCAAAATTTCCTAGGGTCTGTTGTTATCAAACTAGGAAGTGTAAAATTAAAATATTTGTTTTTGGCTTCCGAAATTTGTTTTTCAGCTATTTTAGAAATGCTTTTGTAGTTTTCCCAGTCTGTAGTTCCCTTTGTTCGAACGGCTTTCCTAAATGCTCTTTTCTTCCTATTTAGTGCCCTGTTGACATCTGTGGTATACCAAGGATCGTTAGTACGTGTGCTTATCATTCGTTTTGGCACGCAGGAATCTTCAACTTCTTTTAGCTTGGCACGAAACAACTTCCAATTTTCACTGACCGTGCGATTATGAAAATTGGCCTGAAAACTATTTGTGAAAGTTTCCAGCAACAGGTTCATTTTTTCAACGTCCGCGCGTGCGTAATTGTAGATAAGCTTCTTCATTTTTGTTTTGTCGCTCCGTGGAAGAGAAAGGGAACAGTGCACAACTTTGTGGTCACTTAATTCTTCCAAGACGTGGATCTCTGAGAGCTCAGGATGGGTTGTTAAGATGAGGTCCAGGATATGCTTACCGCGAGTGGGTTCGTGAACAATTTGGGTGAGCTGGTGATATTGAAGTAAGTGAAGGAAGTTAATGTTGTCCTGTCGGTAATTATTGGAGTCAACGGTTAGCGTCGTCCAGTTAATCGCAGGAAAGTTAAAGTCACCTGCTAAAAATAGGAGGCAATTCGGGTGCTTTACAAGGATCTGCTCGATAGCGTCGTTTAAGAGTTCAATGAATTCAGGTTGGCTACTTGGTGGTCTATAACAGGCGCCTATAATGCAAAGCATATGGCCAAGTTGAGCGGAAACCCAGACTATTTCTAAGGGTGAGTCGATAGGGATAAGAGATGCATGGAAGTCTTCGTTAATCGCGATCAGCACTCCTCCTCCTCGTCGAGAATCAGCCCTATCTTTCCTAAATAATACGAACGATGATGGGAGCGCGATGTCATGACATGAAACGTCTTCTGTTAGCCACGTTTCCGTACCCACGATGATATCAGCAGAGCAGGTATGTGTAATAGCTTTAAGTGCATCTACTTTGTTGTGTATGCTGCGGAAGTTTGCCAAGACCAATGAGATTGGTTTGGTTTTGATACGGTTGATTTTCTTTGCGGTAGACTGTCAATTCTCGGGGGGCATATGCCTTGAAGGAAGTTTATTCACGCTGTCTGTTGCAGAATCATACCGGTAAACACCATTTTTCATGTGAAGTTTGTCAAATCTTACGGAATAACGCTCGTTTTCTTTGATATTTGCTTTGGCGAAGTCGCGCAGCTTTTTTCGTGCATGAAGAACTTTTGGGGAGAAATCTTCGTCTAGCCAAACTGTTGGTTCCGTGAGATCTTTTAATTTATGTGCATTTCGAAATGCTTCAAGTTTAGATTTAAAGTTCAGGAACTTAACTATGATTGGTCGAGCTTGATCAGAACGCGGCTGGCCAAGGCGATGGGCACGTTCGATGTCACCGCACTGTATCTCGAGATGCTCGCTAAAGAAGTCCTTAACTATTTTTTCTGTTTCTGCATAGCCTTCGTGTTCTTCTTCAGCGAGTCCTTTAATAATCGAGTTGTTCCGTCTCATTCTGTTGTTCATATCCTCGACTACACCTGTAAGATCATCGTTTGTTTTGCGTATGTTTGTCTTGACGTCTTCTACAGAAGAAGACACGGTGTCGATGTTGTTCTTCATATCAAGTACAGCGGACATATTTTTCTCTATTACAGCAACACGGTCCTGGATGTTGTTTATGTCCTGTTTGATTTCTTTTAGCGTTTCTGTCGTTTCAGCATGACATTCTTTTAGTAGTGCGAGCACATCATCAATCTTTGGTCCGGGGTTTGCTTCGACATCACCCGCACAAAGCAAAAGTAGGGACAGGCATGTAGAAAGCAGGAATGAAGTGGGTCTCGGGCAAAGTTCACGGAGTAGTCCCGCCCCTGGTCTAAATCGATAGTCATGTTCACACACATGCACGCGACAGGAAGAAAATGAGCCGATGCGAGCGCGATACGTGCACAAATCCACACCCATTGAAACACAGCAATTGGGATCAACGGCCACAGGAATATGCTAAAAATTGAGCAGTAAGCAAAAAGGCCTACCTAGAAAGCAGAGAGCACAAGTCACCGGTATGCTCTTGTGGCCGCGAATCCCATAAATGCGAAGGCGGAAGGTGGCTTTATAGGCGTCCCTGGCGATGAATCTGCTCCAGGTGGCGTTGTCTCCGTCGATGACGTCACAGGACGAGTCTCGTTCCGCGGTGTCACGCAACGGAGACACCAGATGACAGGTAAGGCTTTCGATGATACGATGGGTCGATGGCGAGAAGCTTGCACGATGCCCAGTCTTGGTAAGCTTGCGGCAGGATACGAGTATCTAGAAAGCAGAGAGCACAAGTCACCGGTATGCTCTTGTGGCCGCGAATCCCATAAATGCGAAGGCGGAAGGTGGCTTTATAGGCGTCCCTGGCGATGAATCTGCTCCAGGTGGCGTTGTCTCCGTCGATGACGTCACAGGACGAGTCTCGTTCCGCGGTGTCACGCAACGGAGACACCAGATGACAGGTAAGGCTTTCGATGATACGATGGGTCGATGGCGAGAAGCTTGCACGATGCCCAGTCTTGGTAAGCTTGCGGCAGGATACGAGTATCTAGAAAGCAGAGAGCACAAGTCACCGGTATGCTCTTGTGGCCGCGAATCCCCTTAGTCAGGAAGATATACAAAAATCAATGGGTGGTTTGCAGCGAACTCATTGAAGCGGAACTTGAAAAGTAATCCTGCGTTACACTGTAGAGGAGCACACAAACAGCTTGAGAAGATGGGCGCTGCATGCACGCAGCGCATGCATGACCAACTAGCCCCCCATAGTGTTTTGTGAAGCGAAACTTGTCCTCCGGTCTGCGCACGAAAGGTCTTGGCTTTCATTTGCCCCGCTGCTCTCGTGAATGTCATAGTCATGGCTCATTCTTTGTTTCTCAAAAAACTTGGAAACCTCATTTGTAGCATTCGGCATGCTTCTAAGATGTCTATCCTTTTCTTCTACTCGGACGTGTAGCACTAAGTAAAATGCCTGAACCGAAAAGGAAAAAGAAGAAACTATTCGATGCGTCTTTGTAGATTACTGAACAGCATGTTTGAGCTAGACTTCCAACTCTTTTCGCTCGGTTATGACTGCAGATACACATATTCTGTGGAAGCTGTAAAGATTTGCTTTATATGGGTGGGTTTCGGTGAATGCTAACGAGTAACTGCTCTATTTATGCAAGTCTACTTCAACTTAGGAGATTCCCCTAAACATTTTGCCGAAACCGTTCTCACTTTTAGTTGTTGATCAGTTCAATTCACGCCTGCCATATGCTAGCAGTCCAGATCAGCTCTTTTGGTAGCGGAACTGCCCTGGAAAGGCGAGGGTCCCGGTTTGGAACCTTAGACGAGGAAATAATTTTCTCCCGCTACAGAGTTTCTGTGCAAGCTGTATAGCTACCCTTTGTAGCCATATAGTGGCGCTTGGAGAGATCCTATTGACTGAATTCTCTGGAATTTTTGTTCTAACTGAAAAGTCTGTTAGAACTATGGTGATGTAAAACTCTATTTTGTGCGAGTTTGTTCATGTTCAGGCCTAAGTCCTGTCTTTTGTGTGCCTTCCATGTCGTTGTTTCTTGCGCCATTACCAGTTTTTTCTGTTAGAACTATTCTGAGTAGTTTGTTACGAGGCAAGTGTGCAGTGCTGTTCTCGGATTCCCAGGGCACATTTTTTTAATTATCACCAAAAAAGAAAAACCTACACAAGTGTAAATGGCACTCGCATGGGCGCTTCACTTCTTATTCTCGTTTTCTTGCTGTTTGGGCGCCAGGAAACCACCACATTCATCATCCCTCTCTCAGTTTTATACTTTCACAATGTGCGTGGAGTTTAAGAATAAGAAAGAGAAATTTCCCTGCTGAATATATACTGAAGAAAGGTGTTGGCTGTTTGTAATACCGTCCTTAAAACAAAGACTTCTAAAATATAACTTCACTGAGCCGCGTTGAAACTAATGTGGAGGAAGCCATCAGTTATCTCCGCGGCATGGAGTCTGCGATTGCCCTCGTGATTTTGCAACTTTTTTTTTCGAACCATCTATGTTTGTTCTCAGAAAGTCAGTAATGCCGGAGACATTTCAAATCGCGCTGCTGGACAGAATGTAGGGCCGTTTTGTGCCAGAAATTAGATGCCATTCTAAGAGCAAGGAACAGTGATGAACGTTGCTGTGTCGTACGGTGCACCTGGGAAGTGCTGTCCGTTGCTATATCTATTTTCTTCTCTCATGCGGTGCAATCTTTTGCTAAAAGACATTGTAGCTAATCTTTCATCGCGGAAGCAGTTCTGAATTATAATCAAAGTATTTATTTGAGCAGGAACTATAAATTTTTTTAACAATAGGGCTGGAATTCCGTGAGAGTGAGAATGTGCGGCGTGCACGAGATACTAATGTATTTGAGTCATTACTGGTATTTTTGTGAAACTAGGACTTTCAGATGTACGTGCCCAAATTTTAAAATTTTCTCGATATTATATCTATTGAGTACCTTAAAGGATTATACATTGTGACTGTTGCCACATTTCCTTTATGACGACGGACTGAGTTTGAATAAGCAGACATCGTTGTTCGTTTTTTTTTTGAGGGGGGGGGGGGGGGCGATTAAAGGGACGATGCCATGCCGGGTACCATTCTTGTATGCCGGGTAAGTTCTTGTTTTTCTAGCATTAGAGGGCCTTGCTGAGAATGCATGCTAGTAATCGTTGTTAAGAAGCAGGAGAATGCACCGGGGTGCATGCGGTTAAGTTCAGCCATTCGTCGCTATGGTGGTCCTGCAAATATGTTTTGCGAAGCACTTCATTATCGTGTAGCACATAATGATGCAAGTGAGTAAAAAACTTCATTAAAAGAACACATAGCATTCATTGTGTAGTATTGGTATGTAAAAAAAATGCTGCATTTAATTTGCCGCCCAAGACTCCACCAGTGGGATTTCTCGAATTATTTCCTCTCTGGTAACAGCTTATATTCAATGCGTTCAACGCTTATAATCACTTCCGCGTGACTGCCTCACAAAAATGTTATCTAAAATTAGAACCTGACATAAATCCCCAGCGTTACTAACTAGCAAATTTACCATCTAGTGTTCCTCCAGGATCATCCCATCAAGGAAGCTTGTAAAGATCCCGTCCTACAAGCTTCTGTTTTCCACTCGTGTGCTTAATTTAGTCCTTCCCACATTGTGAGCCCCATGCTGTAGTATAGCTGAGCTTTCTCTCGGCACGCAAAGCAAATTTCCGGCAGATTCACGCCTGCGATGTGACACCTCGACCAGTAGAGCACGCCGTAAAGCAATTTGTGATCGCGGACACCTGCGCGCTAATCTTTTGTAACTGTGCGGTTTTTAGGCCCAGCACTGCGAATTGTAATTGTTTGCGTCTAAGTTAGTACTGCGCCTTAAGTAGTTAACCGCGACCAAATTTTGGAAGAAACTGCTTCTACCACGCAACCAGACGTCGTTTAGACAAATTTTAGCCTTGTTCACCCTGCTTCAAATTTCGGGCTCTCATTTCCACTGAGTCGCAGGAAGCAAACCAGAAAAACGTTGTTCACAAACACTATGCGCTTTAATTGTAACCACTGTAACTGCATGTTAGAATCTATTTCGAGATGCGTAATTTCGAGGCACTAACAGGACCAATAGAAATAAACACGATCAGCGAGGCATCTAAGTTCCCCACCGTTCGCATTAAGTTTCGTTATGCTTGAACAACTGTGATAAGAAGACGCTGAAGTGGGGCGTCTTTTTCTGACTACGAAGAAGCGAGCGCAACGAAACAAACGCCAGATGCGGAGTGCGTAAGTGCCACACTATTCACACTTCTCTGTATCGCGAAATTACAGTCTCGTAACTCAAGCTATAGCAACTGATAGCTCTAACTACACCATTTTTTTATACCCTCGCAACACCGAAGAGCGCGTGCAATTCATGTAAAGTGGGGTGTACCTGCTGTAGCAAGTGCAGGTAGTAACGACTGCAAAAAGCAAGAGCTGCAGAGCTCTTTTGAGCGTATAAAGGTGTCGGCAACCGGCAGCAAAGTAATGAAGCTGTTATTCACAGTCGGCTAGGCAATGCGTGCGCTGTCTGTTCCAAAACTCTTTTTCTTCTTCCAGAGTAAACTTCGAGCCGTTACTGGGTTGACAGAACATGTAAATTGGTTTCGTACTGGTGCATAACAGGCCTTCTCTGAAAGGATGGATTCTGTGCGTTGCAAAGGATAATGAGGTATCCTTTTCTTTATATGTATTGACTTTAGGCAGTTTTTTTTAATGCCTACAGGTGAGACGAGAGGAAGTCGGGCTTTTGTGGAAGTGAAACCAGCCGGGCAAACGGAATTAACGAACTTAGTCAAAAAAATAAATAAAATCTAACGCCCGTAAAAGCCGCAGTTTTTCGCTATTCAAAAAATGGGAGCCGGCAATTCTGCACTTTATACAGAAATATCGTGCGTTGCTGCAGCACATAAAAAGTTTTGGGATGTTCATTACGGCTCTTGCACATGTAGGGATGGAGAAGGTGTATTTTTTCCTCCTGCGCTTCCTTTACGTAATCGAAGACACAGCGAGCAGTAGGATGAAGGATGCGAGATAAACAAAGGTTAGACTCGCAACCCAGCCTAAAAAACAGTCAACTCCTGTTACGTCTTTCTCCAGTCATGAACAAAGCAAAGCGGTCCGTCCGTTTTGCAGGCTCCAAGCGGATGAAGCGTGACGAGCCTAGTTGCTGGGGCTGCAGCTTTCACGGCAATATTTTCCCTCCAACCAAAATTTAAATACCATAACGCGAGGCAATTACTGGAGTGGAGATAATGGCGTTGGCACGTGGTTTTCTAATTGAATAGATAATAGCATGCATTAGTACAAAACATTTACCAGAGCACGATGCATTAAGTTCGTGAAATGCTCTGTAGAAGAAGAGCCACAAGTCGAAGTATTTTTTTTTTCGCACAAATATCGACACCAGAAACCTTTTTTGCTTAACGTTTCGTATATTATCATATGAAATTGGTGCCAGGTATTCTAGTCACAGGATTCTCAGGCGATTCTTTTGCCTAGGTATAAATGGCTAATAACTTTGTGTTGGGCGTAGGAAATATCCCTTTAGTGCTGTCGGGTAAAAGGAAAGCTTTTTCCCTGCGTCCCCTCTCTCTCTGTGATACTTTGTACCACTAAGAGATAAGTATATCCACTTTATATACCATCAAATTTAATCAATGAGTTCTTGCTTTCCTTGTGTCACGCTTGCATGACTTCCAGTAGAGCCTGACTGCCTATAGTCTCACTTGCAGGTAGCGAAAAAAAAGTTCCCGGCAACTCTGGAACAAACGAATACAGCCCAGCTCATTATAATCTGCAGCGCGCACGATCCGCTCTTTCAGGCTGAACCTCTTCTGCGTGAATAAGAAGGCCATTTGCATGTTATGTTAACCAGGGAACGGCTTGCAGTGGTCTTAGGAAAAGGAAAACATTTTGGAAAGAGATGTCGCTAGAAGTGCTTAGCAGACGGTGAACAGCAATTTAATTACTCCGCTACTGGTTGCCGACAACTCCTTACAATGCTCGAAAAAGCTCCGGGACTCTGAGTTTGTGTAGTTGTTATTAACTGTACCTGCTGCGGCAGGAACGAACCTTTCTAAAGGAACGGCATGCGTTCTTTCTAGGACTGCGTGCGTGGTACCTACGCGCTCAGCTGTTCGATTTTCTTATCGCGCTTGTGCCTTGCTCATAGAAAACAAAGAAAACAAGGCACCTGAATGCAGTCTTTTTGTTTCTATCCTGATAAAAGTACGACGAAAATAAATGAGAACAAAGAGCGTGGGCGCCCGGCTATACGCGCTTCTTTGTGTATATCGTGTGCGTTTTTTGAGATAACGCTAATCGTGGACTCCAAAACTGCAGTTACGCTTACTTATGAAGCTCATAGAGTTTTTTAACCATGCTTTTTATTTTGGTGCTTACGACTAGATTGAAGCCAGAAAGAATTTGAATCCCGCTGAACGAGGCACAAACGTGCTTATGTTAGGTTCGTGCATCGTTAGAGCGGTTTCATCCGAATGTGCCTGAGATTAAATATTTTTGGTGAAGAAATCTAAGGCACGCTACCAGCATTTGCAGTTTCCGGCCTCTGAAACTGCGCAGCTATGAAAATGAGCGCGCGGACGTCCGCGATCATAAATTTCTTAACGGCCGCCTGCGCATTTAGAGATGTTAATTTGTCGGAGATGAATAGGCACCAACTTGTATTTGTGGGCTGAAAAAAAGCCATGCAATAATACGATGTGTAAAGCAATATATTGGAAGAAGGAAATTGAAAGCATGGGTGGAAAAATAACCGTGTAAGACGAATTCCATAGAAACCTTTGTGTTTACTCTGTCATGACCGGTTCTTGGATCACATGAGGGGAGATATTTAAAAGTGGACGCTCTCTGTCAGGTTTCACTTTTATATAATTTCCTCAGAAAACATTCTCATAATAATGAGAACTATTGTTGAGTACAGTAAATATAAGCTGTTACCACCGAAGGAAAACTATTTGGAATTGGAGGCAGTTTATCTCCAGACATACAGGTAATGGGCCTCGCGCGCATAGCAACAAGGGTAGCATGAGAGATGCGCGAGGCCTGGTAAAGTCAGAGCAGCAGAACATGTGCACATTCAAGGTGAACGTACATATACAGAACGAAATTAAGTACTATGGAGAACAGCAAACGCAGGAGAAATACTTGCGCGCATGAAACAAGCAAATTAGAATGGAGACAGTAATTAACGGTCAACGATCGTCAAGTAGTATGCAGGCAACGTGGCCGAACATAAAAATAGTGAGTAATCATGACAAAGCTCACCTAGGCAAACAAGAGAAAGACTGTGCGGCATTGATGGAATATTACCTTCCTTAGCCATGTATCGAAAACAACCGATTGATTCATTAGAGCATTACTTTTCCAAGAGTCTTCGAAAACACAGGAAGAATAGTAATTGGCCTATAGTTTTCTACATTATTTCTATCACCTCCTTGAAGATAAGGGTTACTTTTGCATATTTCATTCATGCAGGAAAATTATATGATGTAAGGGAAATATATCCCTCACGCTGAATTGCTGCATCAAATAAAATTGAGAATTTCATATACACCGTAATACTAGGACGAATCCAATAATTTCTGTTTATGAATTTAGGCTCCCACTTGGAGCTTTCTGCGTGGCACTATAACGAACTGCTCCGAAAAACCGCTCCTTTGATCGCTCGTTGAGGCTCAAGTTTTAACGTCAACCGCATGCAACCCTGTGCACGCTTATGTTTTACACAAAAAATGAAACATTTACAGGAAGCCATTCCGAGCATAATACAAAATAATTAAGGAAAGAGCATGATGTAAATTTAGACTTTTTTTGTAGCTGCAGTAACTTGATACCAGCCGCAATTCTGTGGCGCAAATTGCGTGTTATTTGAAGACGACTCGCAAAAAAAGTGTGACTCGAATAAGCCCGACCGTTTTAGCTGATGTGCTGAAAAGACACGGAAGCTCTTTTACGCACAGTAACAATTCCGTGTGTTAAGATGCAGCTGGGTGCTTAAAATGAGCTCACAAGCAAACAGTTATATGCAGTTTTGCTGCCCTCAGAGGAAACATGTTAAAAAAAAGGCGATTGGATATGTGGTTTCCGGGGAGGTGCAGTTCTGCAGCCCTTTCATTCATGAGCTTAGAAATCGAAACATGCAGGCGTCAAACGCCTTTTATGCCTTCAAGCCCCAAGTGGCCAGTGATTGATCACGCAGTGAGAGTGCCCCTGAGCGAGGCTGCACTGGTGTAGAGGGGTGTTAAAGGACTGCTGCCCTTTTCATCTCTTCGCCACTGGGCAAGGCGAAAAGCCTATGTATTTTTTTCTTGTATCGCAGCAAACTATACCGATTTCTTTTTACAACGTCCACGAAACTGGACGTCATCGTTCTTCTCAAGGCCGGAAGGACGCTATCGATTTCTCTCTTGATGGAACGCAGTCAGCGGCGCTTATATAAGAGTTGCCCAGAAACGTATGCCGTTGCTATCAATGCAAGGCCCATTCGTTACGAAGGCGCCCTATTTCGGCACTGGCGCTGGCCAGCTGACGGCCTTACCCCGATTCGTATGCATGCCGCCGCGGTGGCTCAGTGGCTATGGTGCTCGGCTGCTGGCCCGAAAGACGTGGGTTCGATCCCTGCCGCGGCGGTTGAATTTCTTTGGAGGAGAAATTCAAGGCCCGTGTACTGTGCGATGTCAGTGCACGTTAAAGAACCCCAGGTGGTCGAAATTTCCGGAGCCCTCCACTACGGCGTCTCTCATAGCCTTAGTCGCTTTGGGACGTTAAACCCCATAAACCAACCAACCATGGAGAAAAGACTGAGCGGATTTGCTTCCGGGTGGCTCCAGCACTTCGCTGTCTAACAAGTTTAGGCACGAAAAGAAGTTGGGTTAGAGCGTTTTTCCCGAGGATTCTATACTTTCATCAGTGGTGCATTAATTGAGAGCTGGCGCATTGAGTGTTGGAATTTAGCCCACCTATGCGCGAAAAAAAAAACATGGTTGACCTAGTGCGTAACACAATGATCTTTTCTCGGATGATTGCATTAATGCAATGCCGTCTTGATTTGCCGTCATTTTTAGGCCTCCTAAAAAAATTATGGTCGGCTTATTCAAGCTTAGGAGAACGTCATTCAGGAAGTGTGACAGCCGTCACATTGTATAAGAGGAGGCTTGCTTGCCTTCACTTTCAACGCGGCCTAATGAAATTATGAGGAATTTAGAGTTGCAAGGAACGTATTCTTTACGGCCGAGTCTCGCCTTCTTTATCTATTTGGCAGAGAAGTTTCCCTTCTTTTAAAGGGCGCCAAAATATTCAAGAAGGAAACAGATAGGTGACAAATGTGGGGGTTTCCGAGCGCCAAAGCGAAATGAGAACGCGGCTTAGAACTGAAATAGGCAGCCGAGCGTTGTCAGAAATTAGTTTTTCCTTAAGGCTATAATTAGAAAAATTGGATCGCAACAATCGAAGAGCCTGCATTGCCTACTTAGTTCATAAGAAACTCCTGACAACTATCGCAACGCAATTTTCACTTACAACTTACATAAGGCAACAAACACCCGACACACCACCGCGGTGGCGCAGTGGTTATGGTGCTCGGCTGCTGATACGAAATACGCGGTTCGATCTCATCCGCGGCGACCGCATTTTGATGGAAGCGAAATGGCAGATCCCAGGGTACTTTGCGACGTCAGTAAACGCGTTAGAGAAACCCAGGTGGCTGAAATTATCCGAAGCCTTCCACTACGACGTCCCTCTTAGCCTGAGTGGCCTTGGGACCTTTAAGCCGCATAAACCAAACCAAATTACCACATACGATCCACCAAAGCGCAGCCATATAGCTACAGGAAGCCCATACAGCTTGCATAGAAACTTCGTAGTGACAGAAAAATTATTTCTGGTCCGTGGATCCATCCAGGGCAACTGCAGCACCGGTATAGCAACATACTAACTGAGCTAACCGTGGCTTCTGAAATATTGTAAGGCGAGAGATAATTGATCGAGAGTTCGAAGTGGGAAATGTGTCGGTCCAATGTTTAAGGAAATCCCCTATCATAGAGTTCATTTTTATTAACGAAGTAATTAATGCTTAGCATCCACCCCTGCTACGGCTAGAATGAAAAACTCGAGTGCTTCTCCAGAAATATTGTAGTTGGAACTGGTTACAAAGAGCAGGAAAAGAGTTAATTACCCTAGGAACCTGTGCCATACTTTAATCCAATAAAGTACATCGATTGCTTTCTTCTCCTACCTTCTTGTTTCAGGCACATAAATTCCTGCTACGCATCTGATAGATTCCGAGACTCTCCTGAGAGTATAAGAGAGAAATAAAGCATCCCAAAGGAACATAAACGATGTTTTCCATTGTTTTTTTTTTAGGAAACGCAAACATTGAACCGTGACAGTGCCCTTCACGAAAGCGGCGGGCTAATAAGCTCGAAGGCCCTTGATGCGTAATCGCAAGGAAAAGTTTCGCCTCAGTAAGTTCGGAACCGTCTATCGATTTTCGTGTTTCTTCAATACGAAATTTCAGAGAAAAGGTTTGGGCCGCATTAGATTAAGGGCCGCCGTTAGCCTCGTAAAGCATTTGTACTTGATACAAACAGCTATAAAAGAGAAGGTCATTGCGTAGAGACAAAGATCGTCTCGAGTTCGTGCGTTGCGAACAGGCGGAAACGCCGAATTGCTGCGATAAATTTGCGAGGGACCGCGTTTAGTGGCACACAAGGCTTTAGTGCGGGGTCATGCGGGGATACGTGCTCCACAAAGCATTCTGAAATGCTCGCCGCCCTGTCGGTTTCTACAGTGCTCAGTCACACAGTGATAAATGTGTCTTTAGAAAGTATTTAACTTCACCGACACAGAGGACCTGGCCACGATTTGTAAATAAACACAGAACATCTCGTGGGGCGGATTGCATAGCCAAGTACGAACTGAGTTGTGTGGCTATGCTATTCAAACATGCATCTTTGTGTGCCTGTGTGTTCTCAGAAATTGTAGTTAAAGAAATGGAATGGTGCTTCGAATTCAATCTGTTCTTGCGGACGACAGGTATGTACACGCCTTTCATGAAAATCATGGCGCTGAAGACGAATTGCCCTTCGTTCAATGTACGCGCTACTTTGTAAGCACGGCAGAACATACAACATCGGCTTGAAAAGGGATCAGCGCTCCCCTTTTCTTGCTGTAACATAAGCTGTGCGTTATTGTAACAAATATGAACTCTTTAACGTAGCACTGACAGAAGTCTTACGAGTAAAGAGAGCTCAAGGTAAACGCTGAGTTTAACCGCCATTGGGTTTTAATGAATATATCTCCTATTATTTTTTCGCAAGGTGATACAGCAGACTCCAGAAAAGCTGATGCGTACTGAGCCAACGGCAAAACACAAAGCGGGAAACAAAGATCGCAACCCGGAATGGACTGGTGCATTTTAAAACTAGTTTCCTCTACGGGTCACAACATTGCATGCAGAGCTGTCCTCATATTTCTGGCAAAGCGTTTTGTCAACTAACCAACGGGATTAGAAATTCCGCGGACGTTGCTTTTGCGCACACCCAGCGAGCCACAAAAATGCGCGTGCTACTTTAGAAATGTTCTATGGAGTAATTTCAGCCACCTGCCATTCTACGCATTCATATCGTAGAGTACACTTTTGCCTTTCGTTTCGCCTGCATCTAAACGCGGCACCCGAGATTCCTAACCAAGTTGCCCCCACCGCACGATTTAGAGATGACTTCATTCGATTAAACCAAACGATTAGCGCTGAGGATTTCGCGCACAAAGTCCGCATGCGTGGTTCACGGCTGCGGGTGGTTGTGCGACTGTTGCCGTTTGGGTCTCCTAAATATCTCTTCTAAGCTTGCGCTTCGTGTTGTAAGAAAGAATCACTGCGCTCTAAATCTTCAGTGCACGAAAATGCGCAATCATGGTGCTGTCCGTTATTGCAAGTGTTGTATAACTTGTTTCCCGTTATTCGTAATGATTCAAGCAGAACGGAAAAACAAACAGGAAAGCTCAATGAGACAATCATAAAACTTTTATCTTAGTTCACCAAAGCTGAGTCCTTCGTATCGATCAATGTTTACAATTCTCCTCTTAATAAACGTTTTTTCCTTCCTTCCTTCCTTCCTTCCTTCCTTCCTTCCTTCCTTCCTTCCTTCCTTCCTTCCTTCCTTCCTTCCTTCCTTCCTTCCTTCCTTCCTTCCTTCCTTCCTTCCTTCCTTCCTTCCTTCCTTCCTTCCTTCCTTCCTTCCTTCCTTCCTTCCTTCATTAATTCATTCGTTCATTCATTCATTCATCCCTTCATTCCTTCCTTTTACGCTGGTTGCGTTTCTTCATTTTTATTGTTTATAGTGCCAATAGTATTCGAGAAGGCACAAGCAATATTATCTACAGGATTGTAGAGAGTGGTCAATAATTCACGAACGGTGTACGCACTTCCGTCGGTCCGCATCCCTAATCGATCATGCAACGCCAACGTTGAGCGGACAATTATGTTTACATTTATTTTTTCATGCGCACTTTGCTGGGGGGTTTCCTAATCATTGTGTGGAGAAGCCTTTCACTTGTCGCATATTGTATACAAATTCTGTGCGCCAGCAGGCTCATCATCAGCAAACATAGCCGATTATTGCAACCTACCGGAAACTGCTGCGTCAAAATATCCTACAGAAATTTCGTAGCAATCAGAGAGTTTTCATGTTTCACAAAGCAATAGGGGATCATTTGCTGTTTCTTTCGTAGAAGACATTGCAAATATGTTTGATTTTTGTTCTCTGAATTTTTTTTTATCAGTGCTCAATGAGAATAACTTTTTGTGCACCCAATCGAAGATATAGAGTTAAAATGCTTGCCATGCGTATAAATGAGGAGATTAATTGAAGGAGAGGAGAGTTTTGTTAGTAAAAATAAATATAAGATTTGTCGCGAACATAAGACTCTTTTTGTTTGTTCCTTAGAAGCAACTCTGCAGCATAACCTCTACGCACGAATGAAGTGCTGCAAGCAACTAAATTTTAGTTATAAGAATATCAGTACCAGCCAGCCCGTCAAAAACTCAGCTGTAACTTTAGAGAGTTGATTTCATGCAGTCTCAGGTATTTGTTGCGGCGGAGTCGACTTGCGTTCTGTTTTTAAGTAATCGGCGATTAGATAAAGTGTCCAAAGTCCTGTAGAAGCTCGAGTATTTTGAAAAAACATTCGAAGCATTGTCAACTTGACTTCAAGTGGGAGAAGTAACTGTCCGTGATCGGCAGCGTCAGGAAGAAATTTATTACAATACACGAGTCAGGAAAGCGGCCATGTTGTGTTACGAACTTATTTCTCGAAAGACATGTGATATTCTAACCTAGCCAACCGCCCAGATGGATCTTTTAGGCTGGCCAGCCAGCATAACGAGTGGTGATCGCTGACAACGCGAAAGGGTCTTCCGTAAAGGTATGGGCGGAACTTACTGATGGCCCAGACTACCGCAAGACATTCTTTCTCAGTCGTTGAATAGTTGCATTCCGATCGCGAAAGTGTACGGCTTGCGTAAGCGATGACTCGTTCGGCGCCATCCTGCCACTGTACCAGGACCGCCCCAAGGCCTACGTTGCTAGCATCAGTGTGTATGTCGGTTGCTGCGGCGTCACCGAAATGGGCGAGTATCGGTGGACGTTGCAGGCGTTGTCGGAGCTCCACGAAAGCATCCTCTTGGTCGCTTCCCCACAAGAAGGGTGTGTCGTCTCTGGTCAGCACTGTTAAGGGTTCAGCTATTTTGGAAAAATCTTCGACGAATCGTCGATAGTAAGAGCACAGTTCCAAAAAACGTCGAAGAGTCTTTTTGTCAGTGGGACGCGGGAAACTGGAGACAGCAGCGGTCTTGTCGGGATCTGGGAGAACACCGCGCGCGCTGACAACATGACCGAGGAAACGAAGCTCCTCAAAACCGAAATAGCATTTCTCATGCTTGATGGTAAGTTGCGGACAATATTATATCGGTCCCAAGTAGGAATCTTCTTGTTCCGAAGTATTTAAGTCGGCGGAAGCTTTAAAGGAGGAAAGTGCCTATTTCTCTATGGGCCCTCATGGGAGGTGTCTTGGTGATTGGCTGGTTTTTAAGAAAGAACTTACAGCCTTTTTTATATTTTGTCGTTATTATCGGGAACTAAAAGATCAGGCTCGTAGCCAAACTGTCCTGAGTTCAAGAATTTGTCCGCAAACCCGTCGTTCACAAAACAAATCTATTACTTCTCCCGTTATTTCGCGTAGCTGGATGACGACAACGCGAGACATTTTTTTTTTTACGCAAGGTGTTTGGAAAACTGATAAGAAATCCTGCCCAAGCGGCTTTCATTGTTTGTTTTTGCAGTTTCGTACTTATGCCGTCGCTGTACGACTTTGTTTCTGCAATAATGCGTTCGTTTCTTTCGGCGACTTTGAGTGACGAATGGAGACTCTCTGTAGCTTCAGAATTACGTCTTAAACAATGAAGCTCTTCCTTATACGCGAATGCAAGCGCGTTGTACTGTACATACGTACCACTACGGCCTGTATTATCTGAATTTCGTGTCAGGCGCCTGAATAAACTCACGCAGTGCATCCTTGACGTTAGTGTAGCGTATGCAATTAGAAGAGAGATGGAAGAAACGAGGCTTACAAATTTTTTTTAGGCAGTCTATAGACTTCTGTCTAAAAGTCTATAGACTATATATAGACAAATTCTAGAGAACAGTGTGTAGGCAATACAAATGGTACAGTCAGTCTATAGACAATCTATAGTTTAATGGCAATACACTTTAATAGAATTTTGTCTATCGACAGCATATAGACTATGAATGGTCAGAAAAAAATATCTACAGGAAGGCAATAGACTCTATAACAAGTCTATAGACTGTCTATAGACGATTTCTACAACTGGTAGGACAGCCGTCGTCTCACAACAGGCGACAGCCAGCGAATAATGCATTCCCCCCCTTCCTATCCTCACCTCCGATCTCCGCTTCGCCGCCCTTTTTGCAGCTGTGTCTGTAAATCTAGCTTATCGGCCTCTGCACAGCACTGCATTCACTCGCGTATATACCAACGGGTCTTTTTCAACACCACCATTTCATTGAGGACTTCAACATTTTATCTATTATGCAATCATTCATTTCAGTGCTATCATATTCCAATACTCCCTGATAATTGCAGTATGAAATGTTCAACAGGGTGAGAAATGAGACACTGGGAAATGTAAGCCTAAACATAAGTTGAAGGGTGTGTTTCAGGAAGCCTTGATAAAAGTATTTGACTAACTCTTTGCACTGCCTTCAGCGTATTAAGATAGCAACTTTTTTCGTAAGTGATAGGATTGCCGAAAAGCCTACAAAAATCCCCTGGCAGTTCTTGTGAAGTTAGGCGTATTTGGAAGAATCAAATTGTAAGAACCTTTCCTTTCATTTATTATTTTGATGAGAGCAACAAGTTATATATAAATTCAATACTCATCATCATAAACAAGTTTCATAGGCCCGAGCAAGGACTTTTAAAATGCCTTTAGCCGAATGGTAGAGCATTTTTGAGAGAGAAAATCACATGTTGCAGTTAATAATGCCTTCATAAATTTGGCATAACATTGAAGTTCCTGTTGTAAGTAGGATTAGAGCAATCTTAATTAATAGAAAATGGTCATACAACGGAAAAGTTCAGGAAATCTCAAGTTCTTTCCACCCTAACTTCCAGAAGCGAGAGCGCTTTCTTCCTTCTGCAGACCGATGCGCAAGAAGTACTGAAGCAACGAAACCGCAGCCTCTTGCTTCTCTTGATATTCATCCTGCTTTTTTCGGGCTCTGCGAATGACAAATCTGCAAACCGCAGCCTTTTGCTTCCCTTGATATTCATCCTGCCTTTTTCGTGCTCTGCGAATGACAAATCTGGAAGCTGGTGATTTGCGCGACATTTGGAAATGGGACAAGCTCCGAGCTAAGTATCGATATGTCAACTCTGGGAAGCTATGAGCAGACCTGATTTGACATGGAATGCATTACTCAGAAAGCATCTTCGCATAAATATGGCAAAAAAAGCGCTAAGCCTAGCTGTGAAACTCTGAAGATGGGGTATGGAGCACTTTAGTCTAACAGACCACGGCACTCAGGCGTCGCTCACTCGGCCACTGAGAAAGAAAAAAGGGACGAAAAGTACATGGCACGGTGATGGAAAATTCTGATTCGGCCGCAAAGGGGAGGGCAGGGAATGTTGCGCTTCGGTTCTCAATCACTTCAGTTGAGTGCAGTCTCTCTGGGGTTTGCTCTTGCCCCTGTTTTTGAACTGGAACTGAATAAGAAACGTGATAAGGAAAAGGTAACGTACAGTCGCCTACAAAACGTTAGGGAACACCGTTGTGCAGAAAAAAAAAATACTTGAGTGCCCTTAAGACAGCCTGCCTAAAGTGCAAGCGAGTGTAAGGGGGGCCTGAATGATAGATTCGGTGGTATTAATCCCAGGCGCTGGTTGGCCATACAGTCGTGCAAATTTTTTTTGTCCAGCTCAAGCTTGCAATAAAAGTTTTCTGCCTGCTTTACTTACACAAAAAGCCTCACAATCACTGAACCTTGTAATTTTTGCCCCGCTTAAACCAAATGCGCACGGTTTGTGAATCTCCAATTAATTGGAGGATCATTGCTTAGGGTTTGTGACCCCACTTTCTTCGGGCCAAAAACACCTAAGCCAAGGCATCTTTTGTCAAACATGCCTTATAACTAAACGGTCATTATTACCATCAGAGTTGGCGAGTCTCTCCTGCAGCCGAATGTCATGAAATGGTTGGAAATTCAGCGACGCTTTTTCTGCCGGCTCAGTGAGGACCGCGCTTAGTTTCAGCACCTTTACTTGTATGAACCGTAACAAGGAGAGAGTTGGGAAAAAATAAATGACCAACGAAAAACGAACTCAGGAAGGAAGGAAGGAAGAAAGGAAGGAACGAATTTACAAAGAGAGAAAAAGAGGAAAGAAGAGAGAACGAAGGAAGAACGAGGAAGGAAAGAAAGGAATACAGAAAGAAAGAAGGAAAGAAAGAAAGAGAGAGAGAAAAAGAGAAAGTAAGAGAAATAAATAAATGACGAAAGATAGAAAAATAAAGAAAGAAGGAAAGTTTCGTTTGGTTTATGGGGTTTAACGTACCAAAGCGACTAAGGCTATTAGAGACGCCGTAGTGGAGGGCTCCGGAAATTTCGACCACCTGGGGTTCTTTAACGTGCACTGACATCGCACAGTACACGGGCCTCTAGAATTTCTCCTCCAAAGAAATTCTAGCCGCCGCGGCCGGGATCGAACCCGCGTCTTTCGGGTCAGCAGCCGAGCACCATAACCGCTGAGCCACCGCGGCGGCAGAAAGAAGGAAAGAAAGAATAAGAGAAAAGAAGGGAGTAAGAAAGAGGGAAAGAATGAAAGAAATAAAGAGGGAAAGGAAGACAGAACAAAGAAACACGAAATGAAGACAGAGAGAAAGACAGAAATAATAAAAGAAAGAACGAAATAAAGAAAAAGAAAAAGGAAGACAAAGAAGAATGGAAAAGAGAAAGAAACAGGGAACGAATAAAAGAAAAACTTGAAAGAGAGAAAGGATGATAGAATGAAAAGAGATGAAGAAAGTAGGGCAGAAAAACGAGAGAAAGATTAAACGAAATAACGAAAGAGAGAGAAAAAATAAAAATAAAGAAATCAAGAGAGAATGGAAGGTTAAAGCAGAAAGAAGCAGAGGGAAACGAAGCAGCAAAAGATAGAAGCAAAGAAAGAAAAACGAGAAAGGAAAAGAAAAAGCATTAAAGGAAAACAAACAAAGAAGGAAGGAGAGAGTTGAGATTCCTCTCTTAAGATCTCGTAGAGGGAAATTTTAGAGATGATTGTTGCAGGATGCTTGCCGTCTTGCAGATTCAAATTGCTCAATCACATTGCAAGAGAACACTTCTGGAGAGGTTAACTTTTTATAAAAATTAAAGGCACAAAGGAAGATAAAAGCAAGGAGGAAACATATTTACACTTGACTGACTCGACGTGACGAAACCAGCCCTCGGTCCTGCCGAAACAGCTGGTTTTCCCCGCCCTCGGTGGGGAAAATAACCAATCAGGTACTGCACAAACATCCAACCAATAACTTATTGGGGAAAGGAAAACATCACGAATTAACAATTCGGAAAGGATAACACAACCAATCAATGATTGGGGAAAGAAGGTAACTCATCGCGACACCGTACACATATGTACACTTTCTACCATCACGATTTGAGAATTACGCTTTCCTGCTGCGAGCTTCGCGAACACTCTCACTTTCCCAACGTCTGGTCGACCCAAGTTCGCGGAAAGTCAATTCAACCCATCTGTTAAAGGGCCACTGACCAGGGTCCGGACATTTTTGAAAAACAAGCCCACTGCATAGATGAGGCATCGAAGATAACCTCTGCAAAATACTAGAGCCATGCGCGCCCCGAAAAGCTGCGAAAATTCAAATCAAAGCCCGCTCGTTCTTTCCTTCAACAAAAACGGCCCGCCCCACTACTCTGAACCCCGTTGACGTCATGGGGGGTTACTTTCGCTAAAGGCACTCCATTGGTGCATCGTTCTGACTGACGGTAGAAGGTTGGGCGTAGCCTTGGCGTCGCGTCGTCTGCACAACGCTTTCCGCAGCGCCTTCTGTTCTGGCTCATGCCTACAAACCCGCATGAAGGAACAAAAAAAAATAACTGCGGAGGGAGCGTGCGGCGACAGCCTTGAACCCTAGCCATAAAAAGTAAAAAATAGTAAAATTGACGGAGTTGGTTCGCGCCCTCGCTGTGATCACGTAACGTGACGCTCTGCGTGCGCGCTCCCTTCTCAGTTTTTTTCTTCTATGCAAGCCCCCCAAAACAAGGTTTAATTACTAGTGCAGCAGAGCCTTTCCCTCGCTCGCCCACTTGACCGCTCCGCACAGACACCGCTTATCCTTCATGCATCTTGCGTACGCCTTGACTCCAATGAGCGACATGGGCTTCGGAGCGGAGAAAAGACACAAACACACAGAACACAAACACACATGTAGAAAAGCAAACGGGCGGTTGCCGGGCCCGCACTTCGCCGTGTGTTTCGAACAGAACCGACTTCCGCCCCTCCGCTCGTGAAGCGGTGGGGAGGCCTAAAAAAATGAAAAGGTGGCTCGCTAACTGGGAATGACAAACAGATGTATGAAAGGATGCGCTCGCTAACAAGTCTAGGTGGTCGAGCCGATCGCGCCTCTCGATCGTTCAGCGTGCGCCCCCTCCCCTCCCCTCGAACAGACCCAGCAGCAAAAACCAAGAAAAAAATTCTATTGAAGTCGAAGCCATGACGTAGCCCTGTGACGCACTCCACAGACCCCACGCCTCCGGCTTACATCGGAGAAAGAAGGGGTGATTTTGCCTTGCCGAGCCTACTCGACGAGGAGCGGGAGAGAAAAATTTCGAGGAGGCAACGGAAGGAGAGCAGGCTCGCTCAAAGAGAGGTAGAGAGTGTTTGGTACCCGAGGATGGGCAGGGGCCCTTTAAGCATCGTCGCTCCTCATGCTTGCAGCTAGCGTGGCAATATCCTGTTGACCGCGCATCAAGCTCTCAATGCACGCCGCTGCAGACATGGGACCAAAGCCACGCACTGTGACGCGGGTCCGCCTAGCCGTAAACACGTGCACACAGGGTGCGACCTAATAACTCCGTCCCTGATGGGAGTTTGACCGTTCCCGTAATCCTCCGCTATACGGCGCCCCCCCGTGTCCCGCTGGGTTGGCTCATCCCCTTCTGTGCGATTGCGCGGACGGCCGGCCCAAGAGAAAGAAAGTAATGGGCATTCCACTAACGCGAACCGGATGCGGCAAAACAAAGTACAGCACCGCGAACTTCACTGAGGGAAAGGAAGAAATTGAGAGATAAAGGAAACACAGACGCGAGGGAAACAAGGAACGAAAGAAGAAAAAAAAACGTGCGTGACACATAATTAGCGATTGGCGGTTGCGCTAGAGCCCATATCATAGCCTGATACTCTAATTTGAAGCTTCTCTGTTGAGCTGGGATCCTGTGGTGCGGAAAGGAACGTGACCCGGCCAGAGCGGCCTTTGTTTCTCGACGTCATTTATCACGCTGTCCGTTGGCCACAGATGCGGATATCGAGGGAAGAAAAAAAGGAGTGCTACGGCCCCTGTTACAAGCCTTCCTCTGCTGCATGGCATAAGAAGCGGTCACGAGCCCGTCACCAACCATTCTTGTGCGCGCAATGCTTCGATAGTGTTCGGGTCCCCATTCACTGGCGACATTTATCTGCCCCGTTCGCGCAGGAAAAACGCGACACTATTCACTGAAAAGAACTGCCTCTACCCTATACCTTCTGCGGTGAGCTGATGCATAGTTACCGAGAAGTTTTAGGACGAAACGTCACCTGCATTACGCAGCTCCGCATTATGGTCACACTTAGATTGCGAAGCAGTTCAAAATGCTTCCATGCACCACCACGAAATGAACACACTCAGAATGAAACTTTAATTGCGTTTAGACTGCCATTTGCATCTGTGCCTATTTTTTGTCGCGTTTAAAAAAATAAGCACAGGGCAAGAATATATCCTGTTGGCCTTAATATATCCTGTTAGGAAAAACTACAGAGGAAAACCGGGAGGCTCCACTCCTTTGTGAATATCAAGTGCTGCGAGCAGTGAAACGATCCAATGCTGCAGGTGTATCGAGGCGCGTTGTGCAGCACTGTTATCGATATGGGAATGAATGTACAATCAGCACTTTCGTTGCAGACTAGCTTTTTCTAGGTTGACAGTATACATTTTAGCTTATGGTCGCACTCATCAAGCAGTGGGCGAGGCTCAGGGGATACTTTCGGCCACCTGTTGACATATTATATCGGGTGACATGCAGTGACACATTAAATATTACCAGCCGATAGAAACTTTTCGAAGGCTCTCCGCTGCGGCAGCACTTTCTCTCTTACTTCTTTCGCTCCGTATACAGTGCGACGCCTGCAAGTTAAAGGTGCACTGATGAGGAATCTGAACTCGTCTTTTCACCGAGGGAAGTTGATCTAGACATTCCGTGCATTCTTAGAAACTTAAAATTATTGTCCTGTGCGGCCAATTTCCATGATTTAAATCGGACTGAACTTCCTGGCTCCCGCCTTTTTTTGAACCCATCCGCACACGGCAAGAGGAGTCATTTAACGTGTGGAGAAGCTTTCAGGCAGTCGCGTGGCAGTTTTGCTTTTGCTTTTATTTTTTTACGTTTCTGTGAACATATAAATCCAGTCAATGGCTACATAGCCGCAAATTAGGCCCCGGGAATAGAAATACGCGTGGAATCTTTGCTTTCGCCGATCTCTACGTATCACTCCGCCTATGGCAGAGCGGCAAGCCGCCACGGTACTGGTTGAAAGATTGGTTGACTCCTCCTACCATCAGCGGTTGAGTTAAAAAAAAAAGACGTGAACCGGGACGTTTAATCCGATTTAAATTATGGAAATCGGTCGCACCGGACAATAATTCGCAGTTTCTGAGAATTCTTGGTACGTGTAGATTGAGTTCCCGCGGTAAAATGAAGAGTCCAGATTCCTCTTCAGTGCACCTTCAGGAAACCCCAGGTGCATGAATTTATTTGGGGCCCTCCTATATGCATCTCTTTCACTCTCTTTCTCTTTAAGCCCCCATTTTATCGGTTCTCTAACCGAGCGGTTAAGGTGTCCTTCCAAAAGAGGGACAATTAGTGCTGCCTTTGTTTTCCTCAAAAACAATTTTCAAAGCGCCACTTGTTGATATTACTGTGAAGTGATATTCCTGTGAAGTTGATATTACTGTGAAGCCTGTTCCCACTTCGAGTTATTGATCAATTCGCTCTCGCCCTACCATAAGCTTGCCGTCCCGGTTAGCTCAATTGGTAGAGCGACTGCTCCGGTGAAGCGGTGGTCCCGGGTTCGAACCCCGGACCAGGATGAATTTTTCTTTAACTACGAAGTTTCTGAGAAAGCTGTATAACTTTCCTTTGTAGCCGTATGGCTGCGCTTGGGTGGATGCCAATGAGTAATTACTCCCTTATTACTAATTTACTCCACCTTGGGGGATCCCCCTAAACATTTGACCAACCGGATTTTAGCCTCCTCCTTCATTCATAAACTGTCTCCTTTAATCAGTCTTACCACTTGAGTCGTCATGCTAAGTGCAAGATGAAAAAAATAAGACGTGAGTACAGTGGAATGTCAGGGCGAAAATATCTGGATATGGTCAGAGCCGATATAAAGTAACTACTCTGCCAAATATATTTTACTTCCAGTCCCAGTCGCTGTGGCCCAACGTTCATTCTTCAGCCGGTTCAGTGAGCGGTACTCCACCGAATTATAGGTGGTTATTATCTTAGCGGCGACCCCTGCAACCTCACAGAACAATCCCCGATTTGCAAGCGGAATACCGAAACTTTGCTAAAGGGAAGATTACCTTGCTGGCTGCGCGTATACTCTAAAGCGCAAAGAACATATCGTAAATCAAATACCCAGTTCGTGTACCTGGTCATCGAGAGAAGGTTGGGGATCAGTGTGCACCCACTGCCGACCGAGCATATTCTCTCCGGGTTCCTGATTTTTCCCCCAATGAGCTAGAATACTCAAAATATGCTCATAAAACATGCAGACATACTGTGACACCAAAAATTAGAACGTAGAAGTTTTTCATCTCAGGCTATGGACCTCAGCAATAAACAGGAAGTTAATCTCAGGCGATTCAACACAGACCTTTAATCAACGAAGTTAGACGCCGTGGACCCGGCATCTCACAATAAAGATAGCCAGTACTTCAGAAGGTAGGCGGACCTATACCGTATTGTGTGCGTCTGCCGAAAATAAAAATCGAAAATTGAACTAATGGCTTAGTCGACGAGGGAGGGATGGTAGGCGGCTGCATCCAGCTGAAACCTCGGGGACCAGGTGCAACTTTTTCACAGAGTTCAGACCTTCAGCGGCAGCCAGTGGAGTGCCGGACTTGGGACCGCAACCACATGCAACCACATCAAAAAATCTGCCGAAACTGTCAAGCATTTTAATTCATCACCACCAGTAGCGAGAGCGGGGGTGTGGATTGGCTTCAGCCAACGACGAAGAGCGGAAAATGCAAACATTGAATGCGGTCGTCATAGTATGACAGCCTTGCGCCCAGAAGGAAATTTCGCCCACGTGATAACCAAAGGGCACTTGTGTGCCGCAGGAGCGGTCTCAGTAATGTGGCCTCTATTATAGCGTGGTACAGTTAGACTCCGAGGGTTGCACTCTAAGGGATTCAGTGTTTCTGTGGAGTAGAGCAATATTAACCTGAGAAAAAGATGAAATACCACCACAGACCAAATGCAGGTCGGCCCCCTGTGGGGTCGATGCGGGAAGTTTACATCGGCGAGTCGGCACTACAACGAGCGGGCAGAGCAGTATTTCTTAGCGTTTAAAGGGGCTCTGAAGGGGCTCCCAATAAAGTTGCGGCATGCCTATGATGTTAAAGGACGCCTATGCACAAATATCCTCCAGGGAGAATTTTCTTAAAGCGTTTCGTAGAAGCTGATTTATCTCCCGTCAAAGTTTCAATTTACGCGTCTTCGCTCTCTCCTCTCGTCAGTTTGTGCACCCTGGCATGTCGGCGCCTCAGCTGCCCCCCCCCCCCCCCCCACCCCCCGGTCCCTCCGCCAGCTGCCGACACGCGCGGGAGGAGGGGGAGAGGGCGGAGCTTGCGACCGCGACCATGGGAGCTGCGTGACGTCAGAAAGAGGCGTCACGGCGAACCAATGGCCATCCTTCGCTGTTGACAGAGTGCGGCATGAAGCGCTGCGCGCAGATTCGGGCGAAAGCTCGTCACTACAGGTAGCCACGAGGCGCTCGAATTGTTAAAATTATATTGTAAATGATCGGTTAGCTTTTAGAGGTCCAGCACGCAGCATGAACACTCTGTGTCCTGTACTTTGCACGACACAAGCGTATTATTGGCAACCTTGAACACCCTTTTCAGAGACCTTTTAAGCATCGTTCGAAAAAAAAAAACGGCGGAACACTGCTAAAAGTGCCGTTGTAACCCTTGTACGGCGATACTAAAAGATGCGCAAGTTCCTCACGAGGGCAATGACCAGATAGCGTGGGAAATTATAGGCTACTTTTTTCATCGCAGCGGCTGGCAGCGAATACGTAAGGCCGCTTCAGTAGCATTACTCGGCTAATAAATAAGTGTTTTATGTAGAAACCTGTGGTGTCATGTTTAAGAAAATAATACAAAGGAAGCCCGACTACAGGATGAGAACTATGTAATGTGGTCTGTGTTCACAGCTTGAAATTAACCGCTTGTCTAGTCTGCTCTTTTGCTATTCTCTTTATCATTATCATGCTGCGCTGCAGGTTCTCAAAGGAATCGTTATCCTAGATACCGCAACTTGTATCACATAACGTTAATCCTATTTAATGTCTGGTTTTGCATTGGTAAGTGTTGTGGCCAATGAAGGCAACCAAACAGTTGGTGCACTCCGCTTGTGAGTTGAAAGCGGACGTTGTTTCATTCAAACGTCCATCAATGTCGCGCAAGGCCCAGACGCCAGTTTTCCTGGGAATTCACTGTGCCCAGTGCGATTGGGCATTATGAATGACTGACACTCGCAGATGACGGAGGTGCTGAAGGCGTACCCGAGCGACCGGTGCGTCGTATTCGACGACCTCGGCGAGGACAGCCTCAAGGCAAACCTTAGGATTCGAGGCCGCGCGTACAAATTTGAGTCATACGCGATGTTCCACGTCGTTGTGGACGTGTTGAATGCAACCAACCCGTAGCGGAAGCCTCACCGACAGTTGAGAAAATGCCAGCCACGGTGCCTTTGACGGCATGTACACAGAAATCGATCATTGTGCAGATTCGTCCAATAAATTACTCTTTTGATAAGCAAAAATATCATTTTTAACATTTAAGAAGACCCAGCTGGACAAGAAAGGCGAAGGAAGTGCATTTTGTATTTTGCCATGATCATAGCATTTCTGATTAGCGTTTCGAAGCGTCGAACTCAACCTTTCGGGCAGTGATATCGCGCTCATCAGACATGCATCATAAAAATGATATTCAATGATTGTACAAACTTGCCTTAACGACACCATCCACTCCATGAAAACCTTCATGAGTCACCAGACGGCGCAGTAGGACCGTTTACATCGCAGACGGTGCGATGTAAACGCTCCTTGGATGCTGCCGTCATACGACCTTGCCCCAATATCAGCTCCGTCAGTTGAATGGTGTCACTTCGCTTTCATATAGTATGGACCCGGCACTGAACGCCCATTTTTTGTAACCTCTACTGTCATTTTATTCGTCACTGAGTGGAATTAACAAAATTTTCGTCCTGGCTTGAAGCTGCTCCATGGCAACCTGTTCAGGAGCAACAGTCAGTGGTTTGGCGGCCATGAAATGGTGGGTGGCTGAAAATCAATGTATATATACTCTCCTGAAGCCCCATTCTTCTTAGCTTCAACTGCAAGAATCAAATCGCAGCTTAGTCGTCTTACGATAAACGATGAGTGAAATTCGTTATGTAAGCTTCTGCAATATCTTGTGACTCTCCATAACTCTTGCATTTACTCGCGGCGACGCTTCTAAATTCGTTCACCGCAAAACGCCGCAACGGTTTTGCAGACATTTGGTTGGAAAGGAAACGTGTAATGAAAGAGTAGATGAATTCATTTCTAATGGAGAACATGTGTGGACAAGCACGGTGATAGGCTGCCTATACTCTATTTCATACTTCAGGTGCAAGGCTGCCAAAGCTATCGCTTCTTGTTTGTGCTGCCTGCATCCGCGACCAAAATATAGTGCGTTCCTTGCGGTGAACGAAATATAAAAAATGCTTTGCCTGAAGGCAAAGCACACGTTTGTTATGACATTTTGTTATGAGCTTGATTAAATCCACTCTTATTGCTGATAACATGCTGTCGCTTTCTCGGGTCTTAGACCACAGAACAAGCGCGGAGTAACACTTCTTATTTTCTCGAGCGGACTACTTCTGTACCTTTCACAGCGTTGTACCTGGTGTATGAAACGGAGTACAAATGTGAGAGACGATGCCGAAAATGCCACACCATAAATGAATTCATTAATCAACTTTTTTATCACTGTTTGTGCCTAAGTTAGACACATGAACTCGGCTGCATTCCTTCACTTGTTTCTTGCAAGCATTGCCGGAAGGATCGTTTAAGGATGAAACGTAGCACTGCAACTGATGTCGCACAGATGTTCATAGAAATTACTACGCCGCTTTAAAAATGCCTGTAGGTACCGCAGTTTATACTGCAAGCTTATTTGCTAGCCTCCTGTGTTCTGTAGTTTTCTAAAAAGGATTACCATCCCCATTATAATCTTTTAAACTGAAAGCACACTGAAAACAAAATTGTTCGCCAACACTGCCTCTGTTCTACTTAAGAGCTTTAGATACGGGAGATTCAAGTGTTTACATCAGTGTGCTCACCAAACGCGAAGAAGACTAAATCGAAACAGCCGCTGTTTCCTTTCCAGAAACAACCATTCTAAGACACAAGCAGCGCCATCTACCTCATAGCACTACTAATTTGCAGCCACATTCAATATATCCAGTTTATTTCCTCGGTATATCAGCTAATAAATTTTACAAACGCGCACATCACAACATGACGAGTACATGGTATGATGAAGGAAACAGGCGAATTGTGCAGCGTGAGAATGGGCATTTTGCGTCCGCCAGCCGCGCTGATTTTCTCGTATATAGACTTTTATGCCCAGTTTGCACTGAAATAGTGTTCGTCGTGAAAGCACATACAGTCATCAGCCGCAATTCTACGAATTAGTGCGTGAGAGCACGACGTGTAGGTTGTTATTGCATAACACTGGCTTATGAAAGGTTTCCATTCTCCAGAAATGTCATATTTGCTATCACGTTACGCTAACCTATCAGTACCAGTATATAGCCTTAGTATTCCCTTCTGTTGTCCCTTTAACATAAAGCGATTTTAACGGCATAAACAAAAATTCCACACTTCTGTCCTGTGTTACAACTCATTACAACTGGTATCACTATTGCGCACCAGCCATTCTATCGCTGATATACCGCAGGGATAAACGTTCAATAATTTATTTCGTTTATTTTCCGGTAAGGGTCAAATGACAGGACGCCGCGCAACTGCGTGCGAGTGATGTTGGCCGCTCCAGTATGTCAGGGTCTTGAGTCGCGCAGCATGTGGTCCTGAATGTTACAGCCGCAGATGTCTGGCTCACAGAATCTCAATGGCCCATCCACGTTTCCATGTGGCCGTCTCTTTCTCTGGACCGTGTAGAATTTGATGCACAAGAACAGGCCATCAACTTCACCGTGCCAGACACCTTTCCTTAAAGTGGCTTCGAAGAAAAGAGTTGCTGCAGTGCTGCAAATCTAAAATTGAAAAAAGGAAAACGCAGAATGCGCAAGGGTTTATTTCCAAGCAATGGGAATATCCTCCCCTAAGCTCATCCCTGAAGTGTGATGCGTAAGCTAGAACAGCCACAGTCACGAACAAGAGTGGATGCCGAGAAGCAAACACTACGTGAAGTAATATGCTTCTTAGAACTACTGATCTCTTATAAGAACATTGCTGGTCAAATGTTTAGGCGAATCCCCCAAGGTGGAGTAGATTTGTAATAAGGGAGTAATTACTCATTGGCATCCACCCAAGCGCAGCCATACGGCTACAAAGGAAAGCTATACAGCTTTCTCAGAAACTTCGTAGTTTGTAATAAGGGAGCAATTACTCATTGGCATCCACCCAAGCGCAGCCATACGGCTACAAAGGAAAGCTATACAGCTTTCTCAGAAACTTCGTAGAAACTTGGGTGGATGCCAATGAGTAATTACTCCCTTATTACAAATCTACTCCACCTTGGGGGATTCCCCTAAACATTTGACCAACACTCTTCCCACTTCGAGTTACTGATCAATTCGCTCTCGCCCTACCATAAGCTTGCCGTCCCGGTTAGCTCAATTGGTAGAGCGACTGCTCCGGTGTGGCGGCGGTTCCGGGTTCGAACCCCGGACCAGGACGAATTTTTCTTTAACTACGAAGTTTCTGAGAAAGCTGTATAGCTTTCCTTTGTAGCCGTATGGCTGCGCTCGGGTGGATGCCAATGAGTAATTACTCCCTTATTATAAGAACATTGCATAGACACAATAAGGCGGAGCTCCTCAATGGAAAACTTATCATTTGCTCATTGCCTGTCGTAACAACACAGTATGAAAATTAACACTAGTGAGATTGCTGCATCTGTGCAGGCCTTCAACTACACCACCATCAGGCACCTCCCTCGATCGGCTTTCACGGTGTCAATCCTGAAAATAAAAATAAATCTATCGACGCCACCTGCACTGTTCACAAAGAAAAGTGCCGACGTCAAAAGAAAATTTCACGAACGGATCCCTGAGTCAAGGCTCGACCGCCCTCCACTTCTTAACAGTGGTCATAAGCCCTTGGTGGTCATGACGTCACGAGCTTGAATTGAGTGACGGGTAGAAAATGCTCCCTTTTTAATACATTTTCATTCGGCAGTGGACACGTTTCATGCGAAACTAACAGCCAGAAGCCGTCTACGGGCCCGTGTACTGTGCGATGTCAGTGCACGTTAAAGAACCCCAGGTGGTCGAAATTTCCGGAGCCCTCCACTACGGCGTCTCTCATAGCCTTAGTCGCTTTGGGACGTTAAACCCCATAAACCAACCAACCAACCAACCGCCTACGGACAAGACAAAAATGAGGGATGTCCAATATTCTTCAAACTCGTGTTTGCAGAAAAACAAAAGTGGTCTATTGTGGAAGTTTTCACAGAACGATTTCACACCATAGAGCTATAAGATAATTTGTCTACACATACATTGAGCCATGAACGACTAGACATTCTATTGCAGCACCACACAGGAGAAGCTGAGCGCGGTTGAGGTCGTGTCCAGCTTTGTCAGAAAACAATTGTGAATATTGAATATTTGTAAGATACTGTTATGGAAATATATAAGATGTGGTTCATGGTTTTGATATGTAAGAAAACCTTTATTTTAACGTGTTTCCACTCAGCGATTATGGCGCTCGGTTGCTGACCCGAAAGACGCGGGGTCCCGGCCGCCGGGTCTAATTTCGATGGAGGTGAAATTTTAGACGCCCATATACTGTGCGATGTCAGTGCACGTTTAAGAACCTCAGGAGGTCGAAATTTCCGAAACCTTTCCCTACTGCATCCCTCACAGCCCGAATAGCTTTGGTACGTTAAACCCGCATAAACCATAAACCATCAATCGCATCGTTGAGTAGACTGCTATACAAAACCAATGCGGAACACTTTTGACGATAGCAATAACGTTAATAGCAAAAAACTTTCAAGACTGCCGTCGTGTGGTCTGCCGATATATTGATTGTTATGCTTAAATCTTACATAACATGAAAAAGTTACTTTCATGAACTGTTTTTCGCTTAAAAATGCTTTTGTCTAGAATTCTTCAGTATGGTCCATCGGGAAGTGAAAGTTAATGTGCGCGATTTTTTTTATTCCTGAAAAACACCCACTATTAGCTGTTGCCAGCACTCGTTGCTCCTGCCAGGGTGGGTTCCATTTTCCCCTCGTGAAGCAGCATAAACTATCTCTGTTTTGGTTGTCACCATTAAAGAAGCCCTGCACATCTAAATAAAATCGAGCATGTGCCATCTTTTTTGTGTTTTTCGCGGTTGACGCTTCTCTCATCGAATGACAGCATTGCGAAAACGATGTCCGAAGCCACTGATGGATAGAGCACGCACATTTCGCAACAAACCATTAAGTTCAGCAGACGTGTCTGTTGAAGTATCCGTTAACCAGCACTAGCCGCACACCACGTTCGAAGTGTTTAGGTAAAGCAAGCATAGTGCCTCTGTATGGCACGGTCACACTACGCATTGCACCATGGCCTTTGGATGGTACGCGTAGCAATCCAAGTAGCGGAAAAAAATACAGATGTTCGTTTATTGGAGTTTAACGTCCCAAAGTGACTCAGGCTGGATGAGTAGCTTGACAAACATCAGTGCGTGCCGTTAAAAGGGTCATTGTCAGTGAGCGTGTGAATGCACGGAATCTATTAGAACGTGCAGCGCCTTAAAAAGATCGCATGAATTGGAAAATGGAGTGTTGGTAATTGCTTACTTGACCTTACGATCAGAAGGCGTTATTTAATGCGACCGACGACCACGACATGTCATGGGGCCTGGCTATGGGAAGTGATCGTTAAAGGTAAGCAAAAGACAGTGATGTTGTCCTCAACAATTGCCGCACCGTTGCTGTGCAGACTGGGCAGGTTGACACGCTCATCAGAGAGAGGGCGTCAAGTAACAGGAGTCAGTTAGGGTCATGTTCCTTATCCAAACCGCTAAGAGATTTCTGCGAGCGCCACGCACAAAAGTAATCGCGAATACGTATATATGATCCATAAAACTCAGAATATGCACTCCCAAGATTTCACAAAATATGCAAATGCCTGAAAGCTTACTTTTGTTTCGGTACCAATGGCTTCTGTATTGGCTGGGTTCCTTTTTTTTGCCCGCAATTTGCGCCTCGGAAACTCCTGTGTGCAACAAGAGTTTTTACAACTCTATTTCCGCAAGCTGCACAGAGTATATGTCGCACTCCGGGCCATGTCGACTTCCTGGAGCTCTCAAATGCGCCTCGAACCTTTGGTAGAACGCTAGTTGAACTTTACAGAGAGAATAAAACTAGTAGAGCTATCAAAGGTAATAAGCGCAAGGTAACCGACATAAAGAAGTTTAATATGGAGAGACTCGAGCATGCTTTAAACAATGGAGGTAGCCTAAAAGCAGTGAAGAGGAAATTATGCATGGGTAAAAACCCGGTGTATGCATTGAGAGAAAGAAGGCAATGCCACTATCAATATCCATAAAATAGTTCAAATCGCCGGAGAGTTCTACACAAATCTATGTTTCGGTTTGGCGTCCCAAAGCAACTCAAGCTATGAGAAACGCCGTAGTGAAGGGCTCCGGAAATTTCGACCACCTGGAGGAATCGTACAGTACACTGGCCTCTAGAATTTCGCCTCCATCGAAATTCGACCGCTGCGGCCGGGGTCCAACACGCGTCTTTAAGATCACCAGCCGAGCACCATAACCACTGAGCCACCGCGGCGGCTACAGCAGCCGAAGAAATCGGAACGTTAATGAGAGTGACAGCAGGGCGCAGAAATCGGACATCCCGCCAGTAAAACAAGAGCAAGAAAAGAAAGTCTTAGAAGCGATAAAAAGGGTGAAAGCAGCTGGTAAGGATCAGATAACAGCATATTTGTTGAAGTGTGGAGGGGGGATTGCGCTAGAAAAACTAGCCACCCTGTGCACGCAATGCCTTGTGACCTCGAGCATACCAGAAGCTTGGAAGAATGCTAACAGTATCTTAATTCATAACAAAGTAGACGTCACGGACTTCAAAGATTACCGACCTATCAGTTTACTGTCCATTGCCTACAATGTATTTACTTAGGTAATCGCTAATACGGTCAGGACAACCGTAAACTTCAATTAACCACACAATCCGGCAAATTTTCGTAAAGCATTCTCAACAATTGACGACATTCACACTATGAATCAGGTAATAAAGAAACACGCAGAATATAACCGATCCCTATATATAGCCCTCATTGATTTCGAGAAAGCGTTTGACTCAGTGGAAACCTCAGCAGCCATGCAGGCATTACGGAATCGGGGTGTAGAAGAGTGTTATGTGCAAATATTGGAAGATGTTTACAACGCCTGCAGAGCTACCACAGTCCTCCATAAAGTCAAGAATAAAATTCCAATAAGGAAGGTTGTCAGAAAGGAAGACACAATCTCGCCAATGCTATTCGCCGCCTTTTCGTGGGAGTAATTCCGAGGCCTGAATTGGGAACAGTTGGGGATAAGAGTTAATGGAGAATACTTAAGTAATCAGAGATTCGCTGATGATATTGCCTTGCTAAGTCACTCAGGACATGAACTGCAAAGCATGCTTAAAGCATGCTTAGCAGGCAGTGCTGCTAGTGACTGCTGATTTGGATTATGAGAGGGAAATAATTAGAAGAATGGGATGGAGCCATAAGCAGGTTCTCTGAAATCATTAATAGCACTTTAGCAATATTACTCAAGAGAGACGCATACAACGCCTGTTATTTACCGGTACCCACCTGTGGGGCAGAAATGTGGAGGCTAACGAGGATGGTTCAGCTTAATTTAAGGACAATGCAGCGAACAATGGAAAGGAAAATGATAGGTGCAACGTTAAGAGATAAAAAGGGGGCGGAGTGGGTAAGGTAACAAACGTAGGCTAAAGACATCCTAGTCAAAATCGAGAGGAAGAAATGGGCTTGGGCAGTGCATGTAATGGGAAGGCAAGATGACCATTAGTCCTTGAGGGTAAGGAAGGAACGGAGTGGATTCCAAGAGAGTGCAAACGCAGAAGGGGGCGGAAGAGAGTTAGGTGAGTGGATGAGATTAAGAATTTTGAGGGAATAGGGCGGACGCAACTGGCAAAGGACAGGGTTAATGAATGGGGAGACATGGGAGAGACCTTTGCCCTGCAGTGGGCATAGTCTGGCTGATGATAAAGACGAAGTCGACTTCTAATACACCCAGACACGGCAGGCGTGCGGTAGCGAATTCAAGGGCACGTGACATGCAGGGAGACAGATCCTTTCACAGAATGCGCGCCAATATGTGCACAGTCTCATACTGGCTTACTGCACATGCGGGAGTAATTATGCATTGGCTGAGCGAGAAGTTGACATGCATGCATACCTTGGGTGTCCAGTCGGACCAGAAGCTTCCACTCAAAGGCGGCCACTACGTGGGGCTTTCATGGCAGCCAAGATCATGAAGCCCTAACCTGCTGCGTCGCCACACACGGGATTGATGACGCCGACTGCCCGTCCCTCGGAGTCTCCGCTGGCTGTATGGCTCCTCCTGTTCCGCATGGATGCGGGGACATGCTTCGCATATTTGGCCCAGGCGTCTGCAGAAAGATCGTTGGATGTTTCTGGCGTTGAGAATAATCGATGCTTCTTGAAATACCGCCGCACTCTGATGCTTTTCCATTGCCTGAAAACAACTGCCTGTGAGCAGGCAAAAGATGCTTGAACGTGTCAATGGCATACACATTCAATTGAATGTATGGAATGTGTTTTGTGCTCACCAATTGCACACATTAGCCAGCCTGGCTATGGGAATTGTAGTACTAAAGGAAGTTTATGAAAAGAAGGGGAGTTAATACACTTAAAATATTGGCACGGAACAGAAATCCCTATATATGTAGCCTCGTCGGCTACAGCACCAACCTTAATACATGGGGCTGGGGACCGCGCTAAGGTGGCTGCTCATAAAAATCGTCTGTGCACCTCCATAGTATGTAACAATAGACCTGCAGCAGGCTTTAATAAGTGTTGGGTTCAAGTGCTTTACATTTTGTCCTGCGAATCGCAGACAGAGGCACTACTGCATACTGAACCAATCATTTATATTTAGTCGCTCACCATAATTACTGATTGATCAAAGATGCCCGGAAGGTTTGCTTGTAGTCAGTTATAAAGCGAAAAAATCTTGGCGAGACTTGTACTATTCCAGATATCTAGTAATTAGTAACTGCCGGTAAAAATTAAGACAAGCACATTCCGACACAGGGTGCAGGCTTGGATGTAATGTGGATGCTTGCGTTGATCGTAATCATATTTGAAAGTATGTACCGTATATGTAGACACAATGCAAATTCGTTGTAACTAAGCCATCACAGTGGGGGCCATCGCCCCCGACATTTGAAGCGCCTTTCTTTGCGCTCACAAAGGTGGTAAAGACCATCTGTCTATTTCTGGGAGAGCACTATGCCTAGGAGTCCACCAGACAATACTGTGATTCACACCTTAAAACTCACATGAGTATAGTATTGGATTGAAGACTGAGTACAGCTCAGGCTAGCACATTCCAATATACATTGTGCCACGAATACAGACAAGCCGGTGGTTCTCCCTGCGCATACGTGAAGAAGAAGCACTGTTATTTATGGCTGCATTGAAAGAAACAGCAGCAACATCTAAAGAAACGGTTATTGTGCAACCTCCGCGCCATTACCTTCTGGCAGATTCCATGCTCAGTTGCAACTTATTAATCCAAGAGGGATGTCCGACTGTTAAGTCCGCCTAAATCAGTAAATATCCTACTGGCAAACGTGGCAGCCTCATGACCTCACATCACACGATTGTGACGTCACCACTTTCGAAACGGCCTGTTTGTGCCCGGACAGCGTGGTGTCGCGTCAGTGGCTGTGCGTTTCAAGCTGGCTACACTTATTTTCGGCCCTTTATCACCAGTACCCAAGGACACACATTTATGATTTTGTGGTGATAGCGATATTTCGTGGCCCTTTCTGAGCGTTGTGATTGGAAAGGAAAATGGCACCGCTCGCGAATGTCCTTGCATTGCAACTAACCGCGCCATTTACCGACGACTCTGTGCCCAACGACTGTGCTGTAGCCAAGCTCGTTTACTGCGTATGGCAGGCCGCTTGCGATCGCAAAGCTTGGTTGTTTTTATTCGTGTATGTGCGCGCGCGTTCTACGCGTTTAGGAATAGGAAAACTCCAGCGAGTGCCGACGTCCCAGTGTTGCTCCAGATGTGTAAAGTGGACTGAGCTCCACAGTCCCCTTTGCCTTAGAATCAAAATCACGTTTCCAGATCCTGCAGTAATGGTGGATTCGGCGGCCAGTAATTAGTGTGAACATCACAGTTTTTTGACACCATATATAGTAGATCTATATAGCCTAAACCGAACTGCTGCTTAGCTTCGAAGATACTCTCCAGATGTGTGCAATACTCAATGCACTTTCTGAAGATAACGTCATGCTGCCGGGTACCGTAATAATGGCTTCTCTGCTTGTTGGGTCCCATTTTTTTACCCGCAATCTGCGCCTTAGAATTCCGGCGGCGAAAGCATTCTATACAAATCTTAATTTCCCCAAGCTGCACACAGTGTTTACGTTGCGGTTTGTCGCACTCCGGGCGATGTCTATTTCCTGGGGCTCTCAAATGCACCTCGGGTCCTTGGTTCAATGCATTAGTGGATTTACACTGTATCTAGATGCGCGGTAGAGAATTCAAGGTCACGTGGAATGACAGGGACACAAATCCTTTCGCATAATGCGTGCCAGTATGAGCCCAATATCATACTGGCTTACTGCACGTGCAGCAAGAATTATGCGTTCGCTCAGCGAGAAGTTGCCACGCATGCATTCTTTGGGTCAGCAGTGCTTTAAAAAGCTGTCTCGACACACGGTCTGCACTCGGTGTATTGTGTGCTGTTTCGTCGGTTTTTTCCGTTCTTAAGCTAAGCACTCTGCTATAATATTACCTTGGGTGTAGAGTCGGACCAGGACCTTCCACTCGAAGGCGGCCACCACGTGGGATCTTCGTAACAGGCAACGTCATGAAGCCGTAACCTGCTGCCAGACCACGCACGTGATGGGTGAGGCCGACTGCACGTCGCCCGAAGTCAACGGACTCCGCGCTGGCGAGCCCCTTCTGCTAAGCTGGAGGCAGGGACATGCTTCTCATATTTGGCCCAGCCATCTGCAGAAAGGAGTTCATGGCGTTGAGAATAATAAACTATTCTTGAAGTACTACCGCGCTCTGGTGCTTTCCCAACACCTTAAGACAGCTAGCTGCGTGTGAGTAGGCACAAGATGCTTGATCATTACTCGTCAATGGC
The DNA here is from genome assembly GCF_055824585.1 of Amblyomma mixtum. Taxonomy (NCBI): domain Eukaryota; kingdom Metazoa; phylum Arthropoda; class Arachnida; order Ixodida; family Ixodidae; genus Amblyomma; species Amblyomma mixtum. Next base: position 55,896,554 of record NC_143015.1, read on the forward strand.
ATAAACTTGTAATTCAATGCAAGGAATGTGCCTTCTGCTTACTCATTGGTCACGTTAGCAAGTCTAGCTAAGGGAATTGCAGTACTGAAGAGATTTTATGAGGAAGAGGGGAGCTTATACACTAAAAATAATGGCACGGGAAAGAGGTCACTATATTTTGTGTAGTTTGTAACCTCGTCATCTACAACACCAGCCATATTTCATGGGGGCTGGAGGATCCTGCTAAGGCGACTGCCTGTAAGAATGTTCCGCGAGCAGTTACAGTATGTAACAATACACAGGGAGCAGGTTTTATTAAGTGTTGGCTTCATGTGCTTAATTTTGTCCTCTGTATCATCGACATCGTCACTTGTATATACTGACGCAATCATTTATATTTGGTCACTCTCCATATTAACATATTGCTCAAACGCTCCCTGAAAAGTGTGCCCGTAGTCTGCTATAAATCGAAGAAATTGTACAGAGGCTTAGAGTATTTGAAGTAACCGGTCAGTTACCGCCGGTAAAAATATTAAATGGCGCATTCCGATACAAGGTGGATGCTTGGATGTTAACTGGGTGCATGCGTTGATCTAAGCGTATTTGAAAGCTCTAACACCGTAAGTAGATACAATGCGGATACTTCGACACTAAGCCCCCACAGAGGGCGCCCTATACTCCAGGATTTGTTGACTCCAGGATTTGACTCCAGGAGTTGACAGTTGACAGCCGTGCTGTGCGGACGTGCGTTTTGGTGCTCTTCGGATCACGCATGGAGACCGGGACCGGACAGACTGCGAGAGTGACTGCGTAAAATAGATGAGTACTTTCCTTTAATAGTTTTAAAAGTGCGTTTAGTTTTTTAGGCTGTTAGGGGAAGTGCAGGTTAAGGAATAGAATTTAGGTCAGTGACCTAATTTCGGCCGGGACTATTTGGCCGGCATTTGTCTCAGTGTTTTTTTTTTGTGCGTTAACTTTTAGAGAGATAGCTATTTTTTTTCCAAGTGATTGATCGGCATTTGCGGTAGCCAGAATTTTATTTTAATTTTGCACGTGTTTTCAAGTGTTTTCGTCTTGAGCGTGTAGATATCTGGGCATTTGGTGCAAGCAATAATCGAGTGTTGCTAAGATGGTTAAGCTACTGAAGGTTAGATGTATGGAGTGTGAGGAATCGGTGAATTTAAAAGAAACGCGGTTCGATTCAGTGGAGGAGGCCGAAGGCGCAGATTTTAAGTGCAAATTCTGCGTATTAGGTGCACGCCTGGACAGGGCTGAACAGGCGAACAGCGAACTAGTGCTCAGGATGGATGCTCTAGAAACAGAGTTACAGATAGAGAGGGCAGAGAAGCGTAAGCTTCAAGTACAGCTTTGTCAGATCGAGTGAAAAACGGCTGACACCGCCATTGGAAGCCACAATGGCGGGCATTCCAGCGCCAGCCACGTGGATGGGGCTTGCACTGGCATGGACAACGAGGGGCCAGTAGGTCAGACATGTTCAGGCAGGAACAGCTACGCACAGGTGGCAGCTGGGAATTCGAGAGGCGGTACTGAGAAGGGGTCCGAGCTATTTCCAGGAAATGAGGTCACAGTCGCTGATAAGAGGCAGCAAGATCCGGAAGTTAGGAGGGAGTGGCAGAGTACCCTAGTGCTTATCGCTGGTGACTCAAACATGGGGCGCTGCAAAAGAGCTATTCTGGACCGGGTGAAGGGTGATAGGCGGGTAGCAGTCGGGGTGTTTCCAGGAAAGACAATGGACGATGTCCTGAGAGCGACTAAAAGTGAACTTTCCGAGAAGGCTGCAAGGCGTAACTTGGTAGTGGTAGCGGCGGGGCTAAATGATGTCCTGAATGGTAACGCCGCACAAGCAGGGAAAACATTAGCTGAGGGAGTTGACGGTTTAAGGGCGATAGCACAGCAAGCGCAGATCGTGGTGTGTACAGTGCCGGAGGTACAAGGAAGGAATGTAGAGGTTGCTAAAGACTTTGTGAATCTTAATGGCGAGATAAGGCAGTTAGGCCTCGAGAAAGGCTTTGAGGTGGTAGAAATAAACAAGGAAGTGCACAGAGCAGGTTCGGGCAGAGACTTTGGACGAGATGGCATCCATTTCAGTGGAAGGGTCGGAGAAGAGATAGGCAGGCGCCTGGGAGGCCGAGCGGTAGCTTTTTTAGGGGGTCCACGGTGGCTCAGGGCGTAGGGGTAGGTAGAAGCGATGTAAATGTAACAATGGCGGCTGATCCCAACAAAATGGCCACTAGGAGGCCCAGAAAGAAAACTACGAAAAAGAAATTTAACGCCAGGATCAGTTACATAAACATGTAAGGGGGTGGAAAGAGAGCGAAATGGCTAGAAATAGAACAGCAGTTAAAGGACGAAGCAGTAGGTGTGTACGCTCTATGCGAGACACATCTGAGGGATCTAGAAGATCCACCTTTCATCGATGGCTATGTCTGGGAAGGCTGCAACAGAACAACAACGGAGAAGAAGGGAGGAGGAGTAGGTATGCTGATACATCAAGGAACAAATTGGCAAAGAATAAAATCAACTTGCAAAGAACATGTCTGGGTATCAGGTACAATTGCTGGCAAAAGGACATGGCTAGGGGTATGAAAGAAGCCAACAGCCACAGAAACCAAGGGGCTCAGGGTATTTTTAATTTTTTTTTTGTGGTGTTGATCAATTTAGATATTACTGAACATGTTATCGCTTAAAGCTAATTGATTAGAAAAGCAGAAGAAAAAACAACCACTGCCGCCGGTGGGATCCGAACCCACGACCTCCGAATTACGCGTCCGGTGCTCTACCTCTGAGCTACGGCGACGGCTGTCAAATCTTCTGCTTTCGGGGGTATTTATGTTTTACAAGTAACCTAACCTTGAGAGTGTTCATCAGCGCCACCCACGTTCATAAGCGGCGGACGTAGAACGTCCTGAGTTACCGCAGGTGTGACGTAGAACGTCATCGAACGGAGAGGGTGGAAGCTGCGTGAGAACCCTCTTATGCTTCCTATGGTGTCAAGGCTGCCAGAACCGAGGCCCTCGCTAAGCAATTAAGCAAACAAGGGAAGGGGAATGAGGGGCTCGTTATAAATATGAAAGAAGCCAACAGCCACAGAAACCAAGGGGCTCAGGGTATTTTTAATTTTTTTTTTGTGGTGTTGATCAATTTAGATATTACTGAACATGTTATCGCTTAAAGCTAATTGATTAGAAAAGCAGAAGAAAAAACAACCACTGCCGCCGGTGGGATCCGAACCCACGACCTCCGAATTACGCGTCCGGTGCTCTACCTCTGAGCTACGGCGACGGCTGTCAAATCTTCTGCTTTCGGGCGTATTTATGTTTTACAAGTAACCTAACCTTGAGAGTGTTCATCAGCGCCACCCACGTTCATAAGCGGCGGACGTAGAACGTCCTGAGTTACCGCAGGTGTGACGTAGAACGTCATCGAACGGAGAGGGTGGAAGCTGCGTGAGAACCCTCTTATGCTTCCTATGGTGTCAAGGCTGCCAGAACCGAGGCCCTCGCTAAGCAATTAAGCAAACAAGGGAAGGGGAATGAGGGGCTCGTTATAAATATGAAAGAAGCCAACAGCCACAGAAACCAAGGGGCTCAGGGTATTTTTAATTTTTTTTTTGTGGTGTTGATCAATTTAGATATTACTGAACATGTTATCGCTTAAAGCTAATTGATTAGAAAAGCAGCAGAAAAAACAACCACTGCCGCCGGTGGGATCCGAACCCACGACCTCCGAATTACGCGTCCGGTGCTCTACCTCGTGGGTTCGGATCCCACCGGCGGCAGTGGTTGTTTTTTCTTCTGCTTTTCTAATCAATTAGCTTTAAGCGATAACATGTTCAGTAATATCTAAATTGATCAACACCACAAAAAAAAAATTAAAAATACTCTGAGCCCCTTGGTTTCTGTTGCTGTTGGCTTCTTTCATATTTATAACGAGCCCCTCATTCCCCTTCCCTTGTTTGCTTAATTGCTTAGCGAGGGCCTCGGTTCTGGCAGCCTTCACACCATAGGAAGCATAAGAGGGTTCTCACGCAGCTTCCACCCTCTCCGTTCGATGACGTTCTACGTCACACCTGCGGTAACTCAGGACGTTCTACGTCCGCCGCTTATGAACGTGGGTGGCGCTGATGAACACTCTCAAGGTTAGGTTACTTGTAAAACATAAATACCCCCGAAAGCAGAAGATTTGACAGCCGTCGCCGTAGCTCAGAGGTAGAGCACCGGACGCGTAATTCGGAGGTCGTGGGTTCGGATCCCACCGGCGGCAGTGGTTGTTTTTTCTTCTGCTTTTCTAATCAATTAGCTTTAAGCGATAACATGTTCAGTAATATCTAAATTGATCAACACCACAAAAAAAAAAATTAAAAATACCCTGAGCCCCTTGGTTTCTGTGGCTGTTGGCTTCTTTCATATTTATAACGAGCCCCTCATTCCCCTTTCCTTGTTTGCTTAATTGCTTAGCGAGGGCCTCGGTTCTGGCAGCCTTGACACCATAGGAAGCATAAGAGGGTTCTCACGCAGCTTCCACCCTCTCCGTTCGATGACGTTCTACGTCACACCTGCGGTAACTCAGGACGTTCTACGTCCGCCGCTTATGAACGTGGGTGGCGCTGATGAACACTCTCAAGGTTAGGTTACTTGTAAAACATAAATACCCCCGAAAGCAGAAGATTTGACAGCCGTCGCCGTAGCTCAGAGGTAGAGCACCGGACGCGTAATTCGGAGGTCGTGGGTTCGGATCCCACCGGCGGCAGTGGTTGTTTTTTCTTCTGCTTTTCTAATCAATTAGCTTTAAGCGATAACATGTTCAGTAATATCTAAATTGATCAACACCACAAAAAAAAATTAAAAAATACCCTGAGCCCCTTGGTTTCTGTGGCTGTTGGCTTCTTTCATATTTATAACGAGCCCCTCATTCCCCTTCCCTTGTTGGCTAGGGGTAGTTTATTAGGGACAGGGGACAAATGCAGGCAAGAAAACAAGGATCTAGTTAAGTGCCTCAATGACGATATAAAGCAGATTGGAGACGGTGTCGATATTATATTGCTTGGAGACATGAACGGCCACATCGAGGATCTGGATGGATACACAGATTGTAACGGGAAGTTAATGCTAGACTTGTGTGAGCGGCACAACTTAGTTATTGTCAATAGAGGAACTAAATGTGAGGGACAAATCACGTGGGAATCACGTAACAGGCAAACAACCATTGACTACTGTCTAATGTCGCAGGGCATCTATAGCAAGCTCGCAATAATGGAAATAGACGAAGAGGGGAAGGACAGCCTAGGAAGTGATCATAAATGTATTAGTCTACAGTTGGGAGCCCTAGTCAAAAGAGAAATGCAACGAAGTCCAAAAGACAACGCAAAATTAAATGATGAACAAATAGCGCTAATATCAGCCGATATAGAAGAAGTAATTGAGAAACGCCACATGGAAAATTGGGATTATAATCAGTTGGAACTGCTCATCGCTACAAAAATGAAACAAGTGAAAGGAGTTAACCGCTGGAGAAGAAAGAGGAAGCCACGAAGCTGGAGGAATATGGAAATTAAGGAGGCCATCGAACAACGACGGGTGGCTTCAAGGGAACACAGAGAAGCAAAGAGGGCGCAGTTATCTGTAGAGGAAATAGGAAAAAAATGGGAATCTTATCGACAAAAGAAACAGCAAGTTCAGGTCCTAGTCCAGGCTAAAATAAAGCAGTCCTCTGATAAATGGCTGGCTGAAGTTCGCGACACAAATAAAGGGGGGCCAAGAAAATTCTCGAACCATATAAGCTGGTTGGGAAAAACAAATCAAAGAAAGCAGGAACAGATTATAGATGCTGAGGGAGAATGTTTAGAGGGAGACGATGCTGTGGACTACATTACGTCATTTATAGCTGCGTCTTTTAGCGACGCCAATGGGGTAATCTCTCCAAGTGAGGCGGCAACACAGGACAGCACAAAAGAGAACAGCTTAGAACTGACTAGTCTTAACTGGGAAAAGGCGGAAGGGAATATTCCTAAAACCACATCAGCAGGGATAGACGAAATTCCAATTAAGCTGATTAATGAACTTGGCCCAAGAAGCAAGGACGCTCTGATAAAAGCATTGGAGGCAGTCATAACAAATCAGCAAATTCCGCACAGCTGGAGACAGAGTAAAATGAATTTGATTTATAAAGGGAAAGGAGATAAGATGAACATAAAATCCTTCCGTCCGATTACGATAACATCTGTTATGTACAGGCTGGCAATGCAGGCGGTGAAATTAAAACTGCAGTCATGGGTAGAAGGGAATAGGATACTCGGAGAACTTCAGAATGGGTTCAGAAGGGGTAGGCGGTTAGATGATAGCCTGTTCGTGCTTGCCCAATGCACAGAAATAACTAAGGCTGAAAATAGACCTCTGTTTATAGCCTTTCTGGACATAAGCGGTGCATACGATAACGTGAACAGGGAACTCCTGTGGAGCATATTGAAAGATTTAGGTATTGGTGATGAGGTAATTCATTTTCTACAGGAAATCTACCGAGATAATGAAGTTGAAATTACATGGGAAAGGAAAAAAAAGTACCACAACTGTGGGGGTGCACAACGGATTAAGGCAAGGTTGTCCTCTATCACCGCTGCTGTTCATGCTTTACGTGATAAATATGGAAAGAAGGCTAGAAGAAAGTAATCTGGCTTATAATCTATCGTACAGATTAGGCGGAAATGTAGTTGAGCAGCGACTCCCGGGTTTAATGCATGCGGACGATATTGTACTGTTAGCAGATAGCCAGGAATATATACAAACTTTGGTTAATTGCTCTGGAGACGAAGGAGACGCTCTAATATTCAGTTTTAGCGCAACTAAATCAGGTGTGATGATTTTTAACGATACAACTGATCAGGTGCTTACAATACAAGGCCACGAAATACCCAAAGTGGCCGAATACAAATACCTCGGGATATGGCTAAACGAAGGGCAGATATTCACGGAAAAGCATGAACAGGCTCTTAGGGCAAAAGGACGAAGAGACGCCGGGATAATGAAACATAGGGCATTATGGGGGTACAAAAAATATGAAGTACTAAGAGGTATTTGGAAAGGAATAATGGTGCCGGGACTTACTTTCGGCAATGCGGTTCTGTGCTTAAGGGCAGAAGTTCAGTCGAGATTAGACGTAAATCAGAGAGCTGTTGGAAGATTAGCACTAGGTGCCCACGGCAAAACCACAAACGAGGCAGTACAAGGGGATATGGGCTGGGCATCGTTCGAGGCACGGGAAGCAGAGTAAAATACTATATGAAGAACGCCTGAGGAAATTGGACGATAACAGATGGGCAGCTAAGGTATTTAAATATTTATACAGAAAGAACGTTGACTCACAGTGGCGGAAAAGAACTAGAAAACTAATCAGTAAGTATGCCGGTCTTGAGGACGGAGAAAGAAAGAGCATTAAACGACAGGTTTAAAAAACTCTGCCTCTCCCTTAAACGAGAGTAGAGTAAGCATGAAATGTTTACGGGCCGAATGTCATCTCGGTGGACACCCGAACCGCACCGTACAGGAAGGGAGGAACGCCACCACCCGTTCAGCGCGATGCCTTGCCATTTGAACGCAAGGTTTTTTGAGGAAAGGAAATGGCGCAGTAATTCTCTGCCATCTCGGTGGACACCCGAACCGCACCGTAAAGGAAGGGAGGAACGCCACCACCCGTTCGGCGCGTTGCCTTGCCCTTTGAGCGCAGCGCTTCTCCCCCGGGCCCCTGTGCGCCTTTGCTTCGATGCGCGAAGGCCCTAAGAGATCACGTATGACAACGAAGTGTAACGTGGCATTTATGTGCTTTTTGCACGCGTTATTAGAAATCGGAAATTATAATTACGTGCATTATCAAACCCACAGCTCCACTGATATCTTGATAAACATTGAGAAGGCACTGGCAGCAGTTATTTTTTGTCTCGTTTGGAGACCAACCGGCGCTTGCATGCCGGTCGCGTAGGAGGGCTTAGAGAGTCTCGTTAAATCTCGTTAAGTCTCGTACGGTGCCCGGATGTTCTCGTTTCAGAGCCCGGATGACTGGAATTCAGTGCCCGGATGAGTGGATTTCAGTGCCCGGATGACTGGAATTCAGTGCCCGGATGAGTGGATTTCAGTGCCCGGATGACTGGAATTCAGTGCCCGGATGAGTGGATTTCAGTGCCCGGATGATGGCTCTCGGTCTCGGCGTGACGTCACCACACTGCCGACAACGGGAGCTAAAAGCATTTCATGCTTAAAACGCGGAAGTTAAAAATTGGATGAATTCAATGGAAAAAAAAACAGTGTAGAACTATATCGGTTCTGGAAAAGGCAGATCAGGAAACAATTTTTCTATGTTAACTGAAGAGGCAGTGCCCTACTTTTTGAAGCTAGATCAGGGTGTCTTAGAACGCGCAGCTACAAAAAGAAATATAACGAAGAAGATGACACATGTGCAGTGTGTGGTAGATCTGTGGAAACAATTGAACACCTCATGATCAAATGTGATGGTATCACCCACCCACCCATTCATCCATCCATCCATCCATCCATCCACCCATCCATCCATCCACCCATCCACCCATCCATCCATCCATCCACCCATCCACCCATCTATCCACCCATCCACCCATCCATCCACCCATCCATCCATCCATCCATCCATCCATCCATCCATCCATCCATCCATCCATCCATCCATCCATCCATCCACCCATCCATCCATCCATCCACCCATCCATCCACCCATCCACCCATCCACCCATCCATCCATCCATCCATCCATCCATCCATCCATCCATCCATCCATCCATCCATCCACCCATCCATCCACCCACCCATCCACCCATCCACCCATCCATCCACCCACCCATCCATCCACCCATCCACCCATCCATCCACCCATCCACCCATCCACCCATCCGTCCGTCCGTCCGTCCGTCGATCCATCCATCCATTTGTCGCGCATTGCTTTGCAGTGACACAGTGCTATTCCAGGAACTTGCGCGTAATAAATGCGATGTCATAGGGCATAGTGAGCGTAGCAGGACGGATGAGTTGTATACAACGCTAAAGGGCAGGCATCTACAATGCGGTTGTAGATTAGCGGAGAGACGATAAGTTGGGCTGAGATTTCGGATCATTCAGTATTTGGCTGGAGTAAATTTCAGGTTCTTCTACTCTCCTTGCACCAGGGGTGCCCTGTCGGAGACGGTTGGTTCCAACTGGAAGAATGAAGCTCTTCGCACCAGGGGTGCCCCGTCAGAGACGGTCTTGTGTTCAGTTGAGACGCAGGGGTAAGGCGAACACTTCAAATTTTATGTACAGTATTTACAATAGATACAAGTTAAGGCACTAGAGACAAATTAAAACAGCAAAGGACAAACAACAAAATGGTGGAACTGGCTAATGCTAGGGGAGGCCCCTACTCGGCGTGGCCGAAGATGAGTAGCATCTCACCTTAGCGCAGAACCCCCGCTTCCGGCTCCGGGGCCCAGTTTTAAAGCCCTAAAGGCCCGGCCCACATTCCGTAGCACCCAATCATTCTACATTCTTCAGATCATTGGCTAATCGAGGGCATGGTTAGCCCTCCAACTACCGTAGGGTAACACCCTTTCCAGAAAAGCAAACGCACGGTCGTGCCAGCATGTGCGGAGTAGAACGTTCTCTCCACCACAAAATAAAAATAAAAACAAACACAAATACACATTCGTGCCAGAACGTGCGCGAATCGGTTCCGCGGGGCGGGTGGACACCCGTACTTCCCGGCGCGGACGCGAGCGGCCGCGTTCCAAGAAAGGAGACGCTCCACTTTGAGTACCCCCAGCCGCGTTCCAATGACCCCCGCGAACGCTACCGATCCCTTACACGCCCTTCCCAAGATTCTACAAAGGGCTCAAATGCCACTTTTAGAATTATAACAAAGGGATCGGTACGGGTCACAAAACCACCCTGTGGGTGACATGCCACAGCTACACCACGAACAAAACCAAAAACAAAAAATCTCTGCCTCTCCTGTAAACGAGAGTAGAGTAAGCATGAAATGTTTACGGGACTAATGTCATCTCGGTGGACACCCGAACCGCACCGTACAGGAAGGGAGGAACGCCACCACCCGTTCAGCGCGATGCCTTGCCGTTTGAACGCAAGGTTATTTGAGGAAAGGAAATGGCGCAGTAATTCTCTGCCATCTCGGTGGACACCCGAACCTCACCGTAAAGGAAGGGAGGAACGCCACCACCCGTTCGGCGCGATGCCTTGCCCTTTGAACGCAGCGCTTCTCCCCCGGATCACGTATGACAACGAAGTGTAACGTGGCATTTATGTGCTTTTTGCACGCCTTATTAGAAATCGGAAATTATAATTCCGTGCATTATCAAACCCACAGCTCCACTGATATCCTGATAAACATTGAGAAGGCACTGGCAGCAGTTATTTTTTGTCTCGTTTGGAGACCAACCGGTGCTTGCATGCCGGTCTCGTAGGAGGGCTTAGAGAGTCTCGTTAAATCTCGTTGAGTCTCGTACGGTGCCCGGATGTTCTCGTTTCAGAGCCCGGATGACTGGAATTCAGTGCCCGGATGAGTGGATTTCAGTGCCCGGATGACTGGAATTCAGTGCCCGGATGAGTGGATTTCAGTGCCCGGATGAGTGGATTTCAGTGCCCGGATGACGGGAATTCAGTGCCCGGATGACGGGAATTCAGTGCCCGGATGAGTGGATTTCAGTGCCCGGATGAGTGGATTTCAGTGCCCGGATGATGGCTCTAGGTCTCGGCGTGACGTCACCACACTGGGGCTAAAAGCAAAAACAACGGGGGCTAAAAGCATGTCATGCTTAGAAAATGCACACGGGCACCAACACAACATTACTCAAAATGCGCACTTCAATACACACAGTGGCATGCCTGCCGTGCGCCGTAACACCGCGTCCAAGTTGGTGCGTTGCACCCATTGACCACCTCCAAGACACCCATTCCACACAACACACACAGTTCACCCGCGTAGTCTTCATGTGGAAGTGACGAGGGGAGTCCCCTCCCGCTCCGCTGCCAGCGGAGCACTGCTGTCGAGAACCCAGCAATCATACGCGTGACAAGGCGTCAGCGTTGGTGTGTTCGCTACCCTTTCGGTGTTGCACAACCACATTATACCGCTGGAGCGCGAGCGCCCAGCGCGTCAACTTCGCGCCGTGTGGTGTGCTAAGCGTAAGGTACGCAAGAGGATTGTGGTCGGAGACGACCGTGACAGGTGCACCGAAGAGCCAGTGATCAAACTTATTGAGCCCCCAAATCACCGCAAATGCCTCCCTCTCGATGGTAGACCAACGGGTCTGCGCCGGGGTGAACTTGTGGCTCGCAAACGCGATCGGCCGTTCCGAGCCGTCCTCCGCTCGTTGTGAAAGGCAGGCTCCCGCGGCAAAGGCAGACGCGTCCGTGTACAACCAGTATGGTCCTTTGGGGTCCGGTGTAGCTAAGGCTACCGCTTCGCAGAGCGCCGTTTTGAGCTGTCGAAATGCATCCTCGGCTTTTTGCGACCATGGAATCTTATTTGGAATCCTCTTCCCGGTGAGTTCTGTCAATGGCCTTGCCACCTCAGCATAGTTCGGTACGTAGCTGCGGTAATACCCGCACAGTCCCAGAACACTGCGGAGTTCCCGTTTCGTTGCGGGTGCTTTCAACCCTCTTATCGCTGCCAGTTTCTCTGGGTCAGGAGCGTGCCGCCCCGAACCAACCATGTGCCCTAGGTAACGAATGGACTTTCGCGCTATTTGGCACTTCTCTAACTTTACCTTGAGATTTACCTGTCCAAGCGTCTTGAACACTTCTCTAAGGTGGCGTACATGCTCTTCGAGCGTCTCACTAAACACTGCGATATCGTCGAGGTATGCACAGCAGTACTCCGAGTGCGGGAGCAATAGCTCGTTCATGACCCTCTGGAATGTCTGCGCGGCGTTTTTGAGCCCAAACGGCATGACCTTCCACGCAAACTGCCCCCGGTGACACACGAAAGCGGTAAGAAGCTGAGCTGATGTAGCTAGCGGTACCTGCCAATACCCCCTCCGAAGGTCCAGCAGGGTTATATATTTCGCTCTGCCTACTTTCATGATCAGCTCCTGTTGCAGTGCCATCGGGTAGGCGTCAGCTATAGTCCCGGCGTTCAACCTGCGGAAATCTACGCACATTCTGAGAGTACCGTCTTTCTTAGGCACGCAGACCAGCGGGTGTGCATACGGGCTCTCGCAAGGAAAGATTAAACCCCATTTCAGGAGCTCGTCCACCTGTTTGCCCACCTCGGCTGTTAGGCTCGCAGGTACGCGGTAAGGATCGGGACCCTTTGGCGTGAACCCCTCCTGAAGCACAATTTCGTGTTCTTTCACCGATGCCACCCCCGGCCGTTCACTGAAAAGCTCCTCGTGTTCCTCGAACGCTGCCAGAATTTTGTCTCGCTCATGCTGTGACAAATGGGCAACCGCGTCTCGTGGTAGGCGAGCATCCGCGGACCGTGCCGTTGTCTGTCGGGGTGCGTATTCTACCTCTCCGAACGCGCTGTCTCCCTCGAACATTACGCCCACGTTCATGACCCGGCTCACATAGGGACGCATTCTGCTTGCGTGCACTAGTTTCCGGCCGCCGTCCGGCATTTGTACGAAATAAGAGTGCTCTCGGTACTTTTCAACGACGCTGCCTGGCCCCTTCCACTTAGGAAACATCTTGCCTGGGCGCTGTTCGTCAAATATTAAGACTGCCTCCCCTTTCCCGAAGTCTTCGGCGGTCGCTCGTCGGTTGAATTGCGTGGCGTACGCATTTTGCTGCCTCAAGCTTACTGCCTTCGCGACTTCAGCCGCCCGTTCAAGACGCCCTTTCAGGTCTAGCATGTACTGAGCCGGGGAGGGCCCCAACCTTACTGGGGACTCACTCTCTCCTGTTCATGCGTTCTTTAGTATGCTGAGTGGGCCGTTCGGCTGCCTTCCATAAAGCATCTCGAAAGGCGCCACCCCAGTCGTATCATGAGGTACCTCTCTGTATGCCCACAGCAAAAAGGGTACAAACTTGTCCCAGTTCTTCCCCTCTTTCTGGATAACATGGTACAACATGTTTTTCAACGTCTTATTCCAGCGTTCTACAGCTCCATTACTCTCCGGGTGACCCGGTGTCGAAAACCGAGGGGAGCACCCCCGCTTCTTTAAAAACTCCTGGGTGAGTTCCGCGGTGAAATTGGTTCCGCAGTCTGACGATATTACCTCGGGGATGCCTGTCCTGCTGAACACCTTTAGAAGGGCGTCGCAGTTGGCTTTAGCACTGAGGGAACGAAGACAGACGACCTCCGGCCAGCGCGTGCACAGGTCAATGACGCATAGTGCGTACCTGTGGCCCCTACCTGAGGCTGGTTCCAGCGGCCAGATGATGTCGACGTTTACCCGCTGAAACGGATATCGTGGCCTCACCAACGGCTCTATGGGCACGCTGTCTGCCCGACGCAGATCCGATCTCGTTTGGCAATTATGACAGCTATTACAATACCGCCTGACCTCGTCTTCTACGCCTGGTCAATAAAAGCTGGCTTTAATTCTGGACTTCGTTTTCCTGAACCCCAGATGCCCTCCCCAATTTAACTCGTGTGCCAACTGCAGTACTTCTCCACGGTGGCATTCCGGCAACACCAATTGCATCACTGCCTGGCCCAGAAGCTTATCTTTGTGATACAGGACCCCATCTACCGTTGCCATGCCCTTCTTTCCTGCCCTGCCGTCTCTCCATGCTCCCTGCAAGGTCGCGTCACTCCGCTGGCTCTCCCGGAACGTTTCCGACGCGCTTCTCTCTCCCACCGCGGGAGCTTCTTTGCCGCTGCTGTCCGAGCTCACGCCCTCGTCACCCTCGCTTTGCATTGCCACCTGGGCGACAGCGGCCTGTTTCTTTCCGTCTGCCACTACGGTTTCTAGCGGGTGTTCCCGACACACCTCTTTGTAGTTATCACCCTGCTCCTCTTTGTCGGCAACGATCCCCCTGATCTCCCCCTCCTGTTTAAGCGCCTCCCAGGCTTCCGCTGAGAGCGAACAGTTTGTCTGGGACACCAGCTTGTCTGTTAAAGCGCATAAGACCGGCACGGCCTCACGGATATCGACGAAGGCGCCCGCGTTTCGCTTTAACGTAAGAGGTAGGATTGCCAGCTTTGCTTGCACTTTTTCTCCAAATGCGGAGAGCAGATTGATTGTTCCGTGTGGCTTGACCAGTTCAGGCGGCACTACACTCTCCCGAACTACTGTGACGTCAGCTCCGGTGTCTAGAATGGCCTCAATATCCCCATCTCGACAAGGCTCGCGCTGGTGTTGTGCCGCTGAGTCCTCCTGCGTTGCAACACGTGCTGAGAGGCCGTTCCCCTTATCGTTAGGCGCGTTTGCTGCATCCTTCCTTTTCGCGTGCGGGCAGTTCGCTCTTTGGTGCCCCGTTTCTCCGCAGGAGAAACAACCTCTAGGGTGTGACCTTGCCTGTGGTGCCTGTGATCTCCCTGTATCGTATCGATGCGGTTCCTTAGCCGGCTTTTTAGCACCTGCACTTTGAGCGTCCGTTCTTTTCTGCTCTACCCTCTTATCCGCACTATTTTTCCCCTCCGCGTCCTCGAAGGTCTGCAGTAGTGCAGCCAGTTCGGTTGCCTTCCGCCACCCGTTTCCTTCTTGCAGCGTAACGTACTTTAGTGCTGCATATGAGAGGTTATTCTTTAGCTGGTCCGCCACTAACAGCTCCAGCAACTCCTCGCGCCTTTAAATCTACTGAGGTACTCTCCCGCGGAGAGTTTCAGCTCCTCCAGTACCGATTTCTTCACCGCTTCGTAGTCCCTATGCTGAGATGGCGCTAAGCGGGTCGACAGAAACTGTACTTTATCTGCAACGAGCGGGAAAATAATTTGGCCCCAAAGTTCTTTCAGCACTTCATATGCATTTAGTGCGTTCTCCGCCGCCTCGAACCACACTGGCACTTCTTCGTCGCTTGGAAATTTTGGGAGTATTCCCGCAAGCCATTTTGAGTAATGCCTTAGCTCGCTGTGGCTAGCATGCCTCTCAACGACCTTGGAGTCCTCTCCAGCGCTTCCTCGCTGTCTCAGCTGAGCAAGCTCAAGTTCCAGCTTTGCCAGCTGACACTTCTTCTCTAACACCAGCAGGTCGTCCTGCACTTTTCCATTTCTTTCCTCGACCCGTGGCATCTCCGGCGTCTCCCCCTCGCTCGTCTCGTTTCCGACGACCCCCGTGTCATCTGCGTCGCCCATCTCCCTTGCTTTCTGCTTATCGGGGTTTAAATGGGCGAAGCGCGTATCCATGCCACCCACCCAAGCTTAGCTGGACAGCAATGCTCATGCCGATGGCGTCACGCCCGTTGCTGTCGTCTCGCTTGTGCTTGGTGGTGGTCCAGTTGCTGCTCTCTTTTCCGGCCGGCTGCCTTGCGTCGCTGGTCCGCTGCCGTGGCCCTTGCCGTTGTCTCTCCGCAGGTGCTTTTTCGAACGCTGCTGTTGCGTGACCGTCGCCTTTATCCCTGCGTTCAATTTTCTTTCTGCGCCGTCTTCCGATGGCCGCAGGATCCTTGTCGACTGCGCCAGTAAATTTCAGGTTCTTCTACTCTCCTTGCACCAGGGGTGCCCTGTCGGAGACGGTTGGTTCCAACTGGAAGACTGAAGCTCTTCGCACCAGGGGTGCCCCGTCAGAGACGGTCTTGTGTTCAGTTGAGACGCAGGGGTAAGGCGAACACTTCAAATTTTATGTACAGTATTTACAATAGATACAAGTTAAGGCACTAGAGACAAATTAAAACAGCAAAGGACAAACAACAAAAAGGTGGAACTGGCTAATACTAGGGGAGGCCCCTACTCGGCGTGGCCAAAGATGCGTAGCATCTCACCTTAGCGCAGAACCTCCGCTTCCGGCTCCGGGGCCCATTTTTAAAGCCCTAAAGGCCCGGCCCACATTCCGTAGCACCCAATCATTCTACGTTCTTCATATCATTGGCTAATCGAGAGCATGGTCTTCCCTCCAACTACCGTAGGGTAACACCCTTTCCAGAAAAACAAACGCACGGTCGTGCCAGCATGTGCGGAGTAGAACGTTCTCTCCACCACAAAATAAAAATAAAAACAAACACAAATACGCATTCGTGCCAGAACGTGCGCGAATCGGTTCCGCGGGGCGGGTGGACACCCGTACTTTCCGGCGCGTTCGCGGGCGGCCGCGTTCCAAGAAAGGAGACGCTCCGCTTTGAGTACCCCCAGCCGCGTTCCAATGACCCCCGCGAACGCTACCGATCCCTTACAGCTGGCAACATTGATGAATTCTATAGTAATAACGAGGGGCGGCAGTTACCTACATTCCGCTTAATAAGGGTCGTAAATTGAAGCTAGTACAGGACTACACGAGTACATCCAGCCACGGTGACCGAATCGCCGAAAGCTTCGATGAAGACATAATCTGAAACGGTCGAAGTACAAACAGAATACAGTGTTACAGTGTACAGAGTACACTGTAAGGTCGCCCATCGTACAGTACACGGGCCTCTGGAATTTCGCCTTCACCGAATTTCGGAGAAGGCGAAATTCTAGAGCTCCGTGTACTGTACGATGTCAGTTCACGTTAAAGAACCCCAGGTGGTCGAAATTTCCGGAGCCCTTCACTACGGCGTCCCTCATAGCCTGAGTTGCTTTTTGGGACGATAAACAAGATCGGTGCTCATGGCATTCAATATAATCATTGATTCTCAAAATAACCGCCGCGCTCTGGTGCTTTCTCAATGCCTCAGAAGCAGCTGCCTGTGAGTAGGCAGAAGATGATCAAACATCACGCGTCATTGGCATACACTTTCAATTCAATCTATTTAATGAGCCTTGTGCTTGACCATTGCTCACGTTAGCCGGCCTAGCTAAGGGAACTATAGTATTATAGAGAGTTTATGGAAAGAAGGGGATTTATTGGTTGGTTTGTGGGGTTTATCGTCCCACCGCGACTCAGGCCATGAGAGACGCCGTAGTGAAGGGCTCCTGAAATTTCGGCCACCTGGGGTGGAAAGAAGAGGAGTTTATACACTAAAATATTGGCACGGGAAAGAGTTCACTATATTTGTAGCCTCGTCGCCTACAGGACCAGGCTTAATTCATGGCAGCTGGGAGCCGTGCTAAGGTGGCTGGCCATAAGAATGTTTCATGCGCTGTCATATTATTTAGCAATGGACAGCCATCAGGGTTTAATGAGTCTTGGCTTCATGTATTTTAAATTTTATTCTGTGGATCACCAATAGCAGCAGTGCTATATACGGAGCCGATTACTTATATTTGGTCACATATATTCACTTACTTTTGCATAAAAAATCCCCGGAATGCTTCCTTGTAGTCTGATATAAAGCGCAGTAAGCATAGGGAGACGTACTATTAAATGTATTCGGTCAGTTAGCCACAGAAAAAAAAATTGAACAGCATATTCCAATACAAAGTGCAAGTATGGATGCAACTTCGGTGCATGGATTGACCTTATTAATTTTGATCGCAGGTACACTGCGCGGATACAAAGATTATTTTTCGCCACTAAGCCATCACAGTGGGCGCTGTCACCTTCACATATGCTGCGACTTTTTTGCGCTTACACAGGTTGTAAAGGCCCTCCTCATATTTCTGAGAGAGGCCTATGGTCTAGTAGTCAACTAGACAATCATCTTATTCGTACATCTAAACTCAGATGGTTACAGTAGTGGATTGAAGACTGGATACAGCTGAGGCTAATCATATACATATACGCGGTGATACGGTTACAAATGAGCCAGTGGTTCTGCTTGAATACGTGAAGAAGGTGCACTGTTATTTCTGGATGCATAGAAAGCACCGTCGTTTTGATACCTCTGCGCCAGTGCCTTCTAGAAATTTCCACGATGAGTTACGACTAGGCAATGCAGGAGATGTTTCGTCAGTTAAGTCCGCCTAAGTTGGCAGACATCCTCCTGCCAAACGAGGCAGCCGAATGATTTTATGTCACATGAGTGTGATGACGGACCTTTTTCATGGCCTCCTGCTTGTGCCTCACCTTCCGGTGTCGCCTCAACTGCTGTGCGTTGCAAGGTCGCTACGCTTACTTTGGGCCTTTTATCACGAGTTGAAGTTTCCTTAATAGGACCGTTATCCTGAGGCCTTTTCTGAGCGCTTTGATGGGAATGAAAAATGTCACCGTTCGTGAATGTCGCCGCATTGGAGCTATCTGCGCCGTCTGTCGATGCCTCTGTGCCTATCGACTACGCAGTAGCCTAGGTAGTTAACTATGAATGGCGCGCAGCTTTTGCTTCACATAGTTCCGTCGTCCGCATTCGCGAATGTGTGTGTGTGTGTGTGCTTGTGTGTGTGTGTGCGTGCGTGCGTGTGTGTGTTTGTGTGTGTGTGTGTGTGTGTGTGTGTGTGTGTGTGTGTGTGTGTGTGTGTGTGTGTGTGTGTGTGTGTGTGTGTGTGTGTGTGTGTGTGTGTGTGTGTGCACGTGCGTGCGTGCGTTCGTGTTTTGTTTGGTTTGGTTTATGGGGTTTAACGTCCCAAAGCGACTAAGGCTATGAGAGACGCCGTAGTAGAGGGCTCCGGAAATTTCGGCCACCTGGGGTTCTTTAACGTGCACTGACATTGCACAGTACACGGGCCTCTAGAATTTCTCCTCCAAAGAAATTCAACCGCCGCGGCCGGTGTGTGTGTGTGTGTGTGTGTGTGTGTGTGTGTGTGTGTGTGTGTGTGTGTGTGTGTGTGTTTGGTTTATGGGGTTTAACGTCCCAAAGCAACTAAGGCTATGAGAGACGCCGTAGTGGAGGGCTCCGGAAATTTCGACCACCTGGGGTTCTTTAACGTGCACTGACATCGCACAGTACACGGGCCTCTAGAATTTCTCCTCCAAAGAAATTCCAGCCGCCGCGGCCGGGATCGAACCCGCGTCTTTTGGGTCAGCAGCCGAGCACCATAACCACTGGGCCACCGCGGCGGCTGTGTGTGTGTGTGTGTGTGTGTGCGTGTGTGCGTGTTTGTGTGTGTGTGTGTGTGTGTGTGTGTGCGTGTGTGCGTGTTTGTGTGTGTGTGCGTGCGCGTGCGTGTGTGCGTGTGTGTGTGTGTGAGAGAGAGAGAACGCACGCGCGCGTTCTATGTCCTGAGAATAGGGAAACTCTAGGGAAAACGCCATTGAGTGCCAGCGTCCCCTCTGCGTTGAAATCAAAATCGCCTTAGCTGATTCTGCAGCAACGGTGGAGTCGATTACCCGAGATTAGTGTGCATACGCCGCTGCTTTGAGATCGCAAATAATGAATATATTTGGCCTTGACCAAACAGCCACTTAGAGAGATAAGTGCCCCTCAGTCCACTCGCACAAAGCAAATTGGATTGTCTAGTTCGAAGTCTAGTAACATTCTCGGTCTATACTCCTGTTCCTTCTGAGGAAAGGAAAGGGGGAGTAATTGGCTGATTTTGTAGGCGGATACCTCAACTGCATCGTGAGCCACTCGCGCCTCCCCACCGCCCTTCGCAAAAAAAAAGCCACACATGTTAAAATCTGGAGTGTGCAGCTGGGTTGATTTTCGTTTGTCTTATGCTATCTAGTCTGGCACCAAAACCGCTCTCCACTGCTTGTTGTGGAAATGCACACAGGGGAAGAGATTTGAAACAGGAAGCATTTTGTCGTCAGCTTTGTTTTCATCTTTTCTCCGAATCACAGTCCGTTGGATATGAACGAGTAATTACTCAATATTTGATAGGAGTCGTCGGAACGCATTTTTGCGTATATAGTAGGGTGCTGAAAAGAAATTGCGCAACCATGCGCACCACTTTTACTGCTCATTGAAGAATTTTAGGAATAAACCACAAAGCTTGCACTAGATTCCAACAGAACCGATCTATGGAAACTGAGGGCAGCTTTACTGCCTTGAGTTCCCAACATTTGGGAGTGCATTAATTACAGAGATTGCTTTGCAGGCTGCGAACTCTGCGGATTAAAAACGCATGCTTGGTAAAGTCTCTTCTATTGCGACCACTTATACGGGGTTATCAAGTGACGTCACTTGCACTATTTTGTTTTCCGGCGCATAGCTTTAGCAGTGTAGGCTCGAGCAAGAGGCTACGATCTCATTAGACACGCCCGCAGCCTTTCACAGTTCTGCACAGGCAACAAAATGACGGCCTCTGTGACTCAGTGAATACACACAGTACCCTTGATCTATGCGGTTCGTCCAGGCAACAGACCTGTAGAGCATGCCAATTAATCAGAAAAGAGGATAGCGAGAAATCGCTCACGGAGTCTGCTGTAAGACAAAGGCTGTGACGCTGTCTCCACTGTGGCTCATGTCGTTGCTGCAGTGAAGGCCACATTAAAGATGACCCAGTGCACTTCCAGTGCATTTTCCATCGAGGATCGTGGCGAGGCTGGCCATTATGCAAGAGGAAGAGTGTGAGGGCATTCATTACTATGAGGCAAGAAAAAGTACACCGGGTCGAAATGATTTCACTTCTGAATGCAAAAAAGTGGGTAGGAGCCGTTGCTTCAGTCCGTTTGCATCTCGTGGTTTGCTATGTGCGATCAAGTAAGCCGTGAGTGTCCGAGGTTGTTTGTCCGAAGATGACTCCCGTGCGTACCTTGGGTCTCTGGTTGACCGTTCACCCGAAGGCGGCCATCACGTGGGACCTTGAAAACGGGCAAGGTCATGAAGCCATCACCTGCTGCCTGACCACGCACGTGATGGCAGGCGCCGACTGTCCGCTGCTGATGGTCTCCGCTCTCGCATGTCGCCTGCTCCGGATGGATGCGGGGACATGCTTTTCAGATTTGGCCCAGGCATCTGCAGAAACATAGCTGGTTGTTTATGGCGTTTAGTATAATCAGTGGTTCTTGGAAAACCGCTGCGCTATGGTGCTTTCCCAATGCCTCAAAAGCAGCTGCCTGTGAGTAGGTACAAGATGCTTGAACGTAACGCGTCAATGGCATAAACCTTTTTTAAGCATGAAATGCTTTTAGCTCCCGTTGTCGGCAGTGTGGTGACGTCACGCCGAGACCGAGAGCCATCATCCGGGCACTGAATTCCACTCATCCGGGCACTGAAACGGGAGCATCCGGGCACCGTACGAGATTTAACGAGACTCTAAGCCCTCCTACAGGACCGGTATAGAAGCGCCGGTAGCTTCGCACCGAACGGGTGGTGGTGGTCCTCCCATCCTCTACGGTGCGGTTCGGGTGCCCACCGAGATTAGAGAGAATTACTGCGCCATTTCCTTTCCCCAAAAAGCCTTGCGTTCAAAGGGCAAGGTATCGCGCTGAACGGGTGTTGGCGTTCTGGCAGCGCTACAACACGCTGTCACGTTGCACTCCTAAAGGCGAAGCTTAAACGTCAGTAATTAGCAGTTAATTAGTATTTAGTCATTCATCAGTAATTAGCCACCAATTAGTAATTAGTCACTACTTCGTCATGATGACAACTTTATTTTCCGGCAGATAAGGTCCGCCAGGCGGATAAATTATGTGTTACGTCATCCAGTGGTGACGTCTCCAGTGTCACATAGGCAAAGCGGTGCGGAAAACGCTTTCGCCTCTGCGCACTTTAGGCAGTTTCGAACGCGCTGCGTATACAGTCTTGTCAGGCCTGCGTCTCGTCGTGTCCGCGTACGCTTCGTGTTATGCCCGCAAACATTTCATGCTTACTCTACTCTCTGCTACGGGACCGGCAGAGATTATTTAATTCAATGTGTGGAATGTGCCCTCTGCTTGTTATTGCTCCTGTTAACCAGCCACGAAAAGGAAGTTGTACTACTCAAGGGAGGTCATCACAAAAAGGAGAGTTTATAAAACAAATATAATGCCGTAGGAAAGAGGTCGCGATGTTTTGATTAATTTGTTACCTGATTGTCTAAAGCACCAGCCATATTTTGCAGTATTCCAGCCATGGGGGCTGGAATACTTTGCCAAGGTGGCTGATCGTAAGACTGATCCGCGTTCCCCGCACTGTCATAGTATGTAAAAATATACAGACAGCATGCTTTAATAAGTGATGGCTCCATGTGCTTTACATTTTGTCCTGCGAATCACCGACAGAGTTAAGTGAGATAGTTTAATTGCACCTACAAATTGTACAAAAAACGGAGGCGTGCTTGAAATACTTTATTGCTATCTCTTTTCTTTTTGTTTTGTGCGATGGAACAATAAGAGCTCCGTCTGAATTGGCTGTCGGTGGCCTGCCTGTCGCTTATCGCAGGTTACAGCGCACGTTTCCTTGTTCCGCAAGATTTAGGTGATGGACTTCCAAGAGTCCTGGGACCAGTGTCAGCCGCACCCTTCTAAGACAGCGAACTCGCGTGCTCTGTTCGTTCAGAAAAGGTTTGGAAGTGCTACAGTACAGCAGGGCGAAAGCGCAAACACGTTTTTTTTACGTATCCGGTGGGCTTTCTTTAAATGCCAGGAAAAAGAACCATGTTGGCGATACGTTGCTGCTAAAAATTGCATTGGCTGTTTTGAAACCTACGAAAGTAACGCACGTGTCACTATAGCAATTGCATTAGAAAAGAAGCTAATAAACTAATTACACGGAATTAAAATTGCTCTAGAGGCCTGTGTACTGCGCGATGTCAGTGCACGTTAAAGAACCCCAGGTGGTCGAAATTTCCGGAGCCCTCCACTACGGCTTCCCTAATAGCCTGAGTCGCTTGGGACGCTAAACCCCCAATAAACCAAACCAAAATTGCTCTAATGGGCATGCCGCAAGGGGAAAAAAAAATATGACACTGTTCTCATCCAGCGTCGCTGGACAGCTTTACATAAATCTTGAAATGAATTTATGTGAAACACCCTATACATATACACAGGGTTCTGAAACTGTATATATGGTTTTTGAAAGCACCACGTTTTCCCAGTGTTGCAACGATGAGGTGTGAACGGACATAGCTTTGACTTTTAGAAGTTGATTCATATGTATCTTCTAAAATGCATCGGCACTGGCCCTTCCCTCTTAATAGGCATGCCAGAGATATGATTTATTTTATTTTTGGGCAGCCAACAAACAAGGATATATGAATAGACAAAAATCAATAAACAAGTAGTCAGCAATTTCCAATGCAAATGGAAACTGAGAACTGGTTGTGAGGAAAATAAATGATGCAGTAACTGTCTCACATATCTTCTTAACGAAAGGGATAAAAGATGGGGGGAAAGAAAAAAGGGACACCACTACCGGAATAATCTCGGGCACCTGGGTATCTGTAACGTGCACTGACATCCATAGCCAACAGGCACCTGTTGCGTTTTGCTGCCATCGAAACGCGGCCGCCGCGGTCAGGTTCGAACCCGGGTACTCGCCGGGCTCAGTAGAGGAGCGCCTTGACCCCTGAGCCACCGCGGCCACTAATCAACAATTTTGGCAAAAACATGTTTTTGTCGTTTTGTTTCGGTTTTGTTTATCGTGTTAAGCCAATTTTTAAAAAAAGCAGCGACGAAAAGGAAACAAACTTTTGTAAGGGATGCATACGCACCAAATCGCTATAGAGTATATGCCTTCTCGAAAAACTCGCGGGAGAAGACAACAGTTGAATCTTAGTCCGGCCGATTAAACTGACTGGCAAGCTGCAGTTTCGAGGTGTCACCTAAACACGTCCCCCTTACCGGCATCCGCTGAGACTGCTGCTCCAGTCCACGGTGGAGGATGAAAGTGCACTGTCGCTGCGGAACACTTAATCTCTCGCACTGCGGCCACTACAGAGCTATTGCTGTACTTGCTAAAAGCCGACATAGAATTCTCAGATCTCGGGCTTTTCGAGCAACGCAATATGATATTCAAAAAGATATACTGAGATCGCAACCTCAGTGAGTGAGTAGCGTAATGGTTATAAACCCTGGTGGAAAACACATGTACGTGCCGTCAAAAAAAAAAAAACATGTCTAAGATCACAGAATTAAACCAAATAGCCGGATTTGAAAGTTGAGTCGGACCCTTGCAATAATCTTAAATGCATTTATGTACTCAACAAAATTCAACCACCATTCAATGGTGGTTTAATTTCCAGTGCTTGCCTTTCAGTTTATGTTAGCTGCAGCGGAGGGCATATTGAAAATTATTAGCCGCGAAAGTAAAATGTACCAGGAAGTCAGCCTTTGAACATATAACTTTATCAACACAGCTGTGTATTTGCCATTGGATAGTTATATTCCCTGAAAAGAAACCTGAGAAACCGAATTTAGATTTTGCATCAAAAGTGCTCAAATTTTGTTTGAGAGGGACTACCCTAGGAAGAACTTAGAGAATATTCTTCCTTTTTAATGGGACAGCATTTAGAATGTCGTCCTCCAAAAACGACCTGATTGCTGTGTAACGAAATTACTTGGTTTGGTTTACGAGGGTTTAAGGTACTGAGCTGACTCAGGCTATGAGGGATGCCGTAGAGAAGGGGTCCGGAAATTGACCACCTGGGTATCCTTTAACCTGCACTGACACTCGCACAGTGCAGGCTTCTAGAATTTTGCCTCCATTGAAATTCCACCAAAGCGGCCAGGATCGAACCCGCGTCTTTAGGGTCACCAGAGGAGCGCAGGAACCATTGAGCCCCGGCGGGGCAGAATGAACATTAATAACAAAAAAAAAAGGAAGACTGCCGTCTACTGATCTGCGTCTAGCGATTGGTTGTTGTACTGAAATCTTACATTATAGAAAAAATTGCTTTTATAAACGTTGTCCCGCTGAAAAATGCTTTATTCATAATTGTTGGGTACGGATTGGGCAGAAATCAAAAGCACCCATTTGCCGCTTTTTTTCTTGCAGCGAACGCATGAATGAAACATGCAGAAATGTTATCCAATTGGCGTATTCGATTAGCATGGTGAACGAGCTCAGAGACTCTCTCCATAAACTTTGTAGCTGCCCTGCCTTGGCGCTTGTCAAATTTTAAGGCACTATGCCCTTTTGACATAGGTGGCGTAAAAAACAGAAAAAGAATGCGCTTTGTGTCCACGAATAGCGGTGAAATATTTAGGTAAATATTCCAATGTGGAGAAAATTTGCAATAAGACACCGATTTCTTTTTAGCATCCACTAGAAGGCAGTCACACGACTACAAAGGACATGTGTACCTCGCATTTTCAAGAAAATTTGTTTTGGGTTTGAGAACACGAGTCCTGGACCAAAATTTTCTTCAACTGCGCAATTTGCGTCGAAACTGCATAGCTTTCCTCCGTAGCCGTATGACAGCGCCTCGGTGGATGCCAATGACTGCTTGCTCCCGGACGATGTGCACATATTCATGACGTCAGTGATTACTTGAGTCATCGCACCGTAAGAGAGATAAGAACCAGAGTTTCAATCTTTATAAGCAATTTTCCACCCGGGGGATAAATCCCAGATGCCTTGAGCATAAAAACAACAAAAAACGATACTTAGGGCAGAACGAGGGCGTCATTTTGTTTTGCTTCTACTTGTATATACACGAAGTGTATCAGGCGCTTCCAGCCAAAAAGTGCAGACCTAATTGATCTATTTGAAAGCAATGCTCAGAATAATGGGGCGCAGAAATGTTGTTCCATACAGTGCTTCAAAACTTGACGGAAAGCGTGGGCTCCGAGTTACCTTAGGCAGCAGAGCCAGTGATAGAAGACGCCGCTTTATATGAGGCCAAACCAGCCTAATAAAGCCAAATTTACCGATAAGCAACCTCAAGTACCATAGGACACGAGTCCAAACATTAATATCTGCAAATACTCCTTCCTGCCCTCCCATGTAGGAATCGCCACCGTACATTCTGGTTCTCGAATACACCAATGCCATCTCACAGATCAGCAGTCACTCACCTAGATTTTGTAGTGTGATGAGGACAGTGACGCTGCTAGAAGCATAGCAGCCAGTTTGAAGCGCGACGCAGCCATTGGAGACGAAGAACCAGTGTCACAGCTGCCTTCTTCCGGCCGCGATGCGAGGCTAGCCGGTCTGCAAGATGGAGACCAACAGTGATCACCGTCACGCTATTGTGGCAACAGCAGCGCATTAACTAAACGTCACGCGTTCGGACGTTTTCCAAATGAGCCTGCTCTGTTTTTCTGTGAAAACATTGGACATGAAAGTCGATATCAGCAAAATCAAGGTAAACGACCTCTGTGTGATGCTGACCAGTCAAGGGGTAGGGTAAGAGGCATCGTCATGACGTACATGAATAAAACCATCAGTCACAAACCAAGGGGCATACTGGAATGCCTTTTATTTATCGTGTTAAGCAATGGGAAATTAATACTGTAAGTATTTTCTCGCTTAAAGACAACTGATTTAAAACACAAAACAACCACATGCTGCTGGTGGGATTACAACCCACAGTTCCGAGGTGGGATCGCAACCAACGTGCTACTAGGATGTAAATCGTTAGTGCGTAGAAAGTTTGGCTGTGAGCTACATTATTCGCGCAAGGAAGAAAACGAAGCCCCAAGAGGGAACTCCAGAGGAATTTTGTGGTTGTGTTACAGCCTCAATAGGTACGGCACGCG
Organism: Amblyomma mixtum; assembly: GCF_055824585.1. NCBI lineage: Eukaryota > Metazoa > Arthropoda > Arachnida > Ixodida > Ixodidae > Amblyomma > Amblyomma mixtum. The sequence goes on from NC_143015.1 coordinate 55,923,027, forward strand.
CACTCTGTGAGTAATAAGAAAAATAATTATGACATTGATATTACATTATTCGGCGCAAGGGGCCGTCGCTGATCTAGCAGTACGCAACGATAACTGTTCTGTGACTTTGTTTCTTATCCAGCAAAGGCTTCCCCTGCATTTTTATCGAGAAAGAGTGCGCAAAAAAGATGACTTATACTCGGGGCGCACGCCACGCAGAATGCCTTTAACACTCAAAAATCTTGAAAGCTCAATCAATCATGAATGCATTTTTTTTTTTTCACTTGCCGGCAGCTAGACCGGGAGGCCTCACAGGTCTCCACGCTCAGAGCAGACAAGTCGATATAACTGACAACGAGTTATGTTCGCCATCCTTAGAGCCAACAGTTTCCTGCAAAGGCCATGCATACACATAACCATGTGTGGCATGGAAAAAAAACTACGTTGAGGACAGCTGCAGCCTCTCTTCTCTGACGTTATTTTCTAGTTGCATGGAGTACATCATAACTTAACTATCGCACTCACAGGGCTGCCAACAGATTGTTGCCGCCTTTTCACGGAAAATTAACGCCTTGGAGTGGGACAGCGTGAAACTATTCTAATTCTCGGTTGCTCTACAACGTGCTGGAACACTCAACACTCTTCTGTCTGATACTCTGTCAACAGTCTGATAATCTGGTTGGACAATCTGTTGGTGCAGAAGAAAGGAAAGGCACCTTAAGTGGCTCATTTTGTGAGTGGATACCTCAACTGCATTTTGAGTCACTTCCCACCGCCTATCAGGGAAAAAAAAACACGGAGGTTAAAATCTGTAGTTTGCAGCTTGGGTTGGTACTTTTCGTTTGTCTTCCCTTTTTTTTTTTGTGGCATCGAAACCACTCTCGATTTCGTTTCGAGAAAACGCACACGAGGAACAAGATTTTAAACAGGAAGTACTTTGTCATCAGCCGTGTTTTAATTTGGTTTTCGAATCACCATCCTCGGGATACGACTTAGTAATTAATATTTCATCGGGTGATAGGAGTTTTTAGGTACTCCTTTTTCGTATATAGTAACGTGCTGCCAAGAACTTGCGCATCCCTTCGAACCATTTTACTGTTTTTTGAAGCATTTTTAGGAATAAACCATAAAAGTTAACACTAGATTACAATAGAACTTCGAGTTCACAACATTTGGCAGTGCATTAATCGCGCAAAAGTTGCTTTGCAGGCGGCGAACTGTGTGGATTGAAAACGCGCGCTTGGTAAAGTCGCTTCTGTTCCGACCACGTATAATGGGTTATACGTATTCACTGTGACGTCAGTGAATACTCCCGTTAGTACCCTTATTCTATCCGGTTCGTCCCGGTGGCAAACCTGTAGCACGTGCCAGCCAATCAGGAAACACGATATCCTGAAATCGCTCACCGGGCCCTTGCTGTAATACGAAGGCTATGACGCTGTCTCTACCGTGGCTCCCGTCGCTGCTGCAGCTAGAGGCGCATTGCAGAGGAGCCACTGGACTTCCAGTGCATTTTCCATGGAGGATCATGGCGAGCCCGGGCATTCTGCAAAAGGACGATTGTGAAGGGCATTCTTCACTGTGAGGCAAGAAAAAGGACACCGGGTACAAATGACTTGACTTCTGTTTGCAAAAAAGAGGGAAGAAGGCGTTGAATCATCCCATTCGCATCTCGTGGTTTGCTTTGTGCGACCAAGTAAACCGTGAGGGTACGAGATTTTTTTGAGTTAGGAAAGCACACTCTGAAAAGCTAAGTTCTGATATGATGCTCTTCAGGCAAAATTTACACAGCTCAATGATTCAAAGAAAACTCTTTCTGCTTTTATTTCATTACGGGAAACTTTAGAACCCACGCTTATGAAAGCTTCTATGGAGTCATGTTCTGAATAGTGCCCTCAGCACTTAATATTCATACGAAATGGTTTCGTCCTTGTATGCTCCGCGCATTTTAACCCTTTAATGCCTGCTTTACAGGGGAAGCAATGAAAAAATCTGTACCACCACGTTATACTTTGTTGGTGGCACCAAATTAGATAAGTAAGAATGTCCAGATTATGGAACAATTAGCCTATGGCCCTTTTAAGGCAACTATTTCAAGCTGAATGAAAGACCAAGTCGAAGGTACTGAACCATCTCGAAGCCCGACAGGCTGATTATCATTCTTCCAACAAACATCCCATTTTACAGAAGTATTGCTGGACTCTGGTTTGAAGTATCACATTCGCGGGGCATTTTTTTCCCACCTTACTATCCCGGCCGCGGCGACCAAATTTCGATGGCGGCAAAAATCTAGAGGCCCGTGTACTGTGCGATGTCAGTGCACGGTACACAACCCCTGGTGGTCGATATTTTTGAAGCCCTTCACTACGGCGTCCCTCATAGCCTGAGTAACTTTGAGACGTTAAACCCAAATAAACCAAAGCAAACAAAATCCAATGGTACTTAATCTTTTGACTGGAAAGCACTCTGTGTTGGGAACGTGTTCACATGAAACTTACTATGGATAAATTCCATATAGTGACGAGTAGATGGCGTGCAACAAGTGTGTCGCGAATTGACAGAACTTGCTTGTAAAGGGTTAAACAGGAAGCAATGTACGAAGGGCCACCTCGATTGCTCTCTTGTGCCAACGTACAAGGTCTGGATTCGGCCGCCGCGCAGACCATGTAACTCTGCAAGGGCGCTCATAGACTCACTCCTGGCTTCCGACAATTAGTCCGGCATTTTCCCTTCCTTCTGCCTTTAGGCATAGAAGCAACCACTACATAAACGTAGTTTCACTGAGTCAGTTTTTACCTAAAGTAAAATATTTTATTTTTTAGTCTATAATATTTGCTGTGCATCATGGTGGGTACGTTTCGAGTATTCCGTTTTAAATAAGTTATTTTATTAAGTAGCAGCGGCTGCAGAAAGTTGGTGTCAGAGTTGGAGTCAGAGTTCAATGATTACTGGTTTGGTTTGGTTTATGGGGTTTAACGTCCCAAAGCGACTAAGGCTATGAGAGACGCCGTAGTCGAGGGCTCCGAAAATTTCGACCACCTGGGGTTCTTTAATTAACGTGCACTGACATCGCACAGTACACGGGCCTCTAGAATTTCTCCTGAAAAGAAATTACTAATGCGTCCGGAGGTGCCAGACTAACTGGTATAGTCCACAATTATACTGTCACACCAAGCAGGCACACAAGAAAACTCAGCTCAACTATTCACCCACATGGCCTCAAGAATAAAGCTGAACTGCAGCAGGTCGTGTCTCCCGCCAGCTGACTTCAGGGTCGACACGAAGGCTGCTTGCAAAGTTCAGGACAAGTAAGCCGACATATTGTCACGTTGTAGTGACGGCAGTCCAGCGGTCAGGAAGACAGCAGAAATACTTGGAAACGAAGCTCTTTATTAGGGCTGACTTGCGCCCGCAAAAGAACTGAATCACTCGGTTGCGGCGTAAGCAACAAGCGTGCTCGTCAATCGTCGATCTACGAATGTCCGCCGCTCGCGGCATCGCTCAATTTAAAGCCGGCAAGGAAACTTCCAGATAACAGGTCAAGATCATCTACGGTAATCTGGAAAAACCTAGATGCAGCCTTTCAAGGCTGCGAACAATCGAGATTAGTCTGGTCGCTTCTCGCGCCACGAACAAAAGTGATAACGACCCTTTCCTGCTGTCTTGAGCGTGAACGAACAAACACTGCAATGATACGTGGCATTACCCCCCTTCCAAAGCAGCATCGTCTCGATGCTTTAAAATGAAAATAAACACGGACAATGAAAACTTCCAGTCCTTTAGCGTTCATAATATGGCTTCAGGCGTACGACATGTACGACTTCCGGGCGTGTGCGGCGTCGCTGAGATGCTGTCGTGCCGTCGGGGATGACTTCGTAGTCGAGGTCGCCGATGCGACGGAGAACCTTGTACGGGCCAAAGTAGCGTCGCAGCAACTTTTCACTCAATCCACGGCGGCGAACTGGCGTCCATATCCAAACACGATCACCTGGCTTGTAATGCGTGTCTCGTCGGCGCAGATTGTAGCGTCGGGCGTCGGTGTGCTGCTGGTCTTGAATGCGAAGCCGCGCAAGTCTTCGGGCTTCCTCGGCGCGATGAAGGTAGGCGGCAACGTCGTGGTTGTCTTCGTCGGAAACGTGCGGGAGCATTGCGTCGAGTGTTGTCGTGGGCTTCCTGCCGTATACCAGCTGGAATGGGGTAAACCTGGTTGTCTCCTGGACGGCAGTATTATAAGCGAAGATCACGTAGGGCAGAATGGAGTCCCACGTCTTGTGTTCGGCGTCGATGTACATGGAGAGCATGTCTGCGATGGTCTTGTTCAGACGCTCTGTGAGTCCGTTGGTTTGTGGATGATAGGCAGTGGTTCTCCGATGGCTTGTCTGGCTGTAGTTTAAAATGGCTTGCGTCATCTCCGCTGTAAACGCCGTTCCTCTGTCTGTGATGAGCACTTCCGGGGCGCCGTGTCGCAGGAGAATTTGTTCGACAAAAAATTTTGCGACTTCTGTTGCGGTACCACTAGGCAACGCTTTTGCTTCTGCGTAGCGGGTCATGTAGTCGGTGGCCACGATGATCCACTTGTTTCCTGATGAAGAGGTCGGAAAGGGGCCGAGGAGGTCCATCCCTATTTGCTGAAAGGGCTTAGTTGGCGGTGGTATGGGGTTCAGGAGTCCGGCTGGTCTAGTCGGAGGCGTTTTGCGTCGCTGACACTCACGGCACGTTTTCACGTAATGGGAAACGTCGGTAGCTAGCCGTGGCCAATAGTACTTCTCCTGGATGCGGTGCAACGTGCGAGCAATCCCGAGATGTCCTGCAGTCGGCTCATCATGGCATGCCTGCATAATTTCTTGCCTGAGATTTTTGGGCACCACAAGAAGATGCACTGTCCTGTTCGGCGCGAAGTTCTTCTTCAGGAGGACATTATTGTGAAGGACGAAGGACGACAGTTGCCGCTTGAACCCTCGGGGAGGCGATGCGGTCTTGCCTTTCAGATAATCAACTAGGCTTTGCAAGTCAGGATCCGAGTGCTGCTGCTGCGCGAAACTGCTGGCGCTTACCGGTCCTAAGAAAGCGTCGTCGTCTTCCTCTTCGGGTGCTGCGTCGACAGGAGCTCGTGACAAGCAGTCTGCATCGGAATGCTTGCGGCCAGATTTGTAGACTACAGTTATGTCGAATTCTTGAATACGCAGGCTCCAACGAGCAAGGCGGCCGGAGGGATCTTTCAAATTCGCCAGCCAGCACAGAGCATGGTGATCGCTCACAACCTTGAATGGTCGTCCGTATAGGTAGGGGCGAAATTTGGACGTGGCCCAAATAATGGCGAGACATTCTTTCTCTGTCGTCGAATAGTTGGCTTCGGCTCTCGACAGTGAACGGCTAGCGTACGCGATAACTTTCTCCTGTCTGCCATTTTTCTGAATGAGGACCGCTCCTAAGCCCACCCCGCTTGCATCGGTATGAACTTCAGTTTCGGCGTTTTCATCAAAGTGCCCGAGCACAGGAGGGGACTGTAAGCGGCGCTTCAGCTCGTTGAAAGCTTCCTCTTGTGGCCTTTCCCATTTAAAAGGCACGTCAGCCTTGGTAAGTTGAGTCAAAGGTTCAGCGATGCGCGAAAAGTTCTTGACGAATCGTCGGTAATAAGCGCACAATCCAAGGAATCTGCGTATAGCCTTCTTGTCATTAGGCTGTGGAAACTCTGCGATCGCAGCCGTCTTCTGGGGGTCTGGGCGAACTCCATCCTTGCTTACGACGTGACCAAGGAACAGCAGTTCCTCGTAGGCGAAGTGGCACTTCTCTGGTTTCAGTGTCAGGCCTGAAGACTTGATAGTTTCCAGCACTATCCGAAGCCTTCTGAGGTGGTCTTCAAAGCTTGAGGAGAAGACAACAACGTCATCTAAGTAGACTAGGCAAATCTGCCACTTCAAGCCTGCGAGCACCGTATCCATTACTCGCTGGAACGTCGCTGGGGCAGAGCAGAGGCCGAATGGCATCACCTTGAACTCGAAGAGTCCGTCTGGCGTGATGAACGCAGTCTTCTCTCGATCTCTTTCGTCGACTTCAATTTGCCAGTAGCCGCTCTTCAGGTCCATCGATGAGAAGTACTTAGCGTGGCACAGCCGGTCCAGTGTATCGTCGATGCGGGGGAGGGGGTAGACATCCTTCTTCGTAATGTTGTTCAGGCGGCGGTAATCGACGCAAAAGCGAAGGGTGCCGTCTTTCTTTTTCACTAGAACGACCGGTGCTGCCCAGGGGCTCCTCGATGGCTGTATGACGTCGTCACGAAGCATTTCCTCAACTTGCTTGCGGATAGCTTGGCGTTCTAGCGGCGATACGCGGTAAGGGCTCTGTCGCAGTGGTCGTGCGTGTTCGTCTGTGACAATGCGGTGCTTGGCAAGCCGGTTTCGTCGCACATTCGATGCTGATGAGAAGCAATCGGTGTACCTTTGAAGAAGACTGCGTATTTGGTCTTGTCTGCTTCGGGGTAATGCTGGGTTGATGTCGAACGTGGGTTGATGGCCTTGGTGAGATGGTTCTGCGGGTTGGTCGGGTAGGGCAAATACGCTTCTGATGTCTGCCAGCTCGTCGAGGAAAGCGATCGTCGTACCTTTGTTTAGATGCCGGTATTCTTCCGTGAAGTTGGTTAGCAACACCTGGGCTTGGCCATTTCGGATTTCGGCGACTCCCCTCGCGACGCCCAATCCTCGATCCAGGAGCAACTGTGTGTTCCCCTCGATAACGCCTTCGGCATTTTCGATGTCTCCAGTACCTATGCCGACGAGAACACTTGATCGGGGCGGCACGCTCAATGCTTCATCGAGGACGTTTAAGGCAACGTGATGAGTCGCGCCCGTCGCAACAGGTATGGCTTTTTCCGTGGAAAGCTTGATCGACTTAGATCGAAGGTCGATGATCGCCCGATGTTCGTTCAGGAAGTCCATTCCCAAAATCACGTCTCTCGAGCATTGCTGTAGGATCAGGAAGGTTGTCGCATAGGTTCTCCCATTTACAGCAACTCTCGCGGTGCAGCGTCCTGACGGCGTAATCAGGTTGCCACCTGCGGTGCGGATCAGCGGGCCATCCCAGGTTGTTGTTACCTTTCTGAGTCGGACAGCGAGTGGGCCACTCATGACAGAGTAGTCAGCTCCCGTGTCCACCAAGGCAGTAACCGCGTGACCGTCGACCGTAACTTCAAGGTCACTTGTTCGCGTTCTCGTATTGTACGTTGTCTTCGGTGTCCGATCTCGGCTTCGTCGAGTAGTGAGGCTGCGGTGGGCGTACTGCGACGTTACTTCACTGGGCAGCGGTAAAAGCTTCAAGTCTGGCCGCGTCGTCGTCGTCGGTGTCGTCGTCGTCGGTGTTGTCGTCGTTGGTGTTGTAGTCGTCGGTGTTGTCGTCGTCGGTGTTGTCGTCGTCGGTGTTGTCGTCGTAGTGGCGGCATGGTCTTGAGTACTCGTCGATGGAGGATCTTTGTCATTGCGCTTAGAAGCAACCTCACCTCCAGAGGCTGCTTTATTTAGTTTAACCTTCGGGGGCTGGGGGAGCGTCCACGCACGGCGTAGCCTCGGCTAGGAGAAACAAAGCGCGGGGACGATGGCGACGGGGAACGTGATAGGCGGCTCGGCGATGAGTATTCTTCCCGACGCAAAAACTCCTCGATTTCGGCTGGTCGCTGGCCGGGTCGGGGTCGTGGAGCGTCGTAAGAGAACCCTCGGATGCCCAGTCTCCTGTATGGGCAGTGCCGGAGGACGTGACCGGCTTCGCCACAGTGGAAGCATAGTGGGCGGCGCTGGTCGGGAGTTCTCCACTCGTCGCATTTCCTCGGCTGCGCGCGTCGCTCGTAGGATGGGCGGGTTGGGGCGAGTGGGCGGCGGTCCAACGCAGCTGGCTGAGGGCGATAGGGGCTTGGGTCCCGTCGTCGAGGTGCAGGACGGCGCACAGCTGCGGCGTAAGTCATGGCTGGGGGCTGCAGAGGCTGCGTGGGTGTCGGCGTCACACCCAAGGCCTGTTGAACTTCGTCCCGGATTACGTCAGTAAGTGGTGAAACCTGCGGCTGCGTTCCATTTGGCAGCAATCGTCGGAGCTCTTCTCGTACTACTTGGCGTATAACCTCCCGCAGGTTATCGTTGTTAGCGGCGTCCAGGCAGTTTGCTGAAAAAACGCGCTGCTGGCGCTCATATTGGCGAGCTCGGGCGTCAAGTGTTTTTTCCATCGTGGAGGCCTCTTCTATGAATTCCGCCACGGTTTTCGGTGGGTTCCGTACGAGGCCGGCAAAGAGTTGTTCTTTAACTCCTCGCATAAGCAGCTTGACCTTTTCTTCTTCCTTCATGTTCGAGTCGGCACGCCGGAAGAGACGCTTCATCTCCTCAGTGTACACTGCAACGGTCTCGTTTGGGTGTTGTATGCGAGACTGTAGCAGCTGCTGGGCTCTCTCCTTTCTCACGACGTTTGTGAAAGTCTTGAGAAGCTGCTCTTTGAAGGTTGCCCAATTCGCGAGGCTAGCTTCCTCATTCTCAAACCAGACTCTTGCTGGTCCCTCCAGGGCAAAGAAGACGTACCTAAATTTCATGGCATCGTCCCAGTTGTTAAAGACAGCCACTCGGTCGAACTGCTCCAGCCATTCTTCGGGGTCGGCGCCAGGCGAAGCGTCGAAGGTTGGTGGCACCCGGGGCTGCTGCAGAATGATTGGAGTCGTCGTCTGGGGCAAGCTCATGGTGGTCGTTGCTGCTGGCTTTCGCTTCCGGGTAGGGTCCGGCAGATTCCCGAACTCTGGTGCGTCCCCTTGCAGGCGTCGGCTAGCGCGGTGGACTGGACTCAGGTCCTGCGGTTGATGACTCAGAGGGCTGGCGTCACGGCTTGTAGGGGGTGTCCGGAACATGAAAGGCTACCCAGCACCTCCACCAAATGTCACGTTGTAGTGACGGCAGTCCAGCGGTCAGGAAGACAGCAGAAATACTTGGAAACGAAGCTCTTTATTAGGGCTGACTTGCGCCCGCAAAAGAACTGAATCACTCGGTTGCGGCGTAAGCAACAAGCGTGCTCGTCAATCGTCGATCTACGAATGTCCGCCGCTCGCGGCATCGCTCAATTTAAAGCCGGCAAGGAAACTTCCAGATAACAGGTCAAGATCATCTACGGTAATCTGGAAAAACCTAGATGCAGCCTTTCAAGGCTGCGAACAATCGAGATTAGTCTGGTCGCTTCTCGCGCCACGAACAAAAGTGATAACGACCCTTTCCTGCTGTCTTGAGCGTGAACGAACAAACACTGCAATGATACGTGGCAATATAGTGCATGAAGTGGACCACAGTGCAAGAATCGACCTCCAAGACAACAAGGCTGGCTACCTGCGAAAACCAAGGATACAAATATCTGTAAAAAGTGTACAGCATAATAAGTATACAGCGTATATGTGTACTTTATACGCTTATGGTAGCCTAAGGAAATGAAGCGATGACTTTGAGAGCTTTTGTACACTCAAGTCGATAATGATTGTAGCAGCTAAATTTGTCCGCAGTATGGAGGTAGAAAAGCTTCTGTTCATTTGGCATGTGCTGCACTCAAGTGTCATCTCTTCGCGCGGTCTCCGGTTGTCCCAAGCTTTTAACTGCTGCATTGGCCGATACCTCGCCAAACACCTTTCAGAATTCTTACCGCATGTAAGTAGAACTTCATCGAGATGTGTGACTGGCGCGGGTGTATGAAGTGTGCAGAAAAGAGATGTATGACGCAGATGGAAACTTATGTCATTTGGGGTCTTTATTGCTTAAAAGATGCTCCTATGTACAAAATCGCTTGTAGCAGATAGGCGTTTCGCTACAAGAAATCAGTGCATGCATGGGCAGTTCTGTGGGATCAGCCTCTTTTGTGGTAACAGCGAGGATAATACTGGACGGAATAAAGTTCGGAATATGTGCCTACGGGACATATCTTGCACTTCCTGAAAGGTAGTGGCCGGGAATAAGTGCGCTGCGATGACTATGAAATCCATACCGAGTCGAGCAGCAGTGTACCTTGCACCTCACAGCAGTCTCTCTGCTAATCTCTCTATACAACCCGATGGATTGCAATATTGAGGTGCGTGGGCAATGCACTGGAATAAATTACAAGGGCATTCATTCGGGTAGAGATTTTCTGCGCTCAAACACTGGAGTAGCAGTCACGTACGAAAAAAAAAAAAACTTGCTGTCGAAATGCACTATGCGGGTTATGTTGAAAACAAGCGATTGTGAAAACATGCTCATCGGCCATGGGCAGCTATACCCACCCCACGACCCCTTCCCAATTGTGTGGTCAGGCTGGAGGGCTCATGTTCACCCCCGAAACAAGTGTTGTCCAGAAGTTGTAGCTGACCACAAATGAACGTCTTTAATGCAGCCGTACTGGTTCCAGCTACTGCAAGTACAAATGCCTTATTTCTGAAGTTTGCAAATATCTTGATATCAGTTTTAGCAACAATCTCATATCGAGTGCACATATTTTAAATATATCCTTATCAGCTTTTTCAAACTGTTGTTTTCTCAAATGTACAGTCAGATATGTTCCGGTCAGTTTAAAACTTCTGACTTACAGCACTGACAAGATCAAAGTTGTACAGACAATTCACTTGAAGAAAGCATAGTGAAATCCTTAAATTTTGTCCATGAAGTCAGGCTGTAACATAGTGCCTCGACATTTCTCTCGATTTTCAAGAAAGTGTATGCTGCGAGGGTTACCTTGCGGAAGTGGGCTAGTTATACCGATCGTTAAGCTTCAGAAAAAGAATAAATGACCGAAGAAATTTTTTTTTCCAATTAAACGATGCGTTCAAGTTCGAGACCCATCTATAGATACGTAAAATCATCCCTGCACGATTTCTGTTAGGTTTAGCTTGTGCTTGGTTTTAAAACTGGTGCACGGGCTCGTTTTCCTACCTCGCTCATTGTCGCCAGGAGAACTCTGAGGCTAGGAGGGAACAAAAGGCACCTCTCACTCAAAGCCTTTCGCCCTCTTCGCGCAATGCTTTCCGAAGGGGTGGTACTAGGCGGCTGCTATTCGGCGAAGACTGACCGGACCTGAAATCATGGGAGTGTAGGCCATACCCCAGTAGCAGTAAGACTGTGAAATATTTGCTAACAATAGCTGAGATAATTTCTTTATGCAATTTTTTTCCTCTCGAAGAAGAAGCACGTCCACTTTAATGAGCCCGAGGACAGATCTGTTCAAATTGCGATACTTTCTACAGAAAAATGCGTGTTGACAGTAAGCGTTCCTTAAAGATATCACAAAGAAGAAAAAAGATCAGTCATGAACTGCTCTTCGTTTTACAAAACGAGTGGCAGTAGCAGTATTGAAATGTTCGCAACGTAATGTGCCTTGCAATGACGCTATACACTAATCTCTTATGCTTGGTGTACCGGCTGGGCGAGAAGTAGGTACATGCACGTGGATGGTGTCGAGTCACACCGGTGCGGCCATGACGTGGGGCCTTCATGGCAGCGAGGGCCATGAAGCTAAAGCCAGCTGCCTGACCACGCGCGTGATGGCATATGTCGACTTCCCTGCGCTAGGTTCCTCCTCTAAAGGCAGCGCGCTGCATGGATGTAGGGACATGGGTACTTGGCCCAGCAAATCTTCTGAATAATCGTTGGCTACTCAAAGCAATATTTTTCTACGGGATAGCTCTCTCTGCCTGGGTTACTCGTCGTGTGCAGTACTGTCGGTGCAGCGCTCCGCTTTCCGCCAGCGGGGTGACGGCTCTTGGGAGAAAATTCCTGCGGGCTCGTCCCGTCCTTGCTCGGAGTATCTACCTTGCTTTAGCGTGGCGGAAATTCGCTCGATCTAGATGGGGAGTCAGAACACCTCGATACCTAAGTGTACTTTCTAGCTAGCTGGCGTTATTGTTGTAGGAATAAATCTCTCTTTTTGCGTCAGAGGCTTTGCCGCGTTCCTCCCTTTCGTCGAACTGTGGAGCGAACCGGAATTAAGGTCAAGTTCCACATCCAAAATCGCGGAGAGATTCTTGTAAGCGCTCCATCCAGAAATATTATTGCGTAAAGAATATTACGCCAGGTCTCAGCCTTTTCGCGTGGCCACGGCGATAGGCGTGGCAGTAAGCACGGCGCGCGGAACAGATGGAGCGCCGTTGCCATGGCAACAAGACCGGCTGCAGATGGCCCCCACTTCAAGCCATCGGATGGTCACGGTGGTAGGTACGGCGCGCTACTGCTGCTGCTGCTTCGAGCTGCCGAGGAGAGGCGCTGCCGTCGCCGTTCTCTCGCCAGCTGCGGCGTGTGGGGGAGGACGAGATTCGCAGTATTTTTATATAATGCGCTCGCTTGCCTTGCCGGAGCAGTTGCTATCCAGTCTGATAAACAGAAGGAGAAGCTACGTCGGCTTGATGACTCAAGGAAACGTCAACGGGCCTCGGAGACACAAGAACAACCTGAACAGAGCCTGGCAAAACGACGTGCTCAGGACACTGCTAGACGAGAGCGTCGTGCTTCTCTCGAAACAGTCGTCTAAAACCGGTGATAATCCTGAATGGAATGCTACGGACGCTCTAAACAGTGAAGACTCCACATTGACGTGTTCGCTCAGTCGTCAAGAACGATGGAATGCAACCAAGCAGCAACGACGTTCTCAGCAAACGGAAGAACGACAGCAACGTCCTGAAAGGAGCGCATTGGTCGTATTGCTGGACAATCAAGGCGTAACGAGACCCGGAAGAATCGACGTGCACAGGAGATGTCAGGAGGACGAGCAGCACGTTTGAAGACGAGACGGGAGAGGTCCCTCGCGAAAGCTGGACTGACTGCGCAGACTGGCGACAGTATTGCTTATGCAATCTGCCGGGTTTAACCAAAGCTAAGCATCAGCTAATTTTTTTGCGAGTGTGTGGGATCGATGGAATTGAGAATATGCACTTGAAAGTTTACACAAAAATATGCTTATGCGAAACTTTACTTTCTAGCAATAACAAAACACCCTCTGAGGATATCTTACTTTCGGGTACCTCCTTTTTTGCCTACAATTTGCGCCCCGGGAACTCCTGATTGAGAAGAAGTTTATGCAACTCACAATTTCCCCAAGCTGCACAGTTTGTTTACGATGTTTTTGTCCTGCTCCGGGCCGTGTCACTTCCTGGAGCTTTCGAATACGCCTCGAACCTTTGGTAGAATGCATTAGTCCATTTCCACTCATGCAGACAAAGCATGCGCGCAGTAGCAAATTAAAGGCCACGTGGCAAGACAGCGACACAAATCCGTTCACACATTGCGTGGCAATATGCTCAGTCTCGCACTGGCTTAGACTGGTTTAGTTTAGGGTTTGTTTTATGAGGTTTAACGTCCCAAGGCGACTCAGGCTATGAGAGACGCCGCAGTGAAGGGCTCCGGAAATTTCGACCACTTGAGTTCTTTAACGTGCACTGACATCGCACAGTACACGGGCCTCTAGAATTTCGATGGAGGCGCATCTTTCGGGTCAGCAGCTGAGCACCATAACCATCGAGCCACCGCGGCGGCTTGGCTTAGACTACGTGCGGGAGGAAATATGCGTTGCCTCAGTGAGAAGTTGACATGCATGCGTACCTTGTGTGTCGCGTTGGGCCAGAAGCTTCCACTCAAAGCCGGCCATCACATGGGGCCTTCACGGCAGCCAAGGTCATGAAGCCGGAACGTGAGGCCTCACCACGCACGTGATGGGTGACACCGATGGATTTCCATCCTCCGGCACATAGTGTTCCTGCTTCGGACGGATGCGGGGACATGCTTCTCAAATTTGGCCCAGCCATCTGCAGAAAGATGGTTCACTGTTCGTGGCCTCGAGAATAATCAATGCTTCTGGAAAAGCCACAGCGCTCTGGTGTTTGAAGAACCAATGCCGTATGAGAGCTGCTTGTGAGTATAGAAAAGACGCTTGCTCAATTCAGTGTACTGAATGCGACCCGTGCTTGCCCATTGCTGGCAGTGGATTGTAGGAGAGTGTAGGAGATTGGAGAATTAAAGTGTCTATATGAAAAAAAGTAGCTGTGATTTATACTGCTTAGGGAGCGAACCTGTGGTGTAGCGGGAATGTTGAGTGTGTTCGGAACACTGGATTGGCAGCAAGCGCGCCCTGCTACCCTGGCAGGTGGCAGTTAAATGAATGGTTGATCGCGAGAGGTTTGATTTGGTACATGATGGTTTAACGCCCCAAGGCAACACAAGCTATGAAGGACGCTGTAGTGAAGGGCTACGGGAATTTAGACCACCTGGGATCTTTAACGTAACGTGCACTGATTTCGCAGTGCACTCGGGTCTCTGGAATTTCGCCTCCATCGAAAGTCAACCGCAGCAGCCGGGATAAAATTTCAATGGAGGCGACATTCTAGAGTTGCTAACCCAGTGAATGCTGCGGCTTATTGCTGGAATGCCGTCTCAATGAATGCTGTGGTTTAATGCTCTAATGCCACGTGTCTGCCTCAACATTGTCAGTGCTAACGCATGCAACCCACATCCCTTTCTAGCCACCTCCACGCACCTCAAATCGTGATTGAGGTGTCTGCTATCCCAGGCAGCCAGTTATGCACACTTCCTTTGGTTAGCCTAGAACGTTGTCATTGCCTATGAACACAATGAACGCCGAAGATCTATAGAAATGAAAATTGAAAGTTGGTTTTGAAGAAGGAAAAGATGGTCTAATATCTCGGTGGGCACTCGAACAGTACTGCAAGGGCAGGAATGCAAGATTGAGAGAACAAAGGAAGAAAGAGGTGCCGTAGGTCTTCGGAAAAATTTCGACCACCTTGGACTTTTAGGGAGCACTGATATCGCACAACAGACTGGCGGATTTAGCTCTTCGCCTAGTGCCGCGTTTCTGCAACAACTTTGTGAATGCGCATGTAGCACACGTCTGTCAGTACTTTCACGCCACGTCACGTAGCTTAAGGTGTTTACTGTCCCAGGGATGCCAGCTATGAGCCTTTCGCTTGCTTTTGAAGCTCGCGCACTTAATCGATTTCTGCCCATCTCAGGAGTGGCTGAAGGTCGCCGAAGGTCAAAGCGATGGAGCAGGCGAGACTCGCAGGAAATGGTGTAGTCAAGCTTTCGCTTTAAAACGAGATTTTAGTAACTAGAAATAATGGCAGAGGAAAGAAGCCAACAAATTTTGTGTAGTTTGTAAACTTGTCGCCTACTGCACCAGCCTTATTTCACGGGGCCTGGAAGACCGTGCTAAGGTGGCAGCCTATAAGGATGTTCCACGCACATTAATGGCATGTAACAATGGACAAGCAGCAGGCTTTAATAAGTTTGAAGGTTTGAAGGTTTATTAAAACGAAATACAAATGAGTTGTAAGTTTCATAAAAAAGTTAGTACAGTAGGAGGTCCCAAAGTGAAAACTGTCTGGGGGACCTCCCATCAGGAATACATGAGGAAAGTGCATAAGTTTGGCAGAGGAGCTATAAAAGTATACAATCAAGTTAAAACCTATTAGTGTAATTTGCGGCAATGAATAAGTTATACAATAGTTAGCGGGCATAATTTAACAAAAAGGCATAAAATAGCAAAACATAAGAGCAATAGAAAGAACACAAAAAGACATCAGATAACAATGGGCATTGAATAAATGCAGATATAATACACAGGCGGAGAAAGAAAAAAAAAAGAGGTTCCAGAAGATTAACAATATGACCGTTTGCTGTCAGAGTGGGGAACATAAAATAAGATGAAGGCAACCTTAAGCATGGCATGAAGATGAATGGGTTGATAGGAGATGTTTTTTTAGTAAAGTGTAGAAAGCGGGCTGCGAACGTGCGGATTTGATTGCTAGTGGTAATGAATTCCAGGTTTTGATGGCGGAGAAAAAAGCAGTTTGTTTTCCATAATTTGTGTTCACTTTTGGTAGAAGCATATTATTTTGTTCAGAGAATCTAGTGTTATTGCTATTAGAAAGGAAAGATACGGAAAAACAGAGAAGTTGATTGTTATTATTGCGAGCGCGGTAGATTAGAAGACCTAACCTAAGATTAAGGAGGCATTTCAATGGCAGAATGTTTAGGTCAGAGTAAAGAGGTGAAGCAGTGGCTGTGTATGGGCTGAAAGATAAAATTCGAAGCGCTTGATTTTGAAGATGAGAAATACATGACATATGGCATGAATAGGTATTACCCCATGATTCTCAGAATTCTTGCGTACCTCCCTTCGATACACAAACCACAGCGAAAAGCATATCAAACTATGTGCCCGGCTGTTTCTCCGTACTTCTTGGCCGGGTGTCCTGTCAAGATTTCGCAGAGATGTCCTTTGGATGTCAGTGTCGTCAGGAAGGCGTCGAAGATGAGTGATGTCATGTAGTCTTCGAAAGCAAGCTAAGTTAGAACCGCCTAGATGCGTAGAAACCGTGGATGAGGTTTCTTTTTACATTGGTAAAGAATGTGGTGTCTAAAGGCTATAGGATGACCCATCCAGCATTGTAAAGGATTCAGTACATCTCTCAGTCTGCCCGCAAACTATGTTTGCTGATATGAAATTCACCCTTTTCGGTTTTGCTGGGGAAACACGTGCAAGTTTCCGGCCAATCAAGGAGCCTGTCACAGGTTGTTTTCTTGTTAAAAAGCGAAGAGGTACCGTGGATTAAATCTCCCCATGATCAACATAGCCACATCCACAGAGTTGCTGACCCTTGGCAGGGCTGTAAAATTGCAAGTGGTTAAAAAACTGACAATGAAAACATTTCGGTTTCTTGCCCTAGGGGTATAAACTGTCATCGACCACGACATCGTAAGGTCGCGCCCAAAGACAGCTCTTCACGTATATGAGGACATCATTGTGAACCTTTTTGTTGTTAGCCGTTTTCACCCATGTGCAGCAGAAATTGCCACGTGTTATGGATGTGTTGAATGTGGGTGGCCACAGCGGAATCAGTGCTCTGGAGGAATGCGATAGACTCGGCAACCAAACATTGCTGCAGTTCCGCATCTAAACGGTGGTGGACATAACGCCCACGAATATTCAGATGCACGACACGTGAGTTACTGCTGCGCTCAAACTCCTGACAACTGAAGCCTTGAGCTACTCGATATTAAGGAGGTGTTCTTAGGGCATAACATGTAAAATGTTTGATTCACTGAAGCAAGATATTCTTCTGGTAAACCGCACTTACTGAAGCTGAAAACTGACAGCTTCTCTGCGTCAGAAATGTTATGGACAATCTATATGTGGCTGTTGGAAATGGAGCAAGCAACTGAGAGGAAGGGCTTCTCCTGCAATAATCTTTGTCTGTCTTATACGCTCTTCAAAACAAAGCACGCCAAAATATTTGTTTCTTTTTGGTGGCCCCTCCGTATTGTACCTGCGCAAAGAAAGCGAAGGGATATAGGAGATTCATTAAAACGAAACAGAGTTGACACCAGATGTCTTACAAACGCAAATCTTACTAAAAGACTTTACACGTTGCCAGATATTTGTGCTGGAGGTTTTTCTTTCTCGAGTCACAGCACGAAGGCGAAACTCCGTTGCATATCGTTGCATACATGTTAATTTAAAGCATTACAGCAGCGCTCCGCATTTAAACTGCTGCAGAATCCATTTTCAACGTTTCCGAAATATTTATCTTCGTTATTGGCCAACCCGATCTAGTTTGCACTAGCGGCCTATCCTACTAGATTCCAAATCACGCAGGACGTGTACATGCTACATGTGGCCAGGTAATAATCGTTCGGATTTTCGTTCGAACGAGCTTATCTCGACAGGTGGTGTGGACTAATGCGCGGACAGCATGTACGCAAAGGCAGTAACACCGGCAGCTCCAGCGGCAGAGCCGTGGCCGCTCTTAAGACGATGAACGAGTTTCACTAAATAAAAAAAAAACAGAACACCGGAGATCTTATTCTTTCGGGGACTAGCTACGTAGCCATCATCGTTGGTCCATCAAAGAGCGACTCTATCATCATCATCATGGTCATCATCATCAGCCTGACTACGCCCACTGCAGGGCAAAGGCCTCTCCCATGTCTCTCCAATTAACTCTGTCCTTCTCCAGATGCGGCCAACGTAATCCCGCAAACTTCTTAATCTCATGCGCCCACCTAACTTTCTGCCGCCCCCTGCTACGCTTGCCTTCTCTTGGAATCTACTCAGTTACCCTTAAGGACCAGCAGTTATCTTGCCTTCGCATTATATGCCCTGCCCAAGCCCACTTGTTCCTCTTAATTTCAACGAGGATGTCATTAACTCAGGTGTGTTCTCTCACCCACTCCGCCCGCTTCCGATCTCTTAACGTTACAGCTTTCCCATAGCCCGCTGCGTTGTCCTTAATTTAAGCTGAACCCTCTTTGTTAGCCTCCACGTTTCTGCCTCATAGGTGAGTACCGATAAGATAGAGCTGTTGTATACTTTTCTCTTGAGGGATATTGGTAAACTGCCATTCATGATTTGAGAGAACCTGCCATATGCGCTCAACCCCATTCTTATTCTTCTAGTTATTTCCTTCTCATGATCCGGATCAGCTGTCACTACCTGCCCTAAATAGACACATTCTCTTACTACTTCCAGCACCGCGCCATCAATTGCGAACGGCTGTTCTGTTGCTAGATTGTTGAACATTACTTTGGTTTTCTGCATGTAAAATTTTAGCCCCACCGTTCTGCTCTGGCTGTCTAATTCTTAGATCATGCTTTGCAGTTCACGTCCTGAGTGACTTAGCAAGGCAATGTCATCAGAGAATCGCAGATTACTTAGGTATTCTCCATTAACCCTTATCCCCAACTGTTCCCATTTCAGGCCGCAGAATACCTCCTGCAAACAGGGAGTGAATAGCATAGGCGAGATTGTGTCTTCCTGCCGGACACCTTTCCTTTTTAGAATTTTATGGCTACCTTTGTGGAGAACAATGGTAGCTGTGCAATCGTTATAAATATCTCCCAATATTGTCACATAACAGTCATCTACACACTGGAGGTTTCCACTGAGTCGAATGCTTTGTCGTAATCAATGAAAGCTATATATAAAGGCTGGTTATATTCTACGCATTTCTCTATAACCTGATTGACAGCGTGAATATGGTGAAAATGGTGGTAGCGTGAATTACTCCATCACGATGAAACTGCCGGGATAGAGAGATCAGTGCCTCTCGGCCTACTTGCACAAAGCAAATTAGGTCGTCTAGTTCCAAGTCTAGTTTTATTCGCAGTCTTCACTCTCGGTCGTTTCCGAGGAAAGGAGCAGTAATTGGCTCATTTTGTCGGTGGATACCTAAACTCCACTTGTGAGGGAATTTCTACCCCACCCCTTGGAAGAACAAGCAGAGCGAAAGTTAAATCCCCATTTTGCAGCTAGCGTTGGTGTTTTTCCTTGCCCTCTCCTATTTTCTATACCATTAAATCCCCTCTCCATTGCGTTTTGTGGATACCCACAAGAAGGAGTACAATTGAAAGAGGAAGTATTTTTTCATTGGCTGTGTTTGCATCTAGTTTTCGAATCGTGCTCTCGTGGATACGACTGAGTAAGTACTTAGTATTTGGTTGGCTAATAGGAGCTATTAGCAACGTACTTTTGCGTATGCAGCAGCATGCTGTCAAGCACTTGCGCATCCCTGTGCGCCACATTTCCCTATCTTCGAAGCATTTTTGGAAATAAAGCATGGAAGGTTGCAGTGGATTCCAACAAAACTGATCGCCGGAACTGAAGGGCTGCTTTATCACCTTCAGTTCCCCTCATTGTACAGTGCAATAATCGCAGAGGTTACTTTATAGGATGCCAAATTGGCAGAATGAAAATGCGCTTAGTAAAATCTCCTGCTGTAGTGACCACGTTGAGGGGGTAACCACGTGGCGTAACTGGCGCCAAGTTGTGGTCCAGCGCATAGTTTCAGCAGAACACGCTGGAGCAGGAGGCGATGATAACATCAGACACGCTCGCAGCCTATCTCTATTCTTCACAGGCAACAAAAAGCGGCCGCTGTGATGTCAGTGAATTCTCGCTATAATAGCCTTGTTCATTCCGGTTCGTCGCGGCGACAAACCTGCAGGCCATGCCTATGAATCAGGAAACAGGATAGCCAGAAATCGCTCACCGGACGCTTGCTGTAAGATGAAGGTTGTGGCGCTGTCTCCACTATGGTGCTTGTAGTGGCTGCAGTGCTGGACGACGCCTTACAGACCACTCCCAGTGCATTTTCCATGGAGGATCGTGGCGAGTCTGGCCATTCTGCAAGAGGGAGACCGTGAAGGGAGTTCATCACTATGAAGCAAGAAAAAGTACACCGGCTCCAAATGAGTTTTCTGTTTCCGAAAAAGAAGTCGTCACATCATTCCCTTTGCAACTCGTGGTTTGCTTGGTGCGATAATGTCAACCGGAAAAGTTCCAAGTTGTTTTTTTCTGACAGTCAGTAAAGGACACTTGAAAAAGCCATGTTTCGATATGATGCTCTTTAGACCAAATTTACAGACGTTTATGATTCAAAGAGAACTCTTCCTGCTTTTATACCATAATGGGACACTTTGGCGCCCATGCCTAAGAAAGCTTACATACAGTCATGTTCTCAATAGTGCTGTCAGCAGTTGCAAATCACTCTGAGTACTTTTGTCCCAGCTTGCTTGTCGCGTCTAGGACTTCCAATGCCTGTCAGAATGTTCATATTAAGCAGCAATTATCCTATGCTGTATTTAAAGCAACTAGTTCCGAGGAGGCACAGAGACCGACCTTGAACCTTTGCCTAGCAACCGCCGCAGCTGGCGGACGCCGCGCGCTCGCCGCGCTATCTGGCATGACGTCCCACCGCGCGCCTCCAAGCTAAGCCACTGCCGATTTTTTTTAATCAATTTATTCGATCTTATGCTAGCCGGTAACCGCTAAAGATTGCTGTAGCTGCGCGAACTGGAAAGCCTGGATTTGTGCGTGCGGTCTCTGACTGCTACAGCTCTAGACAACCCAGCTCTTTCTTGCAGGAAATTCTGATTACGGTTATACTCTGACAATCTTACGGCTGGTATCATTCTTTCCAGTCTCCCGTCCCAACTCCTTTTTATGCGTGCAAACTGTGACACAGGAGCACGTGTGGTCTTCATATGTGCAGCTACGCCTATGTAGATGTCGAAGGTTGTAAACGGACAACCGTGCATCAGACAGCTAGCACTGTAATACAAGCGTATCAATGTGAGGCCAGTTCACCAGCACAGCTGACCAAGTGGTTTGCAAGCATGCGCAACGACCGCTTTTTGTGCGCTTATTTGCGTTACAACAAAGCACAGAAGCGGAAAGCTCAATTTTAAGCATGGGCGTGGGGTTCCTGCTCGTAGATATAATATTTTCGCAAGTTAGCTCCATCACAAGGAGCAGCAGCACAGAAAAAGCAGCCACTACGCACGCTAGGTAAAGATTTGGCTGGCTGTACAGATCGACAGTAACCTGAGCAGAGGAGCCCTATTATATTCGTAAATCCTTTATGACCCCGAAGAGTACATGGAGCTCTCAGCGAGCTTCAATAAATCTCTGACCATTTAAATGCTATGGACTGGAACAAAGATATGTTGTCTGGACAAGCGACGGCGCGTAGCGATAGGTACAGCATATGTCAAAAGTTTGTAGCCCAGGGAGTTTGCTTCTGAGGCACACGGTCTGGTTCATAATGCATCTCCAGCGCTCCAAATTTGCCGAAGGTAAGAAGATTTCTGGTCCTGCCTCCTCCAATGGGTAGGACTACACGAATGTTACAGGAGTCCCACTGCGAGGCTTAGAAGCAAACCCCCTGGGCTCTAAACTTTTGACAAAGACTGTACCTTTCAGAATACAACAAAAACGTGTCGTGGCTACAAAAAAAAAATTGTTTTCCCCCTTGATAGTGCGGTATAATTCGTGTTAGCTACACGAAGTTTGATGGATCGGGCTAATTCGGGCATATAGGTCATTTTAAGAAGTGCTTCAAACAACATGGACTTTGGGAAGACAAGGACGAACGCTGTTTACAGCAGTAAGAGTCATTTCGTTACTGTCATCGTCAGCAGTGTCGATGGCAGAGTCAGTTACTCGATGAGGGATACTGACTACAAAGAAGGATGCGGAACTGGGCAAGATCATAGATGTGTTTAAGCACGCGGAAGTTCATAAGTTGAAGACACGGCTACGCGTAATAAAGTTTCATGAAAACCGCCTTTTTTATGGTTTGTGTGGGTTTAACGCCACGAAAACACTCGGGCTATGACCGTAGTGAAGGTCTCAGGAGATTTTGACCACTTGGGGTCTTTAACGGGCACTGACACTGCAGTTTCGGCGCTGTCGAAATACAGGTGACAGAAAAAGGATCTAGGGAACCGAGTAAAGCCATCGTCAGATAAATCCTGGCCTACTTGGTCTAAGGGTTGCCAACGGAGTTTATTATTGTGAAACAGCTAAGCAAAGTACTTCTCCTTAGGCAGCAGCAACTCGGTAGTTATTCTTGCGCAATGATTTGGAGAGATCGGCCCTAGTGAGAGGTAGTTTTCACTGGTACTGGTCGGCGTAAACGAAGGCGATAACTTCCAAACCACACCAGCGTACAGGCAATCCTTTAGCTTGCTTGTGGGATCTGCTTTCACATAAGCTTCAGTGTAGTGTAAGGGCCCTAGAAAAAAAAACTCCGGTATAAAGGCTGCGAACATTTCATAAACATTGTGGGGATACACATGAATCCCCTGCCCCATAGTAACGGCCGCGCGTAATTATCACGCGATGCTATGCGCGCGCCGTTCGGGAGGTTGCGAGGATGGGCACTCACGCCGCCTCCGCTTCCTTTCTCGCCCCGCCGCGACGCCGCAGCGAGGACTTTCCCTCTTTCTCCTTTCACAACGGAGAGACCTCCTCTCCACAGCCCGGGAAGAAGGCGCGTTTCTCCCGAGGCTCGCGGGTCTTCTGGCGGGAGCCGTGCACACGCACGGATCAGAGATCTGCCACGGAGACCGCTGCCCTTATCGCCCGGCCACCGTGTGTGACTTGACCGCCGCGGGCCGTGAGCGAGGAACCACGCGAGGTGAGCGGAACCTTCTTCCCCCACATTTTTGCGTGCGTTCTGCCCTTTGTGTTTTCCACCCTCGTACGCGAGAGGAACACTCGCCCTCGTTACGGCGGTTGTATTGTTGCTGCTGCATTGTATTGCTCGGGAGCAATAAACGCTCCTCCGAGTAGCATACTCGTGTTTGTCCCCTCTGGCCCGAACCCGCCGTGGTTGCGACTCACCGCACCGCGGGTTGGGGGTCACAGCTCTGACTGTTAGGGCTGGCACGCTGGTGCTAGAGAGCGACAACTGCTTCTAGCCCTTTGAGCGTTACTACAAGAATAACCCCCATATTCTTGGCGCCCAACGTGGGGCCAGAGGTGTGACAAACCGAGTGTCTGTGTGACCGACTGCCGACATACAGACTAGCCATGGCGGCGAGCGGGATTGACATCCAGTCCCTGCTGTGGTTGTCCAATACGGCTTCTCAGCAGCAACATCTTGGCACGGCAGTAACAACTACTGCAGGTGTGTTCCCAGAGGCTGACGCTAGCCCCTGTGATCTTATATCGTTTGAGCCGAGCGGTGCTTCACACGACACACCGGCTCAGACGAGCGGCGACGCTAGGCACTTCTCGCCAAGCTCTATGCCGCCAGGTAGGGAGAGCATAGCGCGACACGTGCAATCTTGCTCATCCCACCTGGGCCCTCAGCCAGAACTACCTGGCCAGGCCCAAGAGGCTGTGTTGCGCAACGCCTTGCGCCTCATAGAGAGCCTCACGGGTATCGTGCAGCACAACCTGCAAACACCCGCTCCAGCGGCGAGTCCGAGGCTAAGGGTGGACCTTCCCAGCTACGGCGGCTACCATGATTTTGTCAGTGCCAACGAGTACCTTGAGCGCATGCTGACCTACCAGCAGGCGACAGGGCTTTCCGATGGCGAGATTCTGGCGCGTGTCGTGCCAATCTCACTGACTGATCAGGCTGCCCGCTGGTTCCGCCTTACTGGCCATCGGTCTCGCACGATGGAGGAGTTCCGAGCGAGGTTTCGCGAGGAGTTCTTGCCTGCAGATTACGAGCGTCGTCTGCGGCGCGAGTTGGAGCTGCGTACTCAGCATCCGGACGAGTCGTTGCTTGAGTACGTGAGGGCGATGGACGAACTCTATCGTTTTGCAGACCCCTCAGCTTCGAACGGCGAGAAGGAAGAGCGTGTCACGCGACAAGCGCACCCTACCTTCGCAGCCTACCTACGAGGCGTACCGTTCAGGGGCTTGGACGAACTCGCCTCGGCAGCCAAGCGCATAAAGGCGGACATAATCGCCTCCCGCGCGTATCGGCCACCCCCGCCAGCGTCGCAGGCACTTGAGCCGCGATGCGCCTGGAACGGAGACACTTTTCGAAACCGTTCCCGGGGAGCCGAATTGGTTGCATTCAGTGACGGGCAACTGAGAAACGGTTGGGAACTGTCAGACCGAGCTCTCGCCCCGTACACGTATGCTATGCGGTCAGCACACGCTGCGCGTGGCCAAGGTATGCAGAATCGGGACCGACATACCGACCCGAGGACGCTAGACCAAAGGGCATCTGCGACGGTTCGCCCGGCAGGGAGGAACGGTCAGCCGGCGCGAGGTGACAACTGCCCCGCCCGGCAACGGCCGAATACCCTCTGCTACCGGTGC
The DNA here is from genome assembly GCF_055824585.1 of Amblyomma mixtum. Taxonomy (NCBI): domain Eukaryota; kingdom Metazoa; phylum Arthropoda; class Arachnida; order Ixodida; family Ixodidae; genus Amblyomma; species Amblyomma mixtum. The sequence continues at coordinate 55,947,609 of NC_143015.1, forward strand.
AACCAACGAGGGCACTACGCCCGGGAGTGCAGTCGCCCCGTGAACCGAGAGCACGCGCTTTCGGGAAACGAACGCAGCCGCCGGTGAGCAACGCTTCGCAACCGGCGGCGGCGTCAACAGCGGTGCTCAGTGAGTCACACGAACTCCTAGCCCCGCTGGCTTGTCGTTTGGAACCACCCAGCGACACGCCAGTACCGCTTATTGAGCTTACAGTGGCACAACGTAAGTTCATGGCATTGCTAGACACAGGAGCGAGCGCATCCCTGTTTGGCGACGAGGTATGTGAGCATCTCCGTCGGAACGGACTCCGACTGCGAGCGAGCAACCTCACGTTCCGATTAGCTAGCGGCACTGCGCACGCGAGCGGTGCCGCGCGGCTTGTGGTGCGGTGGGAGAAAAGAGTGAGGCGCCAGCGCTTCGCTCACCTCCCCGGCCTATCGGTTCCAGTTATTCTTGGTAGAGACTTCCTCGCCAAGACGGGCATTGTTATTGACGTCTGCAACGGAGGATATACGGAGCGAGCATGTGGCACCCTGAAACCTTTCGTTCAACCCCAAAAAGCGTCGAAAGCAAATTCGCTTTCCGATGCTTCGCGCGCAGACGTACGCAACGATCGCCCGAAAAAGAGCCTCGAAACACCTTCGGCCCGGCTGAAAAACCAGCCTGTCGACCGCGCCGAGAGGAAAAGCGCGGAAGGGAACCTCTCCCCTCCCGCGCGACCCCCTGTCCCCCCTGCGGTTGCACTCTGTGCCGCGGCGGCATGCAGGCCTCCCCACCCGCTGCTGGACAACTCAGACAGCTTGTCGGGGGAGGAAAAAGCGCGTTTGTCTCTGCTCCTAAACGAGTACGACGCCGTATTCACGGAGCGGCCTGGCTGCACTACGCTGGTTTTGTGTTGAGACAGGCGACGCTGTTCCATGGAAGTGCAATCCTCGGCCAGTCAGCTTGGCTAAGAGGAAAGCGCTCGATAACGCACTGGACGAGCTTCTCGATACAGGCGTTGTGGAACGATCAAACAGCCCCTGGGGGTTTCCAGTGGTGCTGGTGCCCAAAAAGGATGGAACAACCCGCCTTTGTGTGGACTATCGACGCCTGAACGAGGTGACACGGAAGGACGCATACCCACTTCTGAGAATTCCCTCGATAGTGTCCAATGTTGGTGGAGCGAAGTACTTCACTACGCTCGATGCTAGCAGAGGATACTTTCAGGTGGAGATGGCCCCCAGTGATCGAGAGAAAACTGCCTTCACTTGTCACAGGGGACTTTTCCAGTTTACCCGAATGCCGTTTGGCCTGGTCGGAGCGCCCGCGACGTACCAGCGTCTGATGGACCGTGTCCTAGGCGATGCAAGGTGGCACCACGCTCTTGCTTACCTGGATGACATTGTCGTGTATTCGGAAACCTTTGATGAGCACTTACGCCATCTCAGGGATGTACTGGAAAGGCTGAGGTCTGCGGGAATCACTCTGAACCCGAACAAGACCCAGATAGCGGAGACCCGAATAACACTGTTGGGGTTTACGCTAGACAAAGGACGCCTTCTGCCGTGCGAAGACAAGCTGCGGGCTATTTTGCAGTTCCCGTCGCCGGCAGATATAGGCGGACTGAGACGCTTTCTGGGGCTGGCGAACTTTTATCGACAGTTTATCCCAGATTGCGCAGCTCTGCAAGCCCCCTTAACAGCGCTGTTAAGGAAAGCTGTGAAGTGGCATTGGGGACCCGAGCAAGAGGCGGCACTACGCCATCTCACTTGCGCGCTCGCGGAAACCACAGAGCTAAGGCTGCCTGACCTGAACAGGGAATTTGTGATCCACACGGACGCTTGTGACCTGGGCTTAGAAGCAGTCCTGCTTCAAGAGCACGGAGGTAGCCTGAGACCGGTGGCGTTCGCCAGCCGCTCATTAACTCCCGCAGAGAGAAACTATTCCGTGACAGAAAAAGAATGTCTCGCGATTATCTTCGCTCTGCGGAAGTTCGACTAATATGTCGATGGAGTCGCTTTCGTGATTGAGACTGATGACATGGCACTCACTTGGCTGAGACGCCTAGGCGAGACGTCCGGACGCCTAGCGCGATGGGCGCTACTCCTCCAGCGTTACGACTTTACCGTGCGCTACAGGAGGGGCAAGAACAACGTGGTGGCGGACGCACTTTCGCGCGCGCCCGTTGACGGCTTGGGAAGTAACAACACTGCCCAATCCGCCGCGCCCGACAGCCAGAGCAGCGCGACTGCCGCGCAGCTCACACAACGCCCCGAGGGAAGGGACACCCCGCCTTCCCAGGGCGAAAGCGTAAACCACTTTGAGGGCATCAGTTCAGTGGTGAGCGTTTTCAGCAGAAGGGAGCTGTTGGAGGCACAGCGGGAGGATCCATTTTGTCGAAAAGTGTTCGACGGGCTCAGGGAGCCGGATGGCGTGGCCGCGGCGCACATGGAGGCAACTGGTATTGCTGTCCGTGCGGGGCGCTCGAACACAGCTGGTAATGCTGTGAGCGCGATGGATTCCTATCTGCTCGACTCCGATGGCATCCTGCTGAGATATATCCCCTCCGAGAAGGATACACACGAGTCCTTCAAGGTGGTGATTCCACGCACGTTGAGAGGAGCACTTTTACGCTGCTTTCATGACACGTGCATCGCTGGGCATGCGAGTGGCCCTAAGACTTACCTCAAGTTGTGCCGCCTCGCTACCTGGCCTGGCATGAAGCGGGATGCGATACGCTACGCCCGCTCATGCGACGTGTGCCAGAGGGAACGAGTGGCCTGTGGAGAACACCCTCCCCCGCCAACAGGCAGCCGCACCGAGACGCAAGGCTCGACAACAGAGCCCGGCGCCTCGTTACAACTTGCGCCCACGGCAGAAACAACTCTGACCAAAGCGCAGGGAGTAATTTCTCCTGCTTAATATGGACGGAACACCCCTTCCGTATTTCGCACCACGGCTTCCGGAGCAAGCACACGCTTTCTCGTCGGAAAAGACCGAGCGGGGTTAGACTAGCTAAAAAAAAAAAATGTGTAAATTGGTAATGTAACTAGAAAGAAAAGATAGCCTTGCAGCCTCAGGCCAGCCGTCACAGCGTGCCCGGAGAAGAGCCAGCGGACGCCGCAACGACCGTTGCTGCTTCGAACACCGAGAGCCAGGCCGTGTGGAGGGCGGCCGCATTCGAAAACCAAGAGCCGCTGTCACCACCGAGCAACCGTGCCGAAAAACAGCTTCCGGTCGGCCTCGGGACGAGCGAGCGAGAATTCGGAGAAACCGGGGCCTGTGTCTACCATGGCGAAAACTGCAGCAAAGAAGCCGCCTTGGAGTTCCCCGTGTCCCCGCGGCAGCGGCTTCGCCCGCAAGAGAAGCTTGGTGCCCCGCTGGGCCCGCCTCGCAAGTCCTCTGGGGCAGAGGGAAAATGGGTCGGCGCGCCTTTGTCAGCCCCCAACGAGAGGAAAAGAGGGCGAGCCAAGAGCAAGCGGTTCATCCAGCTGAGTGGGGGCCTGCTGTACGCTACGACACGGTGCGTAATTGCCCTGAGCCTGCCTGCCGCCCGCGTGTCCCGGCAAGGCTGCCTTGGCCGACTCACGGGACCTGCGGTCATCTACCCCCTTCAACCCTGGGCTCCACGGTCGTCCATGGCGGTCGTCTACACTGCCTTCCTGCCCTGGCGTCCACGGCCTTCGACGACGGCACTGCTGGCTGTGAGCTGAATCTTTTCTTAATTGGTTTTAAAGTTAAACGGCGTTTCGCCGGCCCCACTCGGTACACCCTTTTTGTGAACACGGCCACTTCTCGGCCGTAGGGAAGTTTTAAGGAGGGGGGGATGTGGGGATACACATGAATCCCCTGCCCCATAGTAACGGCCGCGCGTAATTATCACGCGATGCTATGCGCGCGCCGTTCGGGAGGTTGCGAGGATGGGCACTCACGCCGCCTCCGCTTCCTTTCTCGCCCCGCCGCGACGCCGCAGCGAGGACTTTCCCTCTTTCTCCTTTCACAACGGAGAGACCTCCTCTCCACAGCCCGGGAAGAAGGCGCGTTTCTCCCGAGGCTCGCGGGTCTTCTGGCGGGAGCCGTGCACACGCACGGATCAGAGATCTGCCACGGAGACCGCTGCCCTTATCGCCCGGCCACCGTGTGTGACTTGACCGCCGCGGGCCGTGAGCGAGGAACCACGCGAGGTGAGCGGAACCTTCTTCCCCCACATTTTTGCGTGCGTTCTGCCCTTTGTGTTTTCCACCCCCGTACGCGAGCGGAACACTCGCCCTCTTTACGGCGGTTGTATTGTTGCTGCTGCATTGTATTGCTCGGGAGCAATAAACGCTCCTCCGAGTAGCATACTCGTGTTTGTCCCCTCTGGCCCGAACCCGCCGTGGTTGCGACTCACCGCACCGCGGGTTGGGGGTCACAGCTCTGACTGCTAGGGCTGGCACGCTGGTGCTAGAGAGCGACAACTGCTTCTAGCCCTTTGAGCGTTACTACAAGAATAACCCCCATAACATAGACTCTTAAGCACAATTATACCAAGATACGTTTGGAATCGACAGGCGGGCGTCTGACTGCGAAAAAAAAAAATTGGCAGAGGCTTAGTTAAGCCCGGTAGGTTGCGAAACCAAACGAGGCCTTGGTGGAAACACCTTATATATAGACATCCACACGTAATCTTCTCTAAGAGAGAGCAAGGGAAGGAGAGAGAGAGCAGCAGCGGCTTCTCTAAGAGAGAGGAAGGGAAGGAGAGAGAGAGCAGCAGCGGTGTGGTTACCCTGGGACTGCGGCGACGAGCCGAGCTGGTCTCCAGTTTTCTATCCGCTTGGTGTGACGTCACCACAGCGAGCACCTCCTCGCGGCTGCGGCGCGCAGCACAGGTGCGCGGCGCGCCGTGGTTAACCTGGGACCGCGCCGACGAGCCGAGCTGGTCTCCAGTTTTTCCTCCGCTCGATGTGACGTCACTACGGGGGTCTTCTAAAGGTCAAACGTGGTTACCACCGGGACCACGCTGACGGCTCAAAACCTAGCGTAGTATTGCTTTCGCAATAAAACATTTGTCCCCTCTCCAAGCAAGTTCGCGAAGTGCTTCGGGCTTCCCAGCGCTGTGCTCTTTGAAGGCTACCGTGGATATAAACATTCGAAAAAGCGACCAGAAACTGCAAGCGTGAGCAATAATGATGTCTGAAATTTCAGAACTGCAGTTTTGTGCAATTGTAGATCACAAAAAAGTACACAATTGTAAAAGTGCCATCTTTACTACAATTTTGAGTTGCTCAAGCGTCATTGAAGGCATCTTTAACACAACATTACGAATGTGAAAGAATATTGAACTGAGGGATGATGGAGGAAAAATTCTAAGGAACAGGGAATGCAATGAATTAGAGGAGAGAGGGGGAAGCTATTAATATGAGAAGTACGAGAAAGCTTACAGAAATCACTTGGAAAGCGTGAGGTTTCCACATGTCTTCAACACTCACGTCCTTAATTCTATATGCGTGGCTCATACGAAACGTTCCAGCATATACCTTTCCTTCCAAATGTTTCGGTCGTGACAGGTTTACAACAAAATCCAAACTGCTGTTCATCCGGCATAGCCACTGAATCATGGCCTGCTGTACCGAATGCCAGCAGGTATATTCAGGGCACAAGTACTTCTAGTACTTTACCTCTACTTCATCGAGTACTTTTGCTGCCGTTTTTATATTGTCGTCTAGCCCCTCTAAAAACCTCTACTTTATCTAGTACTTTTGCTGCCGTTTTTATATTGTCTTCTAGCCCCTGTGAAACTTCCAATATACAGGGCATTTCACCTAAAACTTGACATAATTTTTCAAATAGGCTTTTCGATTTAGAAGCGTGCTGCTTTTGATATAGCATTTTCAGTGGTAATGCATCCGAAAACAGCAGAGCTGTGCTATTAGCAGGATGGTTAATATTTAAAAGTTAACTTTTTTACTCCTACTGTTAGGCTCCTTAATAATTGAGAGGCGTCTAGCCCACCGTAAATATTATCCGTATCAGTTTCTAGAATTTTGGTTTGGTTTATGGGGTTTAACGTCCCAAAGCGACTAAGGCTATGAGAGACGCCGTAGTGGAGGGCTCCGGAAATTTCGACCACCTGGGGTTCTTTAACGTGCACTGACATCGCACAGTACACGGGCCTCTAGAAAGCGCAACTACCACCGGAGCTGTGAACCAACAAATTTTGGCTATTTCGGCGAGTTACGTGCATTGAAAGAGTTCCTTTGCCTGCAGGCTTCTCGAAAGCGCAGGTATTTTGGCACGATGTACCCAGAATATGATGTGCCAAAGCACCGAGGGTAACCACCTTTTCGAAATTCTAAAAACTGATATGGATATCACTTAGGGTGGGCTACACGCCTCTCAGTAATTAACCAGCCTAGCAGTAATCTAGGTAAAAACTTATCTATTCAGCATTAGTTGACCAGCCTGTTGGTTAGCACATCTTTTCTGTTTGTTTGTTTGTTTGTTTGTTGGGTTTTATGGCACATAGGCAACTGAGGCCATCATGCGCCAAGCTCGGGGTATGAGGGAATTGTCCTGTGCATAATTTTATGGGAGTATTAAAATAATCTCCGGTGTAGAGAGCCTATAACATTGGTACGTGTTATCTATGAAAAAAAAAATTGTAAGTGGCTAATGATAAAAGCTTTAAGAAGGTCAGGCAGGCTCCGCGGCCATCCTTGGCTGGGCAAGGACGTTGAGCCTCCCAACCAACCAGATAAACACCTCAGTCCCTTTCTCAGGAATGAGAAGTTGGCTGAAGTGCATCTTAAGGTAAAGTGATGCAGTGGATAAAAATTTAGAGACTGTTGAGCAGACCTGCTTCTCTTAAAAAACCAAACACGCAAGCTGTGTTAACAATTGCATCTTCTGCCAACAATAACATCGGGTGCATAGGAATGTAGTGATTATAAAACTGTGTAAAATACTTTTTTCTTAGTTTTTCTACTTTTTTAGATGTCAGTAAAAAGTGATTTACTGTTAATTCCTCTCCACACTTCTCACAAAGAGGTTTTGCTTGTTTTGTCAATGTTAGATGTGTATGTTCTATACGAAGCCGGCAGAGAATTACTTCTTTAAAACGTTCCTGGTGAGTGCAAGACTTCCATTCACCTAAAACTGGCTTTATCAAATGTAGTTCGTTATTTACTTCATTGTTCCAAGTTAACTGCCATTTTTCCTTAATCTGCTGTGTACTAAGTGCATGTAATCATTAAAGGGTTTGTTTAATTTGTTTATTTGCTTGCAACGGGCTTTAGCAGCACACAAGTCTGCTCTCTCGTTGCCTTGAATTCCAATATGGCTTGGTACCCAGCAGAGTTTTATGTTTTGTCCTTGAGCTATGGATGTTGTTATGTTGTGTATGAGGTCACCAATTAGTGGACTGATTGCATTTCTTGAGTGGAGGGCTCTAAGTACACTTAGTGAGTCTGTGTATATAATACTGTTTGCGAGGTTCTCGTTTACTATTTTTTTTATGGCTAGAGAGATGGCGTGACATTCGGCAGTGAAGATGGATGTACACTGCGGAAGCCTTACTATTTTATTCCAATCCCCTTGTACCACTGCACTTCCAACATAGAGATCTGTTTTTGAACTATCTGTGTAAAATGCTGTGAAAGTACTGTACTTTTCCTCAAGTGCGTGAAATTCTTGTAATATATGTTGTTGTGGAGTTTGTTTTTTTATGGAACTGTGTAAGGGTGAAATCGCAGACTGCAGGGAAATTGTACCATGGTGGCAGTGGATTTCGTCTTTGCGCAATACCAGGCAATGAGTTTAGTACGCCGAGATCCTGGCATCACCTCTTCAAATCGCAGTAGTAGTGGTCTGGTAGCTTGCGGTTTGTTGTTAAAGAGAATTCTAGATGGACACTTTGTGGCTATAGGATAACATAGATGTTTCTGCAGTGACCGGAGTTTTAGGGATGTACGAGCATGTGAGCATGGCTCTTCTGTGTGTAAGTGATGGTTCGTTAGTTTCTACACGCAGACTATTAATGGGCGATGTCCTGTATGCACCAGTGAAGAGACGTAAACCTAAGTTATCTACTTGATCCAGTCGTTTGAGATACGACGGTCTCGCTGACCCGTACATGATACAACCATAACCTAAGGTAGAGCGCACTACAGAGCGATAAATTTGTAAAAGGCAGGTCCTATTGGAACCCGTGTTTTCGCGAGAGTACCTTAAGTATGTTCATGGATCGAGAGGCTTTCTTTTTGAGTCACATCTTTTCTGTATTCTGATGTACTGCACTGCTGACAATGCTATTCTGAAAAAGTGCTCTTATAACTGAAAAAACCTATTTCTAAAAATTGTGTAAACTTTTAGTTGAAATATCCTGTATTACTCAAATGCTCAGATTAAGAGGATTGCACGAGTTTCGGAGGTACCGATGGCGGAACAGAGCAACAAACTTAATGTTCCATATGCTTAAACACCTTAGTTTTCCGAAATTCGTTCCACAGCAACTGCACGACATCCGATAAAAATTGCGCGAAGTCTTAGGTGAAACACAGTCTATTACTCAAATGATCAAAGCGAGTCGATTTCACGGGTTTCGAAGGTAGCGAAGGTGAAACGGAGCATCTCAATACAAGTTCCATATAATACAACACATAAGTTTTCAGAAATTCATTCTAAAGCAACTGCACGAATTCCGATAAAATATATGTAAAGCCTTAGGTGAAAAACGATGTATTACTGAAATGCTCAGAGCAAGTGGATTACACCTGTTTCAAAGGTAGCGACGGTGGAGCGGAGCATCACACTTCATGTTTCATATCTTACCACGCATAAATACCTCTTCCCAAGTTCATTTTAAAGAGTGCGCGACACCCCAATCTCGCTGCTTCAACACAAGTTACTTACCCGGTTTATGCAAGAGCTTCAAATAATGTTGGTGCAGCCATCGCCGAGTCATCTTCAGGAGGAGGCGCTCATGTTCGGGTCGCTGCGGTGCCGACTGGTACCAGGGGTCGGCCTGGAAGAAGGAAAACGAAACTTTGGACACCAGTGCCAAGTTAAACTGATGAAACAAAACAAGCGCGAAACCTAAAGTGCTTAGTGCTAAGGCAGGACAGGCAGCGTCTGGCAAGGAGGCATAAGCTTGGCGCTTTCACGCAGCTTAGTTACAAAGTTTGAAGTTTTCGGCTTCAGACCACTATAAACTTAGGACATGACGTTGGAGAATGAGAGCAGGAGCTCGTAGCCACCGATATTCCGTAGCCTCTGGAAGCCCCATTCATGCTTAGGCACTCGGAGGGCCTTGAATGTCCAATTTTTCGTACTTCATAGGTGCACACCAAAAGGCAGGCGCAGATTTCTGCGCCTCCAAACACTTATAAATGAAGGCGCCTGGCATTTTCCTCCTGCCTATGGAAAAAAAAACGCGGGAAAAGCCTTGTCATTTTGTTCCGGAGTGCCGGGTTTCACATTACAAAATTGCAAGTGGGTTACGACGGAGGAGAAAGTGAAGCGCTTGAACTTTCGAGCGCCCGCGTTTCGTTTTAAGAGGCTTTGATGTCGCACGCAGCATGCAGTGCGTTTCCCAATTGAAATATTGAAAAAATCGGGGGGCACTTAGGCTCTCTAAAGTGCGTAGAGGCGAAAGCGTTTTCCGCACCACTTTCACTGCCTCTGTGGTACTGGTGACGTCACCACTGGATGAAGTCACACCCAATATTTGAGGAATTACTAGTGACTAATTACCAATCATGACTCTTTACTAATTAGTAAATAAATACTGATCAGTGACTAATTAGTAATTAATGAAGCTTAAGCTTCGCCTTTAGGAGTGGAACGCGATAGCGTTTTGCAGCGCTGCGAGGGACTCCACGGTTGGAAACAGGTTGGAAACACCTTTGAACGCAAGGCATTTTTGAGGAAAGGAAATGGCGCAGTAATTCTCTGTCATCTCCGTGGACACCTTAACCGCACCATGTAGGAAGGCAGGAAGTGGGAGAGAAACAAGAATTAGAAGAGGTGGGTAATGAAGAAAATGAAAATTATATTTGAAGAAAGGAAATGATGGAGTAACTGTCTCACATATCTTGGTGAACACCCGTCACCCGTTTGATGGACAGCTATAGTGCGAGTTTTAGCCGACGGTATGAGCTATTACAGGATTCCGCCCTAAACTTGTTTTCAGACAAAAACTGTCTTACATACCTCGTTGAACACCCGAACCACGCCGTGATGAAAGGGATAAAGAAGAGAGTGAGAAAAGAAATTAAGGAAAAAAGGGCTGCGCAAAAAGGGGGTCCCTGGAAAAATTTCGACTACCTTGGGGACCTGTAGCGTTCACTAAATCGACAGCATACTGCCGTGTTTTGCGTTTCGCCTCCATCGAAACGCGGCCGCCGTGGTAGGGTTCCAGCACGGGTACTCCAACTGCATGCAGTGCAATGCGGCCGACTCCGCCGGGATTCAATTCCGTGACGTTCCAAATACCTATTAATTCCTTCGTGTGAGTAGGTGAATGCGATTATATATAGTTTGTGGGTGAATGCGATTATAAATAGTTTGAGTGCTGTAACTGGCACTCGCCTACGCAAATATCTGCATTTCTCTACTAGTTGGCCACTATAAACCACCTGGCTGGCCAACAATAGTCAACAACAGGCAATCCATAATTTTTCTACGGGCCATTCACCACTGCAGAATAATGCATCAATTCTGTTCAGTTTTTCCGAGTGCAATGCTGGCTGGATGTCTTGTCGCTTTCTCACCTTGCGTACCTGCCATCGAATACGCAATCGCTGTAGTGAAACGAAGACTCAGTGGAGTGGAAGTGGTCCAAACGCGACGTAGGTATTCCACACGACCTAGTCAGCTTCAACGCCTCGTCACCTGCGGAAGATAACCTGTCGTAAGACTCCATTGTGGCTAGTGTAGAGGCATAATCACGGGAACGGATCAAAAGCCCTAAGAAAAAGGGCAGGAATCAACGACGGACCCACAGGTGTTTTCTTTCGTTTCCGATTGATTTTGTCCCATGCCATTACTTCTAGTGACGTTAGTTGGGAGAGATGTCATGGTGACTGTGATGGAAACCCGCCAACTTACTGGGCCTTGTCCGGCCAAGGTTGCTCTTCCCGACTGACCAGCCAGTAATTTAATTGCCACCTACCACGGTGCGCAGTTTTTTCACTATCCGGTGGGTAGGTTGGGATGACACCTCACGGTCACGTCGCCTGGGTGGCTTACTTGCCTCCTAGGTTGCTCCCTGGGAACTGCCTACCAGTGTTATGTGCGTGATTTTTTGCTCACAACGCCGAGGTCGGATTTTCTGTAGAACGGGGCCTTTAACTCTATTGCGCTAAATTGGTGTGGATGTAAACACGTGCAGTTAAAATCGCAGGCTTTCATCGCCTTTTTCTTGCCTTGCTGGTCACAGCAACTTGAAGCTGCGGAACACGCATTCGGTTGTTCTAGAAATGTGTTTTGCCCTGGGTGGAAGCCATGCGCAGGATTCCGCTTTATACCAGCATCTAGCGATAGCTGATAACCATTCCTTGCCTGCAACGCCAGACCATTTATATTCCTTCTTTTTAAATACTTGTATATGAGCCGCTCAGAATTTCATGTACCCCCTTAACTGCTCCATGTTATTCAGAAAACACAAAAAATAAAAGATGTTGCTAAGTATTTACTGCCCCAATTCTCCGAATTGCAAATGAAAGGCCAACAACAAACTCTTCAACAACCAATTTGTTAAAATACTCGCGAACAAAACCAAGAAAGAAACTGGAAGGAATAATTATCAGACATCCAAACGAACCTGAACATGCAACCAAATAGCAGGCGTAAAAAAAACCATCGCTCTATTAAGGTAGCTTTTAGCGCGCTATTTTTACATGCCTTATTATTGTAGCGATGCTTCGCTGAGTTCATTGTCGTTAAGTTAGAACTTGGTGCCTCACCTAACGCACTGAGGCAGAATGGCATCCTGAAAGGGTGTGTTGGGAATTATTGCCCATAAGCAGCCAATGACATTGTGCCAAACGCATTATGTTGAGTTATGTGGATTCAAAATTTTAAACTACCGCATACTCTTTGAGCAGTTATACATTTGTGTGATCAGTCACATCACCGATCGAGCTGTTCACAAGTGTACACTCAATTGACGGGTGCAACACGTAAAGTCATTGTCAAAAATATGCAGCCCAAGGTGTTTGCTTTCCAAGCCGTGCAGCGGAGATCTTAAACACATTTGACAATAATAAGTTCGGGAGGGTTCAGTTACGTTGCGGACTTAAGGTTCAGAAGCAGACCGCTTGGGCTTCATACTTAAAAAAAACTCTACGTCTGCGGGGCAGAAGAATGCGCCGTAGTCTGTACCCAATGGCAGCACATGCTGCTGCTAAGCCTCAAACGCCAAACAAGCTGGAAAACAGACGCCTCTTTGGTTTCCAGGTTCCAGACTCCCACAACTGCCAGAGTTTTAGCATCTGGCACTGATCCAGGAATCGCCTGAGGAAGCTAATCAGCCAGCCTAGTTTCCAGTCTAGTCTTTTGGTCAATGGAGGCTGTGCTTGGTTTTCACGGAAGCAAATGCTCAGTATATCACTCATTTTGCCAGCAGATATCTTAGTCGCGCTGAGAGGTTTCGCTTTATGTCTTTATGGGGGTTTAAAGTCCCAAAGTGACTAAGGCTATGAGGGACGCGGCGGTGGAGGGCTCCGGAAAATTCGACTACCTGGGGTTCTTTAACGTGCACTGACATAGTACAGTACATGCGACTCTCGAATTTCACCTCTATCGAAATTAAACCACCGCGGCACGGATCGAACCTGCGACTTTCGGTCTGCAGCCGAGCGCTATAACCACTGAGCCGCTGCGGCGGCTCGCGCTGAGACAGAGGTGTGAAATGTTATGATGTGATAGCTTTAACAGGTCCCTTCAGCGACTTGCCATCTTTATTTGAAACTCGAAAACATGAACACTGTTCTCTTCGATGCAGGTCCCGCACTCGAAGACTGCATTCTGCTATCGTGACACCTGTTGGGACAATGGCGTACAGCAGATAGCGGCCTTTTTTTGGGGCCGCTGCATGCCGGCGCCACTAGGACGCGTCAATCAAAGAGGATATGTAGCGTCGACAATTGCTACTGGCCTTATTACTACACCCGTAATGGAAAGTCTCTAGTTATATGTATGTTCGTTAGAATATAGTGTTAAGATACCACTTAAGATGAAAGTCCACATGACATACATTAAAATCTCCGTTATACCACAGCCGTGAAAGCGTGCCTGCATGGCGTAGGGGGAGCGTGTAACCCTGGGGACGCATGTAGTTGGTTTTTAAAGTTATATCATTTGAGACATGCGGTAACCTTTACTTTGCATTAGATATGATATTTCTTAATTAGTTTCATTCCACAGACACACCTGCGGCCACTTGTAATTTGGCGTGAGTTTCACTGGACAAGGCCGCCGACGGGACACCGCCCCTTTTACTACAGAGCGGGAGTCTTAACACACTGCGTTAAAACCACTACCGCCGACTAAAAGGTCCACCTGCGAGCTTGTGTTTGCATTCGCGTTATACACGCGTCTTGCACGGACCACGTCCAGTCACCGCCTCTTGGACGGGCTACACATCAAGCACGACTACCACATTGAGGAAAGGGACAGAGTGCTAGAACTCTGGAGGCGGGCCCGCTGGGTCCGACCCCTTCCCGCATCATGTCCAGAGATGACCATAGCGGTCATCGCCAGGCGGCCGCGGAAGCGTTGGCGCAATGCTACGGTAACCAACAACACGTGCATTACGTGGACGTTGCCGGCCAACACCACGGGGGGTGGTACACGGCCGCAGTCGTACACAACACAAACACAGTTAACGGGCTCACTTTTAAAGTCTACAGTGCAACACACGCGAAGGAGATGGCCTTTGCTCTGGCTCTCACTAATCCCAAGTCGAAACATACCACCGACTCGCGAGGGGCCTGTCGGAACTATGAACTGGGCTGGCTACCCCGCTTGCCTGGCGCATACTGCAAAAAAAAAGAAAATTCATGGGGGCACTTTATTGACTTAGAGTGCGGTGAGGCGAAAGCCTTAAGCGCAGTGTTGCTGCTTGTGTCACTGATGTGTGGTTAAGATGTTAAGCTTCGCCTCTAAGAGCGGAACGCGACAGCGTCTTACAACGGTGCCAGAGAGTCCATAGAACGCCATCGCCCGTTCGGTTCTACGCCTTGCTCGTCGGTAAATTGGTTTTTGAGGAAAGGAAATGTCCTAAATGGGAAGCTTAAGCGTCATTAATTAGCAGATGAGGGAGGGCAGAAGAGATTCCCCAGACACTCACAGGAAATGATTGCGTCCACATGGACCAGTGCACAGTATGTGTGGTGTGGTGCGTTGAACACTAGACCCATTTCAAGATTTTGACTACCATCTACAGCCAATGTGTTATGCCTGTAAACATTTCATGCTTACTCTACTCTCGGTTACAGGAGAGGCAGAGATTTTTAATCCCATGACATCGTTGTGCTCATTATTGATATGAATGGGACCAACGCGCGATATATGTCTCTGATATCTCGGTGGACACCTAAAACTCGAAGTAACGGGAAGGGAGGAAGATGGGAGTGGGAAGCGAGGATCATGGGAGTGAACGAAGACACCGTATTCACTAGACGCGCCTTTGTTCATTCCAAACCATTGAGCTGGCACGGCGGAGTGGTAGCGTGCTCGTCTCGCACTCCGGAGACCGGGGTTCGATTCCCAAGCACGGCCAATTTCCTACTCGGTTTTATTTATTTATCTGGTCTGACTAGAAAGGTTAATTAGGCTTAATTGCCTCTAAGCAATTAACTAAACACAGTCCCACTTACTTGGAGCATCACTATACGATCCCTTTAATTGGTTGCATGGTTAGTAGCCAAAGTACAATTGGCCCCGTTTGAAATTCGCGCACTGTGACGTCACGACTGTTTCGACCAATTGAAAAGCGTGACATTTCTGTCGACAACTGCTGCTTACAACGATGAGGCATTAAAGGCTTCCGCCTTAATAAAGCTGCCGATGCGAACATCCAACTCCACGTAACCTGATTTGGGCCCCTGGTCACCAGGGACTCCAGGGAAACGTTCTTTAACGTCGCCAAGCAACTAAGGCTATGAGGGACGCTAGGTACTTTAATGTGCACTGACATCGCAGAGTACAGGGGCCTCTAGAATCTCGCCTCCATAGAAATTCGACTGCCGCGGCCGGGATCGAACCCGCATCTTTCGGGCCAGCAGCTGAGTGGCGTAACCACTGAGACATCGCGGTGGGTTGATGTGAAGTAAATACACAGTAACTGTCTCGCATATCTCGGTGGACACCCACAGCCTCCGATTATAGGTCGGCGGTTCGAATCCCTGCCGCAAGCTCGGCTCCAAGTTAACCAGTAAAATTAGGCCGCACAAAACACCGAATCGTTTAACGCCACTCGGAACATTCTGCGGCAGACGGCCGGAATGAGCGTCGGTGCCAACTACGACACCGTTAGCTTTTCGACCGAACGAGCTGGAATAACCTGTCGCGTAAACGATAGGGTGGGACGCGTTAGCTGGAAACAAGCTTTTAGTGGCGTTCGTGCTCCTACCTCACAGCGCTGTTCAGGCTCCCACCTGCAAATCAAGTAATGCGTCTTGTCTAAATATTTGGCTTGATTTATGGGGTCTTAACATCCCAAAGTGACCCAAGACTATGAGGGTGCGCCGCGTTGAAGGGCTCAGGAAATTTCGACCATCGAGAGTTCTTTAACGTGCATTGACATTGCGCAGTAAACGGGCCTCTAGAATTTCGACTTCATTGAAATTGGCCTCCGCGGCCGGGATCGAACCCGCGTCTATCGGGTCAGCAGCCGAGCGCCGTAACCACTGAGCCACCACGGCGGGCACGCTGGCTGTTAGTGCTGCGTGAGAAGGAGAGCGTCCCTTACGGACAGAACCGTCAACATCAGCACCGGCTCAAAACACACAACGCAAGTGAAGATGGGCACGAGAGGCACTCCGCAAGGGGCAGTACTATCCCCACTTCCGTTAACATTGCACTCCTAAATCTCCCACCTCTTCTCAATCAGGTACAGGGCATACGCCACGCCCTTTACGCTGATGATATAACCATCTGGACAACCACGGGAAGTATGGGAATGATTGAAGAACAACTACAAACCGCGGCGACAACAGTTCAAAATTATGCCCGGGTGTGTGGACTAACGTGCTCACCCGAAAAATCCGAATTGATAGTCTTCCGTCAACACAAGAATGAAGACACCATCAATATCCGCGTATAACAACTCACCCATCAAGGAAGTTCAGACCATGAAGATACTGGGTCTGTACATAAATAACAACGGCAACAACCTTCTTGCCCTCCAGAAACTACGCCTCGTGAGCGAGCAAGTCGCCAGGATGATCGAAAGGATAACGACGCGCCAATCGGGGATGCGAGAAGACGATACTCTGCGACTGGTGCAGGCTTTCGTTGTAAGCCGCGTCGTCTACGTAGCGCCCTACCTTCGCCTTAAGAAGCGTGACATCAAAAACCTCGACATCATAATCAGAACTGCCTACAAGAAGGCCCCGGGACTCCCTCTTGCGACATCGACGGACCGGCTCTTGCGACTGGGTGTGCACAACACGATCGATGAGCTGATAGAGGCACACCTTACGGCGCAGGTGGTACGGCTCTCCACAACTCGAACTGGCCGACAAGTCCTGAGTGATTTAAACATCAATTGCCCCCGACAGCTAGACACCAAAACCGACATCCCAGCCTCATGGAGAGGACAACTCAAGGCAGCTCCACTACCCAGGAATATGCACCCTGATTTTCACCAGTCAAGACGACAAGCACGAGCCGAAGCCATGAAAAGACACTACGGTGGGCGCGAGGGCGTGTTCTATGTCGATGCTGCGGGTCCCGAGCAGGGAATGACGGCCGTCGCGGTAGTGCACCAAAATACAACAGTCGACGGACTAGTACTGGCTAGCCAGGACATACTGGCTGCGGAAGAAGTGGCGATTGCTCTAGCTGCAACACACACTAGCTCAATATACATTCTCACAGATTCACAGACAGCGTATCGCAATTACCTCAGGGGCAGGGTCGCACCGCTAGCAGCTAAAATCCTGCAAGATAGCTACATCCGTGGCTACCAACCCACACACAAACACTTAATATGGGTACCAGGTCACCAAGGCATCCCAGGGAACGAGAGCGCACATGCCTCAGCCCGAGCATTTCTCCCCCGGGCACCCAGTGCGGATGCCGTGGAACCTCCTACCCCACTACTAACTTACAATGACATACTTCAGCACTTAAGATTATCCCGTCGGGTCTACCCTCCGCCGGCTAAGACACTAGATAAAGGGGAGGAACAACACCTCCGAAAGCTACAGACCAACACTTACAACCACCCACGAAGACTACATGCCATAGACCCGGAGTCATTTGACTCACAATGCAAATTCTGCGGGGAGAAGGCGGACCTGTACCATATGGTATGGGCCTGCCAACGAAATCAGGCGATCACTGTTAATAACCAGCCAACGCAGGAGGTTTGGGAGGCAGCTCTGTCCAGCTCGGACGGAAAGAGTCAAAAGCAACTCATCGAAAGAGCCCGGACAGCAGCCTACGCCAATGGGGTTCCGGACTGAGAGCTCCAACCACGGCTACAACCTCCTAAACCATTTCATTAAAATATTTTCACCACCAAGGAGAGCGTCTTCCCCGGGTCAGTCTCAAGGCATCGCTGATAACTGAGCCTCAATATTCATCCCAAGTTCGCTGCCTGGCCACGAACGGTAAGCTCTAAGAAAGTGCATAATAGGAAAAGAAACCATGGAGCGCACCGAACGCTGAAACGCAAGATGCTGTCACGTACTACGTTACCTTGCATCGAACGCCGAACGCGGCCACGATTGCACCTGCGCTGACTCCGCTTCGTGTCGGCCTCCGCCTAATCTACGTCATCGTTGTGGTAGAACAAGGAAAGGCTAGGAAATGTCTCCAAAGCTACCTTCTTTGTACCACGGGGTCGTCGCAAGAGTATTAAGAAGTCTGGATCCTTCTGTACTGTTATTTGCCTGCGGAAACCGCGAACGCAACCGAGTTATTGACTCGAACGCAACCAAGAAAGTCGTATATCTTGTCTGTCGACACGCGGTTACAGGGTGCTGAAGGCAGCACACAACGCTGGTAGGGACGCCACACCGAAAAGCCCAGAGCTGGCAACGCTATACCAATATCTATGTTTGGGCCGTAATAGACAGAATAAGTGCAATTGTTGTTCTCCTAATTACGCGAGCAGTAAGAGGGAATCAGGAAAAGCACAGAAAAAAGGAAGGTCGAACCTGGAGCACAGCGTCGCTTCCGGGCCCTTGTGTTGAGCCTCGGTAATTTCTCGGAGAGGAAGGCGGAACGCTTGCCTGGCTCGTTGTGGTCGGAGCCTGCGGTCTGGAGGTGAAAGAAAGCGGAGAGAGGAGATCCGCAGGGTGCAGTGCGAAGCAGGTGTTTCCCTTTTAAAAGACCAGCGTCGGTAGGTGACGACGACCCAGGAGCAGAGCACAGCTGCGCGACGCCGTATGCCACCACTCGCCTCCAGTTCTGGTCGAACACTGTTCGTACACGCCAGCAGCGAA
This sequence comes from Amblyomma mixtum, assembly GCF_055824585.1. Classification (NCBI taxonomy): domain Eukaryota; kingdom Metazoa; phylum Arthropoda; class Arachnida; order Ixodida; family Ixodidae; genus Amblyomma; species Amblyomma mixtum. Next base: position 55,966,247 of record NC_143015.1, read on the forward strand.
AGGTTTTATCCGCCTGGTCACGTGGCCTGCGTTTGCTGAAGGTGCATTGGACACGCGAGGAGGCATCCTCCTCTCAACGACGCCAACTGTATCTAGCGACGCCAGATTCTGTGTTCTCCCTGTCGGCGAAACTCTCAGGGTGCCCTTCCCTTACGGTGGCTTATACTAGCATATTTCTGTTTGTAAATTGTGTATATTGCCACCCTCCCCCCTATTATTTCCTTCTGTCGCTCCTCTCTTTGCTTCCTCATCGCTCTCCTTCCTGTCCTTTTACTCAGGTTAGCCGCAGCTGAGATGCGTCGACTCGACCCATACTTCTCCCACCCTACTTTCCTTCGAGCCCGCTACCCCGACCATTTCATCTCCTCCTGCAAGCTCTGTGGGAAACCGGGAGACATTATACACACCTTTCTCACATGCCCTACCTTCCCACAGCCTTTATCCCCAACCACGGCGGAGTCATGCTGGGAGACACTCCTAGCCAGCTCCGCTGCTGCTGACCAGCGCTGGACGCACTGAAGCGAATAGCCCTCCAAGGGCTGTCCTTTGCCCTTTAAGGACAGCCCCCTAAGGATTGCCTCTTGCCACGTAAGGGGGAGGGGGGGCTGGAGTTTACCCTTCTCTGCATTGCTTTGCAATGTTTCCACCACCCACGCTTCAGGTGTCCATGGCAGACGCAACGGCTAGCAAGGTCTTTTGACCAGTTTTTAGGCGACAGCGTATACAGCTCATTCCGTCGAAAAGCCGTCGGAGTCGTAGTATTAACGAGCACCACGCGTCGAAAAGAATTGTATGATGCCAATTGTTTGCTGCAGATGGTTCCGGATGGTGTCATACGATTCAGCGTTTTGAGAAGCATAAACTTATGGTTAAGCGTATCTTGCGGCACGGATTCTAACCGGCGACCTATAATTCAGTTCACCGGCGTATTATAATCGGGGGCTGGTATCATGCGCGGTTCGGGTGTCCACCGAGACAAGTGAGACTTGTAAGGCGAAGTCTTTAATGCCTCATACTGTCGTTAGCAGCCGTGTCGGCAGATCTGTCCGCGCTTTGACGGTTGTCCACCGAGATATACGAGACAGTTACTGCGTAATTTCGTTTCCTCAAATACAATTTTCAGTTTCTTCATTACGGCCCCTCTTTCTCTTTCTTCTTTCACTCCCACTTCCTCCCTTCCTGTAGTTCGGGTGTCCACTGAGATGACAGAGAATTTCCTTTTCTAAACCCGTTCAAAGGGCAAGGCATCACGCCGAACGGGTGATGGCGTTCCTCCCTTCCTGTACGTGTGGTCCGGGTGTCCACCGAGATGACAGCGAATTACTGTGCCATTTCCTTTCCTCAAAAAGCGTTGCGTTCAAAGGGCAAGGCATCGCGCCGAACAGGTGGTGGCGTTCCTCTTTTATGCGAAGCATACTAAAATAGCCCAACCCAGCTCCTCGAGCGCGGCTGTGTCGTTACCATTGACCTTTCGTGACCTCCATCTCATACCACGTGATGCGTGACGTCACCGCAGATGAAAAACGGGGGCCCAATTCGCGCCATCGCGCGAGGCGTCGTGACCAAGGATGGCCACGTGGTGCGTGACGTCACAGCAGATGAGAAACGGGGGCCCAGCTCGCGCCGTCGCGCGAGGCGTCGCGACCAAGGAGGACCACGTGATGCGTGACGTAACGACATAGGAGAAACGGGGCCTCAGCTCGCGCCGTCGCGCGAGGCGTCGCGACCAATGTGTTTCCTGCTTCTGCCGCTAGGTGCGCTGTAGTGAACACGTGATGCTGGAGCGGCGGTATACAAGGGAATGCGCCTGCCTCTGCTAGGCGTACACGGGATGGAGATGCCTCCTGGAGACAGGGCTGCTCGTTGGAATGAGAAGCAAAAGTTGCGGCGTGCTACAGAGACTGATGAAGAGCGTGAAGAACGTCTAGCCAAGCGGCGTGCTCGATATGCAACTCGGCGACAATATGCTTCGAATCTGACTAGGCTTAACCGAAGCTAAGCCTCAGCCGTTTTTCCTTGACGGTGCGCTTCGGGTGTCCACCGATGATGATGATGAAAACTTTATTTGGAAGAAGGGAGTTTTGGACACGTTGGTCCTCGGGCCCCCGCACGGCCCCAGATGACAGAGAATTACTGCTTCATATTCTTTCCTCAAAAAGCGTTGCGTTCAATGGGCAAGGCTCGCGCCGAACGGGTGGTGGCGTTCCTCCCTTCCTGTACGGTGCGGTTCGGGTGTCCACCGAGATGACAGAGAATTACTGCGTAATTTCCTTTCCTCAAAAAGCGTCGCGTTCAAAGGGCAAGGCATCGCGCCGAACGGGTGGTGGCGTTCTGTGGACTGCCTGGCAGCGCTATAACACGCTGTCGCGTTCCACTCCTAAAGGCGAAGCTTAAGAGTCTTTAATTAGCACCTAATTAGTAATTAGTGTTATTAAGTAATTAGACACTAATTAGTAATTTCCCATTACTTCGTCATCAATTATGTGTGACGTCATCCAGTCGGGACGTCACCAGTGTCACACAGGCAAAGTGGTGCGGAAAACGCTTTCGCCACTACGCACTTTAGACAGTCAAAGTGCCCCTGCATTTTTACTGCGTCATTTCCTTTCCTCGAGAAACAAATTTTTGAATTGTGCAACGGGTAAGGCGGTGCGCTGAACGGGCGATGGCGTTCCCAGGACTTCCTGGCAGTGCTGCAAGACGCTGTCGCGTTCTACTAAAAGGCGTACCTCAAGCATCCTCCAAATTCTTTTATTTTATTAAATAAATGACCCACCGCGGTGGATCAGTGGTTAAGTCGTTTGCCTGCTCAGAGCCAGGATGAGTTGCCGGGAAAATAAAAAAAATTGCTGATGAGTGCGCTACTTCCTAATGCAAAATTTGAGCGAATCTCATCACCTGTTTCAGCTTTTCGATAGATTGAGGCAAAGAATTCGAGCAAGGCATGTAAGTACAATTACAGACAACTTGTTATTTTTCGCACATACTACACTAACAGTTCTTGTCATGAGGAATATTTGTAGTCGGATAAATAGATGGATGAATGGGTAGAAAAACTTTATTTTCGTCAGAGAGCATGTGCGGACGATTCCGTGTTAGATGGCCATCAACCCATGGCTGACGGTGACGTGGGTGGCCCACTCCACGGCCCTGATCTGGACGACCGGTTCTGAGCTGGCCAACACGGCCTCCCACTGCTCGAGGGAAGGATCACGCATAATGTCCGCCGGTGGCGGTGCTATGCTGCAGCTCCATAATATGTGGTCATAGGTTGCCAATTCCTGACACTATTTGCACTCCGGCTGAATGTCCGGGTAGACTTTGCTCAACACGTATGGGTTAAAGAAACATCTAGTCTGCAATCGTCGCCAGACGCATTCCTGCGCCTTCACCAATTGCTTGTCCGGGGGTGGGTAAATCCTCCGCTCAAGTCTGAAATGGTTAGTAATGTCATGAAAGGATACCAGCCCATCTCTCGTGGACCTTCCCGGAACGTCCTGCTCACCTACTCGGCAGATGAAATCTCGAGCATTCATGTGAGCCGTCTCGTTCCCAGGGTTGCCAGAGTGTGCGGGTACCCAGCCCCGTGTTCCGATTCAGCAATTGCGCCGCTCTGACAGATATTCTGCCCCTCGCCAAATTTCGGATGGCTGTTTTTGAATCACTGAAGATCAGATCAGCATTACTACTAGTTATAGCTAGTGCTATCGCCGCTTCCTCTGCAGTTTCTGGGGAGTGGGTTTTGACTGATCCAGAGGCGATCAAGCGTCCCCGCCCGCCCACCACCGCAATTGCAAATGCGTCCTTGTCCTTATACTCGGCGACATCTGCATAGACCGCCCCGTTGTACTTCACTTACTTAGCATGCAAAGCTTTGGCTCTTGCCTTCCTGCGGTCCTCGTGATGTATTGGATGCATGTTCTTGGGCAAAGTTTTCATGTACAAGCCCTTGTGCATTTCCCGCCTCATCTGAATTTTTGTGTCACCGGCTGGAACGCCAACTCCGATGCCGATCCTTTCCAATATGTCTCTTCCTGCTTTTGTTTTTGAAAGCCTACCGAGCTGCATCACCACCAAGTGCGCTGCTCGTAGTTCTTCTAGGGTGTAGTGCACCCCTAGTCCAGGCAGCCTTTCGGTAAACGCATTGTGAGGCGACCCAAGGGCCGCTTTATACTCCTGCCTAATCATAGCCTCCACCTTGCCTTTTTCTGCCGCGTCCAACTTCAAATAAGGCGTCGCATACACTATTCTACTCAGCACAAACGCCTGCACTAGCTTACACAAGTCCTTTTCCTTAACACCTCTCTTACGATTGGCGATTCTCATCAGGGGTTCTCATATGGGCCCCTGCTCATCAGGGGTTGGCAGGAAATGAGGCAGCAGACGCAGCCGCCCGCGCGCTCTCTCACCGGACTGTTTTCTCCTCCCCACCCGATCAGGAACCCGATTTTAATCCGGTGTATACATTCAAAGAAATTACAGCCTACTATCAAAACAGTCATCGCCTTTACCCAAGCCCATGTAAAGGCCTCAAGAAGGCGGATGAGCGGCTCCTTCTCCGCCTTCTCACCAATACATTACTGTGCCCGGCAGCACTAAAGCATTTTGACCCCTCCTGTAACGGCAGCTGCCCGCACTGTAGTGCGGTGTCTTCTGACACCTATCACATGGTGTGGGCCTGCCCCTCCAACCCGACTATTCCCCCCATCCCCAACCCAACCCGGGAGGACTGGGAGGCGACCCTGCTCGGCTGCCACAACTTACAGGCCCAACAAGCCTTAGTCGGGCGCGCCCGGGCGGCGGCCACCGCCACTGGGGTCCCCTACTAGGGACCTCCACCTAGTGTTTGTAAGGATCGGTCCCTTACGGGCTGATCCAAGCATACCTCCTGTCCTTTCTTAATAAATGTTTTCACCACCACCACCTGATTGGCCGCATGGCAGCATTGACCGTATATTTAAGCCTTTGCAAGGACTCCCTATTCTTCCTGTTAGTCTGCAGATACATACCCAGGATCCTGATCGTTTGAACCTCAGCGACCGGTACTCTCCCCACTTTCACCTCTAAAGGTGGTGGCGGCATATAGTGCCTCGCATATATCCCTCTTGGTTTATCCCTCAGCACAGAAAGCTCGGACTTGGGCTGAGAGCACGAGAGTCCCGCTTCTCCTGCTAGCTCCTCCACAATATCCACCGCCTGCTGTAGAGTTTCTTCCAATTGTGCGTCACTGCCTCTTGTTACCCATAGAGTAATGTCATCCGCCTAAAATGCATGTTTAAGTCCCGATATCTCTTGCAGCCTGGGTGGTATCTTGATCAAGGCTAGATTAAATAGCAATGGCGATAGTACCCCCAATGGGAAGGGATTCGATTTCATTTCTGCGACTACAATCTCCGCAGTGCTACCCTCTAGAAACGATCTGATGTACCGGAAGGTTCTACCCCCCGGTCTTATGTCCGATAGGTTCCTCAATATTGCCTCATGGTTAACATTGTCAAAGGCCTTAGTTAGGTCGAGCCCCAAGATAGCCTTGGTGCCTGTGCCGTACCCAGGATCAACCACGTGTTTTTTTAGCTGTTTCATGACGTCCTGCGTTGATAAATTAGCCCTGAAGCCAATCATTGTTTCAGGTATCAACTCATTCTCCTCTACATAACCCTGAAGCCTGTTCAGGACCACATGCTCCTCCAATTTGGCCAAGCACGACGTTATCGAGATGAGACGCAGATTCTCAATGCAGAGCTTCTTCCCTGCTTTAGGAATAAATGTAATCCTAGCATTCTTCCACTCTAGCGGAATTTCCCCGGCCGCCCAATATTTATTCATAAAATTCGTGAGTGCCCCCACTGACATGAAATGCAGGTTCCTCAATATTTTATTAGTAACCCCGTCCGGACCCGCTGCTGACGTGGTGCGAAGCTGGCTAATTGCAAACTTCACCTCCGCTACCGTAAAGTCTGCATCTATTTCAAGGTTTTCCTCTCCCAAGTAATCCGGCAAGCAACCGCCCGCCTCTCTGTTTATGTACCGACTTCGGAGTTCATGTATAAATTCCCCAATCGTGCCTTGTTACCGATGCACTAGCCTAGCCATTTGCCCCTTCTGCGCAGATTTGGTTGCCGCCGGGTCTAAAAGGTGCCTCAACATCTTCCATGTTTTTTTTTGCTTCCGAATTGCCCATTTTGGATATATGCTGGACTTGCTGCACCAATGCCTTGTTTTCAAAGAAGAGGTCTAAGTATATCGCGAGGTTGTCACAGCCGTGGGAGGCATTACGAGCGAGAGGAACGGGATGTACTCCCGCATAAATGTTGTTGTTGTTGAGACCGTAGGAAGGATGAAAGAGAAGTGCTGTCACAAGTTGCTCTCTGAGCTTGTTTGTTGGCACGTGACAGATTTGAACATCGTAATCTATTACGATATTCAAATTTGTCACGTGCCTACAAACGAGCTCATACAGCAACTTGTGCGAGTGAAAGACAAGCTGGAAAGCAGTAGATCCCCCGGGTTGTATACAAGATTCCTTGCCAGGATTGCGACGCAGCCTACATCGACGAAACGGGTGATTACAGGAGACGGCTCAGGGAGCATAAAAATGACGTTGCCAAGGGGCGCACCGAAGAAAACGCCTTGGCAGATCACCATAAAAGCACCGGTCACATTATCGCCTGGGACGCAGCCAGTATCATATCCACCGAGAAATCGTTATCATCACGTCTACTCCTAGAGTCATTCCATATCCAGTCAACTCCACACACACTTAATCGGACACGTGGGCCCTTGCCTGCCGCATACGTACGCTCATTACAGCGACCTTCATCTGTGTAAACACGGCCGATCCGTTTTTCGTTTTCATATGTGAACAAGGGATCCGTAGGGGCCCCGAAACATCATTTGTTTTTACCCTCTTCTTCAATTTCTTGGCGATTGTTAGGTTTTTTCTCAGTGATGTCATTTCCTCGCCAGACAAGTTTTCGTCGAACTCTGGACTACGTTTTATTCCGAGACAAGTACGGACCAGGCGCCATAACAACGATCCGTCAATTCGTCAGTCTGAGCGGTGTTTCTGTGGAGGAAAGGGTTTGACATGCGAAAGAAATATAGTAAGCGGTGATTACAGCCTTAGATTCTCCAAAAGCCCCAATGGCCAATCTCTATAGTATATGCATGATGCATTTAACCGCTTTTCGCGTGTACATAAAGCCAACGTTCGGTGAGAGCGAAATGAGGTGCGTAGTATTACGGTCCGCAAGGGGTAAACTTGAACGTGTGGAATGTTCTACATGATGTTAGGATCTACAACGTACAAACAGGGAAAATTCCTCAAACAACGTCTGTACTCCTGATCGCATTGATGTTGAGCGATTAAGCGCATTCATGGGAGAAGCGACCCAACCACCTTATGTGCGAATATGTATCGTCTAAAAAGTTCTCGTCTCAAGGGGAAATGCGAGAAGTGCAGGGCGGGTTTTCGAGGAGCCGAGCAACAAGAATTGTATGGTTTGTTGAGATCAATCTCCAGCTGCGTCTAGTGGGCTGTGTGAGGGGCTGTTGTGAAAGCCTGCGGACTTCGTTCTTCCACGGGGCGCCCATTACAAGGTGTGTATGTATTAAATTTGCTCAATCGATTCGAATACCAACCTTATACCTGTACTAACCGATAAAATACCAGAGCGCATTTATAAAAAAGAGCCTAATACGAATCGAGCAGTAAAAGAACTGAATGACATCGAATACGAATAGAATATTTGTGTGATCATTCGCTGCATGTGCGAGTATTCGTAAAAAGCAAACATTCCTGAGATAAAGGGAAACGGTAGCGGTGGCGCTGTACGTCATGTATGAAGATTTAGCTGTTAGAAAATGCAACACTTCTCTTCACTAGCGGACAAGCTAACCGATGTCTGCACATTAACTCTATGACCATCATGCCATATGCAGAGGAAAGTTATCTTTTGCTACTGATCGGTGCAGTGGACTCTTCTGCGACGCATTTCAGTGTTTGCGAGGGTGCAGTTCTAAGCCATGGCCTTCAATGTCAGACATAAAGGCATGGTTGCTAAACCTGACTTAATCATGCCGTGTTGATCAGTTTTGAAGGCAATCATGTATAGGAACATTATAAACGTCACCATACGAAAGAACCGCGTCACTGCAATGAATCTTTCTTTCTGCACAGTCCGATCACGGCAGCACGCCGTGACGAGTGGTACTGGGCCGTATTCTCGAAAAAGTTGCCAGAAAGAGCTACGGCGTACCATATTCCAACTTCGTGCGAGATAACTGAAAATTCCAGAAGAAGATCCGCAATGGGGTTATTTCGAATAACACTGAACAAGCACTAATTGATTTCGGCAGTGAATCGAATAGTAGGATATTCGATTCTTATTTGGAGTATTCCGGATATTCCCAAATCGGCGGTCGTTTACCGTGCAGACACTTCAACTGAACATTTAAATGTTTTTTTATCACGCATCTGCAGAGATTCAGCCGGCACGTTCTGGACAATATCCATCGAATTCATCCTCAGCAGCCGAATAGAAATCAGGAGTGGAAACCAGGAAGCAGCTCACCCAAAGCAGGTGAGCTCCTTTCCCTAGAGACCTCCCCCCCACCCCGCCCCTTGAATTTGTAAGGGTCAGACTCTTAAGGCCGGACCTCAAACCCTCTCTGTACGTAGTCTAATAAATGTTTACCGCCACCAGCATCACGGGGAGCTCTGTGCACTAGCCTGCTAGTGCACAGCTGTTAGCATGCTAGGCTAACATCCAGGCAGACCTCTCCTGTATTCATTAAAGCCTCTCTTCTGTCCTCCTCTGCCCACTAGCCATGTTAGGCCAGCCGGTTTAGCAGCTCGCAGAGAGGCCTCTCTAGAGGAGGGGAATGGGTTGGGTATGGGTGAAACTGGCATGGGTTGGGGGCATTACCACAGGCAGTTCATTAGGGTGGCCTTGGTCGCCCCACATGTTGTGTAAAGTGGGAAGGTCAAGGTAGGGAGGTAGCGACGGAGGAGACCAGGTGAAACATAGCAGTTTGTCTGCAGTTACCGCAATAGTGTTGGAGGCAGGGTAATGATGAAATACGTTCAAGGTAGGGATCCTCACCTTCTCAAGATTAATCCCGAGCATAGAACTACAGCATTGGTTTCTGTCTTCCTACTTTCACTGCCTACATTACTTCGCTCACGGGTGCTCATAACGAATTTTGTTGTTGTTGGCTCAAACAATTTTTTTCGCCTTCCCTCCCAATACCTCGTGCCTTTGCAACTATCGAAAATATGAGCGTGAAAAAGTCTGCTATATGGAATGTCTTCTATATATGAATGCCACTGCTGGAAGCACACGCCGAGTACGCGATCCCAGCAGCATCAGCATGCTTAGGGATTTGCGCTAGTGATTGATCTTAACTGACCGCAGCGACACGTGTATGTAATTGAGACATGTTGCAATAATGAATCACCGTTCAGAATTGTTTTACGATTTTCACTGTAAGAGACGCAATTTTTTCAGGTATCTTCTAAATTATGCACTTCCTTTCAATTTAAATATTATGGTAATGCAAATACCTCAAAGTTCAACTTATTTCGCTTAACTCACGTCCATAATGTTGAGTCTCACTTTTCTTGAAAAACACAACCTATACCTTCTTGAGTAAACACTGCGTTCATTATCTCAGCTCTGGCGAAACGTGCTGTATACAGTGTCAGGAAAGGCGAACTGGAGAGTTTCTTTCGGCCATTGTGCACCGGGAACTTCAGGCGGCCTGGTTTTGCGCTTCGTCTTACCACATAGTTAATCACCGGTGCACAAATATGTCTTCGCCTAGTCTGAGACATATTATTGCATTCCTCTGCACCACCAAATTTCTTGTCATGCGCATGGGCGACCCGATCTTCTTGAATTTTCGGCTGCGTTTACCTTTTTGCTCTGCCTTACAGCGGTCGCTTGTACAAGGCAACACAACTGCCACCACTAGTTAACGAAATATTCGAAGCACCTCTTCGACCTTGGGTTTAGGTAATATATATAGCAAAAATACATACAAGTACTTCAGAAAGAACCCATATGAGGAATTTCTTTCGTGATTAAACCGGTGCTGTCATTTCCCTGCACTACGAGTTCTCCCACAAGCGTCGACAGGACTTGAAGATACATTACTGAGGGCCGACTACCTGTCATAACTTTTTTTAAATCATTGGTCTATGGTAAAGAGGGCAAAACGCTTGTCTAGGACAGGTTATGGCCGTGTTTTGGGCTGAACTCGTTAAAGCTATGGATGACGTCTGGTTAAAAATGGTCTGGATGTAAGTACGTGCAGCGAAACTCTAATAATTTCACCGACATTTTTTGCCTTCCAGATCGCAGCGGTTTTTAGAGCTGCGGAACACAGTTCGGTCGTTCTAGACATGTGTTTCGAGCTCTGCACGAAACGACCCACTGACTACAAGCGAGCGCGCCCTAGCAGGCGAGCAAAATAGCGGCCACTTTAGTGCAACAACTCGGCTAACATTGAATTTTCGATACCTTGTGAGGAGCAAAGCCGCATCGCATATGAAGCATTCCTTATTTTTTCAACTTTTGGTCAACACGCCAGCTGGATTAAAGCAAACTGTTCCTTTAGAAAACCTATTAAATGGCCACTGCAGGCCCATGCATACACCTTCACAAGGTGAGCTATGAGTATATTAGAAAAAAACACTGGTTGTGCACCTTGTGGCACGTGCTGTCTTCGCTTCTTCATATCTTTCAAAAGCACATATATAACCAGGATACTCAAGCCCACCTTCACCAGATTCTTGCACCTCAATTTCTTCTCACCGGTGCTGTGCGCGGTGACGCATACGTCCCATACATGTCCCAGACTACCTAGTAAGCGCCCAGGGCTGCCGCTGTCATGGGCTGCTCAGTGGCTGGTCCATCTGCAGGAAGAAAAACCGGGTTTACATTGGCACAACGGACAATCCCAATGAACACTAAATTCTCTTGGACGTCCCATGGACGTCCAAGCCGTCCACAGGGCGTCCATGGAAGTTTCAGTGCTCATTGAGAACTGCATTTGGTGTTAACAATTTCTGTCTGGTAAAGCGAATCCATGAGAATGAAAGCTGAAGGCTACTGGAAACTATGAAACTAACTGGGCAGTCATTTCAGAGGCCAAAACCATGCGTGTCGGAGTTCGTAGTTTAGGGCTAGCCACTGAGAGCGAAGGAACGAGACCTCGCAGAGGCCTCAATAGCAGATCTGCCATAAGCAAGTCCATACGTTATGATACGACATACTCACTTCAACGATAAATTCCCTGAGGAGGAGAAAGCGCTGACAAAGAGCAAATATACCGTAACAAGGCACCGGTTTCCAAAACTTCACTTGGTTTCAAGATCGAAGAAAGGCGAATTCTTTACCTGGAACCCCTGAAAAGAAAAAAAAATCGGAGGATTGCGCAATAAATACTACAACTCTAAGTTTCACGGAAGCGCTACAACGAAAACTATCACAAAAAAAGTACATTATCTGTGGAAGGTGACATGATGCGACCAGGGACTAGTTTTGCGGGAGGTGCATTGTGTTTTATGCCAGATCTATGGCTCCAGGTTACATTAAGACGCTTGGAATCTGGGGCCGCTTCTACCATCTCTGCTTGCCACTATCTCCTGTGCTGTTCAGTTCATGCCAACCTGCCGAGATTTCTGCAACGCATGCCAAGCTAATAGCTACGATGTCTAGCTCGTTTTAAGGCTTCCTGCTCTGCACAAGAGGACATGGAATTTTTCCTAGGCTTACAGACAAGCAGTTTTTAGGGTTTTTTATCTATAAACATTCATAATTGCTTCTAGAGTCTTAAGTCGCAGAAGCAAGACTCTGGCGCCCCCGTCTATACCTCAGTAAAGTAAAGGATGGACACAATCAATGGAGCCCTGCGTTCATTTCAGCCACTGTTATAACATTTAGATACCAGCCACTGCTTATTACCTACTGTCGCAAATCTTGACTCGAATAAGCTTGCACTCAAGTAGTAGAAGTTTTCCATTTTGGAAGGATGGATCCCCAAAGAGCTGGAACAAATTACGCTCATGCTTTGCTGCCTAAATTTAGGACGCGAAAAAAATTCATTGCTACACGCGAATTTGTTCTTGAATGCAAAAGCACAAAAAAGGCGTCCTCTTTGCCTTTCCCCCACTCGCTCCCTGATATGCGTCTTCGAGAGCTTAAGTAGACAACAAAACGGACAGACAATGCAGGCAAATCCAGCCCCGCCAAAACACCTTAGCCTCAGATCCCCACACAAAATTAGTCAATCGCGGTACTCAAGCTAAACAAATCACTAATGCGACATGTGTTGCATCGGAATAAGGAAAGAGCTGGACGTCGGAAGAACTCACCTGGTTATAATAGTGTGGCAAATGCTACAGGACTCGCTGCCGCCGGAAAGTCGGCCATTACGCGGTGCAGGTATGCCACACGACCCAATGGAAATCGACCGCGGGATCAGCTCCGTGATGCTGACGCCTGCATCATTATGCAGAGATTCAAAATGCACGGCCCATTACGACCAACTCCAGAGTGTGCGTTAAATATAAGCAGTGCTTCCTTCCTTATCAATGCTTGTCAGGTTATCTGCGCTTTCCGATGGGAGCCATTGGGCATGCACCTATTGGGCAGGAAGGTGGAAGCTAACGATTGGTCGCTCGGGAAGAGCAACGTGTCCCGCACAGGCCCATCGCTAGCAGCACCTTCCATTGCAGGGCAGTGGAGCATCGCTTAATGGCTTTACCACTGCGCCAGAGGAGTATGAGGACTCCCACTGATGTATGAATACAATGAGGAGAATGACCTTCTGCATATATGGGAACTAAACCATTTGTCTTTTCGCATTTTACTCTTAAGGCGGTGCTTCATTGTCCACACCATTCTTGTCTTATCTCTTCAGCTCCTCTTTAGTTCAAGCCTACTAAGGATGAGCTAGAAGCTCGGGCGTGCCGCTAGCTGCATCGTTGGGTTGCGCTGAAAGGCGGCTCAGGGCAGACTACGCAAAACGGCTCTCGCCGTGAAAATACGGGTATTGGAGGCAACCTCTTCAGACGGAAGTTTGACAAAGCGCATTTAGTTGCTTCGGTCTTACCGCTGGGGTAGTCACTGCAAGGAAAACCTTCCGTCCCTCGCCCCCCCCCCCCCCCCTTTTATGAGGTTTCGAGCAGTTTAATTGAAGCTTTTGAAGTTTGCGGCCTGATACATGTCACATTCAGCAAGGATCAATGAATTAGCAGAAGACGGTAATCAAGAATTTCTCAAAGCAGCCAATCTGGATAACTCATTTACCGGATGAGCACGTATCATTAAAGCCCCTCTAGAACATGTTTCCCGTGAACTTCTAAAGCGATACCCCTCTTGGACCTTGACTGTGGTTTACCGCGGGCTGCGCTCCGGTTTACGAATAGAAGATGGGGAAATTCATGCATAGCCGCAATAGGCATTAATCAAGCATATGTTCTGAAGGCACCCCTGCTTTTGTTTTTCTGGTTTGCCATATAAATAATAACGCCCGGCGGGGCCGCGTTTCGAAGGTGTCGAAACGGAAAAGGCGTCCGAGTGCACTGCGATGTCAATGCACGCTAAAGATCTCGAAGTGGTCGTAATTATTTCGGAGCCCCTCCACTACCGCAAATCTTTCTTCTTTCACTTCCACCTTCCTCCCTTCTTTTACGGTGCAGTTCGATTATCCAACGATGCTAGAGACAATTATTGCGGCATTTGGTGTCCTCGGAAACCATTTAAAAAAAAATTCCATTTTAAATGTCAGTCTCAGAAATGTTTCGCATGCGCAGTTGTAAGAGTGTGAAAGAAGTAGTTGCGTTCATTCTAGAAGGATACTGAAGGCTTCAGAGAAACTTTCTACCACGATTTCAAAAAGCGTTTGCCACCATGAACATAGAAGAACAAGAAAATATACAACTAGTATAAGCATTAAATGAAATGCGAACTGCACGAAATAAAAATCTTAGCAGAAAGAGCCGGAATACTTCAGCAGTTACTCAAAATTTGATGGCGCAAATAGGTCTTAAAAGAATTGTGAACAGAGCTTGGTACAGCTGCTCACCAGCAGCTATTTTTGTTACCCTTCTCGAGATTGTTTTCGTGCTTTCTTTGACGATAATGGTAGCGGTGACCGGTATTAATGAATTTCGATGCAATCTGTTACGTGCAATAGGGTGAGGCCGAAGTTCGGCGTGTAAAAAAAAAAACACTTTTTGAGAGTTGGTTTTGAGGAAAGAAAATGACACAGTAACTGTCTCATATTCGGGTGGACACCCAAACCACGCGATAAGGGAAGGTACAACGGAGGGAATGAAAGAAGAAAGGAAGAAAGAGGTGCCCTAGTGGAGGTCCACCGAACTATTTCGACCACCTGGAGATCTTTAACGTTCTCTGCCACCGCGCAGCCTATGGGCGCCTTATGCGTTTCGCCTCCACCGAAACGCAGCCGCCCTGTCGGGTTCGAACCCGGGTACTTCGACTTAATAGCCGAGTGCTCTAACCACTGACTATGAACATTTTCATCTACCTTACGCAGACAACGAATCCCTTCTTAACCAAGTAAACCATGAGCTTTTTCATCCACCTTACAGAGACAACGAATACCTTCTTAACCACGTAAACCATGCAGTACGCACACAGTTTCTGTGTTTGCCAAGAAAGACTGAGGTATTTACCTGTGAGCTTGACTCTCGATCCTCGTCAGGTGCTGTCGTCAGTTGTTTCCGTGACAGCGAAGTAACTGCGTCCTTTAGCCACTCCTGCGGATGTGTTGGAAATTCAGAAGCTGGTTAGAAAATGCGGCGAGTTTATTTTCCTGTATCATGAGGAGCGTAACACTAAAAAAAGGCGGGAACCTAGTCAGTGTTGTTCAGAGATGTCAGTGATGGCAGACCCAGTACTCTCCAAGTGTCCTCTTATAGAAAATTGGAATTTTGGTGGAAGCGAAATTCTAGAGGCCCGTGTACTGTGCGATGTCAGTACACGTTAAAGAACCCCAGGTGGTTTAAATTTCCGGAGCCCTTCACTACGGCGTCCCTAATAACCTGGCTAGTAGTTTAGAGCGATTTGATGGTTATCACATTTCTTCCGGCTGAAATGGACCAAGAAATTCTTTTCTGACGTGACGGTCACTTAGTCCACAAGAAACATCAGGTGCCGGATAGAAGAATCCTTCGGCTAGCTGAGCTCAGGTATTCGCTGCAGCGTTCATGCGAACATACCTGTATCAGAGAAGTTTATTCTCGGTAGGATAAGCCTCAAATGATCCCCTTCAAGTAGCGGTAGACGATGTACCTTGGGCAGTCAGGAAAGGGCAGACCCAGTACTCTCCAAGTGTCCTCTTATGGAAAATTCGAATTTCGGAGGAAGCGAAATTCTAGAGGCCTATGTACTGTGCGATGTGAGTACACGTTAAAAAACCCCAGGCGGATGAAATTTCCGGAGCCCTTCACTACGGCGTCCCTTATAGCCTGAGGCACTAAATCAATAAACCATAAACGGTTTTGAGGAAAGGAATTCAGTATGTGCTTCACATCTCGGTAGACACCGGAAACACGCCGTAAGGGAAGGGGCAAAGGATGAAGTTAAAGAAGAAAGGAAGAAAGAGCTGCCGTAGCGGAGGGCTTCGCAACGTGACCTGGCATCGCACAGCACGGGTACTTCTTCGCGTTTCGCCTTCAACAAAACGTGGCCGCCTGGCCGGGTTCGAACCCGGGAACGCCGGCTCAACAGCAGAGCGTCCTAACCACTCAGCCACCACGGCGGTGTAAAACACATGTCCTTTACGGTCTGCGCCAAGTGACGCCTACTTTCCAACGGCTTGCCTGTATTTAAAAATAACGTGCTCGGGAATGAAGTGCACTGAAAATTGCATCAGTGCTGGGAACAGCCAAAATTAATTTTACTAACTCTACGCTATGAGTGCTTACGGTTTACACTGAAGTGAAGATAAGTATGTGTCCTGTGTGTCGGATTTAAAGGAGGCTAAAGCTTCTACGAAAATAACGCCAAATTATATGGAAACGACGTTTCCTTACTCTTTTCTTGAACAAATACCGATTTCGGCACCTGCGCTCAGTGGGAGCTTCAAGAAATGGACCTAGATGTCGTATTTTTCCTCTCCGTTTCATTTGTTTCTCCTTTTACCATTGCCAGCTACCCTTTATGACGCCACGGTTCGCAGCAGTGATGCAATATCGTACAAAAAAAAAATATTCTTACTATAAAAAGCCCCTTGCAATCACTCACCTCAGGCACTGTGGTTTGCGCAAGGTCGCAAGACGCCGTAGATCCGCGCGACCCCTCCAACTCTTCTAACAATTTCATTTTCCAGATAAAAAAGTTTGCTGTGGCTTAGCTTGGTTAAGCCCGGTAATTGCGAAAGCAATATCCGTACGTACGCCGTGGTACAGCTGGTAGTGTAGCTGGTGGTGGTGCTTGTGGTTAGACTTGTAATGATGCATCGGTTATATAATCCAATCCAAACCAATCCAATCCCATGCAATCCAATCCAAAGCATTCCAATCCAATCCACTCCACTGCAATCCAATCCACTTCACTGTAATCTAATCTAATGTAATCTAATCTAATGTAATCTAATATAATGTAATGAAATCTAATCTAATCTAATGTAATGTAATCCAATCCAATCAATTCCAATCCAATCCAATGCAATGCAATCCAATGTAATATAATGTAATCTAACCCAATCCAATCCAGTCCAGTCCTATCCACTCCGATCCAATCTAATGTAACCCAATCTAATCCAATCTAATATAATCAAGGTAAAATGAAGGTCAATGGTGGTCACCGCCGCGGCACAATGGTGGTCTCCGGCCGCGGCACGCAACGGCGTGAAAGTGCTAGTAGTATTGCTTTCGCAATAATATCCGTACGTACAACATGGTACAGCTGGTAGCGTAGCTGGTGGTGGTGCTTGTGGTTAGACTTGTGGTGATGCATCGGTTATACAATCCAATCCAATCCAATTCAAACCAATCAAATCCCATGCAATCCAATCCAATCTATTCCAATCCAATCCACTCCACTCTAATAATGTAATCTAATATAATGTAATGTAATCTAATCTAATGTAATCTATTGTAATGTAATCAAATCCAGTCAAATCCAATCGAATCCAATGCAATCCAATTCAATCCACTACGATCCAATCCAATCCACTCCTATCCAATCCAATGCAATCCAATGTAATCTAATATAGTCTAATGTAATGTAATGTAATCTAATCTAATCTAATCCAATCCAGTCCATCCTATCCATCCAATCCAATCTAATGTAATCCAATCTAATCCAATCTAATGCAATCAAGGTGAAATGAAGGTCAATGGTGGTCACCGCCGCGGCACGATGGTGGTCACCGGCCGCGGCACGCAACGCCGTGAAAGTGCAAGTAGTATTGCTTTCGCATTAAAATCTTTCATTCTCTCTTCATCGGGCGGCTTACGCATCCACCGAGTAAGCTCAATGGTCAGGACACTCGTTTGCACTGTTGTAATACGGGGGTGGACTTCTGGACATGGCTGAAAAATGCGAAACGCATCCGTGTCTGAGGGATGTCTTCGAGTGCAAAAAACCGCAGGTGAAGAAAATTATTGCCCAATGGTTGACGGAGGCTTCTTTATAATCCACTCACGGCTTCATCCCTTCCTAACCGAGATGTGGGCAATAGCCACTTAATTCCCTAAAAAAAAAGCGGTGTTCAAAGGTATTGCCGATGGGCAAGGCGTCGCGCCGACTGGTGATGGCGTTCCGTGGACTCCCTAGCGGCGCTGCAACACGCTGTCGCGTTCCACTCCTCAAGGCGAAGATTAAGCGCCGTCCAATTTTTTTTTGTAGGTAAAGTGCGATTGAGGTGTCCACTGAACCAGGGAGCGATTTATTGCCTTTCGTTTCCTAAAAATTATGTGCAACGTTCTCAACGCCAATAACACAGTGAACGCCGACGACCCATTCTGTGCCGCGTTTATGCCACGTTACCCGGAAAGAGGGCTTCACTCATCTCTCGACTTTTGGCCGAGAATGCAGCTAGAAGTGCTACAAATGATGTCAGGGCACGTTGTTTCCCCAGGTGGTCCAAATTATTAGTAAACGCCCCACTACTGCGTATATTTCTCTCTTTTCTCTTGAACTAAGATGTGAGACAGTTACTATACATTTATTTTCTTCAAAAATCCACTAATTCCGCGGGCGTGTTGCATGTTACGACATTTGGTGAACATCCGAACCGCACTGTTAGAGTAGGGAGGAAGGTGGGATCTCAGAGAGAGGAAGAGGTGCTGCAGTGGAGGGCTCCGGAATTATTTCCACGACCTGATATCGCGCAGCACACGGGAGCCCTTTCGTTTCGCCTCCATCGAAACGCAGTTGCCGCGGTCACATTCGAACCCGTAACTATGGCTCAGAAGCCGAGCCACCACGGCGAATGGCTGTGGAAATTTGTTGCAAACTTCCACCAGCACCAATTGCTCCAGGAATATTCGAGACAAAGAGAATCTGGCGAAGTTCATAAGCAGTTGTTTTCCTTAGGGCACAAATCTGCGCGTATGGGCAAAGTTCCAAAAAGGAGTTACAAGAGTTTCTAACACTTGTATTTGCCGCAGCGTATGGAGCAGGTGCCGCGTTTCCAAAAATTGACGCGATGTAGAGAATATTCCATAAGTCCAGGTAATGAGCAAAATTAAAGATGCAGACATGATAAAGCAAATAGAGGGTTTATGGGGGCTTAACGTCCCAAAGCGACTCAGGCTATGAGGGACGCCGTAGTCGAGGGCTCTGGAAATTTTGACCACCTCGGGTTCCTTAACGTGCACTGACACTGCACAATACACGGACCTCTGGTAGTTCGCCTCTATCGAAATTCGACTGCCGCGTCCAGGACCGAACTCCGCGTCTTTTGAGTCAGAAGTCGAGAAGTTCGGACAAGAAACCAGAAGCAAACAGAGAACCAATAGTTTTTGTCCTAATATTCGCTTTCATGTGCTCTCGTATTCCCATTGTGATCATCAATTTAGGAGCCCGATACCAGCTATGCCGGCTATGCGTTTTAACGATGTCGAAATTGTACTAACATCGGCGTCGCTCGTTTCCTGACGGCCATGTTCCGGTTGTTTCACTGGTTCTTTCACATGGATGTAAATTCCTTCTTCCTAAAAGTGTAAAAGGAAAGGCCTGAAAAGCTTCGGCGACACTCGAAGAATCTTTCGCGCCCCCATAAGGCCTGGCGACACTGCGTTCGAAAGCACATTCAATCATTTCCACTGTCAAAGTGCTAAGTTTTTTTTATATTTTTAAGGCACTCGTCGACTGAACGGTTCTGAGTACCAGGCCTATTCGCGGATGCTAATACGCGAAGATGCAATGGCTCTCAGGTGAACAGGATGGTGAGGAGGTCAGTCGTCGCCACCATGAACGCATCGAACTGAGGAAGCCGACGCGCTCTGTGATAGTCGGAAACTCTCGAAGAAGTAGTACATCGGTAGGATGCACGTGGCATACAGTAAACCGCACCAGCAACGAGCGGCTGCCCTCTCGTTATGTGACGAGAAGCTCTTAAATGCACAACGTGCATCGACGAAGCTAGCTCCGACGCACGTCCAGCGCTACGACACCTATATGCACTGCGCAGAGAGCGCTTTGACCGCCGAGGAAAACAAGAAAATGTGGTAGTATCTAATGATGGCTTGAAGACCAGTTACCGGGCAAACTATTCTGCCGCAAACTTCCAATGAGATGTCCTAAAAAGGCTTAGAACTACCTGCCCACCATCGCTGTTCCGGAACATGCTATGTCTTTGTGCTGTTAAGAAGGCACTGTAGACCTCACCATGCACGATGACGTCTGCTCCAGCGCCCAGGCAGATGCCGTGGAAAGCTTCTGCTGAGTCGATATCACTCCACATAATTGTGAAAAGTCATCCAGGTTTTGCCGGCGCATTCAAGCAGTCGCTTTTGTGCATTCCGAGACGCTTCACCTGCGACATGACCCGAACACAATGGCGTCTCTTCTTGGATTGATATCGCAAGCCCGTCTGATTCCGTGGACTGCCACGTTAGCAGTCGTGCTCAAGTGGTCACGTGCTCACGTACACTCCATCTCTCTCTCTCTCTCTCTCTCTCAGCTGTTTCGTGGCCTCTCTCGCATTCGCTTCCGTGGTTACAGCGAGAACACAGGCAGAAATTCTCATTGGTGCAGAGCAGCGGAGCAAATTGGTTTAAGAAAAAGGAAGCTCGCAGTAGCAGCCTCACTTCTGGGTGGGCACCTGAACCGTACCGTGACTGAGGGAAGGAAAGTAGGAGCGACAAAAGAAAGCGAAAAAAGGTGCCGCAGTGCAGGGCTCCGGAATAATTTCGGCCACCTCGGAATCTAACGCGCACTGATATCAACTGAGCACACTGACGCTTTGCGTTCGTTGTTGTTAGTGGCTATTTATTCCTAATAAAAAATTGCCGACAATTACCTTACTTTTTAATGCGAAATTTGACAGAAGCTCATCAGCTGACTAAGCTTTTGATAGATTGAAGCAAAAAATTCGAGCATGACATGTATGTACAATTATAGACAACTTATTTTTCACACATATTCCTCCTTCAAAAAACACTCCACTAACAGGTCTTGATTGCCATGAAGGAGGCTTTGTGGTCAGAGAAATAGATGCTTATATGCTCGACTTGCTGCACCAATGCCTGGTTCTTAAAGACGAGGTCTGTGCAAGATGTCACAGGCGTGGGAGGCGTTACGGGCGAGAGGAAAGGGATGTTCTCCCGTATATTGGCAAAAAATGCCTGTTTGTCTTTATATGTACTACATTAAAGTCCTCACCCACCCTGCCACTCTGGCAGGTGGCAGTTAATGGTTGATCGCGAGTGTTCGCTCACCATTGTCGGCTCTAACGCATGCAGCGCTAGAGCCGCTCTCATCACCCCACATGCCTATAAGCGCGATTCAGGCGTCCGCTGACCAGGGAGCCAGTTATGCGAACTTCCTTTCCTTAAAATAATTACAATGTAAAACCTTGTCAACGCCAACGCCAATGAATGTAATGAACACCGGCTGCCTATGGCTTCAGCGCCGCGTTTCTAGCACAAGGCTCTCGATGCCTGCAGCCCATATATATCTCTCTCTTCACCCCGAGTACCTGTAAGCGCGATTCAGCCTTCCACTGACTCAGGGAGCCTGTTATGCGCATTTCTTTTCTTTAAAATGGTCGTAGTGTAAAACGTTGTCAACGCTAACGACAATGAATACAACGAACGCCGAAGGACTATGGCTTCAGCGCCGCGTTTCTGGCACAGTGTTGTCAGTGCCTGCTGCCCACATATCTCTCTCATCACCCACGCACTTATAAGCACGATTCAGGCATCCACTCAATTTTGCTCCCATTGGATTTGGCAAGTTCATCGGCATCTGTGGACACCAATTTCATCTAGGTGGGCCCACTTTTACAAATTTTAGAGCGGTTTTTCCTACCCGCCTCCGGCGCCGACGCTAAGCCTAACAGCTGCGCCGGCGTTCGGCTGCAAGGGAGCCGCTTTCGGCAAGATGGCAGAAACGCTTCTGCAACGCGGCTATGACCCGGACGCCATGTCTTGGTCGACCGTTCCCGTCACTGTGGAACCCAAATCGGCGCCCGCGGACCCGATCCGCAATGCATCTCTCCTCCGTCTACTTGAGCGCCGCTCCAGACGAGAGACCAAGGTAGAGGCGAACGCCACGCCAACCATCGGCAAGGCTGCTGCTACCCGCCAAGCTGGCCGCAAACCCGTGACCAAATGGAGGCCCAAGCCTCTACCAAAATTCAACCAAGACGACTTTGTCATCGTCATCAAGCCCCGGAAATCACTGGCCATCCGGGACGCCTTTGAATACGGCGAACTCGGTGCAGCGTTCGGCGCTTTCCTCGGGGCGCCTAACGCGGCCGAGTTGAGCCTCCTCCAATGCAAGGAGCAAAATTTGATCCTAGCTACCACCCGGAACGCTCACGTCGCAGACCGTCTGCTAGGCGAGTTTTCCATCAAATCAACCAAAGGAGATGTGCCTCTCGCCGGCCATCTGAAAGAACATCAAGAGGACGTCTGCTATGGGGTCATTACGGTGGCCAATCAAGAGACGTCTGAGTCTCTCCAACCTTGCGTGCAGTGGAGGAGCGGCACTTTACTAGATATCCGCAAGTTCGGCTCCTCAAACAAGGCCAGGCTTACATTTGCCGGCACGGTGAGGCCTCGATACGTGCACTACAACTCCGAGATTGCCACAGTGCAGCCATATTTCCGCACTATTCCGGCCTGCAGCTTGTGTGGAACTGTCGGCCATCGGGTGGACTCTTGCCCCAACCCAACCCAAGACACGTGTGGCCTGTGTGGACAGCAGCCACCCGTAAAAGAGGGGGTGCGGACCCCTCACGAGTGTCAGCCAAAATGTGCGGTTTGTGGTGGTGGCCATGCCACGAACTCGCGGGACTGCACTGCAAAATATCGCCATACCAAGCCAGCCGCCCCTAAGAGCGGGAAATCCAGCGGGACGGGCAGGCAGCCACGTCACCCAAGCAGCATCGGCAGCGATGCTTCAAAACGGCAGACGCCTACCAGCGGGAAGGACGCCAAGAGCTGTCAAGTGCCACCAACGCCCCCACACGGCGGCCAGGAGAAGCAAGCCCGCTCCCAAGACAACAATGGCGCGACCGGCTCCTGGGCCAACGCCGTCAAAAATGGCAAACAGGTGAGCGGTTCAGGCAGGGTTGCCTCCTCCTCCCACCTCCTCTCCCCTCCCCCTCGCTCGGCGGCTGACGCTGAGCTCCACAACATTGTAGCTTCTCTCCGGGCACAAAACGAGATGCTACTTGCCAAAATTGAAGCCTTAGAGGCTAAAACAACTCCCCCTCCCCCTAGTAACTCCGACACGGACGCTATGGAGAGCGAGACGGCGGCGACGCCGGCTCTGGAACCTTCCCTTGCCGAACTCGAAGCCCGTCTAAATTCCAAATTTGACTCCCTGTTGGAGACAGCGATGGAACGCCTCATCGCTAGAGCCATGGAGGCTATCCCCTCTATGATCGCTCAACACGTCGCGACTAACACCCGCCTTTCTCGCAGAGCCGGTCCTCTTAAGGACGTATCTGGTCGGCCCTCCAGATTGTCCCGCCGAGTAAATGACCTTGACGATGACGAAGACAGCTGCCCCCCTCTAGGTGCTGAGCTTCAGCCCCTAGTATCTGGCTCGGGGGCAGCCTCACTTCCACCTCTCACCTCTAAATCTGAGCATGGCGGGACACCCCCGGTGTAGGCGCTCCCCCCTTTCCAAATCGGCTTCCCCTATTACGATTACTCAGTGGAACTGTCGGGGGCTCCGGTCCCGTTCCAAGCGGGCCGACCTCCGACTTTTACTTTCAACCTTTGAGCATTTGCCAGCCGTGGTTGCCCTCCAAGAGCCAGGGAAAGGCGCCGCACTAACAAATTATACGACGTTCCAGCAGGACCCCTCGTCTTGTCTATTAGTCCATAGAAATTATACAGCCAACCAGGTCGACTTAGACATACAACTTGAATACTCATATGTAATGGTGACCCTCCTCCCACTGCGCAAGCAGGATGCACCGCTACACATACTCAATGTATACTGCAATCCGAAATTTCCGAATGTATCATTCGCGGACCTCTTTAGCCGCGCGCTGAGAGTTGCGGGTCGGAACCCCCTCCTGATTGTGGGCGATTTCAACGCTCCCGCTCGGATGTGGGGTTACTGTCGTGAAGAGAAGCGGGGACGCAAGTTGGCGGAGCTTGCGTCAACGCTGGGCCTCACTCTTCACACTGACCCAGTCCACCCAACTCGTATCGGCAACTCCGTGACTAGGGATACCTGTCCGGACTTGACCTTCACCCGCAACATTCAGTATGCAGACTGGGTCAACACCGAGGAAACCCTCGGCAGCGACCACTGCCTCCTGAACACAATGATTAGGACCCATCCTTTCGCACGACCAACAACGCAAGCCCGACTCCCAGATTGGACCAAGTTCAGGCAAAATTATAACACTACCACACCCATACATGAGCAAGGCTACCAGTCTTGGTCACAACATTTGGTCTCTTGCCTTCGCTCCTCCGAAACTCAAATTCAACTCTCAGAGGTGGTCTCGGATGTGGACAACCACCTGCTCCACCTCTGGGAGGCCCGGCATTGCCTCGTCCGTCGGTGGCGCCGGCAAAAGCACAACCGAAAACTTAAAGCTCGCATCGCCGAGCTCACTCAACGAGCGGCTGAGTATGCGGCCCAACTCGCCGACTCCAACTGGGTTGTCCGATGCAATACGGCCGCGCGGCAAATGTCCAGCCGGAACACGTGGCGGCTCTTTCGCGCCCTAATTGAAACAACGCAAACACGCATGGAAACTCAAAAACACCTCCAAAGAGCAATACACAGCTTTCAGGGCAACACAACTCAATTGGCGCACAAGCTCCGGGACCAGTACTTATGCACCACACAGGACCCCCGCGGGCCGGCGTACTCTTATGCAGGTTCTGAGAACGTTGAGCTGGATCAACCGTTCCAGATCCACGACCTGAGGGCGGCCCTGGCAAAAATGAAACGCGGCACCGCTCCGGGTCGGGACAAAATTACAGTCAAATTGTTAGCCAACCTCCCCGACCTGGCATACCTGTCTTTATTGAATTACATTAACTGAATCTGGCTTGGGGAAGTGCCACTCCCCATCGAGTGGAAGACCGCCCTGGTCACCTTCATTCCTAAAGCTGGCAAGGCCATCAACACGGACAACCTCCGCCCCATCTCTCTGACTTCCTGTGTGGGCAAACTCATGGAGACGATGGTACGTGACAGGTTGTCCGAGTTCATGGAATCCAAACACCTTTTCGCAGACACCATGTTCGGGTTTCGCCCACAAAGATCTGCACAGGATGTCCTGCTACAACTAAATCGGGATGTCCTCGACCCCGTCGAATGCCCTCACAATGACAAGGTCGTACTCGCCTTGGATTTGAAGGGTGCATTCGACAACGTTACCCACGAGATCATTCTCACCCACCTCTCTCAAACTAACTGCGGCAAAAACGCCTTTCAATACATTCGGAAATTTTTAACCGACAGACAATCTTACATTCGAGTCCAGGATAAAGAACATGGCCCTTTTCATTTAGGAACCAGGGGTACACCCCAGGGCGCGGTGCTGTCTCCCCTGTTGTTCAATTTGGCTATGATGCGCCTACCGGCCCAGCTGGGCGCTGTCGCCGGTGTGCAGCATGCGCTGTACGCCGATGACATCACCCTGTGGGCTACACAGGGTTCCCTTGGAGACATTGAGGCCAACCTGCAGGAGGCGGCGACCATAGTGGACCGTTATGCTCGCCGCTGCGGCCTCCAATGCTCCACCCAAAAGTCTGAATTTGTGCACATACGCCCCTCACCAAAGTGCACAGCCAAAATTTCATTGTCTCTTGAGACAGGTCCAATTCCTGAAAATATCGAAGTCCGGGTACTGGGGCTCTTCATACATCAAAACAGACGGTCAGAAACAACATTGGCCAAACTCCGTCAGGTGGGGGACCAGGTGGGCCGCTTGGTCCGCCGGGTTTCTAACAAGCGCGGGGGGTTACGATGTAAGGACGCCTTGCGGCTGGCGCATGCATTTGTAACCAGCCGAATTCTATATTCGACTCCATACCTCCAGCTGCGGAAGCAAGACGAGGATTCACTCGAAGTCATCCTCCGCAAAATTATTAAGCGAGCTCTGGGCCTCCCCGTGAACACCTCCAACAAGCGCCTCTTGGGGCTGGGCATGGTGAACACATTTAGGGAGCTCCGGGAAGCCCACTTGACCAACCAATACACACGTCTCTCAAAGACATCGTCGGGTCGCCGCCTGCTTGCCCGACTGCACATCCAACACACCACTCTTATGGAAGAGCGCGTACGTATTCCATCCCAGTGGAGATGCGCCCTCCACGTGCGCCCTCTTCCCGCGAACATGAACCGTGAAGACCATAATGGCCGGCGCCTGGCGCGGGCGGAAGCCCTGGCCCGCCACTATGGATCGAAACCCGGCGTATTCTACGTGGATGCCTCCGGCCCCCACCACGGGGGATGGTACACGGCCGCAGTCATCCACCAATCCAAAACAGTGAACGGCCTTACTTTCCGAGCCCGTGACATAACACACGCGGAGGAGGTCGCCATTGCGTTGGCTGCATCTGATTCCAATTCAAAAACAATTATTTCCGACTCGCGAGGGGCATGTCGGAACGTCGAGCAGGGCTGGGTACCATATCTAGCCTACCGCATTCTCCAAAACAGCGTCTACACCGGGACCCCGCGCACCGGCGTATCGTTTGGGCTCCTGCTCACATGGGCCTTGAGGGAAATGAGGCAGCTGACGCCGCCGCCCGCGCGCTCTCTCACCGGACATTCCCCTCCGACCCCGACGATCAGGAACTCGAATTCACTCCCGCTTACTCCTTTAAAGATATTGTTTTACATTATCAATCTGGCCATGGTCTTTATCCCCGCCCGTGTAAAGGTCTCTCAAAGGCGGAGGAGCGGCTTTTGCTTCGCCTGTATACCAATACTTTGCTGTGCCCGGCAGCTCTCAAACACTTCGACCCTTCTTTCTCGGGCAGCTGTCCGCACTGTGCGGAGAAGTCTTCGGACATTTACCACATGGTGTGGGCCTGCCCCTCCAACCCTGCTATCCCCCCTCACCCCAACCCAACCCGGGAGGACTGGGAGGCGACCCTGTTCGGCTGCTCTGACCTGCAGGCCCAATGGGCCTTGGTCGCGCGAGCCCGGGCGGCGGCCGACGCCACTGGGGTCCCGAACTAGGGACCTCCACCTAGTACTTGTAAGGGCTGGCCCCCTCTGGGTCAGCTCATGCAATACCTCCAGTAGTGCATGTGTAAATAAATGTTTTCCACCACCACCACCAGGCATCCACTGACCCAGGAAGCGTTATCCGCACTTCCTTTCCTTAAAATGGCACAATGTTGTCAATTCCAACGCATGCAGCACACATCTGTCACTACCGCCACGTACCTTAAAGCACGATTGAGGTGTCCACTCTTTCAAGAGGGCAGTCATGCGCCTTTTCTTTGCTTTCCAAGCTTCCGCTCCATGGGCTTCGCAGCTTAAAGCTTGACTAAGGTGTCAAATGCTGGTTACAACGGACAACGGCAACGGCGACTGCGACGCCGCGAAACGCAGAAACGGATTCCGAAGAGATGTGCTCTAAAGGTGCCGTAGTGCAGGGCTACGGAATAATTTCGACCTGCACTTCCATCAACTGAGCACACAGGTGCTTTGCGTTCGTTGTTGTAAGTGGCTGCTTATTAATAAAAATAAAAATGGAAAGAAAAGATGTTGCTAGACGCCACATGTGCGATCGAAACCTGAAGCATCTGAGCTGTGGCTTGGGCGAATAAAATGACAGGGAGAGGGGAAAGAAAGAGGTGATCGAAAGAAGAAAGGATAAGGGCAGGGTGGCAATATACGATATGTGTGCAAATACACGATGTTTCGCCTGCAGCGAAATGCGGCCTTTGAGGCTGCGCCCGAACTCTGTTGATTATTACGAAAGCAATACTGCGCTAGGTTTTGAGCCTTCAGCGTCGTCCCGGCGGCTCCACGTTTGACCATTAGCTTGACCTCTGTTGTGACGTCACGCCAGACGGAGGGGAAACTGGTAAACGAGTCTAATAAATGATTATAACTACCCTTAATAAACTGCTGCTGAGCACACTCACGTACAATTAAACAGCTGGAAGAACTAAAACAATGAAGGTGCCTTGCTAGTTAGTTACTGTCTTGCTGTCCAGAGATGAGTAATATTTTACTAAAACTTGCTTGCATTGATTCTTTGCTATCTAACCGAAAATAACGAGCAAATGTTTCTTCTCGTTATTTTCTTCATTTCTGTTAGTGCCTCTTAATTGTGGCGCACAAAAGTAAGGCAGAAAATATCCAGCACTCTACAGACACAACGTGAGATGGTAACAACACGAGTGGTTGTGACATTCCCAGCTGCGCTAGTCTTGAGAAATGAGCTGCGACTAGTTCGCCACGCTCCCCGGCTCTGCCACATGACCGGCTGTGTAAACTGTCGTCCAGGGACCCCTTACTACGCGCTCGTAAGCAGTGCACCGCTAGAATCTCGCGGTGGGTACTGCTAGGACCGAGGCAGACGTAATCACGCCACGCCAAGCTTCCAATAAGGCGGTGTACGTACCAGTATTCAATTAGGCAAAGCATGAGGAAACTCAGAACTCGGACTCCCCAGTGGCGCTTGCGTGCTTAGCCTGGGAAATGGTGGTGACTCCAATAATAACCCTCCCTTTTGGGGGCTATATCGCTGGGAAACACACTGAGTAGAATGCGGGCCTGTTTGCGTCGGTCAGGTTTCCATAATGGCCACTCCGTGAATGACTCGCATAAAGATCAGTCTCTCTCTGTTTCTATCTTGAAGGTGAAATGAATTTTATAGGTCCGCGGAATCGTTTCTCCTGGCAATAACTATGAAGCACGTCTCACGAAGATGTTCGCTTCACCTGCATTCTTCCGTGATTGCGCCCCTATAGCTGAGCTTGATCCCTGCAACATCGCACGCGACATTCTTAAGTATGAGATAGGGTAGCCTTAGTGGCGATTTTCACATTTTTTGCCCCCGTGACATGGCCAAAGAATACAGGCGCACGGTGCTTTTGTCTTGGCAGTAGAATGGAAGGGTGCACGTACACGATCAGAGATATGCTGAAAAAGCAAGGCGCACACTCATCAGAGCGTATTTGCTCACTAAGGTGTGATGATGGACTCTGCGAACGGCATGGTAGCCTCCAACTAGGTTTGCTTTATAAGTACGAGACCACGTCCGCTGCCACAACAATGAAATAGCTGGAAAAGAATAACGAGTTGGTATCGGTCCATAATGAAACAGCGTGAATAAAGACGGGGACCAAAGTAAAGACGGCACAATGAGAGCTGCCTCTTATCTAGCTTTATTTGAATTGAGTGCAGTTAATAAGGCATGAGGAAGAAAGGAAGAAAAGGAGGAGTGTGCAGTCATAGATAAGAAGCAATATACAATCCAATGAGCCCTCAGCTTGTGTCCAGGAATGCGAGCTCATTATCTGTAAAAATTTTGTGCCCTTGCTGATGGACATGCCCCGGTTTTTTGCGATATGGTATGATTCCACAACCTCCCGCGAGGTCTTATCCCTGTGTTTGTATAATACTATTGCTGTATTAAAGACAGAGCCTGACAATATGGAAATCGGCTCGTTGTGTCGTCTTTACTTTTGTCCCCGTTCTTATTCACGCTGTTCTTTCAAAATGGCTGGTGTTCAACGAGGCTTGAGCGTAGTTATCCGTGCGAAAGCTCTTTTAAGCCTGGTCTCCACTGTCTCAAATCAGATGTAAAGGTCAACGTCAGACCAAGTTCAGTTACCCAATGGTCATTGCCATCTGTTCTCGTGGTCATGCCACTGTAGCTTGGGCCATGACACCACGTAGTTAATTTCGGTTCAACCTTGTGAGGCACTGAAGGTCATTGTCGATGTGATGCCCACTCTCTCAAATGAAATGTCAAGCTCAAGGATCGAAATCAGGTACCCAATGGACATAGCCCCATGATCACATGGTCATACTACCACAGCATGGGCCAAGTCACCAAGCAGTTAAGTTTGGTTTTACCTTGTGAGCACTGAAGGTCATTGGCTCAACTACATCGAAATCGGAAGTTTTACCCCTAAGAATAGAGTTCGCTCTTGAATCAAGTTCATCGAATGGCCTGGATAAGTTGTTTGGCCTAAGCCGAAGCATAAGCACACAGTCCAGTAATGACTCTTGTGCAACCTTCGAATGTAAACGCCCATATCTGAATCTCCCTCGAGCGAATTTACTTCCGACAGGCGTCTTACCTGTTTCTCGCAGCTCAAATGAAACTTGAAGAGCATTCAAGTTTCGACATGTGTTAAGCCCTGTAAAAGGGCTGGCAACGGGGCAACAGCATCAAGCAGACGAGCTACGCGCATTGCAAACACGGCGACCGGCAACCTAGAAAATTTTCCGCGTACGCTCGGTGCTTGATTCTTCTCAGAAGCTGCTCTTTTCTTAAGCGTTGTTGTATACACACCGTCTAAGTTTTCTCTGCTACTCCGGCCCGTAAGCCGCGAACGAGAAAAAGGCGCGGTCTTTGCAGAGTGCGCCGTGTATTCCTGCCAACATCGTTACAGCCGAAATCTCTCTACAAAGCTGCAACCGCTATGCTGTCCCTCCTATGGTTTTCAAAGGTAGCTTCTTTTTCTTGCAACTTGTTCAACCCATCATTCAAACATCAGTGAGAAAAAAAAAAAGAAATTAAGAAATGATAAGGGTGCAAAGCTCATGATCCACTGCCGAGACTGCAAGTGTAAACATTGTTATAAAAATACAGTGATAATTGATCGAAACAGAGGCCAGGCAACACAAGAAATCATTGAAGCAAAAGTAATCTAAGTGTATAGAGACATGCGAGAGCAACACGCCCCTTTCGCTGCGAGCGAAGGAACAGGCATTTTTGGATGAAAGAAGCTGATTGTACGAAGCAACCTGTGACTGGACTGATTGCCAACTGTTTTATCAGCCCTGTATATAGTGAGCATCACTTCATGAATAAAATTCATTTGTCAGTTCAGCGCAGTGTCTATCCGTCTCCCTTTCCGTCTGCGTCCCACAACACTGATTTTCATAAAATCATAAATCATTTGCAAAAATAAAAGCCAGAAACCTGTTTGCAAAATGTGAGAATACTGCATCGTAGCATGTTGTTTCTAACATTAGGGCGGTTGCATTGCAGAGTGTAAATGAGGAACCCGTTCCTTAAAAGGCACTGAAGATATACAACGGCCTCCCTTAGGAGAGTTTTAGGCACTGAAGCTCCGTTCTTACTCTGTGCCTTGCGTGTAATGAATATGTAAGCGCTTCAACAACAGCTGCAGACTTCTGCAGCCATTTCTCTCCGGTCCTCATATCCCTGGGCTCTGTGTTCGCGATGGGGAATGCCAAGTGCGCGCTCGTAGCAAGTACCTTAACCCACCTGTGCTTCGTCGTCTTGTTATGCTCAACACCGTGGGAAGCCGGTAGGTGCTCAGTCGTAAATTTGGGCGGAGGATGTCCTCGGGCAAGAGCCTCTTGCTCAGTCCACGCAGGATTTTGGAACCTCGAGCGCCATCCGGGAGCGGAGTCCGAGGTAGCCTTTATGGTTATTGCGTTCTTGATCCCTTCATGTGAATTTATATTCGCAGTTTTTACGTCCGCGTACAAGACTTCAGCTTGCTCACTGTTTTACTGTAGTTCGCTCCGAAGAGGCTGCATGTGCAATAGAATGCTGAGCAAGATTTATGAGAGGTGTTTGCAAGTGTACGCCCTTACTCCGACCCATTAAGAGCCATTTTTTACTTAGTTTGAGGCAGAGAAAGAGTCTAGAACACTTGTGATTTCAGCAGGAACGGGATTACTGCAGAAGAAAAGTGTGTTTTGTCGCGAAGGGTCGCGCCTACGTAACTTGATTTAGCAATGTCTTCAGAGTGCTCAAAATGTCACATTTTACCCCGGTAGAAGTTCGAAATAATTGGAAATATTGAACCCGTTTATTATTGTTGATTGGTGTGCAGGAAATCTGGGGGAAGCGGCGGAGACGATTTGAAATGAAGAGAACACGCTGCATACGCAAGATCGAAATCTTAATAAGTGCTTCGGGCATCGTGCGCCGCAAAAGCAACTGGAACAAAATATGGAGAAGCCACATTCTCAGCGGATCCGATTTCCTATCGGACCACAGCTCATCTTCACTACAGGAAGCTAAAGTACTAATTTGAGACAGTGGTGTCCCAGGAGGAAAAGGAGTGGTAGAAAGCGTCTCAAAAGAAAAATATCGTTATTCATTGCAGTGCACTGAGAATAGTATAAGCAGCTGTACGCTGCATGCTCCAGGTTGTATTATGTGAAATTTCTTCGTAGACGACTAGGAAAATAGGGTAAATTTTTTATAGATGTGTGGTAAGCACCCTGGCCAATCTCCCAACGTGGGTATGTACCATTAAGCCTAAGAACATCGTCACCATCTAGGATGTCAGTGTATTACGCCGAAGGAAGGGTGTCGCTTGCCAGGAAACATTCGAGCTTTTGCATTGGTCGTAGGTGCGCTCGACGAAATTTGCTGTCTTCTTGAGCTTCTTCGTTCTGAAGAAATCCACTCGGCACAGTTCGCATGTAATAACGCAGGGACCAGCATCGCATTCACAAATCAGTAAAAAAAATCAGAAAAAAGCGCCCACACAATGAGTCCTGGCTTAACAATAGCGCCACCGTGGTAGCAACTTCAAACAATGCGACAAACCATTCCGTACTCTGGATTAAAATGCACAGGGAACAAGACTCTTCCATAGCACACTCCTCGTATCTTAGCTCTCGATAAAAAACTTAAAAAAGCTTCAAACCAGCTCCTCTCTCCAGAACTACTAATAAATCAACACTTTGCAAATTGTGAAGTATTTGGGCTCAGAGTTTACATTGCAGGCCGCGAGATCTGAGCATTTCGAATACTGTGAAATTCTCAGAAAGAAAGCAGTTTTATCGTTGTGGTCTATCTTGGTTAATGCAGCTTTTTGCGCCTTTATCGTGAAGACTTGTAACAAATTTTTCTACCTTAACTACTTGCTCGCTTAAGGTAAAACTGCGCATCGAGCTTGCGTACTGTGGTATATTTAGACTCGTAGCTAGTTTGTCAACGGTACTTCTTTGGTTCAACCGCGCGTGATGTAAACGCGCAATCGTCTGCGCCGAGATCACCGAACTGAAAGCCGCCAGCGTCGAGTTGCCTCCGAAAGGCGGCGGAGGGCTCGCGCACCTTCCAACGCTCGCGTCAGCGCCTTGCTACGATCAAAAGTTACCGTAATACTCAAGGTGCTTGAGCAGTTTCGTCCTAAACCATCCAGAGGTTCAGTCAGAAAAAAATGTATGAAGTCCTCGTGCTAGAAAAGCACAATACTGCACAGTAAACAATCCATCCTAAAGGCTAAACACGTCTCGGTTCGCCGTTTGTGTTTTCGCTGCAAACACATGTGCATGGGATAATATTTCATGCTTAACGTAGGCGGTGATAACGGAATGCTTGTCATTAATGTCCTCGTACTAACATTTTTCTTCTCCCATGCCCACATCCTTGCTACTGGTTCCCTGCTGAGAAATATACGACGCATTATCCCTGTTGCACCAGTGCTTCCGCTATCTCTAGCGTGGGGCGTAGATGAAGGGCTTCGCGCTGGCGGTAACACTTGCCTTACTCGGTTACGGCTAGAACGATGATAGAAACAGCGTCATTCTCTTCTTGTGTGTGGGAACGTGGAGTTCAGTTCAGTTCAGTTTCAGTTTATTTCCAGAAAAAAAAAATTCTGGTGGGACACCTGGGCTAAAAGCTGCTTTTGTCAGCTTGACGAGGCCCAGGGCCCAGCATACAAGGCAGGGCAAGTCATACACACATTGAAAAACAGCAAAATAAAGGAACATAAAAATATCAATACTTAAACACACAGCACAGAAAGACGTGTAAAATGCGGTAACAAGTAGAAACGTGTGTACAGTTTTGAAGTAATGTAAAAACTGGAAAAACATACATATGAATGATTTCAACACATTCAAAATCAAAATAAATAACATCAGTCGAACACAAGAGAGAAAAACAGAGCACAAGAAAATAACAAACCGTTATATAATGTGGTTACAATGATTGTATGATGTGAAACAAAAATATAAAGAAAGATATTTGGGACAATGGAAAACAGTTATTCACCAGAATATCTATACGGATAAAAAGTACTGTCGTAACTGGTTAAGGCTGGGTTTGGTAAATTGCGAGTGTTTATTTAAAATTAACGGGAGGTTGTGCTTAAGGGACTGTAGTTTGTAATTGGTGCGGAAACGGGGAATTTGCCACAGATCAGTGCTACGTGTAAATGCATTATTGCTGTTATGTTGAAGGGATGCGATTGTAGAAATAAATTGTCTGAAAGGGCGTGATGAAACATAAAATGAGCGCAACATGCGAAATTCATACATATTTTGAATCGGGATGATATTGTACTGACGGAAATACTGTTGAGTAGAAGAAAAGTAGTAAATGTTAGCTATGTTGCGCACAATCTTTTTTTGTAACATGTGGATCTTTTTAATGTTCCCTTTAGTAGTTGTTAGCCATACTAAATTGCAATAATTAATATATGACGAGAACAAGGCGTGGTATATTCGAAGTTTAATATGAACTGGGAGAAAAGAACGGCATCGCGATAAGGCGCCGGCTGTTCTGCAAAGTTTTGTGCACATGTTGTCAATGTGTGAATCCCACGTTAATGTTTCTGAAAAGGTGACTCCTAGAATTTTATGTTCCTTAACAATAGCAATTTCTTCCCCTTCGCACTGAACAACTTGTTGTAGATTCACCATTTTGTTTCGTGGCCGAAAAATAATTACTTTTGTTTTTCTCGGATTAATCTTTAGTCCATTAGACTGTGACCAGAAAACCAATTTTTCGAGCAGGTCATTACACCATATTACAAGTTTATTTTCATCAGGGCCAGATAACAGTATGTTACTGTCATCGGCATAAATAATAAATTGAGCCTTTGAATCAATGGTTACAATGTCATTAATGTATACATTAAAGAGAAAGGGTCCTAAAATACTGCCCTGTGGCACTCCGGCTTTAATGGGTAGAAAAGAAGACTGCTTATTATTAACATGCACAGACTGGCTTCTGTCGCGTAAATAAGATCGGATGAGATTAAGGGGTGTTCCTCGTACTCCGTGCAGATATAATTTGTGTAAAAGAATGTCATGGCTGAGGGAGTCAAACGCCTTAGAAAAGTCGATGAATAGGCCGAGGGTGAAAAGCTTATCTTCTACGTTTTCCAGGATTTTTTCTTTCAATGTTAACAGAGCATTTTCAGTAGATCTCCCCTTTCTAAATCCATACTG
Source organism: Amblyomma mixtum (assembly GCF_055824585.1). Taxonomy (NCBI): domain Eukaryota; kingdom Metazoa; phylum Arthropoda; class Arachnida; order Ixodida; family Ixodidae; genus Amblyomma; species Amblyomma mixtum. The sequence goes on from NC_143015.1 coordinate 56,001,304, forward strand.
CGCGTCAGAAAAAAAGCTTCATCTTATCAAAAAAATGTGTTAATCTAGATGACAGTATTTTTTCTAGCCCTTTCGAAAACACCGGTATTACTGATATTGGCCTGTAATTCTTAACATCATTTCGGTCGCCACCTTTGTGTATGACTGTTACCCTTGATTTTTTCATTTCCATAGGAAACTCACCATCCTTAATGATCAAATTAAAAATGTACGTGAGAACAGGAACAATTAACTGCAAAACATGCTTTATGGGTTTTATTTGTAAATTATTAATGTCAAGAGCTTTGCTATTCTTAAGTTGCATAAATGTTCTAGATACTTCTTCCTCGGTAACTGGGTGACAAACAAAACTATTAACTGGGCTATTGATTAAAGGTGCTGCAGAGAGCAGACTGTCATCTGGCGTTATGCTATCGACAAATTCTTTATTGAAGTGATCCGTCAATTCTTGGCCAGAAAGTTCACGGCTATTGAATATTATCTTATCAGGCGCGGAATTTTTAGTCTGACGACCTAAGACTCTGTTGATCGCTTTCCAGGCGGCTTCTGGTTTTTTCTTCGTTACGTCAAGAAACAGGTGCTCAAAGTAGGCAGTCTTTGCACGCCGAAGTTCGCTGTTTAACTTATTTCGAGCAGTTTTGAATTCTTTAAACGCATTCAGTGTGCGCGCAGTTAAAAATGCATGATACAGATTGTTTTTCTTTCTTATCATTGCTAAATGAACAGGAGTCACCCATGGCTTCTTTATCTTTTTTGATTGGTGAAATGTTCTGAAGGGAAAGTGCGCACAATATATTTTTATAAACGTTTCAATGAAACCTGTGTATGCATCATTCGAATTTCGCTTCCCAAGTATAAATGACCAGTCTTGTGCTCTAATGTCTTGCTCGAAAGATTTAAGTGTTTCGTCTGAAATGTGTTGGAAAGTGAAAGCGTCGGGGCGCTTTTTCTTCGACATTTTGGGTGAACGATAAAACATGAAAATAGGGCAATGGTCACTTATATCTGCAGTGACCGTACCAGCGAGGTGCACAGCTGTTTCAATATTTGTGATTAACAGATCAAGAGCAGAGGATGTGGACACTGTGACACGGGTTGGCGTCGTGATCACATTTGTGAAACCAGTTGAAGTGAAACTTGTCACAAAATCATAGGCACTAGCGCTAGCGTCTAGCATGTTCAAATTAAAATCACTGCCACAAATTAGCTGACAATTATTCGCGCACGAATATTCCAAAAAGCTCTGAAAAAAATCAATAAACTGTCCATACCTGCCATTGGGGGGACGGTAAACAACGGCGAAGATTTCAAGGTTATGCTTAAGTGTTAAAATTTCATAGTCATTCGTAATCAGGCAGTACGCAGGTACATGCTCATAATCCCAGGAATCATCAATATAGATGGCTACGCCTCCTCCACGGCGGCCATCACGATTAATGACGAAGCTTTTGTAACCATCAAGGTGAACCCTATCGCCGCCATCATAGTACCAAGTTTCGGTAATCATTATAACGTTATATTTAAATGAAGACTTGCTCAGTAGATCGACAATATCATCTTCTTTGTTTATAGCGGAGCGCGCATTGAAATGAAATACTGAGTTTTCTGATGGGAGAGGAGATCGAACACTGTGGGGAAAAACAAGCTCGAGGTAATTCATTTCAGGGAAGGCAAAGATGTAAGCCTAGTGGGCTGAACTATCGGGGGTCGGCGGCGAGACTATCTTAACAAGGTCTTTCTCACTGATGATCTGAATACTTTGTGATGAGTCACTTTGGCGAGCGAAAATCTTCCCGTTTTGCGTCCAAACAGACTTCCAGCGTTGCTCCTTTTTACGTTTGATTGCCTGTCCAAGAAGCCGCTTCAGAGTTGGGCAGAGGTGCTCATTAATGTAAATGGCGTCCGTGCTGTCGAGTCCAATGTTTTCATTACTGATTCTGGCCTTCCTAGCTTTATAGAGAGTGGTGTCCCGTTTCGCGCGAGACTTGAATTTAACTACAATATTTGATGTGTCAGGTGTTCGAGTTGGAACACGGTGGCAGGCTTCAATATCGCACTCATTGATAGGCTCCTTGATGAGTCCTCCAATTTTGGATACAATTTGCAGAACATCCTCATTATCAGTCTTCGCGACTCCTTTAATCTCCAGATTGGCAGATCTTGAATACTGTTCCAGACCTACCAGCTGATTTTCAAGGTCGCTAGCTTTGCTTTCTAATTTAGAGCATTTAGCTTGCAGTACCTCGTTCTCTGCGGCTAGCATTGCATTTTTGGCAATTTCAGCCTGAAGGTTTTGCTTTAACTCCTCAATATCCTTATGTGCAAAATCCAGACTGTCAGTCATGTTCCTCTGCTCAGTCCGCAATTCCCGTATCTCATTGCGCAGGTCTCTTTCCAGTGATTCTCGTGCCGTTTTGATTTCCAGCTTCAATTCCTCTCTCAGCTTTACAAAATCATTTTTGAGCTCTTCCTTATATTTCGCAAGATCTTTAGTCATTGTTCAATCTGTTCCACGCAAAAAGAGCACTCAAAAACACCACTTGGCAGCAGCGACGAAAGATCAGGAAGAATGTAACAAATGTGCAAGTAACATGCAGTGCGAACACCAACCTGCAGCGGAAAAGCAGAGCGATGCTCATTCCATGCTCACAGCGGTTGTCGCCACTGCCAAGTGATGGTCCGGTTCCCGAGCGCGCCCTTTTGTAGCTGTTGGGATGACGTCACTGGCCGCGTAGCAGATAGCAGGTGTCGCTGATGCAGCCGATGTCAATGATGTCGAGGATGCAGCCGATACGTTTCCCAGCAGGCACACACGGCTGATGACAGTCACGGTTCCTGTAGCAGCTGTTGATAGTGAAAACACCACCAGTGCGAGCACCAACCTGCAGCGGAAAAGCAGAGCGATGCTCATTCCATGCTCACAGCGGTTGTCGCCACTGCCAAGTGATGGTCCGGTTCCCGAGCGCGCCCTTTTGTAGCTGTTGGGATGACGTCACTGGCCGCGTAGCAGATAGCAGGTGTCGCTGATGCAGCCGATGTCAATGATGTCGAGGATGCAGCCGATACGTTTCCCAGCAGGCACACACGGCTGATGACAGTCACGGTTCCTGTAGCAGCTGTTGATAGTGAAAACACCACCAGTGCGAGCACCAACCTGCAGCGGAAAAGCAGAGCGATGCTCATTCCATGCTCACAGCGGTTGTCGCCACTGCCAGTTGTTTTCTTCTAACGAGCATCGTTGCAGTCAGAACCAAGGTATTATCCATGTTTCATGAGCATTTTCTGATGCTGTAGCTATGCTTAGATATGATGCACTGATCTCGTGAGAGGCATGCTTTCCGGTCCGAAACGAGGACAGCTTAGCAAGGCATACGAAAGAAAGGCTGAGGATGACCCACACGGTCGGGTGGGAAGAACTTATTCCGCCATTCGGCACTGCGCAGATGGTGCTCCCTTGTTTGACCTGGATTCCTCCTCCGGCCGAAAATCTGGGGAATGTATGTGCCGACAGGTCGGCAGTCTCGAGCCATAGTTCCAAGAAACGGCGTGAGCGAAGCTCCTTTACGCAGTGCAGCACATTGTCCGGGTATATATGACATTATCTGTAGCTTATTTACTTCTTAGTTGACCTGGCCCTCATTCCTCCCTCCCTACCCTCTTTATCCCCTTAGCTCGTAACCGGTGGCTTTGCTGCGGAGTTTTCCTGTTAAGCACGGAATCGTGATTTCGATTTTGGCCTCGGCAGCAGCACTTTGACCCAGGGGAACAAATTAGAACGCATTTGTGCCGAGGGTTCTGTTACCTTAAAGAACGAAAACGTTTCGAAGTTAGCCCGGAGCACTGCATGAAGCCGTTTATAAGATACTGACGCCTTGGGGACAAGATTTAAATTATTATGAAGAATTTTTGTGGTGTTGTTCTCCTTCTCCTATCAACAGAAGCTCAGAGTGTTGTGTCGAGTCGATATCTTTCAGTTCGTTTTATGTTTTTTAGTACAGCGAAATATCATAATAAGAAGCGTACTTGCCGTGTAGTTATTCCGTAGAAATTTTTGTTTGGTTACTAAACCTGCGCACAGAGGCACAGGAAAGCAAGATAAAACGAACAAAGAAGCATTGTGAACAAAATACCCACTTTTTCCATCTTCCTGAGCTGTGTTTGAGAGTTTGTCGTGGGTCCAAATATCTTCTTTTGTTACCTGCGCTGTCTGCATACCCAGTCGGTAAATATAAAATTGAGCACAACTACCAGCCTGTGTGCGACACGTAGTTTCTCAATCAGGGAAAAGTAAGGCCCTTCTGTGAAATGTAGCGTAAGGTGTGATACGTCGGGATTTTATGGAGAAAAAAAGTCCTAGGTTCTGCACATAATGCAAATTTCCTTATTTGCCTATTTAATAAGTACAAGTTCCATAGGTTTTATTATGGTCAAATTGTTTGTTACGTTCTTGATATTCGAGATCGTTACACTGCTGACTGCCGAGGTATGCACTTTCTAACTTACCTCTGCCCTCACCCCTGTGAAGCAGCTCTGTACCTAATTAGAAGCTACGTACACGAAATTTGTTTTTGTTGCGGAAGCAACACTACGCCAGGTATGAGCGATTTCGCGGAGCCCCGGACAGCCTCAACTGCGCATGCGCGAGGAGCGGGTGTGAGACAGTTACTGCATAATTTCCTTTCCTCAAATACAATTTTCATTTCTTCATTACGGCCCCTCTTTCTCTTCTTTGCGGTGTCAGTGCACGTTGAAGAACCCCAGGTGGTCGAAATTTCCGGAGCCCTCCACTACGGCGTCTCTCATAGCCTTAGTCGCTTTCGCAAGTTAAACCCTATGAACCAACCAACCAATCTTTCTCTTCTTTCTTTCACTCCGACTTCCTCTCTTTCTGTACGGAGTGGTTGAGGTGTCCACCGAGATGACAGAGAATTACTGCACCATTTCCTTTCCTCAAAAAGCGTGGCGTTCAAAGGGCAAGGCATAGCGCCGAATCGGTGGTGGCGTTCCGTGCACTCCGTGGCAGCACTACAACACGCTGTCGTGTTCCCCTCCTAGAGGCAAAGCTTAAGCGGCATTTATTACCAGTTAATTAGTATTCTCTAACCTCCGCCCAATCTCCCTGACGTCGTGCGTTGGTAAGACCGTTGAGCGAATGGCTCTGACTCGCCTCTCTAATTTTCTTGAGGCACGGGAGTTCTTCCCCCATTCTCTTATTGGCTTCCGGCGCCGAGTCTGTGCACGGCACATGTTCTGATTCTCCAGCAAACGTTCTTGTCCCCTATACCCACTCAAATTCACGCACTTGTGACCGTCGATGTTCGCAAGGCCTTTGACGGTGTGTGCCACGATGACATCCTTTCTCAACTCGCCTCTTTGGATTGTGGCTCCCGCATGTACACTTATATCCGCTCATTCCTCTCCATACGTGTGGCTCGCTTTCGAGTAGACACCCGCTCTTCTAACACGCACCACCTCACCCGTGGCACTCCTCAAGGTGCTGTTCTTTCTCCTACTCTTTTCAGTCTCGCTATGGCCCCTCTCGCCTCCCAGCTAGCTGAAATTCCCGACCTCCATCATAGATTTTACGCCGATGACATCACTCTCTGGTGTTCATCTGGCTCTCCCGGTCGCGTGTTCGCCATTTTGGATTGGAAAACGTTTATTGTCAGCACTGAGCCCTAGTGGGCAGCCGGTACAGCCAGCGATGACAGCGCCGCCCACCGGCAGGTAGCAGCCACATTAAGACTGGTTATAAATATTCATTCAGAACGACGGTTTGACATCGCCGCTATGGCGCAGTGGATTAGAGGCCCGTGTTGCGTATGGAAGGTCGGCCGTTCGACTCCGCTCTCGGTACAGTAATTTTATTGTTTTTTAATTTCGTTTTTTTTTTCAATTCTTTCCCTTTTAGGTCGCAAATCGTGATGCTTAGTGGCATATAACGCCGTTTAAGAGGATTTATTATCCCTTTTAGGTAAGCCATTGTGACAATCTTCAGTCACCGTGATCAATTCACCGTGGTTTCAAGCCTTGTGGCTGTACAGGCTGCAGTTGGCGAATACGCCTCCCGGTCAGGTACAGGACACCCTGCAACGTCGCCTAGATCTCATCGACTGCTTTCTAACCACCGCTGGCCTCTCACCTGCTCCTGAGAAATCCGAGCTTCTCCTTCTCAATCATTCCACCTACAAGCGATCACACAACCACTTCGCCTCTGTCCACCTTTCTGGCTCTCCCATTCCAGTCGTCACACAGTGCAAAGTTCTTGGGTTCCCTTTGCATGCGGCCAAGAATGTGCAAGCCAAGTACCACTTCATCTTCCCCTCAACACACCCACAGACAGATTACTAGGCCTGGGCCTCCAGAACACGATCGGGGAACTGGTGGAGGCCCACCGACAGGCCCAATACATCAGGCTCACACAAACCTCCACAGGTCAGTATATCCTGGACTCCCTCGGAATCAGAATACCGGCCAACGACCCAACCCTCCTCGCCATCCCACGACCCCTTCAGTAGGAGCTCCTCATCAGGCCGCTCCCGAGGAATATGCACCCGTCCCACAATGAGCAGCGCCGCAGAGCCCGTGCGAAGGCACTCCATCGAGCGTACGGCCCCGAGCCGGACGCCGTATGGGTGGACGCTGCCTGCACGGGTGATGAAGCGACAGCAGCTGTGGTGGACTCCTCTTTATCCGCTCTCCTCACACTACCTCTCCCTCCAGACACCTCCCCAGAAGCTGCAGAGGAAGCCGCCATTGCACTTGCTATCACCCGCACGGAAGCCCGGTACATTTTAAGTGATTCTAAAACTGCGATTCTAAATTTTGCTCGATGCCGAGTCCATGTCCCTGCTTTTGGCATACTGGACTCGCCCGATGCACCCCCGCCCCGCCAAGTGGAGCTGATATGGGTGCGCGCGCACTCCGGGAATCCCGGAAACGAGGCCGCCAACCTTTTAGCCCGAGGTTCTTTAAACCGGGCTCAGGTGCCCTCGGATCGGGGATTCACGAAGGAGCGCATGCACTCATTCAGCGAGCTGACGCAGGCCTACGGAGCCTCACGCCAGCTCTACCCCCCGCCCCACCCCTCCCTAGATAACAAACACGCAACACTCTGGCGCAGACTACAGACACACTCTCTTCCCTCACCCCTTACCCTAGCCCACTATCATCCCTCCTTCCCCACTCCAGCATGCGCCCTATGCCCAGAACCCTTCGCCTCTTCCTTCCACATCCTTTCGCTCTGCCCGGCGGACCCTCCCCCGCGGGACCTAGAGAACCTCAAGACGTGGGAGGACTGGGAGACCCTGCTGCGCTCGGAGGACCCGGCCGTACAGACCATCGCCACCGGCCGTGCTGCCAGTGTTATGGACCTTAGGAACATAAACACTTGGGTGCAGTGGGGTCGTGCTGGGACCCTGGGGCGTGCCCCGAATTCCTTGTACAATAAAGCTTTCTCTATCTCTCTCCCTCCACTGCGCTGTCACCACCTGCCACTCGGTAACTCACCTCCTGCGGCGCGTGGTCACTCGACGCTCAGGTCTCCACGAGGCTCACGCGTGCCGAGTTGCCCACGCGCTGGCCCTCAACAAGGTCTTGTACTTTCCACCCTACACTTCTTTCACTCAGACTCAACTTAACGCTCTCGAGACTGCCCTTCTGGGCCTCTACAAGGCAGCTCTAAACCTCCCTGTCACTACCTCTACCACTAAGCTCTTTGCCACAGGCCTCTTCTATCCTCTTCGTTCTCTTCTCAGTCTCCATCGTGACTCGCAGCTTGCCCGGATTTCCCTTACCCGTCAGGATCTGTGGTTATTGACTCAAGCGGCTATCTCGCCCATTCCAATCTCCCCGTTTACCTCTCCTATTCCCACCCCCGCTCTCAATCTTCGTATCCTTCCCCTGCCGACCAACATCTCCTCCGTCCTGCATGCCGGCCGTCGTCATGCGGCCGCGCAGCACCATTCCCCTTTTTTTGATATCCAGGGTGTAGCCTACTCGGATGCCTCCTTCGTGGCTCCTCGAGGTTGCTGCGGCTACGCCCTGTACCATCCACACCTCCCTGCTCCTGAAACCCACACCAGCGGGCCGTATCTGCAGCCTCCAGACGCATTGTCCCTCGAGGTCCTCGCCATTGCGCATGCCCTCCAGTCATTTGCCCTCGTTCCCTCTCTCCAAGAGTACACAGTCGATTCAGACTCACAAGCCGCTATACACCACATACAGAAACGCACCCTGACCCCTTCTCTCCAACAAAAGGTCGAACGAGCGGTCTCCGCACTGCAGCCTTCCATCGTTTTCCTCCGTTGCGTCCCTGGGCATTGAGGGATTGACGGCAATGAGCTGGCCCACCAGCTCGCCCGCGACACACTTTTCGTGGCATCGAGCTCCTGGAAAGTATTCACCACCCAAGGGCCATAAGCAGGCTGTTTGAAGTAGTGATGGGGAGTTCAAGAGCCCGTTTAACAATTTTGCGAAGGATGACCGCAAGGGCATCCTCCTCTTGTTTCCGTAGGTGGAGATAAGGAGTCGAATATAGAATTCGACTAGTTACCAAGGCATTTGCCAGCCGCAAGGCATCATTACTTCGTAGCCCCCCGCGTTTGTTGGAAACCCGGTGGACCATGCGGCCTACCTCCTCCCCCACCTTACCGAGTTTGGCCAATGTGGTGTCTGGGCGCCTGTGTTTGTGAATGTAGAGTCCGAGTACCCCTATCTCATCCCTTCCGCGTATGGGACCACTCTCAAGAGAAAGAGATATTTTATTTGTGCACCTTTGTGGGGGGCAGAGGTGCACAAATTCCGATTTTTGAGGGGAACGTTGAAGACCGCAGCGGCGGGCGTAGCGGTCTACAATCGTCGCCGCTGTTCGCAGGCTGGTTTCAATGTCCCCTTTGCTGCACTGCGCGGCCCACAGAGTGATTTCATCGGCCTACAGGGCTTTCTGGATGCCGGCGACACCACTCAGCTGGGCCGGCAGGTGCATATAGCTAGATTGAAGAGCTGCGGGGAAAGTACCGCCCCTTGGGGGGGGGGGGGGGGGGGGGGGGCGTGCCGAGTAGGTAAGGACCATGCTCTCTATCTTGGATGCGGATGTAAGATTCGCGATCCATTAGAAATTGGAATGTGTATCGAAATGTGTTGAGGCCACAGTCGGTTTGGCTTACGCTAGTGAGTATGATCTCGTGTGTTACATTGTCAAATGCACCTTTAAGATCCAAGGCGAGTACTACACGGTCGCTGCGGGGGCATTCGAGGAGGTCAAGGACTTTCCGATTGAGTAGCAGGAGGACATCCTGTTCTGATTTGTGTGGGCAGAAGGCGAGCATGGTGCTCGCAAAGACATGTTTATGTTCAAGATATGCAGATAACCGATCCCGCACCATCGTCTCCATTAGTTTGTCCACACAAGAGGTGAGAGAGATGGGGCGGAGGTGTCAACTGGTTTGCCTGCTTTCCGAAGAAAAGGGACCAGAGCTGTTTTCCAGTCGATTGGCAGGGGGGTGTCCCCGCGCCAAATTACATTGATGTAGTCCAGGAGGGACTGGTATGCCAAGTCGGGCAGGTTCGTCAAAAGCTTGACGGTGATATTTTCCTTCCAGGAGCCGTGCCCAGTTTATTTTTGGCGAGAGCCGTCCGCATATCATTGAGCTGGAAAGGTTGATCCTACCGCTTGACATTGCCCTCGCCATCACGCACGGAGGCCCGATATATACTGCCTGACTGTAAAACTGCCACGCTACTAAACTCTCTCGCCGCACACCCGCCCCTCCACATGGAGCTGATATGTATGCCTGCTCACTACGGGAATCCCAGAAATGAGGCCGCCAACACTTCAGCCCGAGGTTCTCTCAACCGGGAACGGGCGCCCTCCGACCTGGGGCTCTCGCAGGAACGCATGTAGACATTCAGTGAAATGACGCAGGCTTGCAGAGCCCAGGGCCGGCTCTACCTCTCAGCCCATCCCTCCCTCGGAAGTTACCATCAGGCACTTTACCGTCCCCATATATACGCTCGCGCTGCCACTAAGTCCACACAAACCCCTCCTGTACCCTCTGCTACCACCCTAAAGCCAGTCTCGACTGCATCCTTTTCCTCTTCGCGGCGGATCCTCCACTGCGGGGCCTGGAGCACCTTACCACTTGGGAGACCCTATACTGCGCTCCGAGAACCCGTTTGGGTGGATGCTGCATGCACAGGCGAAGACGCGGTTGTAGCCATCACAAACCCCTCCCTCCAACCGATTGCCACCCTTCACATATCCCCCGCTACCACTTCCGAGGATGCCGAAGAGGCCGTCATTGCCCTGGCCATCACACGCACGGAGGCACGATATATACTGTCAGGTTCTAAAACTGCCATACTAAATTTGGTCGCGGGAGATTTCACGTCCCTGCATTTCGGATACTGGACTCCCTCGCCGCTCACCAGCAACGCCATGTGGAGCTGATATGGGTGCCTGCCCAGTCCAGGAATCCCGGAAGCGAGGCCGCCAATGCTTTAGCCCGAGCTTCTCTCAACCGGGCACCGGCTGCCTCCGACCTGGGGTTCTCGCGGGAGCACATGCACTCATTCAGTGAAATGTCGCAGGCCTGCAAAGCCGAGCGTCAGCTCTACCCCCCGCCTCATCTCTCCCTAGACAATTACCATCAGACACTTTGGAGGTGGCTCCAAACACGCAGTTTGCATTCCCCTTATATACGCTCGCGATATCAGCCAGTCCACACGAACCCTTCCTGCACCCTTTGCCACCACCCCAAGCCATATTCGACCATATTCTTTTCCTGTGCCCGGCGGATAGGGAGGCTTGGGAGACCCTACTGCGCTCCAAGGACCCTGCCAAGCAAACCATCGCCACATGGCAGGCTGCCAGCGTCATGAGCCTCCGTGACATGAATGTTTGTGTGCAGTGGGGCCGTGCGTGGGCCCAAGGACCGACGTGTCCCAAACTCCCTTGTTGCAAAGAAAGTTTTCATCATCATCACCAAATGAGCGGTGTAACGAAAACTTCGCCATATTGTTTACAATGAAGTCGCTGATGGTATTCATTGGCTACTAATTCTGTCTTTAGATTTGAACATGGCAGGGGCTGGCGCATATGCCAAGCCCCACTACCAAAAATTCCATGTCCCATCTGCCCCACTTAGGGGTAGTGGCGTGCTTCAGCCAACCGCAGTGCTATGGAAGACCTCAACACGGGACCCCGACCTTTTTAAGAAAATTTATTGTTTACCAAAAGATCTACAATTCAACAGACATGTTAAACAAGTTCACAATGTGGACTGCATTCAAAGTCACATCACAAGTGGTCGATTTTTACAATTCAAGATAAGTAGAGCTGGTTTTGTGTAGATCCATCTCATACTTATGTACAAACAGGTTAAGGGAAAAAGACAAAAAACACAGCACTTGCTAACCTTCCTAGTAAAGAAGGATAGGCGTGGTGACTCTCTTGTTCACAACAACAATGAATCTGGTGGACCAGTGTAGGAGGAAGGCTTCCTCCCCCTGCACGACAAGTTCTTCATTTAAATCTTTCAAAAGCAACGTTCGGAGGCGATGCAACAGAGGAAACATAGCTCTCTGCGGGCGTCCCCGCAAGAGAGCCAGTCCTCTCCGTTTCCAGAGCACATAGGTGCCAATGCACATTATGAGATAAAGAAAGGCGTCACGGTGGCGACTGTGCCATTGCACACGAATTTCAAACATGCGGGACACTATTCTCCAAAAGCTTCGTGCGACTGGGCATTCATAAGTGGCATGATTTAAGGTTTCTGTTCGACCGCATTGCGGGCATGAGGCGGAGGGCGCCACGCCCCACGCCGCAAGGCGGTCGGCTGTGGGCAACGCTTCCCATTTTCTAAGCCAGGTGAAATTATGTACATCTGCAGGGAGGGAGGCAGCAAGACTCTGTTCCCGCTTTCTTTTTCGTGCTTTCCTGCGCTGGTCTTCATTGAGAGTGAGAAAAGCTACATGTTCACACGTTTCACTTGCGGACAATTCTTTCAGTTGACATTCAGGCACGATGGTTTTTAGAAAATGTAGCGATCTCACCACATATGAATAAAATGCTGGTGGCTTCTCAGCCGCAGGGCCCTTCCAATCTGATAGATCAAAGAAACGGCATGAGGTCCCCATTAAGTAGGCAGAGAGCCCTCTGCCTCGGTACGTTGCGTTGGAGATAAGATCCCACATGGCCCTTAAGGCCAACACGCGACACATGATCTAAAGGTCTGGGATGCTAAAACCACCCATGTTTGTAGGAAGACGAACGAAAACCCTTCCCACGCTTTCCGTCTTACCGTCCCAAAAGAAAGAGCCACACGCGGTGGCTAACCTTTGAAGGACGCGGCGAGGAGGGCGCGCAATTTTGGCGACGTAGAAAAGAGATGCTATGATACTGGTTTTAATGAGATATGCTCGCTCATGGAATGGTAAGTGAAAAGTTCTGGCGACCTCAATCCGCTGTTCAGCTTTGCGCCTTATATCTTTCCAGGTGACACTGGCGTCTTCACCTGAGGCAAGGAATGTAACGCCCAGGACTTTCACTCCATCTACCCATTGGATACCATCGGGAAAATCACTTTCAAAAGGTCCAAAGCGCAACGCTTGGCTTTTAGCTGGATTAAGACGCGCACCTGACAGGCGGCTGTAAGTGTGAAAAATCTGTAGGAATGATCTGTAACTGTCGATGTTCTTAATGAAGAGGGAGATATCATCAGCATACGCTGCTACGTTAAACTCGCCTAGGCCTGGGAGAGGGAAGCCGCGCATCACTTGCAACTTTGAATCTGTTGTAACAACGGTTCTATGCAGAGGACGAAGAGAACTGATGATAGAGGGCAACCCTGGCGTATACCACGGCTTACTGGGATAGGGTTAGTTAGCTGGTCATTGATTATAAGGCTGGCGTTTAGGTCTGTGTACAATAGCCTCAGGACTTCAATCAGACGCTTAGGGAAGCCGAAGCAGTCCAATGCTGTGAAAAGATAATCTCGTTCAACTCGATCGAAGGCTTTTTCTTGATCTAGAGAAACGAAAGCACCTGCGATCTGTGTACGCGTGGCGAAAGTGAACAGATCACGAGTTAAGGCTAGTGAGGAAAAAATTGTGCGTCCAGGCACGCAACATGTCTGAACATTGCTTATTAGATCAGGAAGAACTGATGTTATACGATGCGCTAATATTGCGGCTAGTATTTTGTATTTTGTAGTCGGCATTCAAGAGAGAAATGGGTCTCCATGCTTTCGGGTCGGACGGTACGCCACCGCTTTTCAGGAGGAGTACGATTTTACTCTCACGAAATGTTTCCGGCCGAACTCCGTCGGCAAGAAGACCACTAAGCATTGTCAAGAGGTGAACATGTATTTCAGCAAAAAAGGTCTTGTAGAAAACACGTGGTAGCCCGTCAGGACCGGCAGCAGCGGAGGCATTCATCTCCTGGAGTACCAGGTGAAGCTCATCTGAGGATATTGGACTGCATAGGCTGTCGCGGCGCTCTTCAGGTATACAGGCAATGCCTGAGCAGAATTCACGCACAGCAGCATTCAAGTTATCTGTGCTTGCACTTTCAGCTGAGAATAGGTGTGTGAAATGCGCACTGAAAACAGCCTTAATGTCGTCAGCGCTATCAGACTGCCCTCCACCCGGTAACTCTACAAACGGGATCGTTGCGCGACCTTCCACGGAACCACAGCGGACGCTCCGAAGCACAGCGGGGTCCGCAACTGGTCTACCACTGATGTATGCCTGTGCTGCTGTTCGGGAGCTGAGGCGGAGCAGAAGCTCGTAGCGTGCTTGCAGCTGATTCAGGTAGCCCTGTGTGGTAAAGGTCAGAGGCCCACCACGCCGCACAATGCGTGCTCTTCGAAGTGTGTCATTGATTTCTGCAGTTAATCATGATTTTCTACAGAAGAACTGAGGATTGGGCGAGTTGGTGGTGATCCATTGTAGAAAAAACCAGCGCTTACAAACACGGACAGAGGACAAGGGAAACAGACTGACGGGAACAGAGCGCCGTCAGTCTGTTTCCCTTGTCCTCTGTCCGTGTTTGTAAGCGCTGGTTTTTTCTACAATGTGATTTTCTAGCCCTCCCAGCTCTAATTAGCTCCGCGCGCCAACTCATTTTTAGAGCATCCCAATTGCGTGGTGGTGCGGGACAACTGCACGTTTGAGACAGAACCTCGCGCAAAGTGGTTACACTTTCAGTGTCATGTATTAGTGTCATATCCATTTTCCATTGTTCGCTGGCCGGGCTAGGCTGATGAAACTGCAGCCTCACCGATACTGGAAGGTGGTCAGAGATGCGCGGAACATCAGGCGGAAATGTGAGGACATCACAAGTAGAGACATGGGTGGCAAGTACTTCCGGAAAATAAAAACGGTCAAGCCGGCTCATGTTCGTGCCACGCTGCCACGTGGCAACGAACTCGTTGCCATGTAAATCGACCCACGCGTCTCTTAGCTTGAAATTGCGCACAAGTTGCTTTAGTGCGCGTGCCCCAGTGTACGGTCTGCCTTGTTTGCGACCGCTTACATCTCTATAGGGATCTTCAACACAGTTGAAATCCCCGACTATGAAGGCTGGATAACTGTCAAGCATGAAGGAATCAAGTGAATAAAAAAAATCGGACGTGAAAGAACGCTGAGCAGGAGCGTACACAACAAGCGCTCTCACGCGCCTGCCATGCAGGTTGAAGTCTACTGCTAAGGTGCGCCCATCAAAGCCATAAGTGCAGTGGGCACCGCGACGGAAATGAGGCTTGAAAAATACGACTCCAACACCAGACATAAAAGAATCTGTGAGCGTAAAAAAGGCATCAACGCGAAAGCGAGAACAAAAGGATTGAACATCGTACGGGGAACTAAAATTGCACTCTTGTAAGAAAAGAATATCCACGTTACGTGCTCTGGCAAAGCTCACAATTTCTCTCTGCTTGTCCAGGTTTCTTAAGCCCTGAGCATTCAGAGAGAGAAAGTGGACTGCCTCCATTGTAAGAGCGCACGCGGATAAACTAAAAACGAGAAAAAAAAAGAACAGACAACGGTAAAGCCATTTTTCTAAGGGGAATTGTGCCCAGACTGCGTCAGGGCACTAAGAACCTTGTGGGGCTTACTGGTATCAGGAGAGCTGTCGCTGTTGGCTGTCTCAGGGTGTCCCCTTTTCATCGTCGGACGATCACACTCCATGGGACTGTCACCTGTAGGTGGGTTAACGAGGAGGCTGAGTGGATTTTTCAGGTCCATTTTTCGACAGTCGGCGAGAAGCCTATTCATTCAGACGTTGTGTTGTACACATGCAGGCATGTCGTGTCGACCCGACGGGGCGTCGCGTCCTGTTCCCCCCCGGGCGCCACGTCCGGCTGACTGGTGACGTAGCCCGACGAAGTCCGGAGCGCTGCCTCCACTGGAGCTGGTGGCGGTCTCGCTTGACGACGAAGCAGCGCCGGCCGGTTCCGGTGTGGTGCAGCTCGTGCTCTCTACGCTGGATTCTTCGGACGTGCTGGGTTGAAGTGCTGGGAAGTCGTTCGATATCTCGATGTTGTCATTATTGTTGTTGATGGCTTCACCGTCAGTCTTCGCATCGATGGTCAAGTCGTCGATATCGGAAGCTTCCTCCGAGTCGTTGCCAGTGGTGTTGACTGGCGCATCCACTGCTGGGGTGGATACGACACGCTCCTCAGCAGCCGCTGCTGCTGCAAATGACCGTGGTCGCACGCAATCGACGGTACCATGGCTTCCGGCGCATCTGCGGCATGGCTCCTCGCACCCCTCTGTGGCATGCCCGAACACGCCGCACCTCGAGCAGCGGGGGGTGTGGCAATCTCTTCCAATGTGGCCGGCAAGGCGGCATCTCGAGCACAGCTTCTGCACGCCTCGGTAATCACACATGACTGTATAGCCTTGAACCGAGAGGAAGTTCGGAATCGGTTTCTTCATTTCGATCTTTGCCACTCGAATGCCTGTGCCGATACCTGGACGGCCCTTGAACGCAGGTTTGTGGACTTGTTGAACATTGCCATATGCTGATAATGCTGCTGCGAGCGACGCATCAGCCACCCACAAAGGCACTCGGAAAACTGAAACATGGACGATTTCAGGGCCTACACTAACAATGGGGACCGAGACGCCGTGGAGAACAATAGCGCCCCGGGTCTTGACCTTCGTAGCTGCGCTGTCCGAGGCAGCCGCAACGGCGAACTTTACACCTCCCATATGCTGGAGGGACTTGATACCGGCCGGGCCGGTTACGGCTTCCAGTGCGTCGATGACGTCATCCACGGTGCTTCCCTCAGGCGCACTGAGGATGAAACAGTGCGCCTTCGGCGGGGGTGGTGGATATGACATTAGATGGCAGAGCGGAGCCCTGGCGTTCTCAACGGTACCCCTGGCCGGTCTGGTGGACTGAATCCAGGGTCCGTCTTGATGATCTCGGTGCAGACGGGCAGAATGACGGCGCTGATCGCCGGTGACCCGACACCAGGTAAGTATGCTGGCGAAAGCACAAGTAAACGCATCCCATGCAAGGCACATCACCGTCTAGCGCCAATGAGAAAACCCACTGTTGTACCATTTCTGACACCAAGCTGAAAATACTTCCGCTAAGAAGCTAGCTGTTGAAATCAAAGCAATCATACGCAGAAACGTGTAATTCAAATTTGGGAGAATCGCCTCAACTGACTTTCAGTTGTAACAAATATTAAGCGAGGAAACGGAAGTGTGGAATGCGCGAAGGGGAAGCATTCATTCGCTCTGGAGTATTGTTTATTGATCTGCTATGACTTGAGAAGCACGAGCATACCTGCCGCCATGGTTCAGTTGGCTACCGAGCACGGCTGCTGGGCGCGAGTTATGGCTCAGTGCTGACAATAAACGTTTTCCAATCCAATCCAATCATTATCGCGTTCTGGCCGTGACAGCCCTATTTTGATAAACGCCAAGTGCGGAATCGCGCTTGTGCTGTTTATGACCCCAGCGCTTGTTGAAGCATCACAGATGGTCGAAATAGACAGAATCCCTCCTCTACTGTGGCCCAAAGAGCACACACGCTGTTTTCCAACTATTATCCCATAATTCTGAAGCAGTTTTCAGCTGGCTGACGGTGCGCGTCGTTTTGTAAAAAAGAGAACACAAGTATAAAAAATGCGGCACACGCGTCTTTGTTTTCCTTTTCAACAACGGCCGGGCGTTGCACATTCTTCTTGACAGCTGAGATGACGGACAAAGGGTAAAAAGTTTCAATGATGGTGATAGTTTGATTTTATTTGAATCCGAATCGCGGTGGAACGGGAAGAGCTCCACTGCAGAATTCCAGACTGCGTGGGGGAAAGGGTCAAAGGTCCATTTTTCCCAGCACGTCATCAGTTTTCCAAGCTTGGGATCAATCAATCAATCAATCAATCAATCAATTAAACAATCAATCAATCAGTTTATTTGCATCAGGGAAGGTGATGCTAGGAGCGAAATCAAAAAGCCGACAAAGTTATTGGTTAGAGAGGGACCACGCTCTAGGTATTATTGAGTATTCTTGAGTTATTACGGTATTATTGAGCTGTACGCAATACCATTCAAGCCCCACGGCGATTGTCTCTTCCAGGCTTCCTTCGTCTTCACACATGTTGTCTTTAATATTGTCACCACAATCTTCCGCCCTTGCAGAATAGGACTTGAAGTCTACCTTCGGATCGCTCAGGCTACCTTCATCCGAGAGGTAACACTCCCGCTATATATCGCTGCACGGATGATGCCATGTTTGTTTGAAATCTGGAAAATCTAGTGCTTACGGGGTCAGCTTCAACACACGAGGAACACCTGCGATAGCAGAATCGACATTTAAGCTAGTTGGTATAACATCATGGAAAAAATGACAGAAGCCAACAGCCACAGAAACCAACGGGCACAGGGGATTTTTATTTTTTTTATTTTGTAGTGTTGATCAATTTAGAATATTACTGAATATTTTATCGCTTAAAGCTAATTGATTCGAAAAGCAGAAGAAAAAACAACCACATGCCGCCGGTGGGATCCGAACCCACGACCTCCGAATTACGCGTCCGGTGCTCTACATCTGCGCTACGGCGACGGCTGTCAAATCTTCTACTTTCGGGGGTATTCATGTTCACAAGTAACCTAACCTTGAGAGTGTTCATCAGCGCCACCCACGTTCATAAGCGGCGGACGTAGAACGTCCTGATTTACCGCATGTGTGACGTAGAACGTCATCGAACGGCGAGGGTGGAAGCTGCGTGAGAACCCTCTTATGCTTCCTATGGCGTCAAGGCTGCCAGAACCGAGGCCCTCGCTAAGCAATTAAGCAAACAAGGGAAGGGGAATGAGGGGCTCGTTATAAATATGACAGAAGCCAACAGCCACATAAACCAACGGGCACAGGGGATTTTTATTTTTTTTATTTATTTTGTGGTGTTGATCAATTTAGAATATTACTGAATATGTTATCGCTTAAAGCTAATTGATTAGAAAAGCAGAAGAAAAAACAACCACATGCCGCCGGTGGGATCCGAACCCACGACCTCCGAATTACGCGTCCGGTGCTCTACCTCTGAGCTACGGCGACGGCTGTCAAATCTTCTACTTTCGGGGGTATGGAAAAAAGAGCGCGTTCCGGACGACGGACAAGGAACATCAAACACAAGGGCTTAACGGTCTTCCTTGTCCGTTGTACTCAGTGCGCAAATTTTTCCATGGCCTTTTGCGGTCTAGTGTAAGAACTTTGAATCAGTAAAAGCGCGGATGAAAGGACGGATGCTGCCATCTGCGCTTTAAATCCGGAAACACCACTTGGCGAGCACAGCTCGTCATAAGCCAATTAGAAAGCAGCGAAACGCCCATGTCGAGGTGAGCTCGTCATAAGCAAAACAGTACAGATTACTGGTGACGAGATGTCGTCAATAACTGTTAAGGGGATAAACCCTGCACTCATTGAACGAGGCGACACCGCGCTCATACACAACGTCATCCATTAGTTGATGCACCGGTTAATAGTGACAATCCACTTAATGCCATTTCCTCGGTGTCAGTGTGGGATAACCACACGAAATTTCCTCCACATGCAGCGCGCTGCCTCGTGAGCGTAACTACAGGGACTGAGAGTTGATATCAGAGCTGTTCGAAACTCCGCTTCAAAAATTTCTTTGTCCCTGTGCCCACTTTGTGTGGTTTACATATCTCGGTGTTTCCAAAAGCTGTAGCAATTGATCGTAATTATTATCTGTAGGGAGGTTTTGCTTTTTTTCCTTCACCCGTTCTCTTTTCTCTTGAACTCTAAGCTTATGGATTTTGGTTACAGCAACTCTTTCACTCATTTCGTTGCCAGGTGGTATTGCGTTCATTAACAGTCTCGAAGACTGTAACTGGAGCACAGTTCATATCAATGAACATGGGCGTTGCGACAATCTGTAAGCGTTGAATTTTGGACCCATCCAACCGCCATTTTTAGATACATCGACCCTATGGGATGTCGCAAATTTGTAAAATACAAGAACCCTGCTTGAGATTAGGCATCACGCTACCGTTAGAACGAGGCCCCTTCTTTTGTGACCGGTTTGCGGACATGGCCAGACGTTTCCGCATTCGCGACATGATGAGTTGTCTATTTATCCCTTTATGCCCACCACTTTTCACTGCATCTCTTGCCAGCAGCGCGTTGGCTTAAAATTACACGGCTTTAAATTTTGTAAAGTGTAGTGTGCCAAGTGTGACAGGTTCCGCTACCACCATTCGCCGACACTGCGCTGCGCCTGACGACGACGAAGTTATGCGCCGACACTACGCTGCGCCTGACGACGACGAAGTTCCCCCGCTCTCTTCTCTCTTGGTGCTGGCTACGCCCGTCTACGCTGCCAGACCCTGCACAGCGGTTCGGTCTCTTGAGGACGCCTAATAAACGCACCCCTACAATTGATGCAGGTGCTGGGTTCGTCCCCTACCAGCCTGGAACTCCGGAGCCGTACGCTGCCGCCTGTGTCAACCATGCCAAATGAGACTGCCCCAACATCGGCGGCCAGTTCAACCACCGTCATTTGTTCTGGCGCCATCCGGCAGCGTGACCCTGCCCTCTTCAGTGGCACTGCCGACCAAGATGTTGACGACTGGTTGTCATCGTATGAGCGAGTGAGCAGCTACAACAAATGGGATGACACTATCAAGCTGAGTAACGTCATCTTTTATCTCACGGACGTGGCGAACCTCTGGTTTCGAAACCATGAGGCGGACCTACCCACTTGGCCCGTATTTAAGAAGAGTTTTCCGGAAGTATTCGGCCGCCCTGCGGTGCGCAAGCTGCGTGCCGAACAGCGCTTACGGGACCGCGCTCAACACACCGACGAGACCTTCACAAGTTATATTGAGGACATCGTTGACCTCTGCAAACGTGTCAACGCCGCCATGCCAGAAGCGGACAAGATCCACCACATCCTCAAAGGCATCGCTGACGACGCATTTCAGATGCTCCTCGCGAAAAATCCTACCACCGTCAGTGAGGTTATTAAGCTTTGCCAGAGCTACGACGAGCTCCGCAAGCAGCGCGCTTCCACACGGCGTGCCGGTGTCTGCGACGAGGCCCTCTCTACACTGGCCCTGGGCGGTACTTCTCCTGAGGACTCCCCTCTTCTCAACCAAATCAAAGCCTTCGTTCGTGAAGAGGTCGCTCGCCAGCTGTCCCTCATATCACATTTTCAAGACCCCGCCCGCCAAGTTCCTGACTCGACCCCGTCTTTGGCTCCTACCATTCGCCGTGTCGTGCAAGACCAAGTCGCTGACCTGCTACCGTCAAGCCCTGTGCTCCCGCCTGTGACAGCACCCCTGACGTACGCCCAAGCAGTGGCCAGGCCACGACATACGCCGGCACCCGATTCCTACCAGGCCGCCCCTTCTTTCCGTCCGCCGCCGCCGTCTGAGCCCCCGTGTCAAGCTCCGTTCTCAAGAGTTCGCCCACATCCTACGAATCCCTGGCGTACTGCGGACAACCGACCCATCTGTTACGCCTGTGGTCGGCCCGGCCATGTCGCGCGGCTTTGCCGCCAGCGCCTTCCGCCTTCTCGACCTGATCTGCGCTCCTACCCGTACGATGCCGAACTATGCTCGCCGAGAAGTCCACCTGGTCCCCCCTTTGTTTCCCCTGATCGCCAAATTTACACCACTCGCCGATCGCCTTCCCCTCGACGCCGTTCCCCTTCTCCGATGCTGCGGCGTTCTAGCTCCGCACTTGAGGGAAACTAACAGCCGCAGTTCCGGGGGCAAGAACTGCGCTTGTTTCGAACTCCTCAAGTCCTCCGAGTCGTCCCGCTAATGTAATCGTAGTGTTCGTGGAAGGTGCCAAGGTTCTCGCCCTCGTCGACACGGGCGCTGCAGTATCTGTTATAAGTGAAGCTCTCTGCCGCCTACTCCGCAAAGTGACTACCCCACTTTCTGACTATTCGCTTCGCACCGCCTCATCACAGCGCATTCATCCCTCAGCCGCATGTACGGCCCGTGTCCTCATTCAAGATGTTTTGTACACCATCGAGTTTATTGTGCTGTCTCACTGCTCACACGACATCATCCTGGGATATGACTTCCTTTCGACCCATCGTGCCGTTATTGACTGCGCTCGAGCTGAAATCGCCTTTTCTCCGCTGTGTGACGCTCCCTTTTGCGACGTACCTACGCAGTCTGCCAAACTTGTGGTCGCGACTGATACCGACATTCCTCCGTTTTCTGCTGCCCTCGTACCCCTCTCCTGTGCCGGCGTCACTCATTCAACTGTTTTCTTCACGCCTTCCGAAACCGCTTCCCGCCATCCCTGCCTCCTGCTTCCCTTTGCTGTTCTGACGATCGACCATGGACACAGTGCAATTTACGTCTCGAACCCATCTTCGTGCCCGTCCGCAGTGCTCCGAGGTGAATGCCTCGGGCGTATTGAAGAACTTGATTCCTGCCTTCCCTACCCTATTCTTGATACCACCGCTTCCTTCGATGTCGATGTGCTCAGCTCCTGTGATGTTAAGAATGATCCACCGCCCTCCGACGTCTTCCACCGTGCCATTGACGCTGACCTTCCACCCGCGCTACGTGATCAACTCGTCGCCCTCCTCCAGCGCTTCAGGTCTTCTTTCGATCTTCCTCAGACTGTCTTGGGCCGCACGTCTGTCGTTGCGCACACCATCGACACCGGTACACACGCCCCTCTTTGCCAGCGCCCCTATCGAGTCTCGGCTTCTGAGCGCCGCGTCATTTCTGATCACGTGGACGACATGCTCCGCCGGGGTGTCATACAGCCCTCTCACAGTCCCTGGGCGTCTCCTGTTGTGTTGGTAAAAAAGAAAGATGGTTCCATCAGGTTCTGTGTTGATTACCGCCGGCTCAACAACATCACACGCAAGGACGTCTATCCCCTGTCACGAATCGATGACGCCCTGGACTGCTTGCAAGGAGCTGAGTATTTCTCCTCGCTGGATTTGAGGTCAGGTTACTGGCAGGTGCCTATGGCTGACACTGATCGCTCAAAAACTGCCTTCATAACACCTGACGGCTTATATGAGTTCAGTTTGGCCTTTGCAACGCCCCGGCAACTTTCGAACGCCTGATGGACACCATCCTTAGTGGACTCAAGTGGGAGAGTTGTCTTTGCTATCTCGATGACATCGTCGTCTTTTCTGCGGACTTTTCTTCTCATCTCATCCGCCTGGAGCGCGTTCTGACTTGTCTTACTGACGCTGGGCTCCAGATGAATTTGAAAAAGTGCCGCTTTGCTGCCCGACAACTCACCATTTTAGGACATGTAGTCTCTAAAGACGGCATTCTTCCGGACCCCGCCAAACTTCGTGCAGTTGCCGAATTTCCGAAGCCCACCTCACTGAAGCAGCTCCGTAGCTTCGTTGGCCTTTGCTCGTACTTCCGTCGCTTCATCTTAAATTTCGCCTCGATCATCGCTCCTCTGACCCAGCTACTCGCAGGCAGCTCCAACCTCTCCGCTTGGACGCCTGCTTGCGATGACGCCTTCGACACCTTGCGCCGCCTTTTGGTTTCGCCTCCTATCCTGCGCCACTTTGACCCGACTGCGCCTACTGAGATCCACACTGACGCCAGCGGTATTAGACTGGGTGCCGTTCTCACCCAACGCAAACCTGGCTTCCGTGAATATGTGGTCGCCTACGCCAGTCGGACCTTGAGCAAAGCGGAGGCCAACTATTCTGTTACCGAACGAGAATGTTTGGCCATCATTTGGGCCATTGGAAAATTTCGTCCCTATGTCACGGTCGCCCGTTCTGTATAGTAACCGACCACCATGCCCTGTGCTGGCTGGCCTTTCTCAAAGACCCGTCAGGCCGCCTAGCTCGCTGGGCTCTGCGATTGCAGGAGTATGACATTCATGTCATTTACCGCTCCGGCCTCAAGCATAATGACGCGGACGCTCTTTCCCGCTCGCCGCTACCTAGTGCTTCATCGCCTGCTCCTGTGTCTGCTTACGACTTGTCCTCGCTTGCCACTGCCGACATGTCAACCGAGCAGCAGAAAGACCCTTGGATCGCCAGTCTTATTAACTTCCTTTCGAGTCCTACGACTGATAATTCGTCCCGTTCTCTCTTACGTCAAGCCCGTCACTTTTCTATTCGGGACGGTCTCCTCTACCGTCGCAATTACCTGTTCGACGGACGCAAATGGCTCCTAGTGATCCCCCGCCATCTACGCACCGACATTTGCGCCGCTTTTCATGCGGACCCACAGTGTGCCCACGGCGGCGTGTTGAAAACCTACACGCGTCTGCGTCTTCGATTCTACTGGCGTGGCATGTACCGCTTTGTTCGCCACTTTGTGCGATCTTGCCCATCCTGTCAACGGCGTAAATGTCCGCCTCACACCTCGCCTGCTCCACTGCAACCGTTACCCTGCCCTGCCCGCCCGTTTGACCGCGTTGGCATAGACCTCTACGGCCCCCTCCCTCCCACTCCCGCTGGTCACCGCTGGATTATCGTGGCCGTGGATCATCTCACACGTTATGCTGAAACGTCTCCATTACCATCTGCCTCCGCCCGCGACGTGGCTTCCTTTCTTCTAAAGAACCTGATTCTTCGCCATGGTGCTCCTCAAGAACTGCTCAGCGACCGTGGACGCGTATTCCTGTCTAACGCTCTTGAGGCCCTCCTCAAGGAATGCCGCATTATCCATCGAACCGCTTCGTCTTACCACCCTCAGACCAAAGGCCTGACCGAGCGTTTCAACCGAACCCTCAGTGACATGCTGTCCATGTACATCGACGCCAACCACTCCAACTGGGACCAAGTTCTTCCCTTCGTCACCTACGCATATAACACTGCGACACAAACCACCACTGGATTCTCTCCCTTCTTTCTTCTGTACGGCCGCGAGCCCTCCTGCACGATGGATACTCTTCTTCGCTACCGACCCGACATTTCCGAGTCCACGCCACTGTCCGACGCTGCCAGGTACGCCGAAGAATGCCGCCAGCTTGCTCGCTCGTTTACCACGCAGACCCAGTGGCAGCAAAAACATGACCGCGACACTTCCGCGGCCTCTACCTCCTACCCTGCCGACTCCCTTGTGTGGCTCTGGGTGCCTCCCACAACTCCCGGCCTTTCGCGGAAACTGCTGCATCGCTATCATGGTCCCTACCGGGTTCTCAAGCAAACATCTCCGGTCAATTATATTGTTGAGCCTGTTGCACCCGCTGCGGACTTGCGTCGCCGTGGCCGCGAAACCGTCCACGTCGACCGACTGAAGCCGTACTACGACCCCTCTGTTCTTCCTTCCCCTTAAGACGCCAGGATGGCTCCTTTTCACCCGGGGGAAACTGTAGTGTGCCAAGTGTGACAGGTTCCGTTACCACCATGCGCCGACACTGCGCTGCGCCTGACGACGACGAAGTTATGCGCCGACACTACGCTGCGCCTGACGACGACGAAGTTCCCCCGCTCTCTTCTCTCTTGGTGCTGGCTACGCCCGTCTACGCTGCCAGACCCTGCACAGCGGTTCGGTCTCTTGAGGACGCCTAATAAACGCACCCCTACAAAAGGAAGTTGCAAAATGGAAGGCAGTCATTCCTCTTCTAAGCATTTATAGAGCTCTCAAGGATAATTATTCCTGTCATCTTCACACACATAACTATTATGAACAAATGCACTTTTGAGCGAGAAGGAGTTTACGAACGCAACTTTTTCATGTAATGTAAGCCTTCAGTTTTAGAATCAATATATCGGCAGACCACGCGAGGGCAGTCTTCCATTTTTCTGTATCAACGTTTTAGCTATCGTCAAAAGCGTTTCCTATTGGTTTTGTATGGCTCTTTGAACTGCTTGATGCGATCGTTAGAAACGCGGTAAAACATTTTGATAGACATCAAATAATGGACCATTACCTACAATATTTCAATAGCAGTACCTAACAATTTTTAAATATTTAAAATTTTTGACCGATAATGTTGGGCACGTTCTACCCTGCACGCATCCTATTTACTGGTAGTGATCACGACAAGGTCTGTTTACGGTCATGCACCGAATAAATGACGAATTTCCAAACCAATGGGTGGTTTATATTTGTTAGTGCGGAACTGCCGACTCGTTTTTTATTCACGTCGTGGGCAGCATTTCAGCGCCTTTCCTTATAAGGAAATCCCAAGTTTACTAAGTCAATTGTTTTTTTGAGCTAGTCAAAGTGCACGGAAAAATTGCATACCTGACGGCTCGTTTTTGTGTGAAAACTACTGCACACAGCGAAGCAAAAAGTTCTGACTGCCACCCAAGACTGGCACTTCAAGTCGCAGTTTCGGCTCAGTGGCGATGGCTTTGGGATCAAAAGCAAGACTTCAAGGCTTCAGTCCTGGTTGCGCCGAGAACATATAACTTCATACCAGGTTAAAGATTTTGAAGAGGCTGGGGTTTGCCAGACCACACAGCTATTCAGCAGAAAAACGTTTCCAGAACATGCCGCCGCGGTGGCTCAGTGGTTATGCAGATCGGGTGCTGACCCGAAAGACGTGGGTCCGATCTTGGCCGCGGCGGTCGAATTTCGATGGAGGCGAAATTCTAGAGGTCCATGTACAATGCGAAGTAATTAAGTGCACGCTAAAGAACCCCAGGTGGTCGAAATTTCCGGAGCCCTTCACTACGGTGTCGCTCACAGCCTGAGTCACTTTGGGACGTTAAACCCCATAAACCATAAACCAAACCTTTTCCAGAACTACGTCTTGTTTTGCCTGTTCAGACGGCCTCCCAAAATAGGTTCCACTTCCTCTTAGGTTTTCCTAAAGCATAAACGATGGTGATTTTGCGGAGGGTTACAATAATATATCACTTCCGTTGCTACAATAGCGCCGCTAATCGTAGATCAGAACACCTAATTACAGACACGTGATTTCAGTGAGCTTAAAAATAACAAGGTTTGGCGTAAGTTCAAGAACTTTGCGCTCAGGAACATAAATAATCCCAGTGCCGTTAATCTCGAATATAGGAGGCTACAAAAGATAGCATGTTTTGGGGGGCGTGATACCGGTGCGACCATGACATCGCCGCTCCCGTTATGCCTGTTCATACAGGTTTCCAACGTAGCTGTCACGTTACCGTGCGATCGTGACTGCCTTCCGGCCAGCATGAAGGAATCCTCACAACCAGGCAATGTTCTATTTAGTTTCATATAACATTTCGCCGCCGATGGCTGCCTCGTCAGTGAAAGATGTGGTGCGTCTGAATTTGGACAGTGCGCGCTGCCAGTCGCCCAACATTGAACCGTAAAAGAACGCCACCTCGAGCGACAAAAGCGGCGTCATACCAGTCTTCCTCTGGGGCGTGACACCGGCGCGACCATGACACCGCCGCTCACATTATGGCTGATCATGAAGGTTGGTGGGATGCCTCATTACGGTGCCGATGTTTTGTAGGTTTTGCCGGTCCCGCCTCATGTGATTTTTGCGCAACTGTGCTCACACTCTTCTATAGAGAACGCAAAGTACTGTCGAAAGCGACGCTATTTTTTTTTAATGCGCAGGACTGTGTTTTTTTATGCTGCTGCTGTTATTGTGCGGAGACGTAGAGCGGAATCCAGGTCTTGATAAAGACTGCTCTTCGACAGCTTCTAGATGGCCAGACTGATATTAAGCAGAAATTGTTATCCATTGAGGAGTACCAAGCTGAGAACAGGGCTGCCATGCAGACACTTAACACGAGGTTGACAAAACTGGAGCTGCAGATTGTCCGTTCTGATGTACTGGAGTGCACAGTTGCGAAATGTCAGGAAACTACCGTAATCAGTTGCATTAAGCCGAGCTGTAGAGCCTGAGGGATAAATTGAATGACCTGGAGAAGAGGAGTCGGCGTTGAAACTTTCTTTTCTTTGGCGTTAAAGATACAGATCAGCAAAAATCAAGCGCAACAAGATAAAATCGTGTGAAAGGAGTTTGTAGAGAACACATGTAAAAAGCGGTCCATCATTGTAAAGTTTGCGTCACATAAAAAGAAGTCACCAGTCTTTGCAAATGCAAAAACATTGAAGTGTACTTATGCCAGCATATCAGATGAATATTGGTGTAATGTAAGAAAGAAAAGAAAAATTTGCTGGGAATACGCGAAAGCACATTGTGATAAATGTGATCGTCCGGTCATCAGATATGATACTTTGTGCCTGAAGGGTGGAGAGTATGGGTACGATGAAAATCAAGAGCAAGCAAGGAGCTATTCATGATGTAAACAGCGCGAACTACAAGGGACAAGAAAAGAAGGGACACAGGACGAGCGCTGACTCGCAACTAAAAGGTTTATTCACTGAAACCTTCATATATGAAGAAACAATCAAAGGGAAGAAACAACACACACAAAAAAAATTAAAAACCATGAAACGCAACATTCGTCAGGTGCTCCCGAGAAAATTCATCTCCCTATCGCAAAGGAAAACAGATGGTTTGCTGACGCAATTCAGTTGATCCCCTGCGATGTGAAAAGCCTCGACAACTTCTCGTGTCGTCTCGTGTCGTGTCGTTTTTTGTTTTTTTTGTGTTGTTTCTTCCCTTTGATTGTTTCTTCATATATGAAGGTTTCAGTGAATAAACCTTTTAGTTGCGAGTCAGCGCTCGTCCTGTGTCCCTTCTTTTCTTGTCCCTTGTAGTTCGCGCTGTTTACATCATGAATATCTACCAACTCGCCCAACTGAACGTTTTGCCAAGCAAGGAGCGCAGGTGACATCAGTTAAATCCGATACTTCTCAGTTGCCTTTTCAGGTAGTTAATCGCTGCAGCATCGAAAACAAAAAAAAAGTTGAATTGCTGTATCTTGTTGAACTGACAAATCCATCCGTCGTTCCTCGATGTGAGACATGGCTGCATGGTGATATTGCTGCTCCGCTGCTTTTTTAACCAAATTTCCTTCGTCATATGCACAGCGTAGAGTGAAAAGGATTTTCATGTTATATATGTGTGCCGCGGAGAACCGTAGGGCATAGCACACTTACCCACTATGCTTACGACAGACTTATGCTTAAGGTTTTAACGACATCGCGTTGGTAACGCGGTGTTTATTCAAAAGTGTATTCTATGTAGCCGGCGGAGAATGACTTTATAGGATCCAATATTGTGTAGACACGCGTCATTAAACTGTTTTTCCTAAAAAGGCAAAACAATAAACCAAAATCGTCATTGCTGTAGAATCAGACCAAGGACGAGATAGTCGTCTACATATCGGAACATTTTGACAACGCAGGTACTACTGATTCTTTTGTGCAGCATTCTGTCATAGTGGGCGAGAAAGAGTTCACTAAGAACAGCGGCTGTGCATGAGCCTATGCATACACTTTTCTTCTGGATGTAGGTTTGTTTATTTTGAAACGAATTCAAGCGCACAACAATACGCACACAAGAGAGGAAAGACACAGGACAGGCGCTAACTTCATCTGATTTATTTGCAGGTAAGAGAGCAGATTATATTATAGTAGGTTTGTTCGTTCCACGTGACAAAGGAAGATTTCAAATAAAAGTCTAGGATTCGCAGAAAATCGCTCGCGGAAAGCCCTATTTGATTTTGGAAGCGAACAGTGCCATGGCTATCGATAGCTTCTTCTATACAACTCATTAGTTCCTTGTGTGGCAACGAATAGTACAAGTCTTTGATGTCCACGGGGAATCCTTTGAGATCTTGGTGATGAGAAGAGGTTAAAAAGGTGATGATCTGTTCTGAGCTATCAACCACAAAAGGTCGTCAATCACTAAACGTTTTAGATTGTCTTTAATTAAGGTGGCGAGTTGCTTCTGCCAGGATTCTTGCTCGGAAACAATGACCCTAAGCGGATAACCTGGTTTGTGTGTCTTGGCAGAAAAAAAGACATTTTCTGTTAAACGGTTGGTTGACTTCAGGTTACGGGCTAGCGCGTCAAGGTTTGTGGTCTTGCATAGGCGCAGGGCTTGGCTTTTTACCTTTTTACCTTACCTGAAGTCAACCAACCGTTTAACAGGAAATGTCTTTTTTCTGCCAAGACACACAAACCGGTTATCCGTTTAGGGTCATTGTTTCCGAGCAAGAATCCTGGCAGAAGCAACACGCCACCTTCATTAAAGACAATCTAAAACATTTAGTGATTGACGACCCTTTTGTGGTTGATAGCTCAGAACAGATCATCACCTTTTTAACCTCTTCTCATCACCAAGATCTTAAAGGATTCCCCGTCGACATCAAAGACTTGTACTATTCGTTGCCACACCAGGAACTAATGAGTTGTATAGAAGAAGCTATCGATAGCCATGGCACTGTTCGCTTCCAAAATCAAATAGGGCTTTCCGCGAGCGATTTTCTGCGAATCCTAGACTTTTATTTGAAATCTTCCTTTGTCACGTGGAACGAACAAACCTACATCCAGAAGAAAGGTGTATGCATAGGCTCATGCACAGCCGCTGTTCTTAGTGAACTCTTTCTGGCCCACTATGACAGACTGCTGCACAAAACAATCAGTAGTACCTGCGTTGTCAAAATCTTCCGATATGTAGACGACTATCTCGTCCTTTTAAAATGCAACAGTGAAGAATTCAAAATTGCAGCTCCCGAAGTTCAGTCCTTGTTTGACCAATGTTTGCATCCTCTCGTATTAACGTCTGAATTCCCAGAAGATAACAACATGCGATTCCTTGACCTACGTCTTCAGTTTTCTCCTGCGCATGCCTGCTGGTCATAGGAACCCAGAGGTAAAAAGCCGCTCCTCTCATACGCGTCAGCGCACTCGAAGTTGATAAAGCGAGGCATCATCAGCCTGTGCTTCCGCAACGCCCTTCAAAAAGCCTGCGAACATCGACTTCATGACTGTCTTCACGGGCAGGTGGGTCGGCTCCTCGCGGCGGGCTACCCTTTACCTCTCCTGATATCAGTTGCAGGCAGCATAAAGAAAAAACGTTTGCCCACCCGGAAGGAGGATTACCGCAGAAATGTTGTAGTTGTGCCCTATCTGCACAATGTTAGCCACGGTCTTAAGAAAGTTGGGAGACGCGCAGGCATCGACGTGGTTTTTTCTGCGCCCAACAAGCTCGCCTCCCTCTGCAGGAGAGTTAACAGCCAGCAAGTTCACTGTGGTTGTGGGCAAACGCACAGTAATCCCCACGTTCCTTGTGCCTCCGGTGTTGTGTACACTGTGCCCTTATCCTGCGGGAAGGAATTCATTGGTCAAACGGGAAGATGCATCAATGTCAGACTTCAAGAACATAATAATAATGTAGGTAATATAGCCATCACTGGAAATCTGGCCAAGCACTGTAAAAAATGTGAAAGCAAAACTTGCGCCCCAATTTTTGACCAATGTACAATCATTGGGAAAGGACGAGATCATACGTCGAGAGAAATAATTGAGGCTTGCAACATTCGTCGTGCGAAAGACCACTGGGTCAGTACATCTTCCATTAGTTTATCTCAGAAAGAATTGGATTTTCTGAGAACAGCACGGCATGTGTTGTGAAGTTTGGCGTTGTTTGTTTTTATCCCTTCCTGTTTTTAGTGTTTTTTCCGGGTTTTTATTTGTGACATAGGGTTAGTTTTTTATTCGTCGCAGGCCTTTACTCCTCCTTTTAGTTGTTTTGTGCTTTTAGCCTCCTTTTTTGGCCTCTTTAAAAATTCATCTTCTGTGAGGCATTAATGTGTTTGTTGATTGCCGGCCCTTCACACCTCCCAGCCTACCAGTTATTAATGTTTTTAAAGTGTTTTTTTTTAATGTTCTTAACGATTTTTATGTTTTTAATGCCATCATTTCTGTTATTGATTGTCTATAGCTTTTAGCCCCTTTTGGGCGACCTCATCTTTCATTACCGATCATCCGTTATTTCGCGCCTTGGCCCTATACACCCTCCGCTTCTCTTTATCGTCTTCAACCGCCACCACATTTACCAACATACTTTATCTACTGACGTGACTGTCTTCTGGATTCCGGTGACCGAGCAACCTTTTATCTATGTTCCACCCCCTCATGATTGCGATATATTCTCTGTATTTCGCAATAAAAATTCAGTTGATAGTCAGCGCCTGTGTACGTCCTTCCTTGTTTCTTGTGTCCCGTCCTTTGCGCTGCTCCACCATGATGCAACAGCACCAACTAGCCCAGCAACTTGCTCTTCTTAACCTCATTCCTTGCTTACTTGCGCCAAAGATGAGAAAGAGGTAAGTTGACGGCCTGTGCGATGATTTCCCTCCATAAACACAAATGCCGAGATTGCCTTCAGTATGGCGCTTTGCAGTGGTCAGAGAATTAAGTAGATTTTTTATTAGTACGTGAAAAAATGTCAACATCTATTTTACGGTATGTTGTGTGCGTAAGACGCTTTTATTGTTGAGGACAGTCATCCTCAAAGGGGCAACATTTAATTGAACTGTAGCATGTGGTACATGAACAAGGCGAGGATTCTAGCATGTATAAAAGCAATGGTTCTTCTAAGGCCTATAATATAACTTGGCCTTCCCATGCGAACGAAGTGCTCACTGATTCGGTGAAGTTCCGGAAGCGGTTGTGGAGTGCAGCCCCTACGAATAGTGCAGTTGTGATGCCAAAGCGTCTGTGCCTTGTGCTATGGAAAACTGTAATGCTGCCACATGACCCCAATACAAATCTTTGAAGTCAGAGCAAAATACGCTTTCAAAATCTTTGCAGCATTATGAATATAAAATAAAGTTTTAGTGCCATTTATTGTACATATGGGCCGATCAGCAAAAACAACCAAAACATATGTTTCTGTTTTTCGGCTCAGGCGCTACGGAACTGCGGCAGCCTCCAAATTTCTTTGAAGCCACTGCAGACTGGTTGTAAACTCTTAGAAATCTTAGAAATTGCCAATCACTGCAGCGCCGTTAGAAGCCTCCAAAGTCGAACAGCAACAAATAGAGCCGCCAAATCTGTCGATGCCCGGTAACAAGCTGCGCGTTACTGTTTTAGCGCCTCGTCCATAAATGCATTACGTTTAAAACGAGCCTGAAAATTTCTTACGCTGTTTTATACTATCGCTGAGTGCTTCAGACGAACAGCCCTAGAAAAGTTTGAGATTAGAATACGGCTACAAAGTTCTCACTTCAATCCGCAGTTTGAGCTTTGTCATTTTTTGTCTCCCAATATATATTTGCTCGAACGTTTAACTGGCCCTACGGTTTGTTTCTCTCCAAAGGGTAAGGAAATTGTCCTAAGGGTTCTTTGGCGTATTCATAGAGAGGCTGGCGGTATTGTAGAGGAGCAGAATGAATTATTGCTGCTCAGAGGAGACCGTTCAGAACAGAGAGAAAGAAGCAAAAATGGACAGGTGTGGTCTACTTGCATAGGTCCGGAAGCATTCTTCGAAATATGTGCCGAAAATACAGGATCAGCGCACATAAAAATCGCGGCAACGCTTGCTTCTTTTCTATTTTTGAAAGCATCTATTACGTCGAATAAAATTCATGTTGCTTGTTTTGATCGAGATGGCTTCCTTGCAGGCAGAGGTCGAGTGGCTCGCGATAAGAGTTGATTTTTATAGCGTCACCGCCTAGCGACATGCTGAGCGTATATCGTAAGAAAATAACGTCATCCTGACATGACTTGTATTACAGACGTCATCGTCGATCATGCAACTCATTGTCTGAATCTCGTCTGAGATACCTGAACGACATGTTTTAGAATCTAAACTCTTACCTTGGTTTTTAGTCAAACTGGGTCGAAGATTCGGCCTAAATGGCACTGAAGATCGCACACATCGATTCGCATCCGACAGTAGGCGTGATTAAAAGAAATCACCTTTTGAGTTGGACCCCACTCACCAATGTTTGGAACCTAGCGGCTTGCGTGACGGATTCCTCCGGCAACTTTTTCTAAGCGTATTAATTGCTTACTGCATAATAGGGGTATGCAATATAGGTTAGGAGAAAACAATGCTTAAATAACTTAAAAAGCATGGCCGATCTAATGAAGTCAAGCTGTGAACGATGGTGCGGTCTGTGCGTCCAAGCGTTACTTGACAAAGGATTGTTCAGCGAGAGACCCGGTGCTTCCATGTGCCCCGTTCTCGTCGGCTTTAAGGCCTGGTACACCGACAGCAGGGTTGGATATCAGCCTCAGTGTTACGGGATTGGTAGAATGGACACCCTAGGCGGGGAATATGTATCGAATTTAAGCCCACTTTCGGGCTACGGCAGGAGAGAAACCAGACCCTTATCCTCCGAAGCGCACCTTACTCTACATAAGTAACACTACGGGGCAGCGTAAACAAACACGTAGGGATAAATGCTAGTGTGCGGGGCCTGAGGTGCTGCTTTCTTGTTATAAGAAGGGGCGTCATCCAGATTTAAGAGCCTATGCTATGACTTGGTTGGTGTCATCTGGCGTGTCGTAGAATCTGCACGACATTGGGAGTTCAGAAGTCCCCGTGGGCAATTGGTTACTGTCCTCATTGGATGCCCCGCAGGCCAGACGTCATTCTGCGCATTCACACGTTTCGAAGCTGTATTGCTACGGTGTTTGATGGACAAGAACAACAAAACATTATTACCCATAAACCCCTGTCTGAAGCACCATCGGTTGAGGGGGATTGAAGATCGTAATTTCATGAAGCCAGCGAGAAATTTGGGACTGAATGACAACGCGACATATAGAGCAGAGGCGTTCGTATGTTCGGCGACGGTTCCTGTATACGAGCGCGCTCGAAACCGAATGACCAGCCGGACGTGCTAACTGCAAAGTATTACAGCGGACGAGTGTTGTGATGAACTCAACTCTACAGCGTGACCGAGATCGATTCAAAGAGCACGGCTATCGGCAATTATGGCATGCGGCAAAATGTGTAACTCTCACTATCTGAAGCATTTTATGCTAAAGCACTTTATGCTAAAGCACTTTATGTTAATGCATTTTATGCTGGCCCCTTAAATGGTTGGAAAAAGTAGACCATTAGTACTTCATCCATGTTTGCCGTACTTCAGTTTGCGAATGTGGAGTGCATAGTATGGTCGTCTGGTCGTCGGAAAAAGTAGCCTCTTGCATTTTCCGTCTGATTTACACTTTCATTTTAAACATTTACGTAACTCTTATCTTCTTGGAAAAACGTCACAAACAGAGACGCTGTCTTTACGAGAGAGGTGGCTTTTCATTCACCGATTAGTAACGCTGAGCGAAAGCAGGAAGTGATGTATTAAACTTTTCAATGAGAGTTCCAGCAAAAAGGAGGGAGTGCTATAAGAGAAAATTTGCTGAGAAAAACATGAAACGAAGTAAATGTATGTGCGGAAAGAAATACTCAGTACGTATCTCGCCAAATTTTCTCATACATGGAGAAATAACGAAATTGCGTGAATCGATCCGTTCAGACATACTATTTGATTATGTCTGCTTTGATACATGTTTATGTAGGTAACGGGGCGCTCATGCATATTCGCCAGGGTATGTGACGTGGTTACAGTGAATAGGCATTCACGTGCAAATGGTGCCAGCGTTCGAGTACATTCTTCAAGTTCAAAACCTGCTATCATATCATATAAGGGCAACTGCAAAGATAATACAGGGGGCTATCCGTTATACTTTAGTTTGGTGGCATGCAAGCACATGTGGAAGCTGATGCGTAGTAAAGCATTCTGAATGTTTTACGAGGAGAGCCATCAGCACGTAGATGTTGGCTTGTCTTCAATAGTCGCTGGTGCACCGAGCATTTGTTTGCTGATTTTAATTAAGCGTTTAGATATTTCCTAGCGCCCGATTAGACTTTCGTCCAAATAGAAAGCAGCTTGCAATTTAAGATGATGATGGGTTAA
Source organism: Amblyomma mixtum (assembly GCF_055824585.1). Classification (NCBI taxonomy): domain Eukaryota; kingdom Metazoa; phylum Arthropoda; class Arachnida; order Ixodida; family Ixodidae; genus Amblyomma; species Amblyomma mixtum. Next base: position 56,036,535 of record NC_143015.1, read on the forward strand.
GAGCAATGTGCAGTCCGCAGCGACCTGGGTTTTCCGGTACCTCCTAACCGCTAATACACAAAGGCTCAGCGCATGGGCAGACGCCTAAGTGTTCCGGGACCGGGATAAATGTCTTTACCAGAAAAGCAAAAGTCCAGAAACAAAACTTTGCTTCTCCGAGGTGGCTCAAGGTCTCGCCTATGCGGAAGACTATGAGCCACAGGCAGTGTTTTCTCGTCCTCTACGACGGTCGCCTCCTCTTAGCAGGAGGCTCGATGCTGTCGGTGCAGCACTCTGGAAGCGCAGTGATGACTACAGCCAGCGCTAGGTCTAGTTTGTCCACCACTAGTGTTTTCCATCCAGTCGTTTTCATCACTTTGCACAGGCTGACACAAATAAAATTCAGGGCATTCTGCCGGAGAATGGTAGCGTTCAGCTTGTCGGCGACTATCAGACTCGACACCGCACTCTCAAAGTTGAGTTTTCGTATGAGGGCGTCCTCACACTTGTCCCGAAGGCTCTGCAAGCCGTACTTGTCGGCCGCTACCATGAGCGCGTCAGCGATATTGTCGACGTTCAACGATCCTCCAGTGTACATGAAGCGGAGCAGTTCGCCAAATACCTCGCGCTCAATGTCTGGCACAAATACTTCGCCTTGCAGATTTTTGAGCATATCATTCTCGAACATAGCTCGAAAAACTGGAGAGCGGGATGACAGTATCGCCTTGTGCACACAATATGCGCCATTGCCTACATTCACAGTAACGTCAGTGCAGCTTCCATTATCCAGAAGCCAGCTCAGGTCTTCCGCGAGACGGGAGTCTGTGACACTTACGCTGGTTCTTTAGCGATTTCTGTGCACGACGCCGTGGTCAATGAAGGTAAAGTCACAGCGGAGTGTTCGCGTATCTTCAGGCAAAAGCTGCGCAGCTTGACTCTGCAGAATGCTTTTCGTTATGGTACCCGAAAATCCGCGGCTTCCTGTACCACTGGTAAATGTTATTACCGTGGTGCTCCTCTTGAGGGCATCATTGTTAGTCACATCGACGACGCACAATGTTACCTCCGCATTGACTTTCTTAGTGTCCTCGTAGTACAGGTAAAAAGACAAGAATTGGCAACCACAATCTTTGTGGTTGTCGTCGCCAACAGTCTGTGGCGCGAGGTACCACGACCCATACGAGTGGAATTTAGAGCTGACTATTTCTTTTCCGGGCCATTGCCAGCAGCCGGAAAAATTTTCGATTAACCACACGAAGGAAGCTCTCGCGATCTTCTTGGCCATTAGGTCGTTTTCTGACTCTTCCATGAAGAAGCACTTCTCAGCCGTGCGCAGCAGATGTATAGCTCACCGGCGCTGCATGGGGATAAGCAGCTTGAGCCTGGAACAGATCCGTGAAACGCGTCGCAAAGATCTCGCCTTGGCGACTTGTCCCCGGAAACTTCCACCGCACTTCATCGGTGATGATGATGATGATGATGTTCTCGTGCTTTTGCTTCTCTTCAGCTTTTTCTCCGATGCAGTAGCACGTGCAACGCAATTTGATGTCTTGTTCTTTTCCTCGTGGAAATTTACCTGGTCGTGGCTTCTTCAATATTCCTGTCTATTAAAATCGATCTGGTAATAAGAACCAAGCAATTAAATATTTTCCGGGGAAAAATGACTGTAAGCTACGAATTCTCACCTTCCATCATCTGCTCACCACAAACTGACTCTCCTTGCACATCTCTGGAGGGGGATATTAAGAACGAAAGTCTCAGAACCTATCCAAAAATCACAGAGCTTTACAGGCTACGTAGAATGAAATTCCCGGCGGCGGCCCGCACATTCAGTAAAGAAGAGGAAGTTTCTTGGAGGAAATTGCCGGGAGGGTTTTTTCCTAACCCGACTTTCTTTTTTAAGTTACAGAGGGAGGTTTTGAAACCCCAGTGCTGTTTTTGATATACGATAGATAACACATATAGTACATAAGGTGTGTACATGCGCATCAATGTATGACCTCAAACACACGATAGAAATCTGGGGGCCTCACTACACGGCCCTTACAGTAATGTGCAACGTAAAATTATCGGTCAAGCTCTGTCTGTCGCTGTGACGTTCGGGATTCCGGCCGACTGGTAGACACGTCGCAGAGGAAGAGTTCTTCTGGAGTGCGGTTTTGACTGGTGGAAATAAATGTTATTCCTCTCTTCCCTTCCCCCCCGTCGAGCGTTAAATACATATGAGAGCCCCTTGACGCCATCGTCCAAAAGGCGGATACCACACTATTATTCTCTACTCGTACTGGTGCTGCGATTCCCTCCCCATCGTACCGACTTCAGTTTACTCTCATGGCAGGTCTGGATAAACGGATAGCGCTCCCAATTCACAGCGACGTCATGGTACTTCAACCAGACTACGTCAAGGTACGTCCAGGCACTTCCGTGTACGTCAAAGCATATCAATGCTATCTGAGGAAACATTTGGACACACTGCAATGAAAGGGCTATCATACAGGAAGCGCAACGGCAGGATTATCTTTGGTCAGCCATTGCATTACTCCAGAAAGAAGTGGCTTCCAAAGCCTTTATTTGAACCCAGAAAGAAAATAATAATGACTGGAGTGAGGTTCTCTCAATGTGTCCGGCTTGAAAAAAAAAAAAGAGAAACCATTTACACGCGAACAAAAATGGCGTCGCGAAGAGTTCTAAAGCGCTTTCTATCAACTAGACAACACTTTGTTTTTTGTTTATGTGCCAAATACTACGAAGGAAGCTTTTCGCCGGCCAAAACACACACACACAAAACACTGGGTGATGTTTCGCTTTCAAGCACTGACCTAGCTCTTATTCGCAAAAGATGAGAGCCGGCTTGCACGCAAAAGATTTGCATAACGTTTGCGTTTCTTCGACCAGGCTTTTAGTTTTCATCAAATGAATGATGAATGCATCTGATAGAGCAGAAGCAGGCCAGATGCGGACGTTGAAAGGAAATCAGGAAACATAAACGTCTGAACGCCCATGAAACACTAGATGACAACTGGCGCCGACCTGCAACAACGACAGAGAAAACTGCGTGTTTTTTTTTCAACACGGGAGCCGGGAACCAAAGGAACTCAATGCTGCCCTCTAGCGTCTCCCGCCCGCCGCTCGGTGCTTGAAAACTTCCCAACAGCAGAGGCGTGCAACTCAAGCATTTCAAGCTTGCAGTTATTTTTTTTTTTTTTTTGCATCGGCTTGAACTCCTAGACAGAGGGGAGTCTTTTCATGGTAGGATATCCACGCATTTCTGTGGAGATCAGTGGAACCATTACTGCTTTCCCAGTTGCAAGTGAAGGCCGGCTGTTCGCTGTCAACATCTTGCTCACTTTTTTTTTCTTTCTAGTTTTATAAACTACAGAAGTAAGGCTGCAGTTTCGGCAAAGCGGCAGCTTGCGGTAACTTTTGTCGGAGGACATACATGTGACTGCCGTATGCTTCTGCGTTTTTCAATAGCTGATTTTTGTATTCGGAAGAGGAAGGTCACCCCTTCACAAGAAAGCTGAACGGAGAGTAGTGCAGGTATGGCTTCGTTATTTCGGTCTTGAATGAAAAGGAGACCAAGAGCTTGTGGTCTGAGGCTGGTTGGCTGCCCGCAGAACTTATTTTCAGAGCTAGCTGTAAAGTACCTCTTGTAAAAAAAATATGCACACAAAGATTCTGAATGCTCTTCTTTGTTTTTCTCAGAGCCGCTGCACGCCGATTTATCACATTCTTCCTGAAACCAGATGCTGCCAGATTTGGCTTGATTTATCGTAACACAGCACTACTGCTTCTGTAATGTGCGAGCTTCTCCTAGGTGCTTTCGGTGCCTTATTATGGGAGTTTTTCGTCCACTTTACACTGAAGGCGACCGAGGTTGGCGGGAAATTTATTCTTCATGACCACCGAGGACGCCTGTTGCTACCGGCGCCTCTAAATTCTTCAGTTCTTTGTGGGCGCAAAGCCAGCTCAAAAAAGTGTTCATATCAGTGCCACGTTAGTCTTCCGATCTTTTGCCTGCGACATTATGACCACCAGGGCGTATCATAATTTTCTACTTGTTTTTGCAATTCTAGCGGCATAGTTTTTAACTTCTTTTTGGCATTCAATGAAACATGTTTTTGTCATTCTGGGATGTGTTCAGCAGTTGCAGGGGATAGGGGTAATTATAACGGCAACAAATCCGTGCACCTGTGTACAGTGATGAAGCACGTAGCACACTCTTAAAAAGCTTCCCAGAGCAAGGATGGCCTTTGTGTGTGCACGGCCTGTGCCCCAAAACAAGAAACAAGCTCTCCGTGAACGCTGTTTCTCGAGCACATTGAAGGCGTCCTGAAAGCAAGACGTGATGGAGTGGAGCTTACCGGGTTGTATCGCGGTGCTCCTGCTGCTCGTCATTGTAGTCTTTGTTCGTCGAGACAACAAAGACAGAATTGCTCGTTTCCGAAAAGTCTTTGTTTCCAAGTATATTACGAGCCTTCTTTGTTTCAGACTTTCAAGGCTTGATAATGACAAAGCTATCATTACACTTGAAGCTGCTTGATTATGAATTGAGAGAGTGAGTAAAGAAATATATGCGGCGGGGAACAACTGTGCAGAACGGCGTCCTGTGGCAGTCATGAATATGTTTTAACCTTATACGAGCTTCAGTGAGTCTTAGTCCAAATAGCGAGATCCGCTACTATGGGAGTCCAGAATAGAGAAGATAAAAAAACTGCACATCTAGCGAAAAATTATTTAAAGAAAGAGTTTTCAATTGCGATCTGTATGTGAAATCTTTTCCATTATTATATGAACTCTTAGAAAGTAACAGCACGAACAGCCGAAAACTAGGGCAAGGAAAAACATAAGGACTTAGCTAATGAATTAGCTTTTTAGCAAGATTTTAAAGCTTGCTGACGTTCTTAAAGGTCGAGATTGTGTTCCTGAACAAAAAAAAAAAACACCACACAGCTAACCCCTGTAGTGGCCCCATCACGCAGCCGACCTGTATTATCGGCATTTCCGAAGCTTAGACACGCTATGGGCTAGCCTGGTGCTTGAAAATACAGTTCGGCCCCTTGACTGTGCTACTAGACTGTTTAGTAGAGTGGGAATATTTTCTTTCCATTTCTTCCACCACATACTTAGGAATTTTTGAAGGTTTTTGGTGAAACACTGGGCAATATTACTGTCTTTGTTTTCCTCACACGTTACGCTTAAGCACGGCAGCTGCTTACAGAGCTAATATAGTGATGCAGAAGACGAAGCTGGCAGTGATCTGGCACTCCCCCGCACCATGGCCAATCGTCTTCCGTAGGAATGCACCATTAAGCCTGAGGACAACATCATCATCATCATCGCTCTCTGCCCTCTTTGTGGTAGGCTACCTGGTTGTTGCTCATCCATGTGATTTTCTTTTGTCTTTAGTATGCACAGGTGAATAGCAACCTTTGTCTGCCGACTCTTAGCCGATCCGCCAGTGTGGGTATGTGTCATCTTTTCAAAGGATAACAACAACAAGAACGGAGCGATCGCGCTAGGCCAGCGGCCACTAATATCATCTCTTGTCTACCGTACATTGTGCCTCATTTTTCGCCTGGCTGCAACGTGCATAAACTGAGTGAGAGGGTGAGGGTTCTAGCGGGCGGCAAATAATTTTCTCATGGATTAGACAACTGCAGTGGGGCTCTTATGAATTCTTGAATGTGCATGGGGTTTTAATCCTCAAATAAAATCGTGGCATATAAAACTCTGCGCGCCGTTGGCGTGGGCTTGCCGTTGATAAAGCTCTAGGGCCGTTGTCGGCATTTAATTGCCTGGTCACACGGCAAGATCTGTAAGGATGAGGGTGCATGATCATCATCATCAGGTTGAATATTCCCACTGCAATGCAAAGGCCTCTCCCATGTCTCTCCAATTAACCCTGTCCTTTGCCAGTTGCTTCCACCGCATCCCCGCAAACTTTTTAACCTCATCATCGACCAAACTTTCTGCCGCCCCCCTGTTAAGCTTGCTTTCTCTTGGAATCCACTCCGTTAGCCTTAAGGACAAGTGGTTATCTTGCCTTCGCATCACATGCCCTGCCCAAGCCCACTTCTTCCTCTTGATTTCAACTAGGATATCATTAACGCGCGTTTCTTCTCTCACCCACTCCGCCCGTTTCCGATCTCTTAACGTTACACCTATCATTCTTCTTTCCATAGCTCACTTCGTTGTCCGCAACTTAAGGGGAACCCATTTCGCTAGCATCCACGTTTCTGCCCCGTAGGTGAGTACCGGTAATACACAGTTGTATACTTTTCTCTTGATTAATATAGGTGAACTGCCATTCATGATGTCTGGAATGTGGGTGCATGATAATTGTCGGTTAATGCCAATTTTTTTTTGGAGATCGAATATAGCTCGATTACCTAAAAACCACCTGGGTTTTAAGCAAGCAACGCACACCTAAACCCTAATTGTCATCACCACACCTGTTGACAGAAAAAAAGTAGCAGTGTCGTTGGAACAAAACATGACGACACATCCCCACATAATAGTTTATTAAAGATGCCAAAGTGCTACTGTTCGTTTTCCGCTCCTCTTCCTCTGATCTCATAAACAACCAGCAATTGGCATCCGCCCGTATAGGTCTGGAGTTCTGGGCAGTTCAAGAAACTGTGTGAAGTAAGGCCCGCATGTAATCCGTGGAGATGAAGCTGCAAAAATCTATTTTAATCCGTAAGCGCCGCGGCAGCCGTGCTGCGTGAACGCCGGCATTGATGACCCAAACCACCTGGTCACCTTCACGCTCGATCCTACTCCCCACCTCCGCCCGTCGCTGGATGGATGGAAGGATGGATAGGAGCGCCCCCTTTGAAACGGGGTGGTGGCAATTGCCACCATGCTCAGCTTTTCTTTCTTTACTATTTTTTTGTTTACTGTGTTGGCAATTCTCATTAAGATTCGCCATCATCTTTACCTACGGTTTCCTACAATTCTAACCTTATGCCACATCCCTGGTTTTCAGCCACCAATATTCCAATCGCTTTTTGCTAACTGCCACTGCAGATTTATTTACATGACCATTGTTATCTTAAAACCCAAGGGCCTCAGGAAGAGTGAATGAGCCTGCATCGACATCCGGATGGATACCATCACATTTGATTATGAGGTGTTCAATTGTTTCCACAGATCTACCACACACTGCACATGTGTCATCTTCTTCGTTAAATTTCTTTTTGTAGCTGCGCGTTCTAAGACACCCTGACCTAGCTTCAAAAAGTAGGGCACTGCCTTTTGAGTTATCATAGAAAAATTCTTTCCTGATCTGCCTTTTCCAGTATCGATATAGTTCTACACTATGTTTCTTTTCCATTGAATCCATCCAATTTTTAACTTCCACGTTTTTAACCTGTTTTTAATGCTCTTTCTTTCTCCGTCCTCATGACCGGCATACTTACTGGTTAGTTTTCTAGATCTTTTCCGCCACTGTGAGTCAACGCTCTTTCTGTATAAATATTTAAATACCTTAGCTGCCCACCTGTTGTCGTCCAATTTCCTCAGGCGTGCTTCATATAGTATTTTACTCATAGCTTCCCGTGCTTCGAACGATGCCCAGCCCATATCCCCAATACTGCCTCGTTTGTGGTTTTGCCGTGCGCACCTAGAGCTAATCTTCCAACAGCTCTCTGATTTACGCCTAATCTCGACTGAACCTCTGCCCTTAAGCACAGAACCGCATTGCCGAAAGTAAGTCCCGGCACCATTATTCCTTTCCAAATACCTCTTAGTACTTCATATTTGTTGTACCCCCATAATGCCCTATGTTTCATTATCCCGGCGTCTCTTCGTCCTTTTCCCCTAAGAGCCTGTTCATGCTTTTCCGTGTATATCTGCCCTTCGTTTAGCCATATCCCGAGGTATTTGTATTCAGCCACTTTGGGTATTTCGTGGCCTGGTATTGTAAGCACCTGATCAGTTGTACCGTTAAAAATCATCACACCTGATTTAGTTGCGCTAAAACTGAATCCTAGAGCGTCTCCTTCGTCTCCACAGCAATTAACCAAAGTTTATAAATCTTCCTGGCTATCTGCTAACAGCACAATAACGTCCGCATGCATTAAACCCGGGAGTCGCTGCTCAACTACATTTCCGCCTAATCTGTATGACAGATTATAACCTAGATTACTTTCTTCTAGCCGTCGTTCCATATTTATCACGTAGAGCATGAACAGCAGTGGTGGTAGAGGACAACCTTGCCTTAATCCTTTGTGCACCCCTACAGTTGTGGTACTTTTTTTCCCTTCCCATGTAATTTCAATTTCATTATCTCGGTAGATTTCCTGTAGAAAATCAATTACCTTATGACCTATACCTAAATCTTCCAATATGCTCCACAGGAGTTCCCTGTTCACGTTATCGTATGCACCGCTTATGTCCAGAAAGGCTAAAAACAGAGGTCTGTTTTCCGCCTTAGCTATTTCTTAGCATTGGGTAAGCACGAACAGGCTATCATCTAAGCGCCTACCCCTTCTCAACCCATTCTGAAGTTCTCCGAGTATCCGATTACCTTCTACCCATGACTGCATTTTTAATTTCACCGCCTGCATTGCCAGCCTGTACATAACAGATGTTATCGTAATCGGACGGAAGGAATTTATGTTCATCTTATCCCATTTCCCTTTATAAATCAAATTGATTTTACTCTGTCTCCAGCTGTGTGGAATTTGCTGATTTGTTTTGACTGCCTCGAATGCTTTTATCAGCGCTTCCTTGCTTCGTGGGCCAAGTTAATTAATCAGCTTAATTGGAATTTCGTCTATCCCTGCGGATGTGGTTTTAGGAATATTCGCTTCCGCCTTTTCCGAGTTAAGACTAGTCAGTTCTAAGCTGTTCTCTATTGTGCTGTCCTGTGTTACCGCCTCACTTTGGGAGATTACCCCATTGCCGTTGCTAAAAGACGCAGCTATAGATGACGTAATGTAGTTCACAGCATCGTCTCCCTCTAAACATTTTCCCTCAGCATCTATAATCTGTTCCTGCGATCTTTGATTTGTTTTTTCCAACCAGCTTATATGGTTCCAGAATTTTCTTGGTCCCCTTTTATTTGCCTCGCGAACTTCAGCCAGCCATTTATCAGAGGACTGCTTCATTTTAGCCTGGACTAGGACCTGTACTTGCTGTTTCTTTTGTTGATAAGATTCCCATATTTTGCCTATTTCCTCTTCAGGTAACTGCGCCCTCTTTTCTCTGTGTTCCCTTGAAGCCACCCGTCGTTGTTCGATGGCCTCCTTAATTTCCATATTCCACCAGCTTCGTGACTTCCTCTTTCCTCTCCAACGGTTTGCTCCTTTCACTTGTTTCATTTTTGTAGCAATGAGCAGTTCTAACTGATTATAATCCAGCTTTTCCATGGGGCGTTTCACGATTACTTCTTCTAAATCGGCTGATATTAGCGCTATTTGTTCATCGCTTAATTTTGCGTTGTCTTTTTGACTTCGCTGCGTTTCTCTTTTGACTAGGGCTCCCAACTGTAGACTAATACGTTTATGATCACTTCCTAGGCTGTACGAGGGGGTACCCAAAAGAAACCGAACTTATTTTTGTTTGAACTTATTTGTTCACATTTTAAGCACAGACCTTGAATCTCCATCAAAGTATTCTCCACTTGCAATGATACGCTTGTCGAATCTTTCATTCCATTTTTCAAAACATTGTTTAAATTCATCTTTTGTGATCCTTGACAGTGCCTCCGTCGTTTTTTCTTCTCCTCAGCAACATCAGCGAAACGCTTTCCATTCATCTGTCTTTTCATTCTAGGAAACAGAGAAAGTAGCGCGGGGCAAGGTCGGATGGTGAGTATGAGGGTTGAGGAACAGGGGTCATGTCTTTTTTGGTCCAAAATTGTCGTAGAGACAGGGCTGTGTGAGAAGGGGCATTGCCATGATGGAAAAACCAGTCACCCGAATGCCCCAAATCAGGCCGCTTCCACCGCACACTGTTGCCCAATCTTTTCAAAACATCCAAGTAGAAAGCCTGGTTAACTGCCTGACCTTGTGGAACCAATTCTGAATGGACGACTCCGCTCACATCGAAAAACAAATCAGCATAGTTTGGAGGTTTGGCTTCACCTGACGAGCTTTCATGAGGCGAGGTGAATTTGAAGTTTTCCATTGGCATGATTGTTGCTTTGATTCAGGATTTGATTCAGAATTTGATTCAGGAACACTTGATTTGTCCCCATAGCATCGTCCTTGTACGTCTTTCTTAATATTTTAAGAGTTTCCGCTCCACTTTTTCCGAGCAAAAATCAGAATGTCACCGGCGCACGCTGTTCACGAAAATCAGCCATTGCAAAAACGACATGAACACAAAACAGTCGTCACTCTAAAACTCTCCCTAAACTAGCCTGACCTCTTTCAGCGACGGCACTCGGCTTACTGACTCTCGAATGTTCGTTCTATGCGCTCCTAGTGGCAAAACGCGGTACCACAGAAACTTTGCCGACCAAAAAAATTAGTTCTGATTCTTTTGGGTACCCCCTCGTACTTCCCCTCTTCGTCTATTTCCATTATTGCGAGCTTGCTATAGATGCCCTGTGACATTAGACAGTAGTCAATGGTTGTTTGCCTGTTACGGGATTCCCACGTGATTTGTCCCTCACCTTTAGTTTCTCTATTGACAATAACTAGGTTGTGCCGCTCACACAAGTCTAGCATTAACTTCACGTTACAATCTGTGTATCCATCCAGATCCTCGATGTGGCCGTTCATGTCTCCAAGCAAAATAATATCGACACCGTCTCCAATCTGCTTTATATCGTCATTGAAGCACTTAACTAGATCCTTGTTTTCTTGCCTGAATTTGTCCCCGGTCCTTAAATAAACTACCCCTAGCCATGTCATTTTGCCAGAAATTGTACCTGATACCCAGACATATTCTTTTGCAAGTTGATTTTATTGTTTGCCAATTTGTTCCTTTATGTATCAGCATACTTACTCCTCCTCCCTTCTTCTCCGTTGTTATGTTGCACCCTTCCCAGACATAGCCATCGATTAAAGGTGGATCTTCTAGACCCCTCAGACCATTGACCATTCAGAAGCGCCATTCATCGGCGAGCACCCAAACTAAGATCTCCAGAACCTCCTGTGCAATGAAAATCAAAGTCACAATGGAAAAGCCAGCTGCCGTCCACAATGGCTAGCATAAAGCCACCACTCACCACGGCAGCCTAATACCCTAGCTCTGGGCCGACCAATTTTCTTACCTCTCGTACCCCCCTCCCCCTTCCTCCGCCCTCGCATGCAAGCAAAGTTCATCGGTGCAACTTTCATGCAATAGCATGCGACTAAAGATAAAAACATCAAAGAGGAAACCCTCATTATGAGCGTATCTTGCTCACTTAGTTCCTCGCTTCAGTCGATCTATGTGTCTGGGCCTGTTTCTTTCCTACAATCAATTGATAGTTTTTCCTAGCTTTCCTGCTCAATAGGCCCAAGTGCTCGTTTATTCTGGCATTCCACGGCGATGTTTATCTTTTTGCCAAACTCAGCTGTATCACTTCACCGCAAACCACAACCGCCGGAAGGATGCTGCTCTTTTGCATCGTGCGTTTCAGGAACAAAGTATATAAACAAGCTGCCCAATTTATTTCCGCTTGCCAAGCGGCTGCACCTCCTCCACGTCAGCTCCGATTCGAGCGGCTCTTGGTGCTTCGAACGCTGCGAGCAGTCAGAGACACCGCACCGTTTAGAACGGTGTAACTACAATCACCGAAGCAGGGGCGGAAAGGCCACGGAAGCGAATGCGCTGGGGAAAGCAATAAGGAAACCACTTAGTGTTTCTTTTTTGTTTTGTTTTTTGTTTCTGCGATGAAGAGCGGAAAGCAGTGACGAGCAACACGGAAAGAGAGAAAAAATTACCGACGATTACGTTACTTCCTAATGCGAAATTTGAGCGGAGCAAACAAGCTGTTTCACCTTTTCGATAGTGAGTCAACCCCAGCTGCGGAGTTGGTTTCAGGGACAACGCCGCCGATGCCGACACAAACAATATGATACCCTCGCTTCCGCAGCGCTAAGAACCAGGTCTAGCCGTGGGAAGGTGGTCACTTATTCGTCAACGTGCCGGGGCCTACGTGAAATAACCGGCGCATCGGCAACTGAAGAGCACCCTATCCGCCACACAAGAACAGGGGGGGGGGGGACCCTTTCCTCCTCTTTCTGCATGGCGGCGACGGTGTTCTATGCAGTCACGTTATCTTGACTCTCTAGCGGCGTCAGCGGCATCCAGCGGTATCAGTCGGTCGCTGCTAGCGCTGGGGGGATGAAAGGGGGGCGGAGCTGGTTACGAGGCCGACGACAACGCCGACGACGACGCGAAACCCAGGAACGGACGGCAAAGAGCTGGGCTCTAAAAAATCCAGAGGGCACTTTGTTGACCTAAACTGCTGTGACGCGAAAGCCTTGAGCGCGGTGTACCTGATTGTGTCACTGATGTGTGGTTAAGATGTTAAGCTTCGCCTCTAAGAGTGAAACGCGAGAGCGTCTTGCAGCGCTGTCGGGGAGTCCACCGAACGCCATCGCCCGTTCGGCTCTACGCCTTGCTCGTCGGTAAATTGGTTTTAGAGGAAAGGAAATGTATCTGTCTCGCACATCTCGGTGGACACCTGAACCTCGCCGTAACGAGAAGGGAGGAAGATGGGAGTCACCCAAGACACCGTATCCACTAAACGCGCCTTTGTTCAATCCAAACCAGCGAGCTGGCATGGCGGAGTGGTAGTGTGCTCGCGTCGCACCCCGGAGACCCTGGTTCGATTCCCCAGCCCGACCAATTTCCTACTCGGTTTTATTTATTTATCTGAACTGACTAGAAAGCTTAATCAGGCTAATTGGTTAATGAAGTAATGAACTAAACTCAGTCCCACTTGCTTGGAGGATCACTATACGTTTCCTTAAATTGGTTGCATTGGCTACTAACCAAAGTACAATTGGCCCCGTTTGAAATTCGCGCACTGTGACGTCACGACAATCTCGAAATTCGGAATTGAAAATCTCGGAATTGAAAAGCGTGACATTTCTGCCGACAACTCCTGCTTGCAACGATTAGGCATTAAAGTCTACCGCCTTAATAAAAACGCAAGGTAGATGCGACTGAAGAAAATAACGAAATAAACCGCGATATGGATGGTGCCTCGCGGGCGGCTGGGAACTGAGCAAGACGGTTCGCAATCGATTCGCGCAGTTATCTCAGGGACTTGGAAGGAGGCTTTCGTGCTTTTGTCTCTTGGAGACTTCATCACTGCTTTAGATTGGGAGCTCTGCTACTCGGGGTACAGCTTCCGATTTCGATGTCAGTGAGACAATTACCTTCAATGCCTCATAATGTCGAACCGAACTTAACTACGTGGTTTTAGGGTCCAAGCTATGATGTATGACCAAAAGATTATAAGAATATGACTATTGGTACCTGACTTTCGCTTCTGACTTTGGCCCTGGACCTTGACTTTGACATTTGATTTGAGACACTGGGTACCATGTCTACAATGACATTCAATGCCTCACAAGGTCAAACCGAACTTAACGGCGGGGTGGTGTGACCCAAGCTATGGTAGTATGACCACGTGATCATATGGCTATGAAAACTGGGTACGTCACCTTGACCATGACATTTGATTTCAGACAGTGCCCAAGCAACACAGGTCATTGGCCCCGTATTGATAATGTTTTGGCAAAACCTACAAACGAGAAGGCTGAAACCATCCCTTTTCAATATTAGGCCAGTTACCTGTGCTGCTTGGGTGGACACCATTTTTAACAAAGCTTTCGCAGTGTAACTAGGCTCAAGCCATGTTGAACCCAGTCACTTTTTTTTCGCAGGTCATGATAGTGTTTTGTAGTGGCTTTAGGGGCTGGTTTTTGGATAGTGGTTCTAGGCGCCGCGCTGATCTCGCCGCGTCAGCACAGTGACAAAAGAAAAAATGGAGCAGATGCATCACGGAGGGAGGTGAATTCCTTATTCTCTTTCTCGGCTAAAGTGCAATTAAAGGCGGCTGCTATACGGTGGCTGCTTTTTCTGGGAAACTGGCATGAAAACGGCACGCTCCCTGTTTTCTTTTTTATCTCAGGCTCGTTCTCTTTCTCCCTCAGAGTATGGTAGACCTCCTAGGGAGGAGGGACTAGATATGGCAGACTGTCTGTGACAATGTTCAGTACCATTCTGCTCTACCGTTTTCGCTGATAATTATTGCGAGAAGTATTTCTTTATCGTCTAGAGGAAGGACTGAAACATATGAAACGATTGATATATCAACAGACACGAAAGAAAGCCTGGAAGTACCGATCCCAATTACAGAAGTAGTGCGCATTGAATTTTAGTGAATAAAGAAATCCTGACAGCGCTGGTATTTTTTACAATGTTTCCCTGCAGTACTGCAGGGACCAAAAACAAGAGAAAAACCAGACTACGTCTCTACAAAAATGCCGATAAAATGTCGACCGCCCTTGCCAATAAAAGCAGCACAGCCTCATTTTATTATCGGGGCGCAGTAAATGCTGTAAGTTAAATGTAAAAAAAAATCTCAAGGCGCTGAAATAAGCGAAGGGCTGGCAGTCGCGATACCATGAGGGCCATTAAAGGCTTCCTGCATGCACTCATTCATATACTACTCTTCTCTGCCATTCATTGCAGGACAGTCAAAAATGCCAGCGTGAAGTTCACAGCGGCGTAAGGGTGAAGGAAGACTCAGCATTTCGGCCCTGCCCAGTACAGAAAACTAAGCAGTTATAGCAGTGGCAGCAGTTATGAAGAGTTTTTATGACTGAATTTGTCCTTGACGTAGGAGTAGTTAGATGCAGTGGTACAAGAAACGACCTATCACACAGCAGGCCGCACACTCACGCTGGTAACGTGAACAGAATGCTTGGTTGGTTTGGTTTATGGGGTTTAACGTCCCAAAGCGACTAAGGCTATGAGAGACGCCGTAGTGGAGGGCTCCGGAAATTTCGACCACCTGGGGTTCTTTAACGTGCACTGACATGGCACAGTACACGGGCCTCGAATTTCTCCTCCAAATAAATTCAGCCGCCGCGGCCGGGATCGAACCCGCGTCTTTCGGGACAGCAGCCGAGCACCATAGCCACTGAGCCACCGCGGCGGCTCAACAGAATGCATAAGTAAGGCGCTGAGCACGTGCGGTAAACTTTTTACGCACTGTGAAAAGTCCTTTCTGATAACGGAGATTTGCTAATACTGTCAGTTCTTCCTTTTCTGCTAGGACGCTCAAGATTTACTCAGTTTTACCTCGTTCAGGTTCAGGTATCTGCGACTACATTTCGCTCATTTCACGCAAAAAAAAAAAATTCTTTATGCACCGATGGAGGCCTTTTCTATTTTATAATAATGCAGTTACGCAAATACAAATGCTTTTAAGACGACAAAACCGGGAACTGAGAGAGATTTCCTCCAGCACTCAAGAGCTACAATTTTATTTGAAGAAATGAATCTTAAAAATATTCTGCTACCAACGAAAATGCTTGCTGTTTTTATGCGAAGCATACTACTTTAGCTGCCACTTCAGCCCTTCACCGTGGTTATGCGCCTCCAAATCACGTGATACATCACGTCACACCACGTGACACGATGACGTCACGACAGTGGAGAAACGGGGGCCCGCCTCGCGCCGTCGCTGTGGTTGTGCGCCACCAAATCACGTGACACGACGTCACACCACGTGACACGATGACGTCACGACAACGACGTCACATCACGTGACACGATGACGTCACGACAGTGGAGAAACGGGGGCCCACCTCGCGCCGTCGCTGTGGTTGTGCGCCTCCAAATTACGCGACACGATGATGCTTCGCATTCTCCAGGCTTAACCAAGTTAAGCCTCAGCCATTTTTTTATCTCTTATTTGTACACGATGCGTGGTGCACTGAAAACGCTTACGTGAAATGGGCTGGGGTCCTTTACACACCGACAGCACACAGGTTCAAAAGGCGGAAAGTGGCTGTCGCGCTTGTGGTATATATTAGTTTCGGATCTCCATTGAGCCACTTATCTTAAAGATCCTGCGCCGGTGTCGCCAAGGGTTGGATTAAAATATTACGCTGAGCAAGAATTAACCCACCAAAACATAAGCCGCCGTGGTGGATCAGTGGTTATGGTGCTCGGCTGCTTACCCGACAGACGCGGGTTCGATCCCGGTCATGGCGGTCGCATTTCTATGGAGGCGAAATGCTTAAGGCCCCTGTACTGTGCGATGTTAGTGCACGTTAAAGAACCGCAGGTGGTCGAAATTTCCGGAGCCCTCCACAACGGCATCCCTCATAGCCTGCGTCACTTTGGGACGTTAAATGAAATAAATATCTGCAGCAGCCACAAATTACGACAGGTAAGAATTTCGCGGATGTTGGATAAGCACGTGACGGGTTGTAGTGTCTCGGACAACTCTTTGAAGTCGACAGCAGGAGAACAAAACATTAAGGGGAAAAACTGAACGTTCCGGTACCTGTTCGGAAATCTTCAAAATTTGCCCAGAGCGGTGAGATGTGGACGTTATCGCGAGAACTAGTAAAGAGAATCTGACTGCAGGGCGATGGAATGCGATGTGTAATAAACGTGATTTTGCTTTCAAAAACGCGACGCTTATGTAAGAGAATGAAGAATGATTGAATAATTCCGGGTGCTCTGTTTTGAGTTCATTCAACAATTTTCACAGGGTGACCGTGATGCGGCTTTCAAACGAGTGGTATTTATAATGATTTTGATGTGAGGAAGCATTTCAATGCCAATAATTTTACATTTCCAGGAGGCGCGGCGGTGACGTGTTGTGAAACTTTCAAGCGTTTTATTAGCTAGAATAATGTTATAAGCATGTGTAGCCCGCGGTAGGGACTCTGACATTTCCTCGATATCATAAAAAAACTCCAATTCGTCGCTTTTTATGCCTGTGGTTATAGCGCAAAACAACCTGAGTGAAAAAGGGGCCTCTAGTTCAGCTTAATTTTCTACCAGATATGCTGAACACCCGGCAAGCAACGTTTCCTCGCATTCTATGCGAGCAAAGCCATACTGGTGCGAAAGCGCAGGCTGTAAAAGAAGCCATAACGGGTGATTTTGCGGGACGGTGCGTACGAAGCGATCATAGGCAAACAATGAAATGCTAAATATTAGTTTTTATGAGCGCCAGGATATGTGCTATCGCAAGACATAAACCTCACGCCGAGGGCAAAGCAAATAAGATTTTTTGAGGCAGATAAAGGCTCATTCATAGCACATAGTTTATACTGCCGCTGCTCCATCAAAATCCTAAATATGGTTAAACGCCTCCGGAAAAGCATACTGCAGGCTTATACGCATAGGAAGTTTGCGTTTTTAGACGCTAGGAGCTGCTCTGTTTTCCTTCACCAAAAGAAAGCGAGGAGAGCAACTAGAAGTAAACTGCAAGTGCTTGTTGGAAACACGAACAAAAATTATAACAAAAACAGGAAGCGCAGAGAGCGCACAGAGAGCAATACGTCCTGCAAGAGCAACATTCGCCGGCTCCGAAGCGTCCTAAGAGAGGAGGCAATTAACTGATCCCCTCTTTGAATTTCGTATTGCGTTCTTGCCCTTTGAGTTTTGCCCCTCATAAGATCTCACTCAGTATTCTGCATCGCGTTGAAAATAGATTACATGTGAAATGGTCATCGCTGAATTTCATGCATGTAGACAGCTCTTCTGAAAGAGACCGCCGTATGGTGAGAACAGGAATAATATCCGGTTCGAACAGCGTTATGTGCAGAAATGACCGAGAACATTTATTTTCTTCTCAACCACAAGCTCTCCTTTCCTGATGGCCTTGACTCAGCGAAGACACCGCATCGGAATTGATACGGAGCCTTTTCTATTGCCTTGTCCCATACTTGCCCCGCCCGAGTGATTTTTCTTCGGTGCGTCGCAAAATATTCGATACCTGACAAAGCCATCAGTACGCTGAATAAAGTTCACCATATTTAAAATTAAAATATTACCTTGGCGGAAGGAACAGCTTATAAGAGTGACTATGGAGTACATTTTAAGAGCAAAACCTCGGTTACTGCTAAACGGCAACTATTATGGCGAAAAGACCGCTTTGCATTGTGTGGGTGCGCATTTAAACGCGATTTCTTTAAGGCTCCATTGAGCCGAAAACACGACGTCGTCGCCGGCGGTGGCATGAGCAAAAAATCCCCAGAGAAGCAAATAGGGCCGTAACTTTGTGAAGTCATCACATCACAAGCTACCCACCGCATTCTGAGCTAATTGCTCAGCATAGCAGGTAGAAGTTAAACATTGGTCGGGAGAGTTCGCTCGGGAATAGCAACCTGGGAGTCACAAGTCCCACCGGGAGCACCTGCCATCGCAGGGCAGTGGCGCAACGCTTGTCCGCTGCAACAGTGGGCCAGGAGTAGTATGAGGACTATGAGCGATCCATGAATGTAGAATAAAGACGGACCAATTCCGCATATATTGTGACGAAGACGACGAAGCTGGCAGTGGCGCGGGACGGAGCGCTCGCGCTAGGCCAGCGGCCATTAAAATCATCTCTTGTTCATGGTTCATCGCGCCTCATTCTCCGGCTGGCCGCCACGTAACATTTGGTGTGAGGTGCAGAGTTCATCCCATCCTGGTCCTCGAGCTCCGGCGCAAGCGTGTGCCGTGTTCGTCGGCCGTGAGTTCTTGGCCTGCGCCGCCCGGCTCTTCCCCAGCCATCCAGACTCGAACCAATCTCGCCGTTGCTCCCCCGCCCCGTCCCCTGCCCAGACCACTCGACACGACGAAGCTGAACCTGACGCGCGGACCCGACCTGAAGACCCCACCGACCCGAGACGCTGCCCACACGTGACGACACCGTTCCCCTGTCCATGCCGTTCGGCGCGTCCTGGGGCCTCGGCCGTCGGCTCCTGGTTACATGCGGCCCGGAAGCTTCGCGGACTAGGAATCATTCAGCCCTCTCATTCATCGTGGCGGCCAGTACCTCAACACTTTCTCCTTTCTGTCCCACCATCTTCTGAACCTCATTACCATTTCGCACGTCTGTTTGTGACCGATCGGGACGATCGCTGAGGTGGCCCCGGGTAGTGTGACGAAGACGATGAAGCTGGCAGTGGCGCGGGACGGAGCGCTCGCGTTAGGCCAGCGGCCATTAACATCATCTCTTGTTCATGGTTCATCCCGCCTCATTCTCCGGCTGGCCGCCACGTAACAATATAGGCATTATCCATAACCACCACCACCAGACCCTTAAGGAGAGCTTAAGTATCCTCTCCAACTTTTAGATGTAATCTCTAAACACAACTAAGTATAAAGGGATGGCTACATATTAGTCGCTGAATGCTCCGATGAAGACTTGGCCGTGTACTGGTACGGATGGGACGCGCGTGTACTGGTATGGCAAAACAGGAACAAGGAAACAACACAGCTACCTGCTAACAAGCACACGTCACTGACTAAACAGATGGTGAATGGCGAACAGAAGAACCACACCTTTTGTCCAAGGCTCTTTTGTTCAGGAGGAAAAAGGTGTTGCCGTAAAGGGACTTTGAAGAAAAATGGTGCCTCCGACATTGCACCATCCTTCCTTAAATCCATGCAGCCAATTACGTGGAAAACCTGCTGGTGACCAAATCACGCAGTCAGAATGATGAAGTTGTGGCGTTCGTGCAGCCACGGGGATTAGCACTTTTCTGCCTCGGTGGTAGTCACTGTAGCGTTACACTTCATTTCCTCGCGGGTCTTGGAGTGTGTTGTAGAGACTTACACCTCCAGCGGACATGACGAGCTAGGCTCGTCTTGAGCCGATTGTCATTTGTGGCTTCTGACGAGTTCAGTTTGTCGTGTGTTTTCAGCCACGCGGTGTCCGGTTTAAGGAAAGTAGCGCTCATCAAAAAGATTTTTTTTTGGTTTCCCGACAGAGAGCAGCACAGGTACTAAGCCACCAGTGTGGTACCATTTCCGAAAAAAAAATGTGTCCATTAAAAGGTGAATTGAGGGCTAACTCGAAAATTGTTTGCCTGAAGGAATGCCAATGTTAACCTTGTAACTACCGCATAGGATCAGCTGAGCACAAAATCATGGGATCAATTCGCAATATCAGCCGCCGTGTTTTCATGTTGGCGAACCAAACTCGTAAATGCTTCCAGTCACAGATATCAGTGCATTGCATGCCGTTGAAATTATTCCTAACTTCTCCAATAAGCCTATGTTTCAGCAAACAATTTCAAGTTGAAATAGCCGCTGCGGTGGCTCAGTGGTTATGGTGCTCGGCTGCTGACCCGAAAGACGCGGGTTCGATCCCGGCCGCGGCGGCTAGAATTTCTTTGGAGGAGAAATTCTGGAGGCCCATGTACTGTGCGATGTCAGTGCACGTTAAAGAACCCCAGGTGGTCGAAATTTCCGGAGCCCTCCACTACGGCGTCTCTCATAGCCTTAGTTGCTTTGGGACGTTAAACCCCATAAACCAAACCAAACCAAGTTGAAATACTTTTTGCCGGAAGGCGAACAGGCACGTAGAGCCGCCCTCTTAATTTAAAAATCAACCTTTGCTTACAGCGTAGGTTGGAACCTGGAGAATAAAGAAAAAACTAGCAATGAGTTTTGGTGTGTTTTTTCTTCGATACATTAGTGTGAGAATCTGAGTTAGAAGAAAATATATTAGGAAAGCTTCACAATAGATCGGGCAAAGGGGTTCGCAAAGAAAGCCAAAGTTGCCAAATTTTAACGCTTGAAACACTGTTCGATTTTGGATAAGCCGATGAGATAGCGCGATATAAAACTTTCCTCAATGTAAAGTATTGTGATAGGACACACGGCCAACATATTCTCATCAATGGAGCCCTGGAAGTAAATTGGGTTACTTTTGGTGATTCCAAGCAAGAAGGAAAGTTTGGACCAAGCCTAGTGCTGGGAGATATGTCAGCGCAGATTGGAAAGTTGAAACGCAATTTTCCCAATAATCCCGGTGACAGGGTACCTGCAAAATCTAGAGGTGCTGTGTGTGGCTCTGCAGACCCTGAATCCAATTACCTCCATTTCACAACAGTACAGGTTTTTAGGCCCACACCAAGCAGAGAATGCATTCAGTCTGCTGTAGCATTCGACGGCGCTTTTGCAGGTTGATCATCGCTGGCACATCAAACAGCTTACTTCAAGGCAATGGCGCAGTGGATGACAAATCTTAATAAGGAAGAGCATCACAAATGTATTATGAAGGCAATAATGACTTTCGGAGCATTTGTGCAAAATTTTGTGTCTGAAAAAAATAAGGAGAAGAATTTTGTTTTCATCAGTTTTTTTAAAGTTTTTCACAAATCCAGCCTTTACAAATACTGTGTCTTCGAAGGTAGCACTTTTGCTGGCATTGTTCCGCGTCGGTGAACGTTTGCCGTGGGGAGTGAGTACCCGTTTTGAATCGTTTTTCAATATCAGCTGTCCGAACTGCTGCGCAGCATGCAAGCTGAACTGAATTAGCCGCAGAGAAAACGCAAAAAGGTTTATATAATTACAAAAAGGGGAGTAAATTTCATTCTTGCCCTGAAAAGGGTTCTCGCTGGGGGCAGTGAGCTGTATAAATGCGCTGACGCGCAAGTCTTCAATTTATATCGTAAACCGCTCACAAAAGTGCAGCCGTGTGTGAACAACCAATGCGCAGGATCTGAATTTCTGGTTCGGTGCACAGGGTTAAACAGCGTCTTCCTGAGATCAGTTTATATTGTTCTAAGCCTGAGTAATTGGATTTGGTACCAAGGCCTTGCGCTCGTGCCCGGAAAGAACAACAAGGAAATCTGAAATTTGTTCGTAAGCCGCTTCTTTACGAAAGAGCTTTAAAGCAACTGGCCTAAGTGTTTCCCTTTAGCTGGTCATAGCATAAATTATTAACTCTAAAATGCAGCGCTGAATATCGAGCAGGTGGTTTCGTTTCTGGATCATTGATAAGACGGCTATTTGCCTTTATGGGGAGTCTGAGCAGCGCAAATTTGCGTGTGTTGATTTTGTACTCATTTCAAAAAATAATTTTTAAGCGAGTTGCATCGTTCCTTGAATATTTAGCCTGGCTATATTGAACAGCGTTAAAAGGTGCTTATTTTTGTATATCACCAGCTAGATTGAAGTACCCCTAGTATATTCATCAGGTTTAAGTGCCTTTTTCCGAAGTTAAGACTTATTGCGACAACTTTCTTTGCGCCATCAACAGTTATTTGCACGTATAGGTATTCGCCGGATTACAGAAATAGGTGCAGCGAGATCTGGGGGTGTGGTCGAAATATCTAATCAATACCAAGAAATCGAAATGGGGGAGGTCCGCAGGGCAGGTTCAGTGGCAGGTGTCAGAGGGGCAGGTTCAGTGCATGTGTCTAGTGTCCGCCTCGCAGACAGGACCGAGGTAGAAAGGGACAGGGGTCACCGAAGGGGCATGGTACTGTGCCACTCACGACCAGGCTTCCATTTCACTGAGGGCGACACCGAGGCGTAACATGCGAAGCAAGACCTCTTCCCAGTGAACGTAGTCAGCATGAAGGTCGGTACCACAAAGTGGAAGAAGTGCTCGCTTGGTGCGCCGCAGGTTTTCTCTTCATAAGACGAAGAAAACTCGTACGCAGAGGTTGGAGCCAATTAAAGGGGGAGTGCAGGTGTTGAGTCATGACTCGCTCCCTCCACCGAGGAATTTATCTGCTGTTCATTTAAACGTATCCATCGTACCCACGCTGTGAGGGTTAGAAATTTGAATCGTTCCAGCTTCAGCAGAAAAACATTCGAATCGGACGTTGGGCTGATCAGTGAGATCTTGCCCATGGGAGCAAGCGAGAATGGGCCTAAGCACTGGTGTCAATGTCAGCTTCGTGCCGCCTTTTTAAGGCGAAAGCCTTTCATGCCTCATACTGTCGTTAGCAGCCGTGTCGGCAGCCGTGTCGGCAGCCGTGTCGGCAGCCGTGTCGGCAGCCGTGTCGGCAGCCGTGTCGGCAGCCGTGTAGGCAGCCGTGTCGGCAGCCGGGTCCACAGCCGGGTCGACAGCCGTGTCGGCAATTTGCCCGCATTTTGACGGCTGTCCCCCGAGATATGCGAGACAGCTACTGCGTAATTTCCTTTCCTCAAATACAATTTTCAGTTTCTTCATTGCGCCCTCTCTTTCTCTTTCACTGCCACTTCCTCCCTTCCTGTACGGTGCGGTTAAGGTGTTCATCTAGATGAAAGAGAACTACTTCGCCATTTCCTTTCCTCAAAAAGCGTTACGTTCAAAGGGCAAGGCATCGCGCCGAACGGGTGGTGGCGTTCCGTGGACTGCCTGGCAGCGCTACAACACGCTGTCGCGTTCCGCTTATAAAGGCGAAGCTTAACCGTAATTAATTTGCAGTTAATGAGTATTCAGTAATTAATCTTGAATTAGCCACTAATTAGTAATTTGTCATTACTACGTCATCAATTATGTGTGACGTCATCCTGTGGTGACGTCCCCAGTGTCAGACAGGCATAGTGGTGCGGAAAACGCTTTCACCTCCACGCACTTTAGAAACAAGTGCCCCCTGAATTTTTTTGTTTTATCTTGTAGTGTGGTAGAAAAGCTCCTGCAAGGTGGTATCTCTTTCGGGTAAGACGAAATGCATAAAGAAAATGGAAAGAAAGCCCTGACACTATTAGAGAACATTGCGTCTGTTTAGAAGCTTTGGCAACAAAACAAGCGAGTAGAGCACACAGCGGCAATGATAGGGTCATTAATGGATGGGCGCTCAGGCGTATGACGAAAGATCGTTGCAATGAAAGGCCAACAAAGAAAACGTGTGGGCAGTTAACCTAAGGGGCCCATATAGGAAAAACACAGGCAGAACTGGGACAGCGTCTTGTCTCGCGACGAGCATAAAACGGGCTGTCAGCGACGATAAGTCCTGAGTAGCAGTAAAACCAACGCTTATATGTCAGTACAGACCCTTTAGTGGAGAAAATTTCTTGTGCGTGAGACCACAAGGTTCGTACAAAGCACAAACCATTCAGCCGCCGTGGTGGCTTTGGGGTTAGCATTCTCAGCTATTTACCCTTAGGACCGGTGCTCAATCCCGGCCACGGCGGCCCTGGTTCGATGTGCAGGAAGTGGAAAATGCGCCTGTTCATTATGCAATGCCAGTAAACCTTAAAAGATCACTGGTGGGTTACATAATTCCAGAGTTTACCAGAGAATTAGTTTACCGAAGAAGAGTTTACCAAAGAGGTAAAACTTCCTCATTCCAGAGTTTCTATGCCCATTGTGCTCTCAACATCTAAAAGGGGCTATCCCACATAGGTCTCTACATTGCTTGGGACCATACCCCAAAATACAAAACAAAAACAATGAACACAAGGGAGCCAGATTTTTCAGAATCAGCTGATATTCTCTGGAATCGGCTGTCAAGTACGCAGTCGATGTCATTGCACCGATTCTTGCTGATCTTTTTAACATGTGCTTGATTGCCGGAGTCTTTTCAGATAAAATACAGATAGCGAACGTTAGTTTCTTGTATAAAAAAGGTAACAGGAACGACTTCGGCAATTACAGGCCTGTGTCCATTCTGCCGATTTTTTCAAACGCGTTCGAGAAAACCTTACATTTGAGGCTATCAGCATTTTTTTATGCTTGTAACTTGCTGACGCCATTCCAATATAAATGCCGCCGCGGTGGCTCAGTGGTTACGGCGCTCGGCTGCTGACCCGAAAGACGCGGGTTCGATCCCGGCCGCGGCGGCTGAATTTCTTTGGAGGAGAAATTCGAGGCCCGTGTACTGTGCGATGTCAGTGCACGTTAAAGAACCCCAGGTGGTCGAAATTTCCGGAGCCCTCCACTACGGCGTCTCTCATAGCCTTAGTCGCTTTGGGACGTTAAACCCCATAAACCAAACCAAACGAAGCCATTCCAATATGACTTTCGTAAAGATAAATTAACAGAACTGGCACTGCTTGAGCAAAAAGAATACATTCTTTCTCAATTTGAGAATAAGGAATTTGTGGGTGGTGTGTTTGTAGATTTCTCGAAGGCCTTTGATCTTGTCAATCACAATATCTTGCTTCAAAAGCTTCAACAATATGGTGTCCATGGACTGCCACTGCAACTATCTCACTCATACCTCTCCCATCGACTACAAGTTGTTCGAATAGACAACGAAACTTCTTAAATTAAGTCTCTAGATTGCGGAGTGCCACACGGGAGCATTTTAGGGCCGTTGCGCTTCAATATATATATCTTAACGATGTTGTTAATATATCCCCGACTCCAAAATATGTAATATATGCCGACGATATAAGCCTCTTCTTTTCAGGGTCCGATTTGCAAGAAATAATTTATTTATGCAATATTACATTGAAATCATTACATGACTGGGTGACTGTTAACGCCATACGGGTTAATGAAAAGAAAACAAAAGCAGTAATCTTCCGAGCGAAAAATAAGTATGTCCCCCCAAACCTAAATATTCTGCTCAATAACCATACAATTGAAATTATCGAACAGTTAAATGTCTTGCGGTGGCATTTTCATTCAATATGTCGTGGGATGGTCATGTAAATCATGTATCACAAAAGCTAGCTCAGTTTACTGGAATTGTAGGACGCATGCGATCCCTACTACCTGTACAGGTGAGACTGTTATTATACAACGCACACTTTTGCTCTCATCTTAACTACTGCCATTTGGTCTGGGGAACGGCCCCACGTTCTACCCTACAGACGATTCACCTGCTGAAAAAGAAATACACACGTCATATATACAATGCCCCTTATGCGGCTCCCAGTGCGAACCTTTTACGTGCTTCAGAAATAATTAAAGTCTTCAACCTTTATAAATATCGGCTAAGCTTAGGAGTTAAAAGAGAAACAAGAAACAATATCGACACCTTTCATAGGATCGCCAAAATGCAAGCAAGAGACAGCGCTTATAAAACAAGGCATAAAGAGACCTGGCTTGTGCCCACTCCTCGCCTAAATTTGTTAAAAGAAGGGTCTGTTATCTGCTTCCATCTTTACTAAGTGAGCATGAACTGAATGACTTTGATTTATTTTCGTGCACCTATAAGGAGCTTGGTGCTCTGTACGAACACATTGTAACATAACTAATATTTTTAGCATTGCTACCTACTTGTGAACTTCATGAGTGCTATAACATATCCATGAATACATACAATTTTTTGTTTTATTTCATTTGTGATACTTGAATGTTTTCCTGGTCAGCGTGTATGTCTGCGTTTATTTCCTTTTTTTTTCGTGTTTTGCTCTGTTTTCAACATTACTGAAATATGATTGTTCTCGCTTGAAGTTAGCAATGATGACTGACATTATTGTATTATATGCTGTACTGTACATGAGTTATCTTTCTTCCTGCATGTGTGTGTGTGTGCTGGTAACGGATGCTGCCGCTGTGCCAAACTGGGTGCTGCGGGCCAGTCAAGCTGTCAATTGGCAGCTTTTTCTGCAGCTCCCCTCCGTCTGGAAATTTCTAGGTGGCAAAATAAACTGATTTGATTTGATTTGATAAGTGAAATAGGCCGCCTGAAGGAGGCGCGGAGATTGGAAACTAAGGTGCCTGGGAAAGGAGGGCCAGCGGATTTCGCAAGTCCGCGCACGATTTCATTGATCCGGTGGAAGTAGGAAAGAAACGAGAAGCGCAAATGAAATCCAGTCTGCAGTCCATGAGAAACTAATATTTTTTTTAAGTAGCATAAAAGTCGTTTAGAAGACGGGGTAGCTTTTCGAGCTCCGCAGTTTTAGAAGAACGCATATTTCAGCCTATAGAGTGCAGCTGAGTTGTATTAGTGTGTTACCGGAGTGCAATTTTAGCTATGACATGTTGTCATATGAAATAATTATGCTTCTACAATAAATGTACGTGCGGCTACTCCGTCTCACAAATAAATCCTTTGCTCGGATTCACTTTAAAATGGATTGGTACATAGTGCGAACGAACATAGTAAAGTTTGGCGAGCTCGCCTTCACTGGCAAACTTCTTCAGAACATCTGAACTGTCAATAAAAATATCAGTCGGTTGAAGCGACACCCCTTGGCCAGAAAGACGGCTAAGCGCGCTAACTAGCGCGTGTGACACAGCGGCGGGGGTTGCACGAGCTCATTTCGCAGTGCCCGACAGGGGGCGCTAGCGTGCAGAGAGCAAGTGACAGGGGCGCCGATGAGTGACTGGCACTCGTAGGCGTGGCTAGGGCTCCTTCTGGTTGCTCTATTTCGGTTTCGGCAGTGTAAGGCCCTATAAACGTTTGTTGTGCTTCAGTGGCGATACTGGCGTTTGATAAAGTAAAAGAATATTGATATGGCTATTACGGTGGGCTACTAGACTCTCAATGAATAAGAGCCTGACAAATATTTTAAAAAGCTCAATGTTCAGTATTAGTTATAAGCCCGCTAATTAGTATGTCTTACCTGTACTCTGATGGACTCCCCCACTGAAAATGGTACTCTCAAGAAAGCCGTGTTCTAACATAAAAATCCTAATCTAAAGATTGGTAACAGTCTCGCGTGAAACACACTGTAAATTGTGGTCGAACCGAATCATTCCGTTCCCTGTTACGAAACTTGCAAAGTAGAAAATGTGCGTTGACATCCAGCGCTCAAGAACACCAAAATGCCAAAATGCAGCGCACGAATGTCGCAAAGTTTTTCTACAAGAATTTTTAAATCTATCCATATTAGGAAAAATTACGACAAGGAGCAGCGCCTCCGAACTCGCGAAACCAGCGAAATTGAATTCCCTGGCATGGCAAGAACAAAGAGCCTCCACACCGTGACAGGGCGCAGAGGACGAGGTGGTTTTGAGAAAATTGCAATTCCTGCCTTTCTAGAGTTTTTATACTCGCCGGAGCGAGGTTTTGGACCTCGCCCGTTTGATTTACGACCGCCACTTTTTTCTTTCTTAAGCGGTGGCAGCCTACTGCCCAGCCCTGGAATTGAAAGACGTCCCACGGTTTCCCAGAAACAGAAGTGTCGCAATATTTACCGCGGAATATCACACAGCTGAATTGCTTCCCGTGTTTCACTGCTGCGTTTTGATATATTTCCCCTCGAGAAATGGCCGGACCCGAATTGTGCGAGGTCCGCTGCCGCAAAACAAATCTCTCTCCTGCGGCAGCGGCGACTGCGAATGATTTTGTACTCTCTACATGAGGGAAGGGGCAAGAAATCATAAAAGGAGCTGTAATGTTTGTTCCTTCTGAACGAGTTATTAGTGGCGAGACAATCTGAACCACTGAAGTTGAAAAGAAATGCCGTATAAGTGAAAAGCAGGTCAATGTCATAAAGCCTTGCGAATTGCTTGCAGGGAATGGTTAGTGCCATGTGACACGCCGGTGTGCTGTTTCCTATAAACTTGACACTTTATGACTAGAGGAAGAGAAGTAATTTCTTTATTTCAGCTGGAGTTGAATAAGTCCACTGATCAAGTGGAGATCCTGATCTGAATTAGCTGGCCAATGGTATATTTTTATTTTTTGCCAGGCTATGCTGCATAGGGCGTGTGAGATGTCAGGCAAGCGCTCTGGAAGCCCGTAGGTAGGATGAACTTTTTGAAAGTCAATGGCACATGGAAGGTATTTGCGGTTGGGATTATGTGGAGCTTTTTACATTGTTTGAGCGTGGAGGGGGATAGGGGCGGTAAAGCGGATGGCTGCCTACTTGTGCAAGGCATTTATTGACTGTGTTTCACTGAGAAGAAAAATAATAGTCGCAACCACTACAAAAATAGCTCAACGTGCTTTTCCTATATATAGTTTCTCAGTGTTGGAGCACAGCATTTTCTGAGTGCAAGTTTTTTGTTTCCAGGTAGGTATATAGTCATTTATATTTTACCGATAGCGAGAGCGAATGTTATTAGTGGTTTACTCTTACGGCGTACCATCCCTACGCTTTCGACAATAAAAACAAAACTGATGATTCTTATTGCGCTGCCGACCAAAAAATTACCTTCCAGCATGATTATGTGCATAAAGCACGCACAAAAGTATTCTTAAGGGTTCGTTTTGCATCTTTTGCAAAGCGTGTTTTCTTTTTTCTTGCTCTCTCAGATTTTAGTATTGTTTTCGGAAGCGTATGGAGGGCACAGGTGGACAAGTACGGAGTACCCGATCTTTTTTGCACGCTGTTTCCAACTGCATGCTCAAAACATCCATTCCTTTTCCTCGGAACGAGGCTTTGCATCAAAGAAATTGCACGATCCTCCTTGAAGTCAGCCGAAATTTTTGCGAGACATAGAAACGCCTGTTCCCTTAGCCTTAAAACCTTTTCCGTCAAACCGAGGCCACTTACCTCACTTGTCCACAATTAGTTATTCCTACCGCTTCTTTTATGGCACCCGGACATCCACAGCGTGCATAATACAGAGATCCTACGTGCTTCGGTCTCTTTTAATATTTAAGAGCGCAGCTTCCAGGCGCCCATTCGTGAATTTCGCGTCGTAGTCGTAGGCGGGGACGGTGTAACATACCACCTGACAACCATGCCAACTAGTGGCGTAGCGAAACCTCACTTTCCACGGACAACCGGCAGTTAGATGCCACAGGAAGATCGCGGAGGGTGGCTAGCAGCGTAACAAGCCTCCTGCTAACAATGGAAGGCGGCATGTGAAGAGTTGTCCTCTAGTTTCTCATTACCTATTATCGTGATTGTCCGTCGTTTTTTTTTTTTTTTAAGTATTGTTCCAGAGAAGGGCTTGAGGAATCATAAATTCGCTTGTTCGCCTTACCTACTTCCGTCGTGCTCTCACCCTTTCCATAATCCCGCTGACGCTTGATCCATGCTAGTTTTTCTTCCGTTCTGTTTCTTGTTTTTCTTTCGTTTTCTCTTTCTTCAATCAGTCCTTGTATACGTAGGTGTCTGGATTTGCTCGTTATACGGGGTTCCCTTAGTTTTTTGCCGCTCAGCGCCCATTTACTTCTTTTTTGGCCATATCTTTATTTTTTGGCCATATCTTTATTGAAGTGGGTGCGATGTAAATTTAGACTAAAACAGAAAAAAGAACAGGAGCAAAACATAAATATGCGGTGCACAATACGAGGGCAGCGTCTCACATTAAAGTACACCATATAGAACACTGTATTGCGCGCCACCAAATGGCTGACTAATGCCCTTTCCTGTGCCCATGCAGTCAACATGCCATCAGCCGCGTTCAACCAGCCTTTTTTTTCTCGCTCCACACTATGATAATGATTATATCACTTGAAAAACATGTTTCATTGTTCTACACCAGCTTTAAATCACAGGTCCCTCTACCCGTGCTGGAATCTCGAGTACTTCAAAAGCACATTTTCTTCCCTATCTCACTGGAGGCGACTAACTGCAACTTCAGTGATGATTGTTCGCAGTTTTTCTTCAATTACCAGCCATAGAAAAGTCCCAAAACAAACTTCGAAATATTGATTTCGTAATTTAACTACAGTGCTCCTTATAATATATAGCGCAGCCACGCTGCGAAACATAACATTTCGCTTTCTTCCGAAAGCTTTTACATCTCTTCAACTGAGACTTTCTCAATACTTAGCAAGTGTATTGCGTTGACATTTCCATGGCGATGACATGACCGGTTGTTCTCTTCTACGCCCCTAGGCGATTTGCACATAAATTACGTCAGCGCAATACTTTTGCCACCCGTCGGCGCCATCGTAGGCACGCGCACTTTCGCTCGTGTAATGAGCTGTCTGCTTCAGACGGCACTGCTGCATCTACACACTAGTCTGTTTTTTTTTCTTTCGAAAATGTTGAATTAATCACAGTGTTTTTGGCTTCAAATATTAGACATTTCCAGCCGCCCCATGTTTCTTGCAAACTAATATCAGCACCACAGGTTATTATATTTAGTGCCGTACTTTGCTTTTCTTAACTATCCGTACAGCTAATGAAGAATAAATAAAGGTGAACAATAGTTACGTCTTGAATAGTTACAGCAGTCAGCGTCATGACGCGGTTTCTCATAATTTCAGAACAGTTTTAATTATAAGCATATTTATTATCTCCTTTGCTTAACCTTAGCTCCTGTCTCTGCTGCGTTTTTTTCTGCCTGAGCCTTACATTGACCAGATTGGCTTCGTAGTCCCCGCTCCAGCTTTAAAGTCTCCCTACTGTGGCCCGGATGCTCTGTAGTACGTTCGTACATTTGCTCCCGCACCGTTGAAGTGCTCTTTTGCTTACGAGTATTAATTTCGCTAAAAAGCACATGCCAATTTGAAGAAAAGTTTTATTTTATGCATGTTTACATGACGTCAAGCATGTCGGTTGTAGTCTTGTCTACGATCATGGGAAACGGAAACGAATTATGCAGATCAGCCCAGAATACATTTCAACAAATCACACTTCGCTTAAGGAAGTGTCACTTTGGGATTCAAGCATTTCTCTGCCTTCATATATGTAGCGAAAGTTCCCTGGGCCATTTGTTAGGGGGTTTATACATTGCTATGTCAGAAAATTGCTATGCTATGTCCCCACATCTGGACCTATACAGTGGTTGCGGTGTCAACAATGCACTTCTCGTAACTCATTTTTCTCACAAGAAGACATTATTAGGATAACTGAGCGCTTTCCTGTGTTTTAAAGTGCTGATCGGTCCAGGACAAAGAAACAAAAATACGTGCTGTCTGGTGCAATATCTGCGTTTACCTGGAATGAAGAAACATTGAATTTAAAAAAAAAAGTATACTTTCGACGGCATGTCGGACTTGAGAATCTTGTACGCGACTTGTTGCACTTGTACGCGACTTGTTGAAATGTAAGCTAAGCAATTCGCTGCACATGATGCTCCCTGCAGTATCTGAAGGTGACAATAAACGCATTATGCACAGAAGTGGTAACTTGACGGCTAGATGAAATCACAAAAAAGGTGATGGGCTTAATTTTTTAGCATTACCTGAAAGTTCTCGCAAAACATATGCGCTCTGCGACCGCAGTATGGAGCCCAAGTGGTCAACTTTCATGGCATGCTTTCCGGTTTTGTTGTGCGTGACCAGCGTTCTAGATCTCTTCAAGGTAAGTGGAATCGTCCCCATCATCTCTCTGAAAACTATTACTACAAAATTTGCCACAAGAGTCTAACTACGCGATTCGAAGAACACAGATTGTGTTCTTTTCATGCAGACTGTGCCTTAGTGCAGCTTATACACGAAATAGAAATTATTATAAATGTAGTTTTCACTACCTTAACAAAATTTTATTTAAAAAAAAATGGTGCAAACAAAAGTCCATGTGAAAATGAACACGACAGGCAAGTATAATCGCAGGCACAACCAGTTCTATGTATTGCAACGTTTCAATCAGCTTCGTATGTAAACAGAGACAGGTCAGTGAACTATTCATGGTAATACTTGATTTTATAATTAATTTTAATCGTAACGTAAACTTCGCGCTCGAAAAAAACACATGTCTTGTCAGAAGAGTTCTAGATTTTCTAAACAAACAGTTTCCTAAGGGGCGTATTAAGAGTTGAAAATACAACAGTAGTCGAGAAGTTGCGAAGGAAATTTAAAAAAAAGAGTGCATTTCGTTCTCGCCCAACGGCGAAGAGGACGAGAGAACTGTTGCAAATATGGTTATAAAAAAAACTTGAAGCACACTAAACATTTTGGTGCCAAACACGCTGGATATTGAAGGTATTGACCTGAGCCCGTTTCTGCGTGGAAGCTTCTCACGAAAGGTCATCTGTATCACTCCATTCATCACAGGAGACAAAGAGAAGAAAGGAAGAAAGAGGGAGGGTGCTCCTGGTTGGGGCAAACTTGAGCTCATTTCACGGCAAATTTAGCTGTCGAAACTTGTAGAAGATAGAAAAAAAATCATCCGTGTTTTCTGTTTATTCGATGTAGCGAAGTTACCGCTTTTCGGTATGGACATGTGTACCATGGAACAGATGAAGCATCGTTCACCCGTGAACCTGCACGGGTCGGCGCACTAACATGCATGCTTGTTTACGAGTCACTGACGCCCGTTCTGCACCGAGGCATTTAACGACAGGTGCGATGCTGATTCCTAAAGAAATGTGCACATTACTAACAAATTTTGGAAGCAGCATGCCGTAAATGCAGGCAATCACGTAGATTTTTTTTTCTTGCTTCTTGGCTGACGACAACCTTTCTTTTGCGCTCGTTCGCGTATTTCTCGGATAAAACATATGGCGG
Organism: Amblyomma mixtum; assembly: GCF_055824585.1. Taxonomy (NCBI): domain Eukaryota; kingdom Metazoa; phylum Arthropoda; class Arachnida; order Ixodida; family Ixodidae; genus Amblyomma; species Amblyomma mixtum. The sequence continues at coordinate 56,069,624 of NC_143015.1, forward strand.
AAACGGTATCAAAATGCAATGCGTGTCCGCAAATCATTACAAACCAAGTATTACTGTGCAACATAGTGTTACTTGCTTGCAGTTCTTTGGTCATTGCTCGGTGCGTATCATCATTAATTTCAGCAAAAATCTTGGCTTCTGAAACGCATATATGTGGCCAAGAAGCGATTTAAAAAATTTCAATTACTAATACGCATCGCAGCTAGCAACTTTAATCTGTGTTGTGTTTTATACACTTGTTCAGAAGAAAAAAGATACGCGACAAATAATTCTCAAGGGGATGGCGGGAAATGGGCACTGCGTATCTGTCTTGGATATTTTAATGCCAGAAGCATGGATTTAATCGTAACATGACAAGTTTTCTGGAAGGCTTCCTGCAGACCTATTAGAAAGTATGCTGTAGCAGAAAAGCTTTCTCCGTCTCCGATTACGGCTGCTACGGCTGCTCTTGCTATGCTTCTCTCCTATTTCGACGCTTTTGCACGCCAAAAGAGTGATGCTTGGGAGAGCAATAGGCCGGCTGTTGACGACGATAATTCACGTGAGGATGGTTATTATTAGGGCGCTCGAGGGGCGCCGCTACGGTCGATTGCTTTAAAGGGACAACGGGAAAATAGCAAACTTAAATACGTAAATGGAGTTGTAGGAAACACTGCCAAAGTTTTTCCTGTGCGGAAAGAGTGCCGCGTTTCTCCGACAATCGTAAATGAAAATCCCGAAACCATTCCACATTGATAATGGCCCAGCATGAAACCAGACTTCGTATAGGTAAAAATTTTGCGCTGGTGGAAACGTAAAAGCGAATCAACTTCAGCAGCATTCACCGCGCCTAGTCACCACACCACCATCAGCGGAAACTTTATTCCTCGGCACCTACCATGACCTTCAGAGATCTGAAGTGCTTCTCCTGTGCTCTGGCCATCACTAGTTGTCTGTATTGCCCTCGTTGGCTAAAAAACATATCGTGTGAAGCTACATCCTTCCCTTACAAAAATTTTTAGTAACATTCTTTAGAAAGTCTTTCGACAATTGTTAATAGAACCTATCAACATTGAATACAAAGTCTTTTAAACGCCTTTGTACATTGTAGTAACAACCTATCAACCGTCTTCCGACAATTGGCCACCGATATCCAAAAGACTCAAGTACATAGAAAGTCTTTATACTTCCTATCATCCCCTTATCGAGTTTGTATACACTTCCTACTGACCCCTTACCGACAATGTCTACCAACACCCTATTAACGGTCTTCCGACAATTGGCCACCGTTATCCAAAAGACTCAAGTACATAGAAAGTCTTTACACTTCTTATCAACCACATACCGACAATGTCTACCAACACCCTATTAACAGTCTTCCGACAATTGGCCACCGTTATCCAAAAGACTCAAGTACATAGAAAGTCTTTACACTTCTTATCAACCACATACCGACAATGTCTACCAACACCCTATCAACGGTCTTCCGACAATTGGCCACCGTTATTCAAAAGACTCAAGTACGAAGAAAGTATAATTCCTACATCAATTTTTGGAAAAGTGTATGTTAACTACACAGTACAACACTTTTACCAACATAGTTTTATCATTTCAAAATCATTTTGTGAACGCTATCCTGGAGTGCTTAAAGAATAATACAAGCAAAATGTAAATTATTACATTTATTGTGCACAAGTGTACATACGCGCTACAACACATGCATGATGCAACAAAATATTTTATGGAGAACAATAGAGGAACAGAATATTGCCTTCCGCGCACTTCCCCTCAGTTCCCTCTTAGTAACAATGACTGACACACAGCAATTGAAAAACATAACAGGTTTTAATTCACGATGTTTCGGCTGGAGGACCAGCCTTTTTCGAGCATAGTATAGCATTCGAAACAATTTAAAAGCTGTGTGCTTCAAATGCTGTAGTACACTTGAAAACGACTGGCCCTCCAACCAAAATGTCATCAATTAAATCCCGTTAGGTTTTTCTTCCATATATACGAGGTGTTTCAGGGAAGACTAAGTAATTTTCAAAAAACAGGTATTTTGAGATGAATGTATGGCTTTTTCAGCATAGTATTACCAGTGTTGGCAGGCACCAGAAAACTTGTGAAGAGTCTTATGTAGTAAGCTGGTTAGCTAATTTTTATTAATGAACCTTTTCACTATCAGAAACTTCGTTAAAACATTAAGTTGGGCTAGTTGGTAACGGCTTGAAGGAATCATACTCTTAGCGGTAAGAACACACACAACAACAAGACACACACACACAGGACACCCGCTAGACTTCAACTATCTTTACTGGACACTTGTACGAAATAAATATGTATCAGTGAGCACACGCAGGTGCCTCGTCATCGGCATCAGGTCTAACTACGCCCTCCCCTCTCCTACATGGCATACGGTTGCGCCGATAAACAATCCCTTTTTCTGCCAATGCCAGGGAGGGAGTGCTTACACACGTCACCCGCCTCTTGAATACGAAAGGCCTGGGAGCCGAGAAAAAAGAGAAATTATCGAAGTCTTTCGTATTCATGAGGCGGGTGACATGTGTAAGCTCTCCCTCCCTGGCGTTGGCAGAAAAAGAGATTTTTTATCGGCGCAACCGTACGCCTTGGAGGAGAGGGCGTAGTTAGACCTGTTGCGGATGACGAGGCACCTGCGTGTGCTCAGTGATACATATTTATGTTGTGCAAGTGTCCAGTAAAGATAGTTGAAGCCTAGCGGGTGTCCTGTGTGTGTATGTCTTGGTGTTGTGTTTCTTACTGCTAAGAATATGATTCCTTCACTATCAGAGTTAGGCGTTTAGTTGCCATTAGAGATTTGTAGCAGTTACAGGCACTGGAGGGGTTTCTTTCCCTGTGTGCTTTCAAAAGCGCATGTATTTTCGCACGATGCAGCCAAATTTTGTCGAGCCACAGCGGCGAAAGTAATCATGTTTTGTACATTCCAGAAACTGATATGGCTACTACGAACAACTAGCTAAAAGTCTCTAACTGCAACCAGTTGCAAACCTGTGTTAGTTAAAAAGTTAATTATCAGAAATTAGTTAACCAGCTTACTAAATACACCTCACCGGCTTTCTAGTGTCTGCTAACACTGGTAATATTATGCAGCAAAAGCCATATTTTTGAAAACTACTTAGTCTTCCCTGAAACACCTGGTGCATATAAATACTGCTCACTTTCCTGTACAACACAGAAACGAAATAATTTCTTCTGTAACATGAAAGTTCCATGAGCCACATAACAAACCCGTGTAAAAAAACTGCATGCATACACACACATCTCTCCAAAACAGCTAAAAAATCCCACACAGTGAAACAATGCTTACACTGTCTTAAGACCAACATTAAAGGCTGCAAACGCTAGCGAATTAAAGGTCAAACAGATGCCAAACATATGCTAAGTGTCCCCATGGATGTAGATATTAAGCTATGAGCTGATTTTAATAAAAATGCATCAGCACAGAAATGCTTAAGCGACTTTGTTGGTGCACTATCCTGACACCTGTCCTCAATATCAGGCAGCCTGCTTGTTGTTCATCATCATCATCAGCCTGACTACGCCCACTGCAGGGCAAAGGCCTCTCCCATGCCTCTCCAATTAACCCTGTCGTTACTTGTCTGCATCACCAGCGGAAGAGGTAGCGTCCTAGTGATGAGACGTGTGCACGAACAGGTAGCCTCCTCCATGGCAGAATGCAGCAAGAGAACTGCGCAAGAAAACATTCAAAGTACACAGTTATAGTAACTTCTAATAGAATCAAACACGGAGAAGCAACAATCAGTTAAATGTGCACTAAAATGCAGCACTCCGAGTGAGTTTGATAAGGCTGCTGAGTAATAGCATAAGCAGCAGTCACAAGACTAGAACTAAATGTAATGCGTCCTTGAACAAGAAAAAGCTATAACATGCTGTTGTGTTCAATTCTGCCCCCACATTCGAAGACTGAATGATATTCACAGGAACTGACATTAACGTGTTACACCTAATTAGGCTACCACAAAGAGATATTTAGCCATTCCAGTCATATGAAGATAACATGCAGGCCATCAAATATGAAAATTATTTTGTGTTTCTGATTTGTCTGCACAAAAATTCAGGCAGCTTTTGTTTTCAAAAGTGATGGCACAAAGACATTGCAATATAATGCACATGTTGCTGTAGATAATTTATCATTTGGAGCTATACCAGGTGTTAGGGGAAAATGTATGAACAAAGAGTACAAAGGTGAGCAAGTTCGTCAGGGCAAGAGTGGCACACTCTAAAGCAAATGAATCAAAATATTAAAGCACACACTGCGTCAGATACAATACTTGTAAGTAAAGCTGCATAGAACTACAAGCGATAAAAGCCTCAGCAACGTGCCCCTAAGGGAGCAGCTGGACTGGTAGTTTTTTATTTGTCGCGCAGCACATCCCTCCAGTGCTGAGGCCTGCTCATTTCTGTTTAAGTTAAGAATACAAGGGAAACAAGCAAACAAGTGTTCCAAAGAAGATTAAAATGTGCACTTAGGTTGTTCTTTAGGAAATTACCTGTCACTAATTGCAGCAATAGATACCTCGATAAAGTAAATTAAGTTATTTACACAGCTTATTACAAACCTTGATGGCACGGGAGAAAGGCAACATCAAATGCATCGGTTCAAGTAAAGCCAGGGGTCTTGTTAAGGTCACAGCAATATTTGTTGACTTAGGCTCAGCTAGTGTAATGCAATCAGTAACTGAACGTCGGCATGAATAAAAATAACAATGCACCAATACTCAATTCCAAATGCATTTCAACTGTACAGTGCAGTCAGTTGTGACAAAGGGAGTGTGAAAGAAAACCTCAGCAATGCTCATGACATCGAATAAGCACCTTTCTTCTGTACAGCTAAAATATAAGCTTTACATGGTTTCATGTAATGCAAGGATAACCTGGTAAGGTATCAATTATTGATGCTAGCAACAAATATGCTTCTAGAGCAGAGTGCTCCACTTGAACGCCAATATTCAATTATGCATTGCCCGTTAGGCCATGCCTATCACATCACTGGTTCACTTCAAACATGCCATACCTTGTAAGAGGTAGGTACTGCTGAAGTAAACCTATAAAATTTATTTGCTGCTTTTAGACTGCTGTATAAAGGTCATGAAGCAGATAATTGTTTTAATTTGGTCTATACTGTGGTCAAGATTTCCAAGCACGAGAGGCATGAGGGAAAAAACTATAAAAAGCATTTCACACTATAACACATTGCACTTGACTAGGGGAGTGCTTTCATGATGCCCGCAATATCTTTTCCCTTTCTCTTGGTCCTCTTTTAAAAGAAAAAAAAAACGAAAGAGAGAGGGAGCCTGGACCAGAAGATTTTTGGCAGGCTAAAAAAGACAAGGAAAATATACCCACTTGTCTACCTATCCTTTTACAAGTGGCACATGCTTGATATCCAGTGTCAATGGCTGATAGGCTGAACCAGCAGGTCTTGATGTCATTTGCCTCTGGTTGAGGTAGCATTGGCTTGATGACAGATGAAAGCTGGTGCAAAAGTAGCGTGATGATACCGGTGGAGCAGCTGTACAGGGCTTGACTGCGGGTGCATTTGAAGAAAGGCTGCATTAGAGCCATGCTTTCATAAACATCCTCACAGAAGCCACATCCCATTACAACCTCTAGCTGTTCAGTCCAATGTGTTCATGAGTGGAGGCTAATGATTAATTACCTATGCCTCCAATAGTTAGCAAAAAAATGGTTTACAAAGCTTGTCATACTTTTCTTAAAGCTATTATTCGCGAATCACGTTATACTTTTATCGCTTCAGACTGAAAATGGGGGAATGACATAAATGTAGTGAACGTAAAAAATAAAATGACAACAAACCTTCCATTGTGCGATTACCTCAGCTGCACTGCAATGGAATGGTTCTGCTATTTTTAATCGTCGTTTCGTTGACCAGAACTATCAAGAAACACAGCACTTGATGTGACTGCGACGTAGAACGGGCAATGCTCCTTATCCAGTAAACACTCAGGCAGCAGAATCAAAAGACGCACGCCGCTACAAGCACTTTTCGTTCTTATGGTCTCCTTTTCACGCGCTGCTCCTGTTCAGTCGGAATAACGAATCAAGCAGCACCCCATAGTTCTCGGCGTGCAACCAAATTCTATCACATAACTCCTGCGCCGAGGAGCTGACGCAAAGAGCGTGAGGCGGCGGGTTAAAAGTTGCATAGTTGGCAAGCGAGCGTGTCAGAACACCTCTCTGCAAACGATGGCGTGGTGCCCGCATTTTGCACCTCACTGCGAGCAAGACGTGAAGACCAACCCAAATGCATTCGCAGCCCTCAATCATACCCCCGACACATCGCAGAAGTCATTTTCCAGTTCTGTACTTACATTTCTCAACGTTCACGGCAAGCCGTTTCTTCTATCGGGCATCGAGCGCCGGCCGCTCTCGGCGTGGTTGCGTGCAGTACGTCAGAGCAGTTTTTGAGCACTGCGTGCGCGTAAGAACGTCTTCCGCAGCACTGGAGCCATCTGTCACCTTCCGAGTTCAGTTACACTATCACAACACTAACGAGGCCGCACATTTAACACAAACAAACTGAAGAAACGCACCCACAACTCCACAACCGTCGCACCCCGTCAACAAAGAGTCGTTTCAGCGTCCTAAAAAAGATTGTGTAGCGCGGCCAACATGAGACTCGCAATCCGCCGCTAGCGAACGAAAAGATGGCGCTAACGTCGCCTAACTTTACACGCGTTAAAAAAAGAATTGATAAAGCCCTTTTTGCCACAAAATTGTTGCATTAAACGACAAAATATTTTGTTTTAATTACAAAGTCAGCAAATTGGACTGATTGAGATGAAAAAATGCGACTACTCACAACCATCTGTTTATGGCGGCGCTGCGAACGAAAGCTTGGAAAACCGGGCAGCATGCCGGGCAGCTACAGGCGACGCATCTCGGGCCAGGAAAGCCGCAGCCGCTGCACGGCTGCACTGTCTGCCTAGTTCTAAGGCTATAACTCATCTCCCCGTAACTGCGTCGCAGAATAAGGAATGATGATGATGTTGCCAAACGCTACTGTTTTCGGTTGTTATTTTCGCATATTGTGTGGCTTAGCGTACACTACACAGCTTGGCTCATGCGATTTAGTGTACGTGTGTGCACCTAGGGAACACGAGCGTTCGCACGCCGCTCTAGCGTGACGCGCGAAACTTTCAAGGCTGCGCTGCAGCATCGCCTCTGTTTTGTGTGTGTTTATATCACGCCATTGGACACCTTGCACGCTCTTTGCTCGAGCGAGCCCCGCCGACAGTCGCGCTACCGTAGTCTTTTTGTGTGCTTCCTTGATTGATTTTTGCCTCTGCCTTACGCGGTCCTCGGCTCGGCCTCACGTCCGCTGATGGCAGTAAGAAAAGGCGAAGAATGAACACGTGCTTTCGCGCGTCTACTCCGTATGACTACGTTAAAACCCAACACTTTATTCCAGGATTCCTTAGTCATTGCATTACGGGAAGATAGAAAATACAGCTATCACCACGTTTTCCCTCGCCACAGCTTCGTACCGTGTTTGCGTTGAAGGAGATGCAAGTGAAGATGCGGAAGAGGCACTGCGCCTGTGCTTTAGCGGTGCTCAAAGTGGGGGCTGCTCTCCCCCTAGCTTTTTCCATACTGGAAGCTCCTCTGTGGCTCAGTACTAGCGAAAAATGTAACAAGTCAAGAATGAGGGCTTATAGTGCTCCAACTGCCGTGCACCTTCCTCATGCAAAGCCCTTGTTACCGCAGTTGAGTACAGCGGGCCGCTGTTACCTGTTTTGTTTCTCTATACTTCTCTTTATAGTATCGGCCGCCGAACATGAATAAAAATTAATATTGCCTTGTCTGAAATTTCGCATGTACAGTCGCTGAGGAACGAAGCAACTTGAGTTCTCGATGCTGTAAGCCTGCACACGTTACACAGAATTTACTCAGAGCGCGAAGCGGTGCGGCCCTTTTCGCGCGGGGTTTTTCAGACCCGTGCGATCAGCCATTGCTGGTCGCTCGAGGAGGAGGGTAGTGCGAGGGTTTAAATTGGGCGCTCCCACGTGGAGTGGCATAAAGTGTACCGGGCACTTTTGTATGGCGTGCAGTGTGCAGGGAAAGTGTGCTTGCGGTGCAGGTTCAGGAAGCTGGTGATATAATTTGGGCGCCATTTGGGCTAGCGAGAACGTGTCATTCAATGAGTGTGGAAACACATCGGTGCAATGCTAAACTTGAATTTCTTTGTAGCTCGCAACAATAATCCCTCTGAAACCTCAGAGCGAAACGCTCTTAATGCTAGTGTGTTTTAGCACCGTCGTACGGTACATCACTGTTCAACTGCACGTTAAAATATGACCTATCAAGAATTACAACAATAGCAACACCAACGTGTTTCGAATTGGCAGAGTTGTTGTACAGCTCTGCTGAAATTCTTTTAGTTCTGAAATGTTAAATCTGTTTAATGACTGCCTGAGTACAGAATTTAAGGACGAATACGCAGCAGAAAACATTGTTTTCGTATAGAATGAGCCATAAGCGAAACTGATTCGCTGTAACGAAGTCATCATTGCACTTATGTAACACAATATGTCACTAGCTCCTATTTTTTCTTAAAGTTCTTTTAATTTCCTTGAAGCGCGAGGCAATAATACTTGAGTATTCTATGAATTCATTCACTTTGTACCAAAATTATTTCGTTTGCTGGTAACTTTTTTCGTACACTTCATACAATCAAAAATTGTCACTAAATGTCTTCAATTCAAAGCACGTTTCTGAATTTCGGGATAAATGTTCTGTTATGAACTTTGCCCTTTTCCCCGCACTCGAAAATGCGAAAGCAGTAAAGCTAGTATTGAGAAAATTGAACTGAAATTTCTAAAAATCCATAGCGTGCTCGGCTATGGGAATGTGATTGCAAATTTTTGTTTCGTCTAGGTTAGTTAAGTTGCCGTTTGAAGTTGTCGGCTACAGTACTTGATTATTTTAGGCTTTCATTTGTTTATTCGCATCACCAAAATGCTTTCTCGGTTCGTAGTATATTTCTATTGACAGCAGTATATAAGCAGTAAGAAAATTGTATGAACTTTCTATCAACAAATGTTGATAAAATATGCCCTAAGAAAATGTGACTGCAAATGTTTGTTTCGTGTTCAAGGTTGCTTTAGTTGCATTGACATGTTAGGCTAGAGTACTTAATTAATTTAGGCATTTATTCTCATTATAAAACGTTCTGTCGGTGTCTAGTATGTTTCTAATGACAGCAGTACATAGAAAGCAGTAAGGAAATTGTATGAACTTCCTATCGACGAATGTTAATAGAATATGCTCGGCTAAGGGAATGTGAGTGCAATGTTTGTTTCGTGTTCAAGGTTGTTTTAATACCTTTGAAGTGTTCGCCTACAGTACATGATTTGAGGCATCTATTCGCATGACCAAAAATGTTTTGTCACTTTCTAGAGTATTTCTGCTCACAGCAGTCCGTAAAGTACATAAAGTATTAAAATGGAATATATCTTCTGTTTTAAAACGCTTTCCCATATCCTGATTACATTCCAAACGCATTTGCTGCGAATAATGTTGGTCGCTTTTCGATATAGTGAAATTGTTGACTAGCTGCAACAGATTCCACCACGCAATCAGGTAAGATGTCGTCACGATTATGCGAACAAGATAGTGTTAATCACCTCGAACACCATGCAGTTTGTTCATTTACTTCTCTCAACGTGTCAAACTGCACCCAGATTTTCTAGTAACTTTCTATTGACAGGAGTAAATACAAAGAAGTAACAGTCTACCAACTTTGTATTGACAAAGGTGCATAGAATGTAAAAATTATATTCTAGTAACTTTCTATTGACAGGAGTACATACAAAGAAGTAACTTCTACCAACGTTGTATGAACAATTGTTGATAGAATGTAAAAGTTACTACAAGGTTACTAGAGTCAATAGAATGTTAATACAAATTCTAAAGAAAGTTGATATCCATTTTTGTAAGGGTTACCTCACCGACTTAAGATGGTGGCCTACACCTGTGTTCTGCAATAAACGTTTTCTCTTTATTTCTCTTTGAAAATATTGCACTCAACCATTCATGCGAAACAATGCATTCTTTTGTGTCTTTACTTCCCCGTAAACAAAATATAGGTTCATATCTTTGTCAGCAAGTTAACTCTTTCATAGCAGGCAATGTACGCGTGGCAATTATGCATCATCAGTAGAAATCGGATTATGATATCTTATTTACTCAACGTGCGTGCTTTTAAACAGTTGTCCACTGAACAGTCTATGACCCTAATTTATTTTTGGAAGTTACCAATGGAATTTCGTGCATGATGCGCAAAACGGACAGAAACCACAGTCGTTCGGCAAGTGGCTAAGCGGTGAAAAACATGTTCTTGAATTGTTTCATGGGCTTTGGTCGATGCATCGAAGTACACTTTGCCCTCAGGTCGCCGGCGATCTCCAATTTTGCCTGCACTCCTGGGCTTCATGTGCCTAACAACTCTTGATGTGCCTGCGTGTTCTTTGACTTCACCCTAATCGTCCTGTATAGAGACGCTTTGGCTGAATTCCTGCCCCAGGTAGATCACGACGCGTCCAAATTCTCACTAAGGTTCGTCGATGCCAGAAAAACCATTTGCCATTTCTGCAGTCTCAAAAAAATGGCAGCATAAGGATGTGTCTCCCAAAAAATATTTAAAAAGCGCTAAGATCATGTTACCTTCGGCTTGTATTGGTTACGGGTTACATCTACTAAGGGTTAGAACTGCACTGGAACGGCTATTTGGGCAAGTTATTATGGATTCATTGCTACGGAGCAGCGCGCGACTATGACCGACAAGAAAGGAGAGGACACAAAGCAAGGCGCTGGATTATCAACTAAGGTTTCATCGGGAAACACTTCTTGGGAAAAGCGATATTTTTAGCCTCCACAGTGGCTCAGCGGTTATGGTGCCCAGCTGCAGACCCGAAAGACGCGGGTTTGATTCCTGCGGCGACGGTCGCATTTCGATGTAGGTTACGTGCTAGAGGCTGGTGTACTGTGCGAAGTAGGTACACGTAAGGAACTACAGGTCATCGAAATTATCTGCAGCTCTCCACTGCGGCGCGTGATATGCTTTGGTACCTCAAACTTCATAAAACCCAAAAGTATCTTCTGTGGGCTACTTTCAAATTACTGCCTGTGCTAGCGTTGAGCTTGGGGGCTCCTTCTTCTCCGGACACCACGTGACCGTACATTCAACACACATTCAGTGAAACTAATTTGGCTTTGTAAAGCCGGTTTCAAGCTACTTATTCTAACTACTGCATACCTTGCTTCGAAGTTCAGGTACTCAGTTCTCTAAAGGCCAGTGGAGCAAAGAAAATTGAACCGTACATAAAATTATTTGGTTGGTCGAGAACGCCTTCGTAAATTTTTAAGCGCCACTTGACTTAAGAGAGCGCTGACGTACTAAGCGATCTAACCACGTCGCCACAGCGGGTCCTCGTTCAAGTCAGCCACCGTCGTTGACGTAATAGAGCATTTCTCTTCGTTCCCCTTTGTCTCAGTCTAGAACACATCTCGTTGCGTGAGCTCACGGGCTAATTCTGTTTGGGTAATGAGCATCGCGTTTAATCACTTAGCTCGCGAGCTTCTGCATGAAGTCGGCTTTGAACGCTCTTTAGAAAGCTTCTCAGGTGCTATCATGTGGTGATGATGAGCGCATAGGAACCCCGAAGGTTCTCACTGAGGAAACAGAGTTTATTCTTATGCTTCAAGGAAATAACGAGGCGCAAAAAAAAGGACTTAGAAAGACGGACAAGCAAAGTGGTAATTTCCAACAATGATTTATTACAGATTTGTTTATGCAATAAATTATTGTAAGCTGGCATGGCGTGCGTCCATTTTTCTAAGTCGTTGTGCTTTTTGCGGAACGTTTTTTTCTCTGGGTGAAATTCGGTGGAAACAGTTTTGGAACATAGGAAAGAAATTTCTCCCTAAAGGGAATGCTCTGGGAGTTGTAGAACGGGAGCGAGGATCTTAAAGGAAGAGTGAGTGCAGGGATGTTGTAGCAGGAAAGCCAGGCAGATGTAAATGTTCAGAATCTGACTGAGAATCCGCACATGTTGTTGAGGTGTAGTTTTTTATCAGTATGAATGACACGTCTTTCGTACTCACGTCTTTGTTGATATTCGTTGTATAGTTAAGCTATTCAGTCACATTTTGTTGACAATTCTTTTATAGTTTCGCTTTGAGTGAATGGACGAGATGTTCAAAGTGCTTTTGCTTGCACATTTTCAAGCATTCATTATTTATAATAGCCATTAAGTGATACCTAGGTGTGCCAGTGTAATGCAAATTGTTGTGGCTGATGTCAAAACTTCGATATACATCTTCTACGCGTGTAAATGGTGTTTAGAACTTATTAGTCTTCCAGGTATGGGTGCTCATTTATTGAGTTGATCCGTAACTCATAGTGTACAGGTGTGCGTGTTTTAACTCATTTTGCATTTTTACGTTGCGCGAATGGTGTTGAAGAGCTATTTTTATATGTAACGTATATTTCTCGTTGTCTGAAATATCATGTACTTTTTAGGCACATTTTCTGTAGCCCTTTTTTAGTTTTGTCTTGGAATAAACAGGACTTTAATCCTTGTGTAAAGTGAAGTGCTTGTTCGCAATTTGTTTCGTGAGTGTTGCAGTCATAAACGTCTGTATTCCTGCGCGAGACATCAACTTTTCTCTCTAAGTATAATGGTAAATCGCCGTGAATGATCAGAGAGGAGCTGCCAAATGTGCTCGACTTCATTCTTATTCCTCTATTCAAGCAGCTCGCGTAGACCGTATCTGCGGTTCCTACCTGCCCTAAGCAGATCTCTCCTTTATCATTTCCAGTGCTTCGCTACCTATGGAAAAATGTTGCTCGCTTCTGAGACGGTTTAACATTGGCTTCTTTTTCTGCAAATTAATTTTTGCACCCATCGTTTCGCTTAGCCTACCTAAGTCATTGACCATGCTCTGCAGTTCGTCCCCTTAGAGAGTGAGAGAGAGACAGAATAAATTTGAGTGACGTAGCAAGGGAACGTGATTAGCGAATCAAAGATTACTGAGATACTCTGTTCTAACTCTTTTCCTTAACTGCTCCCATTCCAGGTCTCTGGATAAGTCTTGTAAACAAGCGGCGAGTAGCACTGAAGCGATTGCGTCGCCGTGCCCAACACTGCTTAAATGGGATTTTATTTCTGTCTAGATGCAAGGCTATGGCTAATGCGAAGCTGCTGTGGATGCTTTAGACCATTTTTTTAATATGGCTCTTTTACAGCCTGGTTGCGCAATGCCGGCTTTAGTGCTGAGTTTCGACTGAGCGAAATCCTTTCTCGTATTCAATGAAAGCTATATATACATAGTAGTTGCTTCTCTCCTGTGTATTTTTTCATGACCTCATTGATAGAATAAATAGTGTCCATTCTTGAGTATCCTTTACGAAAGCCTGCCTTGTGCTTTAGTAGATTAAAAATTAAGACTACCCTGATTTAAGTACCGATTACTTCTGCAAATACTCTGTAGGAAACGCGCAGTTCGCCCATGTGTCTGTAAGTTTCAAGTCCTTGACTTCTCCTTTCTTATGAATTAAGATAAAGTTAGCGTTATTCGAAGGTTGTGGTGCGCTCGAGGTAATAAGGCATTGCGTACACAGCGTTGCTAGGTTTTCCATCACTATCTTCCCTCTTTACGAACGCAGAACATGGTGACCTCCGTCGGAGTTTCTTTATCCTAATTTTTTGTTACTATGTGTGGGAAGGTAATATAAAAAGGAGGCTTTCTAGACTATAACTAAATGTTTTAACAAAATGAGGCTCAGAAAGCACGTAAGGAAATTGGCAACTATTGTTGTACTAGTGTCTTCAGCACCTTACGAAGAGGGATGATCCCGAGAAAAGTAGAATAGGTTTCAATTATCTCAAAATATAAATAAGATTCAGAGACTTCACAAATAAAGTTTATACAAAAACATTAAAGCGCTTATAACCTCTGGAAGCGCGTCCCATGTTAGCACCGTAAAGAAACTGAAAAGATGAATGAACGAGGCTGTTTTATTTGCCGACGTTCAAGGAAAAGGAAAAAAAACAATAATCCGGCGTGCAGAGGGGAATGATAACCTACTCGGGAATTCCGTTTTGCATTTAGGAGATTTTGCGTCCAGGGATAATCATAGCGCACCCAACAAGTAGTGTCTTTGCTTGTTTTTTTTTTTTTACTCATGACTTCGCCCTGAGCACTACGTACATTTTCCAGTAATTTTTTTTTTGTTTTGGAGTTCACTTTCGCTTTAGAGCTCTCCGGCGGAGCCCATGAGGGTGTTTTTCAAAAGCAGCGCAAATACAAAGGAAATGCCGTTTTGCAGCTGTCAAGAACGCCTGCTTTATTCTATGCGTGGGGAGCGCTGAAAACAAATGAAAACCGGTTTTCAGAATGGCGAAATAAGGCCGCTGTGTTATGACGGCCGTCGGATTGCACCCCGTTGGCTCAGCAAAACTGTTGTCCAGCCAGCGAGCGTTGGAAGCCCTCGTTCAGCGCTCACCGATCCAACGTTTCCCAGACCATGGCACCTCCGTCTCTCGCCGATATTGCAAAACTTTATCCGGAAGGCGTCTGAAATTGATTCCTTTGTTTCTAATAATCCGTCGAATGTTTGAAAACGAGAGAAGGAGAGGCATATTTGTATTCTTTAAGCCAGATGTGTCGGTTGCGCTGCTTTATTCGTCTTTAAATTTTGAAAGAAACATAGGGGGCACGGCTATCAGGGGACATGCGCCATTTCTCAGTGGTTCAGAAATTAGCTGAAATTGCTTTGTTTGCTCTTAGTAGACTCGATGAAGTTCCTTTCAACACACACTGAGATAGAAAAACAAACAGATTATTACTGTGTAAAGCAAAACAAAATGTCTTTCATTAGCTTCTTTCAATAATTTTTTAATAATGTGTCACGGAATTCGTTACACCTGTGTTATCCCTCAGAGCTTCATAAGTTACTGAAAAACGTGAAAGCGATATGCTTTTTACGAGGCCGCAGATTATAGTAATGGCTCAATTTGAGTGTTCTGAGTCAGCCGCAGCTTCAAGCTGCCGCTGCGGACGCAAAAAAACCTCAGTTCTAGGCGGACGTGTGTATTGTCCTCAATACTGGATTGTGCTCTTCCATCTTTCGTCATCCCGAAAATGCTGAGCCGCGTCTTTTAATGCGAGAGCATTAAAACCCTCAACATGGAGAATGTTTTCATTCTCCGAAGCCTAAATCTTTTGACGGCCACGGTTGGGAGGTGGCGAAGTGGGGAGAAGGAAATTCACTCGTAGGGGGAGAGGAGGCAGATGCCGGAAGATGGCTGCCATGTGAGGAACATATTGTTACGTGACGGCAAGTGATGAAGACGGTACTACGTGACCGATGGCGATGATATGGTTTCTTCTTCTTCTTCACCATATGAAAATGGCACATACCCACGCGGGGGGAATGGCCAAGGTGCGGTGGTGAATGCCAAGGAGGTATCAGTGCGGGAAAAAAGCTAAGTAAAATAGTAGAATGTTTGAAATCAGAAAATATGTATGAATTGTTAGAAATGTTAACAATAAGCAAATTAGAGACATAAGGAAACAAAATAAAATACGCTTTTGGGCATTCAGTGGAACTTTATAGGGATTTAACAGGGTAAGCGCCCAGTTGCAATGATGTAATCATGAAGGTAGCCGCAAATTTGGTTTTATTTGGTTTTATTGGGGTTTAACGTCCCAAAGCGACTAAGGCTATGAGAGACGCCGTAGTGGAGGGCTCCGGAAATATCGACCACCTGGGGTTCTTTAACGTGCACTGACATCGCACAGTACACGGGCCTCTAGAATTTCTGCTCCAAAGAAATTTTAGCCGCCGCGGCCGGGATCGAACCCGCGTCTTTCGGGTCAGCAGCCGAGCACCATAACCGCTGAGCCACCGCGGCGGCATTGTTGTGCTTAACGAGAATCCCGCGGCGCTCGCACCAAACGAGAGCAGAACTGGTAAAGACAAAGGGAGTCCTAACCTCGAAAGAGGGTCTTCCAAATACTGTTTTCTCTGAAATGCGAACCGCCGGCAAGAGAGGAGATAATGGTCAATTGATTCAACTTCTCCGCATGTGTTACAAAGGTTACTCGTAGCGAACCCGCATCTGCATAAGTACAAGTTGAGGTGGGGGATTCTGCATCGCAGAAGCGTCATGGACACCTCACACCGCCTTGTCTTACATGATCGAACATTCCATGGGAACTTTAAATGTTGAAAGTCCACGGTATTCAGCAACGGATCACCCAAGCTGGCTGATATATGTTGGAACCGCTGGAAACGGGAGGTCTCCAATGGTTTAATGGCTGTGAGCCTAGCACGAGCGCTCTTGCCTATGCCACTGCCCACTTCGTCGTCTTCTAGTCCGTCACATGGCTCGGGGCCACCGAGCGATCGTCCCGATCGCGCTAACTAGAAGAATGGCACAGACATGACCAGCTGGGCGCGATGATGGGCGTGGCAGAACTGATGAACAGAGAAGACAAGATGAAGGGCTTGCCGTGACGATGAAAGAGATGATGAGCGAGTGAAGCCATGTCCACGAAGACTGCGGAGCCACCGGTCGCCGGAAGTCAACGCCAAGGCCCGTGGACGCACCCAACGGCAGGGGCTGGGGTACTTGTTTCTCATGTGTGGGTGGGTGGACATAGGGGTCTCTGGTCAGTGGCGGCGGTCTCGATTCAGTGGGGTCGTAGGTCGTTGGGTCTTGTAGATTCTCATGTGGTTGGTGAGTGGGGTCACAAGGCAGTTGCGGTGGTCGTTGTGTCGTCGTGTCTTCTGGTCGGGGCTTGCGGCGGGGCGGAGGAAAGCGGCGGCATCGGGCAATACCTGGCAGGATGGGGAAACGCCGGGAGGTGCGAAGCCACGAGCACTCCAGAGAAGACCTCGGTTGACAGCAGGCTCCTAAGCTCCGGGACCGGGATGACGAAGGTACACAGCACCTTACACCAAATGTTACGTGACAGCAAGCGATGAAGACAGGACTACATTGATTGTAAAACATTTTATTCGCCGGAAAGAGCTGGGCAAGAGGTCGCGCTAAGTGGTCGAGAGTACAGGACTACATGACCGATGGCGGTGATATGATTTAAAAGCTGCGAGCTTAGCACGAGCGCTACTGCCCATGCCACTGCCCGCTTCGTCGTCTTCTAGTCCGTCACAATATGGCGGCGAGAATGAACAGAGAAGGTTCTGGCGTGAGCGGTGGAATGCGCAACGAGAGGGTGGTTGCCATGGGAACAGCTTGGTGGGTGGCTACAGTGGAAGGTGGAGGGTGAGGAGGCGAGTGAGCTGAGAAGAGGAGCTGAGTTGGGAGCGGCGCCCACGGGCGGGATTTTACGTTTCTGTTGAAGTTTTTTGTATGCGAGCTTCCCTTAACGGTTTAACAGAACTGCGCGTTGCTTGTGAGTGGCCATCATGGAAACGGCGCCTTGAATAAGCGGGGCACAAAGAGTCGGAGGAAAGCGAGGAGCACTGTGAGCCGAAAGCAACGCCTTCGGAGAAAGCGCCCACGACAGAAATTCGGAAGATCCTGCTTTCAAGGCGAAAACTCATAGAAAAGTGCAAGTGTAATAAAATGCAAAGGTGACCGACTGGGGCAAAGTAGGTGGTTGCAAAAAAATGCGCGTGATCTATGCTGTCCTGCAAGCGGGAATGAAAGTGTAATGTTGGCGCATTTCCGTCGGGTAGGCCCGTCACTCAGTTGTCAGTTTTTCTGCCTTGTTTTTTTCCTGCCTTCACATTTTGCTAGGTTTTCTACTGGCCTCTCTGGCTACAGCATGCTGAGGGTGATATCATAGGTACCATCTTTTTTTTTTGTTGTCTCTGGAGCTGAGCACAGTGCGTCGAGAAACGGCTTCTCCACTCTGGGGAGAAATGTTTTGCACCCTTACGCAGACGTGTACTTACAGTAGGGGACAAACGTTTATGGACCATGTGTTCCTTAAACGAAGCCGATAGCTCTATTATTATCCTGCGGCTGGAGAGCACGCTTTTAAAGATGAAAAAACAATATTTTGACTCTCACTTCTACAAGTGTGGTCTCCAGACGCCTGTTAATAGCAGAGCTATCGGCTTAATTTGAGGAACACGTTGTCCACAGACTTTTGTTCCCGATTGTACAGTGTCTTTATAGGACGATAATGCCCATGGACGCACGCCAGCACGCAGGCATCACACTGCATTTGTGGTAAACATGGACAGTTGGTGGTGTGAGGTCTTTTTAGTATGCCGAATGAATTTTCCACGCTGGCAAAAGCAAACTAAACTTCGGTTATCGGTGGCGTTAACTGTGTGGGAGAAGCTCAAAAATACGCAGTGAATTATGTCTTCAGTGAAATAGAGGGGATAGAAATAATCATAACAATACCTGCCTTAAGACTCGCAAATTGGCGCAAGCGCCTCATTCATTTCGTGGTAGACAGCTATTGAATCGGAATGCATGGAGAGATAAATTACACAATTACTAAGCTTGTTGCATCTCAATCTCCGTCAGCCAAACTCTGTGACCACGACATCACTCAGTGTTGGCATTGTGGAGGAAATATTTACCGAGAAAAAAAAATGTTATTTTCCGATGGCTTCGTTTTACAGGAGTTGAGAAACGAAATTTTTGGTTTGCCTTTTTTCTTTTATTTGGAATGCAAGATGTTGACATGCATAGACACCATGTGGCTGTTCTCTATGAGCCCTAAAAATATATGAGTCAATATTTGTCTGAATTTGTTGCGCCTTCATGCACCAAACTGGGGCTAGGACAGGAGGAAAGAGTAGATACAGCGTTAAGGTCAATTGAAGAACGTAAAAGCTGCGATAAAACGCTGGGTTCACTTAAAAATTTCCTCGAGCTTTTACATTACCTGCCTCCTGAGCCGAAACGCTAATAAATAAAATAAAGCTGATTTACACTGCAAATATTCTATTCCTCACGTGACCTCAACGTTGTCTGAACTCGTCTATGTCCTTATAAACACCGATGGGTGGTTGAAACTTAATCCGAATAACGTCTAGAGACAAATTGAACTCTAGCTCATTTAGCCGGAGCTGGAGCATTCCACGCGGCAATCCATGTTTACCGATGTCGTCTGCAAAAATTAAAAAGAGAGAACACACAACCAAACATTTGTTTGCCCTTCTCGTTTATCGTATTAACTAGCGGCGATCTACATAGGACTGTATGCGATGACTTTAAAACATTTTTGGGATGTCGGTGGTAAGCACGTAGTGCTCGGAAATTTTGTTTGAGCATAACTCCACAGAGCCCCATTTTCTCTTCTCTGAATTATGGTAACTTTTCCTTTCATCCGTGCTTGCTTTTCGCTATTCATTCGTCATATTAGGCGAGGAGGAATAGCCGCTTATTTCAGCCGATGCGAGCCTCTCCTCAAATCACAACAAAAGAAAAAGTAAATGGTAACCTACAAGGAGAATATGCAGAAAAGATCACTTAGGACTCGCCGAAGACAATTCTCTTCAAAGTAAGTGTCTACAGCGAATAGTTCCTGTGGAGTAAACAGTGATAAACAATAAAAAGGATGTGTCTTAATCAATGGTTTTGTGGTTATGCGCTTCTGGAAGCAACTCACGTAGAGGAACTCTCGCCTAGGAAAGCCTGCCCGCGTGGGCCAAAGGTTACTTAAAAGGGCTACGGAGAAAGCGCATCAGTAAATGTAAACTCTTTCTTTTCCGTCTCTCTCTCTCTGCACGTAAAAGTATGCTCCCATGCGGGAGCGGCCCATAAAGCCTCTCTCTGTAAACACACACACACAAAGACAAACATGCCATAGTCATTTACCTATCTTTCCCGGGCTGAGTGCTCTCTTCTAGTCGTCGCCTTTTCGGGTTACTCTGCACGCATCGCCACACCTTCTTGCGAGTCGACTCCTAAGACAGTCGGTTGGAATGCACTACAGTTACCCACAGTGGAACCTGGCGGGACCTCGGCGTTCATTAGACTACCGGTCCAGGATCGCTCGAGGAATGCGATAAGGATCGTAAGCTGGCTGCTGCTCTCGCCGAGCGGCAGAACATTACTCTCTCGGTTCTTTCGGAGAAGTTTCACTCTATTTTGCCACTGCTGGCACACCTGGATGTAGCTTTCTCCTGCAATCACTGAGACTTGTGCAACATTCCAAGTGCTTCCAATGGAATGGAAAGCAGCGAATGGCTGCTTTCCATTCCAGAGCAGGGCAGACGGCTTTACTTGCACATTGTTATCCAAAGACTAACTTTCGCCGTAGGTTACGAAAGACGTTTTATGAAAACAAAAATCTTCAATAACAACTGACATATTGCTACAAGTTTTCATTGTCAAGGGAGCGCTTGTACAGAGCCTCAGAATTAGTTCTGGCTATTTTTCAAAAAAAAAATAAAACGAAAGGAAAAGATGTCTGCCGGTAACGGGACATGATTTATACTACATACGCACCTGAACAGCAGCCTTCCGAATGAAAAGGACAGAAATGCAGATAGGCTGGTGAAATATAGATTGTAGCAAATATGCGTATCGTCTCTGATAACAGCTTCCAAGGTTAACGTTCCAGCAGTCGTTTCCTCAGCTATAATCATGCAGGGCACCGCTGCCCTCCGGGGCTTTCAGTGCAGTAGGAAATTTTGGCTTGATGCGCATTAAGCGAAGCAATTTGTTGATTATGGTTTCAATATATCAACATAAACAAGGCTTAATTGTTTATGCGAACTGAAGTGGAGGATCAAAGCCATCGCTCCGAAGTACTCTTTTCAGCTTGAGAAGCAACAGACTGTAATTAGCCTCTTCACGATGAATGTGCGGGCCTTTTGTCGGATTAGAATGCCTCTTTCAGCGTTCAGAGGTACTAAAATCACGCCTCGGGAGCTTCTTCGACTGTATTTGATTAACTAAATTGGCGTTCACCGTAATTTACAGCTAGTGAAGCGTAACCACACTTCGCAGAGAACAACGACGCTACTGACCAGTCTGCTTGAGAGACAACGTGACTTGCATCCGGGAAGGGTAAGCGAGTGTAAACATTGTTTAATTAGATTATGATTGCGGATGTTTGCGGGTCCCGACTTTTGCAGCTGGCTTTTGAGTGCTTCTGTTTTCTTTCTTCACACGCAAAGCAATTGCCTTAGTTTTTCCTTTGTGGTGCTTGTGAATGGCTTATGACTAAGAGCAGCAATTATAAATTTGAAGAAACAAATATGCATCCCCGAAAAGAAAAATATTTTCTCTGCTTTGTCCAACCTACTAGTGCTTCATTAAAAAACGGATACAACAACGGTTCATTAAAGGACAAGAATAAAATACGTCTAATATAATCACATCATCAGAGTCATCAGCATTCACTTTCCATTACGGTGCCCAACGTATGGCCACTACTTCAAGAAAGGTTTGCGGGGGAGAGCAATAATAGATTTAGATAACCCCCATACGTTGAAACGACACAGAGTAATTAATGCTTTAAGAAACGATCAAAGAAAACCGTATAAAATATGAATTAAAAAAAATGGCTGCGGTTAAACTACTGCTGAACCTGGTTAGACAGCGAAAGCTGTGGCGTATCGGGCAACTATACGCGGCTTGGTGTCTGTAACGTTGAGCACGTTCCGGACACTGGATAGGCAGCGCACCCATCCTGCCACCCTGGCAGGTGGCAGTTTAAGGTATGTCACCACCTTTGAAAAAGCATTTTTTTTATTACATTTTTTCTTTTTTATATTTTGGGAATCCCAAAACATTCAAAAATGTTTTGCGGCAAGAATAATGTTCGTATCTTATTTTGTTAAAAAGTTATAGCCAACTTTCGAACAGGTGGTGAGCAGTTCTGAAACCGAAACTAATGTGGTTTGGTAACAGAAAATGATAACTCGGCAATAATCAGCGGCGTATATTGAAAATTTTTTGTTTCGTTTTAGTCTGATATGTAAAAGATTAATCAAAGGCAATTTTTAAGGCTTCTTTTGTTTTTTAAACATTACTCTAAATTTCCGCAAGGGGGATGCCTGACGCTACAAGCGTCTCAGTTGTATGCTTCGCTCTATCGCTTTGAATGCTACCGAATTCATTGTTCAGTGATGGAAACAGAAGTACAGTAGATATTTTGAGGGAAGCAGGCATCGAATCTGGCCACCACACTCTCCTAGCATGTTGCACCAGTGACCATTACCATGTGATGAAGGCCCAACGTCAATCAACGGGTGAGGCAAAACATCTCCGCAAAAAAGGACGGGCAGCAACAAATGCCAAAAGAGAGCTCACATCAGCTAAGGAGGGCTCTAGCTATGAACGTGGAGGATTTTAACTTCCTAGGGCATGATGATCTTCTTTCTACAATGATTGAAAAACTTTAATCTTGTTTTTCTCAAAAATTTATTTCTTGCACTTTCGTGTTGCGCAAACAGTCATAACTTCGAAATAAATAAATATTTTTCAATGAAACATTGCAAGCTATTTTCTTTTTTATTAGCCTGTGCAATGAACTAGGATAAATTAAATCGAATGGTGAGTTTTGATATAATCATGTTTTATGTCAAGGAATGCAGGAAAAAATGACACATTTTTTTGTTTTCTTTGGCATTTTTGCTACAACTTTTTTCCAAATTATCGGATTGCAAAGATCCTAGTTGGTTGCACAGTATGGTTAGTTGGCTAAGTCTGTGCCAAAAAGTTTAAAATTCCTGCTCTCCATTCGCTAGTTATGAATGTTTGCATAACAACCAAGTTTGGGCATTTTTTGTGAATAATTAATACCAGCATGGCCTTTTTCACTCTTTCTTGCTTTTGAATATCATATAAAACGGTGCTTTATAACGTAAATGTGAAATAAAAATTTAATAGTCAAAATTTAAAAAAAAATTTGAAAAAGGTGGTGACATACCTTAATGATCGATCACGCGGGTTTGCTCACCCAGTGAACGCTGCAGCCTATTGCTGCAGTGCCGCGTGTCTGCCAACACGCTGTCAGCGCTAA
The DNA here is from genome assembly GCF_055824585.1 of Amblyomma mixtum. Taxonomy (NCBI): domain Eukaryota; kingdom Metazoa; phylum Arthropoda; class Arachnida; order Ixodida; family Ixodidae; genus Amblyomma; species Amblyomma mixtum. The sequence continues at coordinate 56,092,655 of NC_143015.1, forward strand.
CGCATGCAGCACACATCTGTCTTTCACCATCGCCACGTACCTCATAAGCATGATTGAGGCATCTACTGACCCAGGGAGCCAGTTATGCACCCTTCCTTTACTCAAAACCAATGTCAACGCCAAAGCCAAACAGCGAGTTCGTCGCCCATAATCTACAGCTGGTATGACGTCACAGCGGCAGTAGCGCCACAGGTGCGCAGCGCGGCAAACACACACTGTAACTCCAGCCGGGCTGTCTGAAGGAGCGAGTTGGTCGCCCATAATTTACAGCTGATATGACGTCAAAGCGGCAGTAGCGCCACAGGTGCACGGCGTAACTGCAGCGTAACTGCAGCCGGGCTATCTGAAGGAGCGAGTTGGTCGCCCATAATTTACAGCTGATATGACGTCAAAGCGGCAGTAGCGCCACAGGTGCACGGCGTAACTGCAGCGTAGCTGCAGCCGGGCTGTCTGAAGGAGCGAGTTGGTCGCCCATAATTTACAGCTGATATGACGTCAAAGCGGCAGTAGCGCCACAGGTGCACGGCGTAACTGCAGCGTAGCTGCAGCCGGGCTGTCTGAAGGAGCGAGTTGGTCGCCCATAATTTACAGCTGATATGACGTCAAAGCGGCAGTAGCGCCACAGGTGCACGGCGTAATTGCAGCGTAACTGCAGCCGGGCTATCTGAAGGAGCGAGTTGGTCGCCCATATTCACTCCGCTGAAGGTCAAAGGTAACTGCGGCCGGGTCATGCGAAGGCTTGAAAGTGCGAGTAGTATTGCTTTCGCAATAAAAAAAAACAAAATCATGAAGAAATGGAAGCAATGTGACGGCACAACAAGCCTGCACGCATATATGTCCTAGGTGAAGTACTTTTGCCGAGTTTTCGTAACTATCATATTCGCGTCTAGAAATTCGATTTTCCGCGTTTTAAGGACAGTGAAATTTTTGTGTCGAGAAAAACCAAAAATTGAAGCACAGAAAGTGTGCGAGATTATTGATGCAGGCATCGGCGACTTACGCGATATGTATGCCAAAACGCGATCGTGCGTCTAATTTGGCTAACCCAGCGTAATCTTACGAAACCATTGTCTCGAATACATATGAGTCAACTTTGCTGCGGTTGGACCATTTGATCTTATTTTCTGTGGTTGAGTAAACACAGAAATAACCTAATTACTGCTACGAAAATGAAGCAGCACACACTTTAATTACAAACTAGAGCTGTATTGCACGGCGTTCCCAGTGCTGCAGGAAAGTGAATGTTGAATGATAAAATACTGTTGCATTGTCGACAGCACAAGGCTCACCGCTGGCCACATTCGCACGTCAGTACAGTTGCCATGGTAACCGTCGGGAAACCACATAAGAGCAGCAATGGCTTCATTATTGCCTCCCATTCTTGGAAGTTCCGCGGTACTGGAGCATCGGCGAGCCGAGCTACTACAGATTTCATACACTCCCGGAACCTAGGACGAATGCTGACCTCAAACCCACTGTTATAAACAAATAACGTTTTATTATTTGCCACTGCACTGCCGGTGGGATAGTGGCTTGCAGGTCATAAACCGGTACTGAAAGTGTACTAAGTGTTTGATGTAATTTGTTCTTTGCGATCTTCTTTTGTTTTTCGCACAGCCGTTAGTTTCCATACGCTTGACGCATAATTTATTGGAGGCGAGGATGCTCTTAACTAATTAATTTCTTCTCAGCTATCTAATATTCGTGCTTAGGTTGTAAAATTAACGCAATTCTGGCCCAGGATTGCCTGACTGAAAAATTAATGCACAACGTATTGTGCCATAAAAAACACACTTTTACTCCCAATTGGATGCCACTTGTACTCTGCGAAAGCGGTTTTTGTAAAGAACAAAAAGTGGAGCACAGTAATGATCGACCGCGTTTCAGTCACTGCTGCAACCGACAAAAACAGTTTGCTGACCCCTTCCAGCGCGACCTAATTGAGCATTGCCCTAATGCAAAAAGGAACCTCAGTTGTAGGCATTGCACCTTAGTGTCGACGAAGTATCGCTGATTATGAACATACCCATTTCAGCATTCACAACACAAAAGCGGCTGAGGATATAACGGAAATGGGGAAAAGCCAGGAGATGACCTGTCTCCCAGTGTCCCCAACATACAAGGTCCAGGCATAATGAGAAAATGCATTTGGTCGGCTATCTTTGTACGCTCTGCTCGCTTCCGTGGGCAGCGCGAATGCACGCGGAAGAAGTAGATAGCGTCGACAAGGCCGCTTCCACGCGACGTACGTTCGTGCGAACCCCGAGTGACCCCGTACTGTGTACTATAACCTGACCTCGCTAAGACGCTTCGGAGGGTGTTTGCACTCGGAAGGAAGGGAGGGGAGGACGAGGGACAAACTGTTTAGTTCTACGCCTGTTGTCCGCTCTGCGACTAGAGCAACCGCCCCGTATTCAGTCTTATTATTTCTGTTTTAAGCTCTTGACCCACCAAACATCGATGCCTCTCTTTGGTTTTGAGCCGACGTGAAAACTCCGCAGTGTTCCTGGACTTTGATTAATTTTTTTCCTAGACGACACATATGCGCTGTACTGAAGCAAAAAATAAAAAAAAAGATGCCCAGGCTTAGCTTGGTTAAGCCAAGAATGCGTTGCATATTGCGCGGTCTTTTTGCGCGAGGTATTGCTTGGCGGCACTCGGTTTCCTCAGCAGCTATTCCTCCATGACGTATAGATGGATGGATGGATGGATGGATGGATAGGAGCGCCCCCTTTGAAACGGGGCGGTGGCAACCGCCACCATGCTCGGCCGTTCTTTTTTTTCTTTTTTTTTTCTTTTTAAGTGGTTTGGTGACGTCACGGCACTACGTGACGTGACGTCACCAAACACGTGACGTCACGTCACGTGGTTTGGTGGCTGCCCGGCCGCGCCCTGAGTGATTGCAATATGCTACGCATAAAAAAGCACGAAACCGGAGCTGGGTCAAACCATCGCAATACTGACGTCTTGTCTCGCGCTGCAGAGCACTTTTTTATTCCACTTAGCAAGTCAGCAATCACAAATTAGGCATATCGTTTATATTCACTAGAGGGCAAAGTTGATTTCGTTACTTTTAGAGGGGGTTAAGAAACAATCGGTGCGGTTTTTTGTGGAAGCCTATCTCCTGCGTCGTCGTTCATTGAGTCGTTTAAAGAAAGCCGCAGAAATATGAAAAATACCACGTGAATTCTATCAGGCGCTACATTGCAGAGCTCCTAGCCGTGATGTTAACGAACGAAATCTTCGTGCTGATCGTGGCAACTCAGCGGCTGCCGCTTTGTTCCAAGGGCAGCGAAATTATACAAATAACAAAACCGGATTCTACATTAAACTGTACGGTTTCACTTCTTTTCCTTCTTTTTTGTTTTGTCTGCCCGACAGCTGAATAACAGATTCCGCTCGAATTGACTCTCGGGATCCTGCCCATCACTTATCGCAGAACGTGGCGCACACTTCCCATGTTCCAATAGATTGTCCTGACGCCCTTTTAGGACTGATGGGAATGACGTGTGCAGCTCGTTTCAAGGTAGGTGGTGCGCACGCTTCGTTATTTCAAAACTTGTGTGGTAGCGATGTAATATGTTAGCCTAAGACTGCAACCGCATTTTTTTAATCCAAATTTGCTGGGTTTCTTTATATGCTAGAATAAATGACCACTGACGAGATATAGTGGTAAAAAAATGCAGCGATTGTCCTTACCACCCCTCTACTACTGTACGATACGCGCTTGACCCTTAAGTGAATTCTTAATGTTTCGCTCAATTATCCTTTGCAAATAAACTTTTTAGGTGAAATTATAAAAAAAAAAAAACACAGGAGCTCCACATCGGGGGAACAGTCCGTCGGGAGGTGATCCGAGCTCCGGTGCACCACTTTTTTATTCCCACTAGTTGGCTCAATTTGCTAAAACACCCTGTACAGTGATAGAGCGAGATAGGAGTAAAACATTTTGTTTTATTATGTTGCAGAAACGGATGCGGATGGCACTAATGCAGAAGAGTGACCACCCAAAAAAAGTATTGTGGTGTAGGGATGAGTAAAATTGGCACAACTTACTGTTTTCCGGACGCGCACAAGTCTCATATATTGCTAGAAAAGCGCTTGCACACTCCCCATAATATTGTTAAAATAATTTGTTCGTTAGGGAAATAATTAGGCCTCCCGAGTTCAAGTGTCACTCGATGGCGACGTAATTTTTTTTTCTACTGTCAGAGTCTTCTACAGTCAGTTTTTCTTCTCTACACTCAGAATGAATGAATTTGCGTTTTCGAAAGAAAAAATTGAATCCCGCCTACAATTTGATGTGCTTTAATTTTTCCAGTTATGACAACCCTCAGGTCAATCAGATTTCTATCCGACGAGCGGGGCCATTTTATAGCCCTCTCCTAGGTTGCTGGCAACAATATTTAGATGGCTTGGCCTGGCTTTCGAATCATCCACTTTGATAGTTCTCTGCGCTTGTCTGACAGGTGTGATGCTCTTCCGAGCAGCTTTTCTTCTCGCTGTTAGAGGTATCTCGGTGCGTGTCCCACCTGCTCGGAGAGTATTTCAGCAGCCAAACGTTTTGACCAGTGTAACACCTGCGCCGTGTTGGTCATCTGGGCTGATGACGTCGGTCGGATCCAATTCGCCTTTTGTCAGCGCAATCACATGCGAGGCAGTGGGAGCTGCACGAAGAAGTGTACTCCACTTTGAATGCAATTCAATTGCCTTATCATAAGGGTGGAGCGTTTTCAAAATAAAAGCTGCTCCCGCAGCTTGACAAAGATGTCCCAATCGATATATTGTCCCTTGTATGTTCTGCCGAAAAGAAGTGTTCCACAAAGCACCAAAACCAATATTTCCTTCCTTAGTCTTTAATTTAAATGATATCGATATATTAACCTGCGGTCACACTACCAAGCAATTCTTGCCCTCTACGCGGAATTGCATCTCGGCGCATTATAAACACCCTGGCCAAGGTCCCTTCTTTCATGTTGCAGTGCACCCTTTAATTATTTTTATTTTTTTACCTATAGCGCAAAGACAAAATTGAGGAGCAGCAGAAAAAGGTACTATAACTAGCGCTCCTCAAAGCATATGAGTGAGTGAAGAAACTTTATTTCCTCCAGAAGAAGACCCGTGACCCTCCGGGTCCGCACGCAGGCGTCCGGGGAGGGGCAGCGCCGCAGCTGGAAGACTGAAACAAGTGAAGTCACGAAAAAAACGAAGATTCCAAGATCTTTAGGTTCGTTGGCTCAAACCGTTTAGGCGAAATACGAGGCACTGGGAAGGACGACAGGACTGCATGACTAAATAAGCGGAAGAAGTATTGGAAGCGAGAGAGCGTGACGAAGCTGGACACTTCCCACTACACAAGCTGATATGCAACAAGCCCATGCCAGACAAACAAAAAAAAGGTCCTTTGGAAGGGGATGTGTGACAAACATGAACAGGCACGTGCCAAGATTGTTGCTCCTCACCGCGACTAAGGACAAGAGGGAAGAGTGTCAGAATAAATTACGACGCTCTATACTCGCTGGCATCACTCGTGACAGGCAAAGGAAGGAAAATGGGAACAGAAGCACTGTTCATTGTGCCCGTAATGTGAGACGAGCGGACATCGGCTGCATGCCATGAAGCGAATCAGCGGAAGAGTGTAATTAGGCGGTCAGTAGCACAAGATCTCTTGCAATGCTCAGAAGGCGCCCAATGTGTAAACATTGCGTAAACGAATATCAAACTGCGAGAATTCTGAAGAGGAGCGGTTAAGGGCCGTTTTCCTAACCTAAAACATACATAAGACACACACTACGAAACAGGAAGCCTTGAATACACCATTTATAAATGCACACGGAATCATCGGCGTCACGCCTATAACTTGTTGCCTGAGGTGTTTAGTTGCAAGCATTCATAGTCCTCTGCTTTCAAGCCTTGGAGCAGATAGAGAGCGAGAAATGGCAGGGCTGTGTCGCCTGAAGGCTTAACGCGCTATTTGATGTCGCGAAAGCTTTTACAGCGTGCAAAGCATACATGGTCTGCTCTGAAAGTAGTAGGACTCATTTTTTTAAACAAAATTTATTCAACAGAATAGCACAAACGATTACAATTTTTCAAGGTAGCACCCTTCCGCACCTACACGCTGCTGTCAATGAGTTTTACAGTTTTCGTACGCCTCCAGGAACGCCTGGACCGGAATGCTGTTTAGCTCCCTCGTCACGGCCGGTTGAACCACCTCTACCGAACTGTGATGTTTCCCCTCGAGCATCGATTTTATTCTCGGGAATAGAAAAAAGTCTGGCGGGGTCAAGTCGAAGCTGTAGGGGGCCTGAGGCAGCGTTGCCGCCTTCTGCTGGGCAAAAACTCGGAGTCAACATTCACATGATGAATAAGATCCTACCGGTTGGCCATTTCCTCCTCTGACAACACTCCCGGCACCAACTTCGCGCACGCTTTCCTCATGGATAATTTTTCTGTCACGATCTCAAAAACTTGGGTTTGAGGAATGCTCAAGTCATCAGCAATCATTCTGATACTCAATCTACGATCAATGTTAAGTAAATGTTTCCCTCGCTACACATTTTCTTTGGTCTTGCTGGTCGAAGGGCGTCTGAAGCGGTCGTCTTCATCCACTCCTTCCTTACCTTCTTGGAAAAGCTTGTGCCGCTCAAAACACACCTGATCTACCCATGGAAGCGTCACCGTAGGCCTCCTTAATCATGTTGTGAGTCCCTTTGCCCGTTTTACCAAGATTTACTCAAAATTTGACCGCGTATCGCTGATCCAGTAAACGCTCGACGATTCTGCGGGACGAGACGTTTCGACAAGGGTTCACAGTACAAGCGACCTCCTCTCTTCAACGGCCGAGAGCCGACTGCCGATTTTCCCCAGCATTCCCAATATCTCCTTCAGCAATCCTGCACGCGCAGACCACCTCTCGTCTGCCCGTTCGCCCAGGAAAAAACCAGTCCTACTACTTTCAGAAGAGACCCTGTACATACGCTCCTCTTCACAGAAGGAAGGAGCTCGCCCCGATTTATATTGTGTTCGGTAAAAAATGAATGAACGAGGCTGTTTATTCAGACGTTGCAAGATTTTTAAACGCAAGAAAGCGTTCGATCCGAACCAACATGCCCTTCTGAAGAGAACACCTCTAAAACCTCATAATTTTTTTCCTGAACGCCAAACGTGAAAGCGATCGGGACAGAGGTTTGCATGCAGCTGTGATCGTCAAGCCGTCATTCAACAACGAACCGTCGCTTATGCGACTCTGGATGGGGGCCGCAAGTGTGAAGGCCCAATGATGAGGGGACGTGAACCGATGAGCGAGGACTGCGAGAAGCATGACCTTGGATGCCACGTAATCTGTCAGCAGTTCGTATAACAGCCGTACTTGTGAAGATAAATTTTTCGGCTCCAGGAATTTTTTTTTTCTTCAACAGACATGACGGTCAAAGTCAAATTATGGCTGCTTTGTCGACGCTCTACAGCTACATGTGTAAGAGCGACCACTAGCAATAGAAGTGTAACGCTGGGTTTGTAGCTATTAATTCCAAAGACTATATTGAAAAGCCTGTATAAAAGCGAACGGGGAAGGAAATTGTTATCAGCAGCACTTAGCTGCTATAAAAGAGACCTCCCATTACCTCTGAGTAGGACAAAAAACGGTGAGTAAATATTTATTGCTGCTTGCAGTTCCACGTGCAGAAACGACACGGGGGCTCTAACAGACGCCACGAAATGCACTCGATAAAAAAGAAAAGGTTGCAACATCGTCATATTTATGTGTCAGTTCTAAATTATGTCTCTGAATTTCTAAACTCTTCTTCGTGACGGCTGTAAGAAGAGGAAAACTTTGAACGACTACTTCCCAAACTTTAACTCTCGTTGCAAAGACGATATTTTCGGAAAATAGCTCGTATTACACGATTTAAGAATTAACACGATCGATTCGCTATATTTGGAATAGCTGATAATGTAAGATTACTGTCACCCCAACCAAATTCCTCACGAATTCATTCTTTACAAGTAATATATTTTAATAATCGAGCTTCGTAATTTGAACATACGAAAAAACGCATAATTTGCTACTTTCGCTGCAGATCTCGAGAACTGCAAACGTTGAACAATTCTCAGATATTCAAGCCTTTTTCGGCCATTTTATGGAACTAAATGTTTAGATAAGATTCTGCACTTGGAATTTAGTGACTTCCTACTTGGACCCGAGAATTTTCACCTTCTCAAACGCGCTATCCGACCCTGGTAGTGGTGGGGATGATTAATTTTATACAAGTAAATTTTACTGTAAAAATTCAAAAGATTTTAAAGCATTATATAAAACACCACAAAAGCACAGTTTTTAATCTAATGGAAATAGTGCATATCGTCGATCCATGAAGCTAGGAGTAGCAACGTAGAGCACACTGGCAGCAAACATTCACATCGCTTTAAAAAACTACTGCAAACGTCAATCGCATCAGGCTTAGCGTACTCCTTTCTAGCGCATCTGGGGTTTGACTGCCACCATTTATTTCTCCCAGTTTAGTAAATGGCGAAATTTTTATAGCGTATTTTTTTCTATGCTTCGAAAGTTAGCAGCATTTGCGGCTCAGCTAGGCAGCATGTTCTTGGAGATTACTAGAGAAACTGCTTGCTTAAAAACAAAATAAAAACAGCACTCAGCATACACAGAACTCAACAATACCTCGTGATTCAGGGTTACCATTCTGGCCGACCACCAGACACTCGAATGTGAACAAATAGGCCTCAATGCAGGGCCTTGTTGGCGTTTATAGATTACAACGGTCTGCACATGTACCGTCTTTGTCAAAAGTAACCAGGCTGCATGGTTTGCTTCTAGCTTGTATAGCGGAGCCCTTGTGGCTTTCCTAAAGATTGAAAGGTGCTGGAACGTAAGAAGGCCCGCAGTCCTTCCCTTCAACGACCAATTCAGCTTCAGGGAAGCTGTAAGGGCTGCACTGCACGAGCTAGCAGTAAACCGTGCAGCCTGGTTAATTTTGACAAAGACTGTACATACATATAACCCTAATTGGCGCAGTAGAAAAAAATACCACTTATGTATAAATTGCTTGCTTGTTTCATGCCAAAGAAGCTTAGGTTTTGATTAAAAATACAGCTTGAGAAACTCTCATCATACTTTTCCTCCATGAAAGCTAAGACATGTTTAGCGAGATTAGCGCAAAGGCGAGAGGCTAGAGGACAGGGACACTTCAGATCACATTGATGCCACGGTCGCGCTAATTTTTCTAACTGTCCCCGTTGTCTTTGTGGCAACCTTTTTGGAGTACTATACAGCTAGTCTATTTAGCGACCTTGATGAGCTAGCACTGACGGCGTGTACATTTTTGCCAATCTTGGCGTAATGAAACCGCGGAAAAAATTCACCTGGTTGTACTGTGAATATGGCGTAGTCGGTCATTTATTTGTCTGCGTCTGTAGCGTTGAAAGCACAGCCTCTGAACAGTACTGTTTACCCTTCCTGGCGTAATTACCTTCACAGTCGTGCGAGTCGTGGCTGACGGTAGATAAGAGAGAAAGTAGGGTAAACAAATCTGGAAAAAATTCAATCGAGGATATCTAGGAAAGATATATACAAAAACTCTTCCTTTTTCCGGATCATCGACGAATGCCAGAGATACGAACATGGACTCGGACATAGAACAACTTACAACACGCCGTGACGTTCAAGCCTCGCTTGTTCTCTTGTTAGAAGAAAACCGACTAAACGAGGAAAATAGAGGCCAAACAAAAGACCTGGAAGTTAGTCATAGGAATGGGAGGGGGCGGAACCTCATAAATTTTATTCAGGTGACAGCGTAAAACACTTTCCAGTGTGCGTTTCCCGACAGTCCGCGTTAGCGTTCGAGAGCAGAGGCAGTTTGCCTTCGCTGACACTGTAGAGGGTGCTCTGCCTTTCAGGGATAATTAGTGCCAAAAAGGCTATTTTACGAGCGATGAGAGTATACATCACAAGAGGAGTAGGCTACGGTCGAAAATAACTTAAAATATGTTAATGGAACCTGCGCGAAGAGAAAATAAAGAAATAGTACAATTGGAGTAAGGTAAACAGTGTGATGAGCAAATTGCTCGTTTCAAGCTGCTGGTAAGCTGGAACACTAGGCAAACGCCTAATGGGACTCGATGTCAGGCACGAATAGGAAGAATGCGCTTCTGTAAGAAGCGTTGTGCTTTAGAACTGTGAGCTCAAGAGCGCTCTCTTCGTACCAATGGGCTAGGGGAGCAGCGAGAAGCGAAGGAAGCGAAGAATAAACGCAATAGAGAAGACCAGCACAAAAGAAAGCCCTTACTGAGTTAGACGAGTTTCATGCTTTCTCTCACTTTATTACTTATTCCAACTCATTTCTCATAACTGTGCGCCTAAGGCGAAGTTTTCTCCAAATGAGGCCTGACATTCTGGTATTATTTTTGTAGTCGTCTGTCTTGCGCGTGCACTATTTCTGTCTTGTACCTTTACTGGTTGTGAAGGAGGGAAGAGCTACTGAATTACAATTTCTTCCTCCCTCTGACTTCACATTCCAACATTGGTTAAGGCATCTGGGTGCCACAAAACCATCAACAAAATGATCGGCCAGCGATAATTTCGCGAGTGGACCAGCGTTAGAACAAAAGCTACGCCAGTGCACACTGCTTCCCCGAGTTAGCGTCGAGACTGGAAGACCATTTCGCGCTAATACACCTGTTGCTGGTATTCGCATTGCAGTAAATGGAAACGCCTGTTGCGTTTTATTTGTAAAGTGCGTTCATAAGTTTCATAAGGCGATAGGAAAGTAGCACACAGCTATTAGAAGACTCCATCCTTTTATGGGTGGAACTAAATAAAGCAAAAAGGACTGCAAGGTGGAGTGTTAAGAGGCAGGCCTCCACCGGTACAACTTCCTGTGACACGGATGATGTTGATCATCATCATCATCATCATCATCAGCCTGACAACACCTGCTGCAGGGCAAATGCCTCTCCCATGCCTCTCCAATTAACCCTGTCCTTTGTCAGTTGCGGCCACCGTATCCCCTCAAACTTCTTAACCTCATCCGTCCGTCTAACTTTCTGCCACCTTCCGCTGCGGTTGCCATATCTTGAAATCCACTCCGTTACCCTTAACGACCAGAGGTTACTTTGGCTTCGCATAACAACCCCTGCTCAAGCCTATCACGTCCGCTTGATTTCGACTAGGATGTCAACATGCGTTTCTTGCCTGACCCACTCTGCCCTCTTTCCTGAGATCGCCTCAGTTGCTCGCAAATATTTTGAGGGGTTTTTATGTACCTAAGTCCATTCTACCAAAATACATTGGAACTAGCTCGAGCGAACTCAGTCTATCAAGCATTTTATGGCAGAACGTGACTCTAGTATGCAGAGCCTATTGCCTGAAATATATTGAGAGATGTCAGTGACATTACGCTAGAGCTCTGTATTTTTCAAGGTAAATGAAGGCAACAGGTATGACAAGTAATATTCTGCGTATCTCCAAAGCGCACTTTAGTTTAAGGGATGTGTAAACTGTCGCAACTACGGTAGTAGCTGTTTGAACTCATTGCTACAGCTGGGCCCTTAAGGCACAAGAATTTATTAGCCGGAGCTCCAAGATATGAATGGCTACAAGCAAGAGCAATTTTTAGCGGGATGAGAGTCAGTTTGACTACAGCGGAAAATGAAACCCTTTGGGTCACTTAGTTAAACATGGTTTTACTTTCAATGAGCTATTCTCACACTCTGAGGTGATAGGAATAGGTGAAATATTATTTAATCAAAAGCGAAAAATGCAAACTCTACAAGAACATTTCATGCCAGCCGCGGAACAAACGCCGACAAGTGAATTTGTGTGCGCGAGAAAAATTACGCTTATGCTTCCATCTTTTTTTGCCATTAGGCTGTTTTCGTTCTCTCTCGTTTGAAAACCCCGCACGCGCGAGTCAAGGGTGGTGACCACTTGTCCGCTCACAGTCGGCGAATCAGAAACGGTCGCCGCCATATTTGAGAACACAGCTTAGCAGAAGCCCACATTGTGTATGGTAAGAAGAAGGAGCCTACTTTACTACCTATCAAACGAGTGCAGGTCGCCGTTTCGATAAATCTGCTTTTTATGCAGTGAACGCCAGGAGCTCTACTCGCTGCCACGCCTCTCCTCGGCGGCCCCTTCTTGCTACCTCACCGCAGCAATGACCTATTTTTTTCAGCATCCTACATGCGAGCGGGAGGTGCGATGTTCGATCTCCGTTGCCTACCGGTGATAACATGGGTTGAAGCATTCCTCTGATCTGCTTCTCTCCTTCGTTGGGGTGAAGTGCTTGGGAAAGGGGTCTTTGACCCCACCTAAACACAGGAGGAACACCTTGTGGGGTTACTGGCACGGTTCGGACCCTGAACTCAGAGCCAACGCCACTCCGCTAGCTCGACCACACCTGTGGCCGCGAAGAACACACCTCCGAGGAATAAGCCCGCAGGCAAGAGCTTTAATTTGGATCTCCCAATGTCTTTCCTCGGTCGCGCGCGGGCAGCAGCGGCAGGCAACAGGCACAGGACACAGGCACAGGGGACAGGCACAGAGCAGTTCGGGTCACCTGGGCCGCCGCTGGTGTCGCGTCCGCTCTCTCTCAAGGCTCGCTGTCAACTCTCCATCAGACTGTGCCCGTGCGCGCGGCCCGCGCGGCCGCCGAAACCGAGAGGGCTGGGTAAGGAGGGCTGCCCACGTGACGACGCGTAATCGCGGGCGCGTCCCCTCCGCTCCATGTCGGGGGCCGCCAGAGGAAGAGCCGTGGTAGGCCACGAGAGAGAGAAGGGTGCATCCGGCGGGCGAGGGGCAACATGAATCCCCACACCCTCCCTCTCTCAATAGTGACCTCCACCCGCTGAAGCGAACTCGGCGGGTCAGCAGGTCCATGCCGCCTTTCCGGAGACCGGGCCCCGGGATGGTAGCTCTGCGCCTGGGGCGCGGGCCAGACCAGGATGGCGCCCGCGAAAGCCGGCCTGCTCCGCGTTCAGGCCGCCCGTCGTCAGCTCGCCCCGCGCTGCTCCGGAACCGCCGCCGATGCCCCGTGCGATGGTGTGGGGGCGAAGTTCGGCGGCTCGACCCCGGCCGCGCGCCGCTCTCCGTGCCGTCGCTGAAGCCAGGGCCGTAAATCAGGGCAGCCGGAGGGGGCTCGGCTCCTCCGAGCGGGCGTCTTGCACGGTTCCGGGCACAGGAACTACACCGGCTTGTGTATCCACACAGGCAGGGTGGGCACGAGACCTCTCGCACCAGGCTTTGCCGTGGTCGGCATGGGTCACATTCGGCGATCTCGCCCAGTTCGGATATTGTGACGTCGGGGGCAAGGATCTCCTTGCATGAGGTCCACCGTGCGCGATCTCGCGCGTCTGGCGTTCCTTCGCCGTTTGCTCGATCTCGAGCTGTTTTGGCAACCGACGCCGCCGTGTGCGTGATCTCACGCTTTCGGCATTCTCCCGTTGCCCCAGCGAGCTCGCTGGCTTCGGGTATTATAGCGATGCCTGTAGAGATCTCTCTGGGCTTCGCTCGCCTCGGCGCAATCTTGCGCGGTTGGCGTTTCTGCTTCCACAGCAACCTCCCTCTGGAAGTACTGTTTCAGCTCTCCCACGTGAATGGGTCCGCTGATTCGGCCCGATCTCGGGTCTTTCAGCCGGTAGTTGAGCCGCGAAAGCTTCTCAGCGATCAGGAAGGGTCCCACCAATTTGGGCGCTAGACTGGCCGCGAAACCTGCGGCTGCATCGCTGAGTGCGTGATTGCGCTTGAGAACGAGGTCTCCCATCTGAAAGTCCACGTCTCTGTGTGCGCGATCATAAGTGGCCTTTTGACTTGCCCTGGCCTTCGCGCGGCTGCGGTTCGCCTCCTTAATGGCATTTGCCAAACGCTCGCGCAATCGCCTTGCGTAGTCGTCAACATCTGCCGTGACTTCGCGGACACTCTCCGACCCTTCCATGAGAATTGTGTCCATAGGCGTGTTCAGCTCTCTGCCAAACATGAGAAAAGCCGGCGTGAAGCCGGTCGAGCGATTTGTGCTCGCGCGCAGAGCGAAGGAGATGGCGTCCAAGTGCTCGTCCCAATCATTGTGCGATCTCGCATATGCGCCCAGGAGCGGCTTGATATCTCGATTTCGGCGCTCGCTCACATTGGACTGGGGATGGTAGCACGTGGTTTTCTGCTGCCGGACACCCATTGCTGCACACGTATCACGGAAAACTTTCGATGTGAAATACGTGGCATTATTAGTGATCAGCCGCTTTGGGAAGCCGTAGCGGCAAAACACTTCACACAGCTTTGCCAGGATCTCCCGGGCAGTCGCTTTTCGCAGCGGGTACAATTCAGCGATCCCACTGAAATGACACGTGACTACCAGCACGTATTTGTACCCTCGTTTGCTGCGCGGCAGCGGCCCCATCAAATCGCACGCCAGGATCTCCCAGGGCTTGGTGCTTAGGATGGGTTGGAGTAAGCCAGGTGGCTTTCCACCTCTAGGCTTTCTCTCTTGGCATACGTGGCATGTTCGTACATATCTACATACGTCAGCCTTCATTCCCGGCCAGGTAGCAAACCGACAAAGCTTCTGCCATGTCTTTGGAGCGCTCCCGTGACCGTCTGCGTCGTGATAGTGCCACATAGCGGCGCGCCGCAGTTTGCGCGGAATAACGGCTTTGAAACTCTCATCCGAGGCCTCTTTGCCTGGCACGTATTTTAGCAAAGCTCCATCACGGTCCAGCAGGAAGTTCTCCAACTCACTCGCCGCAATACCAGCGACACTAGAGTTAGCGTCAACCACACTACCAGTGGCTTCACAGCGCAATTTGGCCTGACTCGTCGGAGTGTCTGTCTCTTCACTAAGACTATTGATCAACTCCTGACAGAATGAGTCTTCCTGCTGAGCCTTGACAAGCTCTTCTCTGCTGAACGCAACCTCGAGAGGGATCCCCGCTCCAACGAGGTGCACGTGCTCTCGGGGCTTCGAAAACGGGGCACTCCCCGCAACGAGCTCCTTCCGCAGAGAGGGAGACAGCTGCCACTCTGCCTCCTCCTCGTCCTGGCCGGCCGGTTGGGTGTCAGTGACCGGCGCCCGTGACAGCGCATCGGCGACTACATTTGCAGTGCCTTTGCGGTAACGCACTTCGAACTCCAAGCGTTGCAGTGTCAGGGCCCATCGCGCAAGCCTCCCGCTTGGCTCACGCAGGCGTTTCAGCCAGGTTAAGGCCATATGGTCGGTCTCGACCGTGAACTTTGTTCCCTCTACGTACATCTCGAACCTTCGAAGTGCGTAGATGATGGCCAGGCATTCCTTTTCTGTCGCTGAGTAATTGCGTTCTGCCGGCGTCAGGGCGCGGCTCGCAAATGCCACAGGTAGGAGTTCATGCCCCTCCATCTGAAGGAGTACTGCTCCCACACCGATATCACAGGCATCTGTCTGGATAACAAATGGGCGGTTCAGGTCGGGCAGCTTCAAAGCCGCCGTCTCAGCGATAGCGTGCGAGAGCTGATGAAAGCTCTTTTCCTGCTCGTCTCCCCATATCCACGGAGAAGACTTTCTCAGCAATCTTGCCAAGGGCGCTTGCAGTCGCACACAGTTAGGAATGAAATGGCGATAGTATCCCACCATGCCAAGGTAACGGCGAACACCGCTCACATCTTTAGGCGCAGGAAACTCCAGGATCGCCCGAAGCTCCTCTGGATCAGGAGACACCTGTCCCCGTTTTACTCGATATCCAAGCAAGCTCACCTGAGCCTGGCAGATTTGCACCTTTGCGGGATTGAGCGTGATGCCAGCCGCCCTGAGATTTCTCAGGACATCTCTCAGGTGATCGAGGTGCTCCTCGAAAGTTTGAGAGTAGACGATCACATCGTCCAGGTATGCGAGAGCGTGATGCCATCTGGCGTCTCCGAGTACACGGTCCATCAGCCTTTGGAATGTGCTCGGAGCTCCGGACAAACCGAAAGGCATTCTCGTGAAGTGAAACAGACCTCTGTGACACGTGAAGGCCGTTTTGCACTCATCGCCCGGTCGCATTTCGACCTGCAGGTACCCCTTGCTTGCGTCAAGAATCGAGAAGAACTTAGCGCCACCGAGATTTGAGACGATCTCGTCTATTCTCGGGAAGGGGTACGCATCTTTCTTTGTGACCGCATTCAGCCGCCGATAGTCAACGCACAAGCGCCACGTGCGATCTTTCTTCGGCACAAGAACCACTGGGAACCCCCAGGGACTGGCAGAGCGGCATATGAGACCAGCATGGAGCAACTCCTGGAGCGCCTCGTCGATAGCTTGCCGTCTGGCAGCACTGACGGGCCTTGGGTTACATTTCCAGGGCAGCGCGTCACTCGTATCTATGCGGTGCTGCACCAAACTAGTGCATCCCGGCTGGTCCGTGAATATCTCGTCAAAGTCATCCAACAACGACAAGAGGCGGTCACGTTCGAGCTGTGTCAGCGCACCGGCATCTGCCAGTAAGTTGTGCATTTTCGCCCCCGATCTCGGAGGAAAACCGTGCTGACAGGCCGCCGCTGCCGATCTCGGCATTGGGCGGGGAAACCCGCTGTCTCTTAGCTCGCCGACATCTGTCGGTACAGCCTGCTTTCCCTTCTCCGACCTCGGAGAGAGAGGGCGCATTGGAGCGGGCCGCTGTTGCCGATCCCGGCATTTGGCGGTGCGGGCTTTGCTCGTGGGAGGTATTTCGCTCCTCCGCGGGCGTGTCGGCCGTGCGTTCTGACAACGATCTCGTTGCAGTCGGCGGGTCGACAAAGGGCCTCAGTGGGGCGCACGGGTTCTCCCGATATCCGCCACGGGCGATGTCTACAACCAGTCCAGTTGTCGCCAATAACTCTCGGCCTAGAATAACTGGCACTGTGAGACCAGGCAGGTGAACGAAACGCATTTTGCGCACACGCTGATCCCAGCGCACTGCGAGGCGAACGTCACCACAGGACCGCACTTCTCCGCTAGCTAGCTGGAGTGGCGTCCTTCGCTGTCGCAACCGAACGGATCTCCGCCGGGGCTGGGAAACGACCTCGTCTCCTATTAGCGAGATGCTTGCCCCCGTGTCCAGCAACGCCTTAAAGGTTCTCCCCGCAACTGCGAGGTCCATGAAAGGAGTAGGCGTGTTAGTTGGTTCTCCAACTTTGAATGCGGACGTGACGGGGATGGGCTCCCGAGCCTTGGTAGCCTCCGCCGGTGCTGCTACCGGCGGCCTGCCTCGTTTCCCGATCTCGAGGGGCAGTGTCTGGCTATGTGACCATTCTGGCCACAATTAAAGCAGCGCACAGATCTCCATGCTTCTCGCTGCGACGCTCGGGGGGTCTCAGTGGCACCTCGGCCATCCAGCCGTACACGGATCTCCGTGGGTGCTTTCTGAGCAGGCGCGGGCTTTTGTGGCGGTACCCCGCAGATCTCCGGGGGTTGTGTATCAGCACTCCGCAGCCCGTACCTGTAGGGATCCAGAGCACGATCCGATATTGCGAACGGCATCCGCTCGTTCGTGAACGCACCTGCCATGGGAGTGATCTCACCCCTTATCGCTGCAACGCCGCTCCAGGCACACCTTGGCTCGAGGCACTCCTCAGCCGGCGGTGGGGGCCGGTATTTACGGGCCGCTGAAATTTGAGCCTGGACTCGGCGCGCTTCAACGGCAAGCTCGTTCAAATCGCTGCATCTGCAGCCCCTCAAGTAGAGGGAAAATGTCGGATGGCTCTGCCGGATGACACGTTCCACTCGCTCCAAACTCGGAGCTCCTGGGTCTGCATATTCATACAGCTCTTGCAACGCTCGTACGAACTCGACAAGCGATTCATCCGGGGCCTGTGTCCGCAGTTCAAGCTCTCGTCGCATACGCAGCTTGTAATCGTATGGAAGGAACTCCTCCCTGAACAAGCGTCGAAAATCAGCCATGTTGCCTGCTGTGTGGCCAACCAACTGGTACCACCGGGCGGCTTGATCAACGAGTGCGACGGGGAGAACTCGTCTGAGAATCTCGCTCTCGCTCAGGTCACTCGCTAGCTCGTACCGGCGCAGGGCCAGCAGAAAGTCATTCGCACTTTGCTTGTCGCTGTAGCCAGTGTAATTCGGTATCGGCACTCCGATCCGAGGGCCGGGCGAGCGCGCTAATTGCAGCATCTGCTGCAAAGCATTTGCGAGGACGTTTGCGATGTTCTCTCCCTCTGCCGGACACACTGCGCGCTCTTCAGCCACCTGGCTGGGTGCGCGTCCCACATTTGCGGGCGTAGTTAGAGCGGGGCCAACTGGCCAGCTTTTGTTGCCTTCGCCAACTGGCGGTGGCTTGTAGTGGTGCTCGGGACCTCCCAGACCAAGTTGCGCTGCGTCACCCTCTGCCATCTGGCGGGGAGCGCGGCCCGCATCTGCGGGTGTCGACGCAGTTAGACCACCTGGTCTGAATGCGTGCGCAGGAGTTGAAAGGAGCGAGTAGCCGACGCCAACTGGCAATGGCTCTACGAGCAGTCCAGGATCTCCTGGGTGGAAACTCGGTTTGCGAACCACATCTGCGGACGCGCCTGAGACGTAGCGGAGCGTTTGGAAGCCACTGACACCTGACTTTGGCTTTCCTTGCTGGCCGGGATCTCCCGGAGCGTAACCAGTTGCGCGACCCGCATCTGCGGGAGCGCCTGGGGACACGTTCAGCAGAACGGAACTCCTGTAGCCACAGCCATCTGGCTGCTCCAGCTCGGAGTATTCACCAGGAACTCCTGGCGCAATATTTCGGACGCCAGCCGTGCCTGCGGCTTCATGCATAGCGCCCCACGGACCTTGCGCTACCGCATCCGCGGTCGGTTTAGATGTGGCCATGGAAACGATGCTCGAGATCTCCCATGCTTCGCCGCATACATCAGCCAACATCATTAGGTCCGGCAGCCCGTAGCGCGGGCTGGTCATGCTGTTCTTCGTGAGCTAGCACCCCACCTGGAACTCCAGAGGGGCCCCACGTTGGGCGCCAAAATGTGGGGTTTTTGGCACGGTTCGGACCCTGAACTCAGAGCCAACGCCACTCCGCTAGCTCGACCACACCTGTGGCCGCGAAGAACACACCTCCGAGGAATAAGCCCGCAGGCAAGAGCTTTAATTGGGATCTCCCAATGTCTTTCCTCGGTCGCGCGCGGGCAGCAGCGGCAGGCAACAGGCACAGGACACAGGCACAGGGGACAGGCACAGAGCAGTTCGGGTCACCTGGGCCGCCGCTGGTGTCGCGTCCGCTCTCTCTCAAGGCTCGCTGTCAACTCTCCATCAGACTGTGCCCGTGCGCGCGGCCCGCGCGGCCGCCGAAACCGAGAGGGCTGGGTAAGGAGGGCTGCTCACGTGACGACGCGTAGTCGCGGGCGCCTCCCCTCCGCTCCATGTCGGGGGCCGCCAGAGGAAGAGCCGTGGTAGGCCACGAGAGAGAGAAGGGTGCATCCGGCGGGCGAGGGGCAACATGAATCCCCACAACCTAGTGTCAGGTGCTGTTTGCCTACAGGTGCCCTTGTGTCATAAAAATTCAGCATCATTATCGACTTACCATCTTCAGACTCCTTCAGCTCTCTCCCTCTACACCCGCCGCTGCGGCTGAGTGGTTAGTGCGCTCGGCTACTGGGCCGGAGTACCCAGATTAGAAATCATTAATCTTTATTATCTCTGTGCAAAGAAAAAGCGGAAACCATATCACATTCAATCGCTGTAATTTTGAGGCGTAAAAAAAATGGTCACTGGATCCACATAGCGGCAGACAGCAATGATTGAAGGAATTTAAGCGACTAAAATTCTCCCTTTCCGTTCACAAAGATGCGTTCAGTTAACGAAGTTACTGTTTTCAAAATAACCGCTTATATCTTCGTTGCCGATTGTTCTGCTATGCATGATGGCCCGGCGTGTTTGGCGATCAATGCAGCCTAGGTCCTTGAAGAACAGGCGCCTTGGTTTTGTTTCGCATTTCGCAACACCGCTCTTTCTGAGCGGGGCGTCGTGTATAGAGGGTGTCCTCCAGCGCGACACTAGTTCAATAAAGGATCGGTGACCGCTTTTCTTTACTCTTCTGTACATCCCTAGGATGCGACTCGAGGTGTGTTTAAATATTTCTTTGCCAGCACATGCACGCTCTAATAGTAACAGGTACAGTTAAACAGCGCCATCTTGCTGGTAGCAGAGGAGGAACAGTCGAAAATCAAACGGTAGAAACATGGCTCTTGTTTGCCCCTTTTCAATGAGAAAAAAAGCCAAATGCGGCACATTTTAGGCCTGTCCGGCTTCAATTCGGGCGCTTTTTTGTAATGTGTTTCCTCTGCCCCGAAAAACAAATGCTGTATAGTTAAGTTTGTGCGAGCTCTTGTTCGTTTCAATGTATTTGAGCTGGAAGTAAAAAGTGCGCACTTTCGGTTACACGTGAATTGAAATTTTTTTTGCAGTACCTGACTGAGAAATATGTTGTGGAAGGCAAGTTCACAGATTCTTCAGCTACAACCGCTTGTTGATATTTGCCTTTGATGAATACAAAGTAATAATGATGTATGACACTGGAGCATCCTATACTGAATCGGATGTTAAGTTTTTTTGAAGCAGCTCTCTACTTCTTTGTCTTTCACCTTCATCAAAACATGAACGCTGCCGCCACTGATGATCCATGGAGCGTTACAATATTCGAGAAGTGAGGGGCATTAGAAGGGTTGCGAGAGACATTGAACGCGCTGCCTTGTAGGAAAAATGAAGCGGCTGAACATAAAAGCTCAGCAAGCAAATGTAGTGACCCGCATAGCCTGCGCCACCCACGCTCAGAAGATGAGATGCGCCAGCGTATTCCAAGCAGGAAGCCTCGGAAGCCTTCGCCTCGGACCGACGCCGCTACCGCCGCGGCAGCCGTCCGTCGAACGCAACTTCATTAACTGTCAGAGGGGCGTGGCAATCCACCATCAACGCGGTTTGTAGCGCGTGCTGACACCCCTTCATCTTACACGGAGGCAGACACTGATATCACTGGTTACCACTAACTACCCGAGTGTGCTGCAGTGGGAGCACTTGCTGGCCAGCGAGGACGAGGAAGCGCAACGATTCCTTGTGCGCCGAGCCACGATGGCAGCAGTCAAGTGCGGCATCCTGGACCAAGGATCGACCACGGCGCCCAGTGACCCGTAAGGGTCATGAACACTTTAAATTTATGAACAATAAAGTTTTTTCCATCCATTCATCAACAAAAGCTATGAATCGTAGCTGAGCGGGCTGTAACAAGCCGAAAAAGCTAGCAAAAGGAAACACTTTGATGACGGTCACTCCTAAAGACTCTACTTCAGCTAACACCACCTATCAGGCGTCTGATAATACTTTTCTGCAATGTATTTCATGCTTGTGTTTCCTCTGGGTGACGAATAGACTTTGAATGTCCCCCCCCCCTAAGTTCTCCGCGGTCTCGCTTAGTCGTCCAAGAAAACCGCCGCAAGGCCGCCCCTCTTTAGCGCTGTGCTCCCGGGGAAAAGGTTGGTGCCTTCCCAGCAGTCGAGTTATTTTCGCTTTCGCGTGGTTCCAAAAAATTTTCCTGCCATGGGGCCAAAAAAAAAAAAGCGTGGCCGTACAATGGTTTTTGTTTTTTTCGCAGCAGCGAACACGGAACCCTGAATTCTCTCAACGTCACACACAAGGCGGAGTGCCGACAAAACTTCCAGTAGCGAATCGTGGTGCGTAAATGTAAGGAAACCTCGGCGACAGCGAAATACATTGAAAAGCTTCTACGCTCTTTGCTTCCCTCTTCTGAAAGAACACAAAACGAGAAAAGCTGTGCCTTCTAAGAAGTCGGGAGCGAAACGCAAGCGAAAAAGATTGGAGGAGGTTATAACAAAAAACAGACGCCGAGTTGTTGACGAAATCTTTCTCTTTTCTTGTTATTTTCTTTACCCCTCTTGCATGGTCGGACTGCCGATTGCTTATTATGTTCCCCGCATTTCCCCTATTTTTTACCCCTTGCCTCCTAAAAAAGATTGCGGAGTATTCCTGAGGCATATTTCAACGCTATCTTCTATATTAAGCGTCCAACAATTGAGGGATATAGAGCAAAAAAAATATTTTTTCTAAATTCATGCAGTCTTCAGGAATTCTGAAAAGCAGAGGGGTCCTCGCGAACTGAGAGCGATCATATAAACATGCCAAACTTCATCGCTCCAAAACGATACCGGAATCAGTGTAAGAGCCACAAAGTATGGTTTGCCTCAGAGCCGCTTCAATAAGTGTGACCGCAAATATGCTATACGGGACTCTTCTTTCACACCGACCTTCGCGCGATGCACCTGCGTGTTTACTATGAGTTCCAAGTACTGCGAATAACTCAGTGCGTTAACTACAACTCCGGACATTCACGGCCAGCTTGAATAAGTCCTGATATCCCTCGACTCTTTTTTACGATGAGGAACATCAACAGCGCTTTCATAGCGGGCACATAAGCACACACGCACTGTCATGCTTGCCACGCAGACAAGCACCGTGGGAAGGCGGCAGGTGCTTGCTCGTAAACGAGAGAGGTGGTTCCGTGTGGCACCCATTCGGAAGCGTCTTTACGGAGGCTTTTGGAACGTATAGTGCCATCCGGGACCTGTGTCTGAGATCACTGTTATGGTTATTGCGTCCCTGTCTTCTTCTCTGCAAAATTTTCAACCCCGTTGAAGGTTTCTGATTGCGGTCTTTGAGGAGAGCTTGCTCTGGAAGTACTGCGAATTAGTGCAGCGGAACACCTTGCAAGATTTAGGAGAGAAACCTTTCGTGCCGGCGCATGCAAAGCCTTCTTTATGTGGTGTAAGAAAAAGAAGAGAATTTATTTTTGAACTCATACGGCTTCAGGAGTTCCTAGAATGCTCTACCACGATAGTCTGTTTTGATTAGAAACTGGTGCCACCCAAGCAACCTGATTGATTATTACGTAAAGGTACTTGCGCACTGTCCTATGCAACAATACCACATATCATCATCATCATCAGCTTGATTACGCCCACCGCAGCGCAAAGGCTTCTCCCATGTCTCTTTAATTCACCCTACCTTTGGCAGCTGCGGCCAACGTATCCTCGCAAACTTCTTAACCTCATCATCCCACCTGCTGCCCCTGCTACGCTTTCCTTCTCTTGGAATCCACTCTGTTATCCTTAACGACCAGCGGTTATCTTTCCTTCGCATTACATGCCCAGTCCAAGCACAATTCTTCCTCTTGATTTCAACTAGGATGCCATTAGCCCGCATTTGTTTCGTCACCCACTCAGCCCGCTTCCAGTCTTTTAACGTTAAACCTAGAATTTTCTTTACGTATCTCGGTGCCTTCCCCTGAACTTAAGCTGCACAATTTTCGTTATCCTCCACGTTTCTGCCCCATAGGTGAGCACCGACAAGATACAGCTGTTGTGTCCGGGGCCCTTTCAAATGCTAATAACTCTTGATGACTGATTTTTCTTGATGAACATGTACAGTATGCGAGACAAACAGACCATTGCTCATTACATAAAAATGACGTCATCTGTACGCTCTAGGAAAAATTGAACGTTTTATGCAGTTTTATGCTTCGTACTATCGGAGAGCTAAACGAAGATCGACATTTGAAGGGCATTTATTGGTGGATCAGGCTGCCTGTCCGACGACAGTTCAGGTTTACGACAGGAAGTGCAGGTCACGAACTGATCGCGGAGGTTATGTCTCTGCTGAAAAGAAAAGATGTTTAGCGTCAATAAAAGAAAGCTTCATTGCTGTCTACATTACTCTGGAAGCGCAAATAGACGTAACTAGCTTGCTTCCCGTCCGTACGTGCGAGCTTTCCTCGAAGACAACAGTGAAAAAGAAGATGAACTGTGCGCAAGGACTTTGGAGAAGATAATTCCCGTTCTGGCGTCGAAGGCGAAGCAAGATTGGCTCTTGATTCTCGCTAGCGGCCCGCTGCGGGGTAGAGGCTGAGTATCTGGCGGTGTTGTGCTAGCTTGCCGAATTTCTCCTTCTTGTTTTCTGTGCCTGCTCCTGTTATAGGGTGATTGGGCGCGGGACGACGGCTTAATGTCTACCTCTTCTCCTGGCCAAGGGTTTTCCCCTTGGTCGGCCTCTCTTCCACAGGACCAGCTCCCAATCGATGTCTTTTTTCGCAGTGGAATAACCAGCATTCCTGTGGCTTTAGTTCCTGCTGATGGAGGCGCGATTCGTTTGAACAGCCCGGAAGCAGTGCAGGTGGCACTTCAGACTACATCGCCTCACTACATGCGAATCACAGATGTGCGGCAGTTCGGCAAGGGAGGGATATTGCGCAGGTCACCGGACAAGGATTGTGTCGCCGACCTTTTGAAGTGTACCTCCTTCGCCAACCACCCAGTGAGCGCATTTATTCCGCCTCATCTAGCATGTTCCAAGGGCTTAGTCCGAGGTGTTGACTCTCGAGTGAGCCCTTCGGAAACGCTGGAGAACCTCTCGTCTGCGGGCGTCATTGCGGTCCATCTTTGCAGCAGAATGGTAGAGGGGGTGAAAATACCTACAGAGTCCGTCATAGCCACATTCGCAGGAGTAGTGTGCCCTTCTGAGATCAAAGTGTGGCCACTAGTGTTTCGAGTTGACGCATTTAACTCTCGTCCCCTTCAGTGTCAGAACTGTTGGAGATTTGGCCACAGCGCCAAAGCCTGCAAATCGGGCTCACGGTGCTGTGCATGCGGCGAAAGCCATGCTAGAGAAGAATGCCCTGAACAGCAAGAAAAATGTTGCCTGTGCGGTGGTGCCCACTCTGCCAACTGTCCTGATTGTCCTGCACGAGCTCAAGAAGTGCAGGTTCTAGAGATAATAGATAAACGTCGATGCACGCGACGAGAGGCCTTTGCCGCAGTCAAAGAAAGAGCCTCATGTTATTCTAGTGCGGCTGCCAAATGTCCACCTGCAATGGACGCCTCTTGGACACAAGCCATTACCGCTGCGGTTGAAAAAGCAGTGGCGAATGCAATGGAACGCATTATGGAAACTGTATCCACGTGCATTTCACAGGTAGTAGCTACCCAGATGACTAATATGCTGCAAGCGCACGCCGCTCCGCTCTTGTCCTCTATGGTTTCGGCTGCTCCTCCACCATCTGTGGACATCAATAGCGCTCCACAGGGCCAAAGTCAGCATGAGGGACAAACGACTCCTGAAAAATCTCTCCCGAACAGCGTTAAGGACACATCCTCTGATGAATGTGTTGAGATGGAATTCAATACCCGCGCCCAAAAACGAAGTGGGTCTCCTTTGAGTATCCCGGATCCATCTTGTCACCACTCCAAGTCCAAGAAAAGTCATGCAAATCAAAATCCTAAGACCAGGATTCCCGAAGCGGCAGTTGCCGCTGCAGCACTCCCGCCAAGATAGGGTCGTTAAGTGTTCTCCAATGGAATTGCCGATCTATATCCTCAGCTTCAACAGGTTTAATATGCCTATGCAATCAACTTCAACCGGATGTAATTGCGTTACAGGAAACATATGGCTTACTACAGATATTAATTATCATCTTAAACATTACCGTTCGTTCCGGCTAGACAGGTCTTCACGAGGGGGAGGGTTGTTGTTGCTGATTTCCTTAAAAATTTGTCACAGGGCCTTGATTTCTTTTTAGTATGCGGACAGTCAGTGCGAATTACTTGCGGTTGATCTCAATATCCCAGGTCAACAGCCCTTTACTGTAGCTAACGCATATTTCCCTTCAGGTGTGCATGACACTCGGCCCCTTGACTCATTGATGTCTAGCAGCACATCTCAGGTTTTATTAGTTGGGGATTTTAATTCGCGAGCCGCCACGGTGGCTCAGTGGCTATGGTGCTCGGCTGCTGGCCCGAAAGACGCGGGTTTGATCCCGGTCGCGGCGGCTGAATTTCTTTGGAGGAGAAATTCGAGGCCCGTGTACTGTGCGATGTCAGTGCACGTTAAAGAACCCCAGGTGGTCGAAATTTCCGGAGGCCTCCACTACGGCGTCTCTCATAGCCTTAGTCGCTTTGGGACGTTAAAACCCATAAACCAACCAACCATTTTAATTCGCACCACGTGACGTGGGGGTTTAAAACAGATTGTTTCGGCTCTAGACTATTTGATTGGGTTTGCGACAACAACATAGTCTGCAACAATTCAGGAATGCCTGCATTTGTACATGGTCTATGCCGGTCTGTGTTAGACTTAACTTTTTCCTCCCCAGGAGTCTCTGTCACGTCTTGGGCGCCTGTTGACTGCGCGACAAACAGTGATCATCTACCGATTAGTTTCAGGGTTGCGTGTAACTTAACTCTTCCCGAACGGCAACAGCGCACCTTCATAAATTACAGTCGCTTTAAAGACACTCTCAAATCAGCTCTCACAATTGATTCGGACCGAAACACCACTACAAATTCCGAATGTAAAGCTACACATATATGCACAGTGTTGGAACGCGCAAGGCAACAGTCTCAATTCATTGTCACAGGATCCAAGGATGCAATCACCAATAATTGGTGGAATGCAGAGTGCACGCGTGCCTATAGATGGCGGAAAGCAGCCTGGAAGAAACTCCTCCTAAATCAATGCCCAAAAAATTGTTTGGATTATAAGTATGTCGCAGCAACATTTAAGCGCACTATCTCCCGCGCGAAGGAGGAGTATATTACAAGTCATTATGATTTTCTTTCTCAGTCAGGAAATAAACGGGCCTTGTTTAATTTTATGAGGAGAAGGAAAGTGATTCCACCGGCTATCAATATTGAATCCCTCGTTCAATCCCCTGCTGACATCGCTAAGGCCTTAGAGGGAATTGCGGGTGGCCTAGAACGTCGATTCACATCTGCACTTCATTCTCCACCTACATTCTCATGCATCTCAAGTGATTTCATTGAGGTCACTATGCCTGAGCTTTCGCAAATTGTTCTGCGCCTATCACCAGCGGCTCCTGGCCCCGATAAGGTCACTACATCTATGATTAAAATTTTGTTTACCGAATCTCCTGAAGATCTATTGGCTCTGGTTAACCATTCCCTTAAAGGTCCATGGATACCCCATGAGTGGCGTCTTGCGGAAATAGTTCCACTACTTAAAAAACAAGGGGAGGGTTTCACTTCTGACAACATACGCCCTATTTCATTAACATCGAATTTAGTGAAATTGGTGGAACGGGTCCTGCTTCGTCGTATCATGTATTTCATTTCTACAAATGATATCTTGAATCCTTGTCAAATTGGTTTCAGGCCGGGCTGTTCGATTTGGTGTGCTCATATGGACTTTGAGAGCT
This sequence comes from Amblyomma mixtum, assembly GCF_055824585.1. Classification (NCBI taxonomy): domain Eukaryota; kingdom Metazoa; phylum Arthropoda; class Arachnida; order Ixodida; family Ixodidae; genus Amblyomma; species Amblyomma mixtum. Next base: position 56,119,865 of record NC_143015.1, read on the forward strand.
GTATTAAATTAGCTCGCAGCGCCAAACAGTTTGCCGCGCTTGTCACTCTGAATATCAGTAAAGCCTACGACAGCGTCGAGTACTGGATGCTGTTACACAGATTACAGGTCCTTAATTTCCCAAACTATTTCGTATCCTGGATCTTTGCTTTCCTGGAAAACAGAGAATTTTATTGCTGCCGAAATGGTGTTTCTTCAAGGAAATTTCGACAGACAAGAGGTGTACCTCAAGGCTCAGTTCTTTCCCCTGTTCTTTTTAACATCTTTCTAAGCTCCATTCCATGCATCCATAATGTGACAACTTACGTGTACGCTGACGACATCGCATTTTTTGCTTCTGCAAAAGATATTCACTCTCTGTATCAGATCTTGCAGGATTACCTCAATATTCTTGACAACTGGTTAGGAAGTATTCATCTGTCCTTCAATGTGACAAATGCGCCCTGTTGGTCTTCCCGGTTTCTCATCCTGTACATATCTGCGTTGCTTATAGAAATCATATAATTTCTCAGGTTCAAACAGTGAAGTATCTTGGAGTGATATATGACTCTACTCTTTCATGGCGGGCTCACATTGAGCAAGTTTCTGTAAAAGGAGTTCGGGCCATTGGCATCCTGCGTCGGCTTTGCAGCGCTAGGACAGGGATGAGAAGGCACACACTTCTGCTGATCTATAAAATGTATGTCCGCCCAATTTTGGAGTTCGGATGTGTTTTATTCTCAGGAGCTCCTGCCTATAAACTTAGACCGCTTGTGCTCTTGGAGCGTGAAGCGTTGCGCCTCTGCTTCGGACTTCCAAAGTATGTAGCTAATGTTGTCCTGCACCTTGAGGCGCGAATTCCATCTTTATTAGCCATATTTCGCCTTTTAACAGTCCAAACCTTTTTTAAAATTGTGCGACTCTCCTCTCCACACATCCAATGTAATATTTCTTAGTCAACCCGCTGTCTTTTTAAATGCCACCTGGTCTCGTTTGCATACTCCGCAGATACGTTTCGTGCAGTCTCTCCTCGATCCCTTAAACATTAAGCTCACAGATATCCATCCACTGCATAACATCTCACCTTCAGTCGAGATTGCATTTGATAACATTTTCCCATCGAATGCCAAGCTCCAGCCCTTTCCTCTCCTTCACGGTTTGTTACAGGACCACCTAAGGTCCTTTCCTTTTCATATTCTCATTGCTACCGATGCATCGCAGGATCGTGAAAAGGCAGGTGTGGGCATTTTTTCACCTGCATTGGGATGGTCCTTTTCTCTCCGTCTCCTTGACTTCACTCCAGTTTATCTGGCCGAATTATTAGCTGTCATTCTAGCCTTACGTAAATTAGATCCTGCCGTTTCCCAAGTCATGGTTATGACGGACTCTCTATCTATTTGCTTTTCATTATCATCACCCTCTGAGACTCGGGCATTATGCCTCTTTAAGCAGCTGATCCCGCTCCATCTAAATTCGGTGAGGTTGCTTTGGGTACCGGGTCATGTGGGCATTCAGTTAAATAAGGTTGCTGATTCATTAGCAAGGACCTCTCTCTGTGGCCCAATAGTTGCTATCCTGCCAACCTGCGCATATACAGGTGCGGTGAGGTTTCGCAGTTACACAATATTTCAGGAATTTTCAGCCTCGGCGCTCACTTCATCTCCCGAATATCGGCACCTTCTGCACCCTTGGAGCAGCAAAGACTGGAGTTCGCGCAGACTGGAGGTCTCTTTCACCCGTTTGCGATGCCGAGTTCCTCTGCTAAATTTCCACCTTCACAGATCTGGTCTGGCGGTTTCTCCACTGTGCCCATTTTGTGCCGCGCCTGAGACAGTGGATCACTACCTGCTGTTCTGTCGCCGATTCTCTTCTTTGAGGAGGCGCCTATTAGAAATTCGATTTCACCAGCTGGGTCTGCCTGTGACCACTGAGGTTGCTCTTTCCTTTGGCGCTACTTCGCTTGGACGAAGCAACAGGAGTGCGCGCTGTGCAGTTTAAAAATTTCTTCTAGAAACACAGCGACTTCCATGATAATACTAATTTTATTAATTTATTTTTCTATTTGTTTTCATTTTTCTGATTATCAAACAGTTCATTTATTATTATTATTATTATTTTTTTCTGTCTCTCTTTCAGTCGATACAAAATTGAACCGTTCCAAATGATGCATTCAAATTTGCACATAAAGCCGTCGCCCCATCTTCGATCTCCCAGCTAACAGGACCCCTTTCGTTGCGTCGTCCAATCTGTCAGCCTATACCCTATTAATACTCCTTTTCCTCTAAAACTCCCAATCATTCCATCAGTTCACCGCCTGTGTCTTGGCCACTCCCCCGTAGTGGGTATGTGCCATTCTACTTGAGGCCAACCATCCAACCAATAATGTCACATTCATTAGCAGACATCGGGGAAGCCAGCTTGCGTTGTATTTAAGAAGCCCCTTTCTCCTACTGTCCGCAATCTCGAATAACATTCAAATTGACCAAGCCAGGCGTCACCATCATAACTTGATACCATAAAGTCAGCCGCTCGTTAGGACTTCGGTATGTCGAAAGAGCGCACACGCGAAATTGTAAGTCCATGCAGGGTTGTGGCTTCCGCTTATGAGGCGAGCATGTCTACCACTCATAATCCTTGTCATGTTGTATCGTACTACATTTGCAGGCGGATCGGTGGTATAGTCTTGCGTAGTTTTTTTAGTCACGATTACCGGATATCAAGCAGCCTTGACACAATTAACCTATAGGCATGACGGCAGTTGCTAAAACATAATCAAAAAACAACTTTACTGTGTACTATGCAGAAAAGAGACACGCTAGTAAATCGACGCTAATATGATCGACATGTACATTAAACTAAAGCAATAGCGTGCCCCTTTAGATAAGCTAAATAATACAGCATTTCTACTACAGGAGAAGCAGCCAAAACCGACAAAAAACAAACGGCTTGTTTTCAGCGTCCGGAAATATGTAAAACTACAAAAACCCGCTGAGAAACTTTTGCTCAAAATGAGAATACTAATAAACCATTTTGTTTTTCAGCATACAACACTGACGAATACTGAAAGTAAAATGGCTGTTTGGGCGAACTGACAAGCCTGAAAAAAAAAAAGAAAACGCCACTTACAAAAAAAAACAAGAAAAAGCAGGGTGGAGAAGGAGCAGAGCATTCAAAAAGCTCGACGGTGCAAAATTTCAAAAACACAAAAAAATGAAGGGACGGGAAGCCAACAATAAACACGGCAAAAACGGAGACAAAAATAAGAGCACATGAGTAGAAGCTGCAAAGAAATGGGTAAAAAACGCCGAGGAAAGGCATAACCTTGTGCAACCATTGGGGTTGAAATCGCTTAGGCGCCTAGACAAGGGACGGAAACAGAAAAGGCGATGGCATGAGCGCCTATGCCGTTGTCTTTTGTGGGTCTGTTTCTTGCCCCTGTGTCTAAGCGCTGTCAACCACAATGGATCAGCTACAACGAGCCCAACATCTTGTCCAACTAATGGAAGTAGTGCAGAAAAAGCTAACAAAACACACAGCAAAAAAAATTATTTAGATAAAGGCGCTGAAAACGATAAGATTGTCAGTCGCGTGTGAAAATGCAAAGATAAACATAATCAAAGTTGCTAATCTTTTCAAATTGTTTTTGATGCCTTATGCATTTCATAAGTTTATTGTACACGACTAACAATAACGAGCTCAACTCGCAAGCGACTAGTTTTTATATGCCACTCAATAAAATGGCACCGAAGGCATGAGCCACGTAACAATATAGCTTGTTTTCAGAAATGTGGGATGCTCGTACGAGAATAACTGCAAAGAGCACAGAAACTTTTTATGCCTACTAGCTCTCACTCTTGCACGTCTTTAAACACGGCAATTGTTTCTATTGTGTCCGAGATCCCTACGGGCACTATCATGAACGGCGTAGCGGGGAGAAACAGATAGTTTGAACGAAGTGTAAAGCATACGTGCGATATTGTTGGAATGGAGCAACAAGCGCCGGAAGCGTTCCCATCTAGGCTCTCAAAAATGTCTGCTCGCAACCCGCAGCTCTGACGTAATCTTTGTTTTTTCTTCTGCCATTTTTTTTTTGGGTTACGAAAACTTCCACCCATTTTTGGTTTCCTTACCAGCATTTGTGTTCCTAAATCAAACTTTCTTATGGCGTCATTGACTTTCTGTGACGACCATGGCACTCTCTGATTACATCGAATGACAGTGAGCATTGCTTAAGACGGACCCCACAGTGTCTAATGGGCGAAGTCTACCAAACAGAATTTGTTACAGTGTTCGCGTGGACAAAGAAAAACAGGAAAATAAGATTTATAGAGCATTTTAAGTTACAGATTTTATCAGGCTTTGTCGCAAGCTAGCAGAGTGGGACTATTAGAACTAGGAATGCTGAGTTTAAACAAAAGATAAATCTTAATATATTATTAACCTAAATCTTTAATTAATATGCGAAATTTGAAAACTCAAATCCGAAAAATAAATTAAAAGATTTGAACAAAATGAAATTCCAAGAACTTTTGTTTGCGTAAAGTTTTTTATCGATAGCGCAAGCCCGGTCAATTCCAAATCGAATACAATGCAGGCGTCTGGCGCAACCCTTGTGCCAAGAAGGCAGTATAAATGAGCGCTGAAAGCGTATTTTTTGTAACAATAGGCGTCTGCGGTTTTCGTGGCTTACAAAATTTTTCTAGTTGCCGATAGCGGCAAATAAGTTTTCTGCGAATGTTCTAACTGAGCTGCCGCCTAGTTAGTCATGCCGTTTTCTTTCTTTCTTGGGCTTTCTAGAGTTTTGCCATGACCCATACTTTTTCTCAGTGCCGCCTCTAGAGTGTTATGTCTATATAACTGCAAACGAAGCTTGAGGTTGTACACTGAATTGGAGGACGAGTCTGGAATAGGATTCTCTGAAGTGAAAAACTGGTAGGGATGGAGGATGCCGTGTCTCTGTTCGTAGGCAATGGGAATGAAAGCGGCGTGGCGTGGTAGACTAAACGACCGAGTGTAGTCATCTCGCCTGCCTGCATGTGCTTCATATGCATTAGCTGATATTCTGCTCGTAAGCCTCGGCAGTTGCCCTTCATTTCAACGTACCATCATCCTCTCCGGCTTTGCCATTGGGCGCTAAGCAGTGAAATGTATTCCTTACCATGCCAGTCCACGTGCTCTGAAAAATCATCCAAGAAGAGTAGCGTTCCAGTCTAAATCGACATGCTTAAGAAAAGGCAAAGAACGTGATTAGAGTACTGTATACACACTTTTGCTTCCTTTGTAATTTTTATGCACATAACTCGTCTACAACCATTCATATTAGCAATAACGCTACGAGTCGCAAAAGGACATAACGCAGAAATGCTGCAGGCGGAATTGCAGTGCGATCCCAAAAACGAACTGGCAATTTTGGGACACGTTTATTAGTTCTAACGAGGTGACGAAATACGCCTTATATGTGCTTCTGAATATTTCTGTGATTAGTGGGCTCACAGCAAGACGGAGAACTGGTACGTGGCAAGGCGGCTGCGATCGATGCGCATGGTTTCGGCAAAGTCTTCGAAACAACCAGCAGCTGTGACACGAAGAAAATATTGCGAAAAAATGTTCGCTGTATTCCATAGTACGTTTCAGAGTTGTCGCCAACGGCAAAAAAACTTTGACAATGTCTCGATTTGTGGAAAAATTTAATTATGGAGTCTCTAGATAAACATATGCGCCCAGCTGCTTCAAGATGGATCTATGCCGCAAGCTGGCGCCACCATCCTTCACTCTCTCATTGGCACTCCTTCGTATGCTGTTAGTTTAGCGACTTGCCGTCACCGCTTGAGGCGCTGCCTTGACACCCTTCTCTGCATGCACGTCCCAAGCATCTAGTCAACGCACATTCACGGCGTCTACAATATTAGGCGCACAGTCCAGAAATTACCCGCCAAAACTAAGCGGCCCCGCTTGAAGTTTTTAAAGTTCCCACGTCGCGCTGACGGTGGTTCTTGCTTTAAGACAAGCTCTTTTTTTCTCGGCGAAACAAGCCCTGCGGCTGTAGAATACGCGGCCGCAAATTTTAGCACGAAAAGTTCGCTCAGGTACCACGGATGCCACTATTCGTGCTCCCGAAAGAAACTGTTTATTGAGTGGACCTGCGTTCACAAAGAACTGCATGGCTTGAAGGGGGGCATAGCAACTAGTGTGCTCGGCGGTCGCCGAACACAATGCCTGCGCTCTCGGCCGCGATCAATTTAAAACTGGCAAGGAACCATAGATATTAGTAGCCAAGAACAACTGAAATAATCTGGAGCAAAGTGGGAGCAGTTGCGAGCTGCTCCGATCAGTCGATATAATTCTGGTTGCATCTTGCGTCCCAAGCGAATGACAAAACCGAGTGCTGGGACCTCTTATAGCGTGAACAAATAAAAGGTGCAAACATTCATACTAATATTGCAGTGCGGTTGCTACGATAGCCAAGGTTAGTAGTGTTAGACGACACAGAAACACCGTGGAATTTCTGGCAAACTGCTCTCCATATGATAAAAGAAACAGCGCTGGTTTTTTGTTCTTGTTATATGTCCCGCGTCTGTGTTTTTCGCGCCGTTACTTGATGATGATGAAGAAAAAAGGAAACAAGTCAGTATCGGCAATAAAACCTCAGCACTCCAATGCACACTGTGACCCAACGTTCGCGGCGGCTTCGGACTTAGAGATCACTGCCAACTTCCGAAGTAGGCTTCTAGAACACCGACAAAAATCTTAAACATCATGTAAATGGACACGCGCACTCATTTTCATTCCGGAGCGCATTCCTCCCGCAAGCGTCTGTCGCACTTGCGATAAACATTAAACGTAGGAAATCAATCGGATCATAGCAGCAATTCGCCACCTTGGTTTCATATATTGACCACATTGCCACGTATCATTGTAGTGTCCGTTCGTTCGCGCAAGGCCGCAGGAAAGGGGTGTTATCATTTGTGTTCGTGACGCGAGAGGCGACCGGACTAATCTCGATTGATCACAGCCATGCCGACCTGCATCTAGGTGTTTCCAGATTACTATAGATGATATCGACCTGTTATCTCGAAGTTTCCTTGCCGGCTTTAAATTTAACGATGCCGCGAGCAGCGGGCATTCGTTGTTCGACGACCGACGAGCACGTTTGTTGCTTACGCCGCCGCCGAGTGATTCAGTTCTTTTGTGGGCGCAAGTCAGCCCAAATAAAGAGCTTCGTTTCCATGACTGGTTGGTGTCTTCCTGACCGCTGGACTGCCGTCACTACAGCGTGACATCTGGTGGAGGTGCTGGGTAGCCTTCCATGTTCCGGACACCGCCTACAAGTCGTGACGCCAGCCCTCTGAGTCATTCACCGCAGGACCTGAGTCCAGTCCACCGCTCAAGCCGACGTTGCTAGGGGACGCACCTGAGTTCGGGATTCTTCCGGACCCTACCAGGAAGCGAAAGCCAGTAGCAACGTCCACCATGAGCTTGCCCCAGACGACGACTCCAATCATTCTTCACCAGCCCCGGTGCGACCAACCTTCGACGCTTCGCCTGGCGCCGACCCAGAAGAATGGCTGGAACAGTTCGACCGTGTGACTATCTTCATGAACTGGGATGATGCTACGAAACTTAGGTACGTCTTCTTCGCCTTGGAGCGACCAGCAAGAATCTGGTTTGAGAATGAGGAAGCTAGCCTCACGAACGGGGAAACCTTCAAGGAGCAGCTTCTGAAGATCGTCACGAACGTCGTGCGAAAAGAGAGAGCCCAGCAGCTGCTACAGTCTCGTATACAACATCCAAACGAGACCGTTGCAATGTACACTGAGGAGATGAAGCTTCTCTTCCGGCGTACCAACGCAAACATGAACGAAGAAGAATGACCGCCAGCAGCTCTTTTTGTCAGCAAGCTGCATGAACACCGCTAACAACGATAACCTGCGGGACTTTATACGTGAAATTGTGCGAGAAGAGCTCCGACGATTGCTGCCAACAGGAACGCAGCCGCAGCTCACTTCGCTCACCGACGTCATCCGGGACGAGGTGCAACAGGCCTTGGGTGTGACACCGACCACCACGCAGCCTCTGGAGCCTCCAGCCATGACTTACGCCGCAGCAGTGCGCCGTCCTGCACCTCGACGACGGGACCCAAGCTCCTATCGCCCTCAGCCAGCTGCGCTGGACCGCCGCCCTCTAGCCCCAACCCGCTCGTTCTACGAGAGTCGCACACGGCCGAGGAAGTGCGACGAGTGGAGAACACCCGACCAGCGCTGCCCACTATGCTTCCACTGCGGCGAAGACGGTCACATCCTCAGGTACTGCCCATACAGGCAAATGGGCATCCGAGGTTTCTCTTACGACGCCCCACGACCCCGACCCGGCCAGCGACCAGCCGAAATCGAAGAGTTTTTGGACATATTAGGCCACCAAAAGCTCTCCAACACTCGTGCGTAGGTTTTGCTGCGACCAAGGTGACCAGCCGTGGGAGCGTCGTGTAGGCCGCGCAAGATTTGCGACCGCAGTGTTGCCGGCACAACTGGCAACCACACGGGTGGTCGACCACGGAAGCACTTCACATGACACAAGAGGTTATCCTTCATTTGATAGACCCGGCGCAGTTTGCGGAGACCTGCGCCGACGGCGGTGCCAAGGGAGTGGATTATGGCAGCAACGTCGGGATCTTGCGCTTGCGCAGTCCTGAGGTCCGTCAAAGCCGTCACGGAACAAGGGTGGCGAGAAAGGAAGTCGGCATCCTGATGTGCAGAGCCGCGCCGATGCACTATGGTGAAATCATACTCTTGAAGTTGCAGGGACCAGCGTGCAATCTTGGCATTTAAGTGTTTGGCAGACTGCAGCCAAGTCAGAGCGCTATTGTCCGTGACGATGGTAAAGTGACGGCCGTACAAGTAGGGACGGAACTTCTCGACGGCCCAGACAACGGCGAGGCACTCGAGTTCTGAAGAGTGGCGGCGGCGCTCAACGTCGGAAAGCTGGCGGCTGGCATAAGCTAGGACTTTATGGTCACCAGACTCGTCTTCCTGCAGAAGGACAGCGCCGAGCCCATCTTGGCTGGCATCCGTGTGAAGGACAATGGGGGCCGATTCGTTGTAATGGGCCAACGTAGGAGGCTCGAGGAGCGCGTGCTTGACGTCAAGGAACGCGAGCTGTTGGGCCGGTGTCCAACTCCACGTTGCATTCTCCTTCATGGGCGTGATGCTCATGGCCATCAAAAGCGCGAAGGGGGCCGCACTGCCTTTCCCGACGGACATCGCCAGAAACGTGGACTTGTTCATCGCCATCTCGCACACCCCCGTGTTGCCGGTGAAGGGCTGCAGGGTGGAGCCCACCAGTTCCTGGACTCACGAGCACATCAACGACTACAGCCTTCCATCGCTGAGTGGGACACTGGAAATGCTGAGGGACGGCCGCAACGTGAGCGCCGTGCTGGCGATGTCGCTGACGCTGGGCGTTCTAGACTACGGCGTGTCCCCATCGGGTCTCGCCGGCATTGAGGGAACCTGGAACGTGGCCTGTACCCACAGTCAGCTGGAGCCCTTTGAACAGACCTGCCGTAATCCCCTGACACGCGGTACGGTCGGGGCCGAGGACCTGCTGGTGTACGACTTTAACAAGGAGACCCAGACACAACCGGCCGCGGCGGTTCTCTTTCGTTCTCTACATCTCGCGCTAGCGCCGCGCGCTCTCCCCTCGCGCTCGCCCCGCGCCTCTTCTTTATTTGTATACCGCAGCGCGCTCTTGGTTAGCGTAGGTCGTATGCCGTTACACTATCGAGGACGCAAACATACGAATATTTGCTGTAAAGGCGGCGTGTCATGGCAGGGAATAGTGTAGGCATAAACGAAATGAACTTCTAGTGTTTTGTCTGCGTTGCTTCCGAGAGAGGGTATTGTTCTACTGCACAAAATTAGCAGGACCAAGTTGATAGGTGTCCGGCATCCTGTCTAATATGTGTCGCTCTATCAGAGCGAGAGTTAATGAGCTCTAGGTTCCTTGAGGGCAGTGTCGGTGCGATAAACCAAGTAATATAACCAAGGAGAGTGCGCGTCGCGCCATATCTGTTATTCAGTCGTCGCACCACTCTCACCACCTGGAGAGAGAAATTATCCCGCTACAGAAGCTTGTTCTGTACAACTCGGGTTTCTCAATGGGTGACTTAAACTTATAGTCCTCAACTTGTTTGGCCAAGAAACCTGAGAGTTTATTTGCATAACAATACCCTTCAGTGTGAAAAATGAATGAATGCAGAGACCGCTTGCACGTGGTTCTATAATTTGTGAAAGTGTAGTGGAAGCATTGTACGTGCTATAAGATTGAAAAAAAAAATTCTGCTCGGAATTTAGTAGCAAAGTTAAGAACGAAGCAAAAGAAATTAAATTAATGTAAACAACGCGTGGTACTAGGTACAGTGCTGTAATAAAACACGCGAGCAAGAAATGAACGAGGGTAGCTCGCCTATGAAGCTGCAGAAGTGATTTAGAAATGCCGCTTCCTTATAGGCCATTCAGTACCGGTTTAATTTGTGATTATAAGGAAAGTAAAAAAAACTTCATTTAAAAAAGAAATATCTTTTTTTTTTAAGAAGTTTTTTTACAATATGAAGAGTGTTGTGTTGTTGACGTTTCGCAGTTGTTTGGTGTTATGACAGAAAAATTCAGGGACTGAAATCAAGGCAGCAATACGGGAATTTTTTCGATTGGCAGAGTTGAATAAAGGAAAGAATATCAGTGTAGAGATTTTAAGCTAAAATATAATTCAGGAGGAAAAAGAAGAAATGATAAGTGCATGCTAGCGGCGGAAATACACAAGGGTAAGGAAATGGATATGCACATCAGTTTTGGGTGGAGTTTACTGTTTTTGAAGTGCATTCTGTCCTCCACCAGCGCTTGAATTTCGCCATGGCATTTTAGCTAAAGCTAGTCCCGTAGATAGCGAATGTCACCGTCCTATACAGTAGAAGTTTTGCTCTGTATCTGATGCACTATCTGGGTGCCCTTAAAACAGTATCCCTCTCATGGAAGCATGATGTTCCGCTGCCTTGCACCTGAACTCTACATGCATCGAATTATTCATAAATTTGTTGAACCAGATGATCATTTCTCAACACTTTTTGGGATCTATAAGGAATTCAAAACAAGACGGCCACTGCCTATGCCTGGGGCTTTAAATATGGCTGTGTCGCATGTTCCTGCTTTGGTTCCTATCAGTGCTATGCAAGGAAAAGCACCCTTTGTAGCCATAAAACAGGAAATTCGTTGTCGTTATGCTAGCGCTTTTCCAAAATAAACTTCCCATAGTTGTTCGTTTCTTCAGCATTATACTTAACATTCCACTTTCACTAATGACAGCAAGAGGGGGACAGGTATTTGTTTAAAAGTAACTGACTAATTGTCTTGTAATTGAACGTTTAACGTTGGAGTACATTGAAATTGTGTGTATTTCCGTTTTAAATACACCTCAAATTAAGCCGTGCGAAATAGCAACCTGTAACGGACATGTTGATGCCAATTTTAAGTAAACGGCGCAGGTGTAGGTTGGCCAAAGTGCTCCAAGGCTAACGTGCATCTGGTCTGCTCTACGTGGGGTTGAATAGCAACTAATGGAACGATTTCTCCACGGAGAAGAAGAGCACCGGGCTAGGGGAAAGCTTGGGCCCATTGGAAGCCTGTCAGTGCCCGGCAGCACAGGCTATACTGAAACACGCATCACCAACAAAGGTTGTGAGTGCCGTAACCTCTAGGCGACGGCTTCTTTACCTAAAATACATCTTCAATATTATTTTATTTGGATGAGTTTCCGCAGTCTAAGCTCCACCTTTTCGAAGCTTGCGACTTCACAGTATTGACTGCTGTCCGTAAGTGATATGTCGCCCTAAAGACGGCTCTTCCCTACTACGATCAACCCCAACTACAATGCTTCAAGGAGCCCGGCCATGCTGCAAAGGAAGCTTTCTCATTTCAACTGTGAAGTGTCGCGAAATTATTTGTTCTGCATGTCGATGTGTGATTTCATTTTAACCCTGACAGTAGATGGATCATATGAGACGTCAAAGATATCTGAATATTGTAACAGCGTTGGTGCAATAGTCTAGTAAATACCACTGTCTTTCCATTATTTGGTTGGATATTGTGCCTTTTCATAACTTCATATGAACTCACTCTTGGGACCATAATTACTTTGCCTTGCAAAGTCCCAAGTCGCCTTCAACATTTCATTTTTAATTTTAGGGTTTAAATATACGTTGATAAAGAGGCCACATTAGGCCTCTTTGAGGTTGATGTAGAAATGCCTATCGGTTGGCTTCGGTGACTGTTGGCTTCCGCCGTGTGCGTCTCGAATTAATAAATCAGTAAAGTAATCTTCACTGAAAGAAAGAAATCAGTGAAGGAATCATTGGAAAAATCGGCTTCGTTAGCGACTTATGTTTAAGTGGAAGAATCAAGAATAAAGCAAAGCCAACAATGTTATTTTGGAAAGACATAGTTCTTTTGATATGCGGACATCAGAGCGGAGCATTTGAGGGAAAAAATTTGGAGGGGAGACATAAGCTCCGCTTTAACGGAGTGACGCCACAACGTAATGGGTCAATTCCCATATATGAGGTCATTGTCTACATTACTTTCATAGATCCTTGGGGTCCTTGTACCTCTCCTGGTGGAGCGGTACAGCCGTCTAGCGATGCGCCACTGCTCTGCGATGGCAGATGCTCCCAGCGCTGGGACTTGCGTGACCAAGGTTGCTTCTCCCGGGGGACCACTAATTAGTTCAACTGCCACCTGCCACGGGGGGGGGGGGGGGGGGAGCAGTTCGCTCACTCTCCGGTAGGCAGGTTGTGACTATCCGGTAGGCAGGCTGTGATGACTCCACTAGGTCACGTGACCTAGGCTAACCCACCTGCCTACGATGTTGCTCTCTGGAGACCATTCTGCCAGAGCCATGCTCGTGATTTCTTGCTCACAATGCCGACGTCGACGACGCCGACACCGCATTTTCTGGCGAACGGCGCCTTTAACGCTATCGCGTAAGAAAAAGAACAACGAAATAACCAGGAAAGAAGCAGTGAGGTTTAAGGAGAAAAAGTTTACTCTGCCAAATGAGTTTATATTAGTAGTGACCATAGGTGTTTGGTCAGAGACGAATTGGAAAGTGTAAGTGGTCGTGCTATTATTTGGAACAGAAAATCTGCTCTGGCGTTGCGCCAGCATTTCTGCGTACTACAGAGCAGAGAGAAAAATATATTTTTAACAGAGCATCTTATTCGCTCTAGCTCAATGCATGCTCGTATTTCTTTTTTCCCTCTGTTAAGAACTTCTGGAGAAAACTAACATGTTAGTTTTTTTTTTTCGTTTTTTACGTTGAGCGCCGAATATTGGTAAATCGCGCTTGGACATTATAACGACTGTGAAGGCAATATTCCAGATAATAATAATGATAAGGAATATTCTAGATAATGAGGTCAGTAATGCTGTCTGCGCACTTTAGATTCTGCCTGAAAAGATCTGCTGTGCAGCCTAGCCTGGATGGATGGATGGAAACAACTTTACTACACACACAAAAAAAAATCTTCCAGGGTGGTCTCCTACTGGTCCAGGAGTCCACGGGCTTGTGCTTCACGTAAAGCCCGATCCACCAGCCATTGGACGATCTTGCAATGCGAGGCGGACAATACGTGAGAGTGTTAATACCGAGGGCATATTCTTCCCACGCGCTGAAAACTCTGAGTTAAAGTGGCACTTGCGGTCCGATGGACCATTTATGTCTGCCAAGGCAGATCAATAGGGAACGGCAAAAATTTCAAATTCTCGAGATAATTTTGTATGTTTGCCGCCACGGTGCATGTGCTGGCAGCCGCACCAAATAAAAGCGCCTTTCACCAAATATCATGCAGGAACAGTGGGCGGTCAGCTGTTCACTCCTCTGCCTTGCAGCGTGCTTTGAAGCGTGGATGTTTTATTCTGTGCCATGACTTCCAGCACGGAACTTCGAACAGACGTTCAGTAAAAAAGGACGCGAAATCTCTTTACGCGTACTGCCACTCCAGTTGCCGGCTTGTAGATACCGTCCTCCTGTCGGTCATTCGTGCCGGTTAATAAGGGGAGTCTTTTGTCAGCGTCCTGGCTTCATTGTTTCGCTTCCAAAACGCAGTAGACTTCCTGTGGAAACTAGTGCTAATACTGTCAACATTCCACTATGTCAGGCGCTGAAGTTTACTTTCACTCGTCTAGGGATTTCCCGTCATGCGGAAAAACCTGGCGAGAACGTTGTCCTCGCTGTCGGAGTTTAATTAGACTTCAATCCTTGTTTTACCAGTCTAATCTGATGAACGTGATTCCCATTTTGAACAAGCTGGTGTTAAGGCTTTGGCCAGTAATGTGAGATAGTATACAAAGTCACCGAGAATCTCTTGAAGCAAGTCGATGAAAAATATGATTTTAAGCTATTCATTCGACTCCACGATTACAAAGCAGTGCGGAAGAAACTTTCTGGCTGTAGACTACGGCGAGAAGCCCGTAACTTGGGCGCTTTTGTTTATAGAATAAAAGAGCCCGCAAAAAACTTGCTTCATTTCGTTCAACCACTTGCGAATAGAACGCCTTGCTTGAAGGCAATTACCCACAAAAATAGGCTCTGCTATTCAGTTGTTTACCTTGTAAGGGTGGCGAGAATATTGCACGGACCCACGACCGCACTGATTGCGCGACGGTTGAGGTTTTATAACCTATATAATTACCACATTGACCCTAAGGTTTTAAAACAACAGGGTTTTTCAAATAATTTCTACCAAGCTTAAAAAAACAATAACTTGCTCTACAATGATTTCACTGCCACAGCGCTACAGGCAGTCGTCTTCACCGTTTTAGTAGGTCTTTGAAGTGCTCATAATCGCCTGCTAACAATGATTGGTTAGGGAACCTTTCAATCGCAAGCCTTACTGGAAAATTTGCTTTGAAAAAAATTAGAAAGAAAGTGGAGAAATTTTCACTTCAGCGTTTTTCTTCATATTGACAGCACTGACCGAAAGATAGCTGCAGTTGCGGGAACGGGGAGCAAAGAAATAAAGTCTTTGTGCCATGGAGCTCTTGAGGAATTGGTGCCCTAGCACAGAAGCAATTCAACATGTTCAACACTAGTTCATAGCGTTCTCGAATATCAGTAATTGAATTCGGAAATGTCCCCATAAAAAGCTTTGCCGATGGAAAACAAGTAATATTTTGCTGCTTCTTACAGTTTTCTTCCAAAATGAAGACCCAACATTGGGTAGTAGCGTGAAGTTATTCAGAGCAACTGGACAATTTGCGCGTAATAAGGAGTACCCAGAATATAAATAAGTGATGGTCACAGACTATACTTGCTCAAATTCAGCATCCCGAAGTAAAGAAAAGCACACAAAGAGATAGCCGAATACACATGCACCGCAGTCGACAATGGTTTGTGGTAAAGATGGCTGGCATTCCGCACAGCGCAAAGGCTGCTGCATCCTTCACATCTGTTGTGGATTATGTCGTTCA
The DNA here is from genome assembly GCF_055824585.1 of Amblyomma mixtum. NCBI lineage: Eukaryota > Metazoa > Arthropoda > Arachnida > Ixodida > Ixodidae > Amblyomma > Amblyomma mixtum. The sequence goes on from NC_143015.1 coordinate 56,135,358, forward strand.
TAAATGACATTTATTACAGGCCGCCTTATCCACGAAGTGCTAGAAGAACTTCCTTCTGCAAAAACAATTCTTCATTACGCAACGCCTTTCATGTTACAAAAGTTTCTTCGCCACGTGTAGAAAATCAGTGGGTAAGAACATTCAAGAACATGAAAAGATTGAGTATAACATCGGGAGTTGGTTACGTCTAGTAAAAGGATTCGGCATGCAAAGGCGAAGCACGACGGGTTCGAAAGTGCGCGAGACTGAAAAATTTGGTTGGCCCTGGGGTGTTAGCAAATTGATTTTTGAGGAAAGGAAATGACGTAGTATCTGTCTCACATATCTCGGCGGACACCTAAACCGCGCCGTAAGGGAAGGGACAATTAACGTGCACAGGCATCGCACAGCACCCGGACGCCTTTTTGCGTTCCGTCTCCATCAAAACGCGGAAGCCGCGTTCGGATTCGAACCCGGGTACTCCGGCTCGGTAGATGAGCGCCTCGACCAATGAGGCGCCGCGGCGGGTTCCTGGGGTGTTTGCTTTCGTTTTTCAAGTTTTCACACGGCGCTTTGTTGACTTCCTCACATTGCTAAAGAGCAGGAATGAATAGTAGCCTTGGTACTACTGAACAAAGAAATAATTTTCAGCGCAAAAAAAAAACTTTTTTTTTTACTTTGCCATCTGAAGGTGTTACTGTTTTGGGAATTGCAGAAGCGGTCACAGGCGGAGTCACACAGGAACATCCAGATTATTCGCTGAACAGAATTCATGGTGCTGCTAAGTGCAGGCAGGCACCGTTACCTTGTTCCAGCTTCGACACAAGCGAAAGATAAAGTTAAGCTCCGTGCTGCCCTAGTATTGTCCCAAAATAGATGAAAAATATTGCAAACGGCTCTTTGCAGAAACACTTTAGGCTGTTTATACGCAATGCCTGGGCTCGGTTAGCTGCTTCAGTTAAGGAGTGATTCGGCGCATTAGCGCGCGGTGGGATTGCCTCTTTGTTGACATAAATACGGTTACAAATCAGAAGCCCCGGATATCACGGGAACATGTTATGAGATGTTATTTTGCAGTTAAAGACTACTGCTATACTTTCTAAAATTTTGTCTTTAAGGAAGGTAAAAGAAGGGCTCCTGAAAGCTGGTTTGAATATCTGGCTATTTCTGTGCCAGTGATTTCCACCCTAGGACTGCCAGCAGCACAGAGATTAGTAGTACACGTCCTGGGAGAGTTTTAGGTTTACCATTATTTCCGCTTCTATTGGAGACGACTATAATCTAGGTAATATAGAAGGAAGTAATGACACGGGCAGTTATATCTATTTAGCATTATTAAACAAATTAGACGTGTATAGCATGGCGAGGCCGTAATATGTGTCCACCAATGACCATTAAGGTTGGTAATAACAATTCATAGACCTTATTTTAAAAAAAAGTGGTATCGATAGGCGATTAGTAAATAAAAAATCCACTTGGGTTTTTGGCTTCGAATTTCAGGCATTCTGTTTCGCTACTAATTAATTTTTTCGACTGTCATCTGCCGCTTTATCGATCCATTTAGCATGTCATGTGAATCAATACTTTCATCCTAATTTTAATTTATATATCAAGGAGAAGACTCGGTGTGAAGTACATGAAGACACAGAAACCTAGGAGAAATCAGCAGGCGAAGTACACGAAAAAGAAACCCAGTGGACTAAAAATCTTACTAATTTGTTCTGATTCTTCTTCCGCATTATGTGGCACTTTGGCGACGGCGCTTTCATAGGTTGACTTGTTTCTGGAAACTTAAATTACGAATATTTTAGCAGAGGACTTAGCATAGACCTTCATTTTTGTAAGGCAGACTTGTTAGACGTACACAAAAATAAAAGCCTTGAAGCACCACGCGCGCTGCCCATTACTGCTAGTACTGACAGTGCCGTGTGTTAGCTTCAATTGTGTCGGCAAGTGTGCTCCGAATAATTCACCCTGGCCTACTACCGAGAAACAGTAAATAACATTCATTCCCATTCTGGCCCAGAAAGAGAATGGAGTAAAGCAAAAGTATTCAAAAATTTTATCTCACAATATAGTAAAGGGACGCTCTGCAACACTGCCACATCTTAATGTGCCAGTCTCCATCGTTTCCTATAGCACGTTGAAAGTTGTTCGACATGCTGCAGCACGAGTGAGCAATTCTCATCCACGGAACCCTTACCACACTTTGTTAGACAACAAGTACAGAGTAACCCGGAAAGAATCTTATTGCCGATGAGGCACAATCAGACTACCGAGGGCATGCAGAGTCGGATTCAGTTAGGTAACTCCCAAACAGACACAAGACTCCTGCTCCAGAACTGCGCCTGCGTGCCTAGTTTCCTCGATGCAAGAGTCCTGATGTTTGTTGCCCTCTGGGGACCTCGTAAGAGGTAATCTGTGAGGCGTAATTCGATACTTGTTTTTCTCGTTCCGTTTCCCGAATCGCGAGTTCGGGAGTCGCACAGTGCGTCTTGCTCGAGGTTGCAGTGGCCGGTTTCGGGCAGCGAGCAGGGCCAAAAATTTTCTGCGACCATTTCTACGAGAATGATTTAGCCTGATGACCAATGCCTTAGATGGTTCGGCCATACTGCATTAATTCCAGCGTTGACGCTGACGTTATCTAAGAGTTGGTGTTATAGTTATAGTTATGGTATAGTTATGCTATAACTATAACATAACTATAGCTATATTATAGTTATATTAGTTATAGTTCCGCGTGGAAAGCATGCGAGCTTACCAAACTCCTGGCAACATACCTGATCTAAGAATGAGAAAAGTTATTTTGAGCAGACACAGTAGCACTAGTCTGTTGACTTTTCATATGTTTCGTAGTGCTCGTGACTGAAGTATTTTGTTTATTTTGTTTTTTATTCCCTTCAAATCTTTCTTTCTGCAACTTGCGGCAAAAGAAAGAAAATGCACGAATGATCTGTCAAGAAAAGTGAGTTGGTAGTCTAGTGCTCCCTTACTCCGGTAGCCAGGACACAAGATGCAAGAAGCTATCTAAATGCCTTCCGTATAAAGGGGTACCCTTTGTGATCTGCAATGGGTGGCAGGAACCCTACGACAACTCGTGCTCACAAAGCCCGTTTGGTTTGAGAAATAGGGGTAGTTGTATCTACAAGTTTAGTCATTGTTTTTTCTCCACAGAGGGAACACTTGCAGGCATATGCCCGCTACAGCCATTTTATGGCCCATATTGCTGGCGACTGCTCGATTCCTGAAAAGTTTCTATTTCACGCTTATTCCAATAGTGTCAGCTACTAAGGTTTATGTTAGCTTGCCCGATTATCATGACTCTGCTGCAGTGCTTTGTGCACCGCATTGACGGCAATCATTTGTTTCTATTTGTAACGAGAGTTTCTGAAAGACGCGCTTCGACGAAGGGAAAGTCTGCCTTTCGTTTTCAGATTACGGTTATTGGTTTTCCGCAAGCAGATAAACTTTTGAAAAGAACGTTTCAGCGACATATTACTGAGTAATGGCTGTTTTTATGAAGTTGTTGAGAAACTTTGAACTCCTGTGTCGCTTGAAAGTGAAAAACACTTATTGTTCCGTTTCGGCTTCAGGTTATTCCATTTAGTAGCAGTTAGGCTGAACTATCACAATGAAAGCTCTTGCGCTTAGTGTTTTTGGGTAACCTTGAATCCGGTATGTGAGCGGCAGAGCGTGTTTGAAGATGCTTGGGTAAAATATTTGACTAAAAAAATTCACACATCTACACTGCTTCTTTTCTCACTGAAGACCGGCAATATTTCGAAAAAAAAAAAGATATTATAGGAAGACGAAGAAATTCTGCACCACCATATTTCAAGCGTGAACGCCTCATAATCCTCTGATTTACACGGTGGCTTCGGCATCGCAAGAATTCCTCAAAACGTCTTCCGTCGTCACTCGCATACGAAGCTGTCCTTGTATGAGCCTTTAGAAGCATGCATTGGCAAAATTTTACCATTGCAGTTTTTTAGACAGAACTGTAAGGGCTCCTGATTGCATGTGATACGGTTAAAAAAAGAATGGGAACAGCTGCATCAAATACTTGCGGGTACTAAAAATCGACAGCGTTCTTTGTTGAGTGCATGATTACTTTTGCTCGCAAAATGCACAATGTTTTTGAGAAAATTTCATATGAACCTTAAGCGATTTTTCCTGCCTCCTCACATCCTACAAGTCACTTAAAAAACAAGATGCAGTCTGATATATCTGTTTGGAAGCTAATGGTGTTGTAACTGAGCCCTAGACATCCGCAATGAAAAAATGCCGATGTTATCGCTGAATATTTGTGAAGAAATACTCTGGGCAATTCCCATACTTTATTTTTTGACCCTTTATTCACTAACAAAAGCTCTGTTTTTGTTAAAGTAATCCCGCTACTAATTTCTCTTTGTAACCGATATTTCGATATTAAAGATCACTTTCAATTTATCCTCTGCTTGTGGGCCATATAGCCTAACGGCGGCAGATACTCCATATGAGTTGTTAGCAATGCATGAATAAATACAAAACAAGGAACAACAGGCAACGTGACACATTGATATCAGGCCTGTTAGTAAATGCTTTATGGGAACAGGAAGCTTATGCGATAAGGATGGCGCTTTTCGTGCTTTTCTGACGGGATAGGTGTATGTTAAATATTCGGGAAAATATAGCATCAATAGGTAAAAAGGTTGCGGATTAATTCAAGTAAGGTAAGCATTAGCTGGAAGAAGACAAAGACGGGCGCTATCAACCTTGTTCGGAATATAAATATTAATAAAGCTCACAGTACCAAATTGCCCAAGCCTTACTTTTATTTAAAGTGTAACAGTCATGCACTCTGGGAAAGTGCCATATGTGCCACTTGTGCCAACGTGCCACTTGCGGACGATATTAAATGTTTAGCGGCGTATAGTATCCATCATCTAGGCCTGGCTTCTCGCTTCGATCCACGGACGGCCATATTTGCTATTTTTTGTAAAACTATCAAGAAGTACAGAAAACAAAAAAAAATTGCTAGAAAAGGCAGCTCCAAACCAGAGGTTATCGCAGGCAAAACCAATTTAAAATAAGAGAAAAGGGTCGGCATCCAAGATAAAATTTAGGAAAAAACAATTAGAAAAAATAGCCACAAATGACGGCCAGGAAAAGGTGATTTGTAGGTGAGAGGGAGAAGTTGAATTTGAACGACCTTCGCACAGAAGCACAGAATAGCCGGATGACTATTATCCAGCTTGTGCGGTTCTGTCGCCCTTTGACCGTATGAAATAAGAAAAACGCGATCGTACAAGGGCTCTAAAAGATAGAAATCCTGCCTCCTGGATGTCACTGGTAGCATCCAAGGAGGAATGAAACGCTAGTGGAGGCCCTCGGTAGATGAGCTGCGTGACCAAAAGATTGCGGGATCATATATGTTCGCGAGAGGACTACTGCGATTATTTGGCTCCTCGCGCCGTGGCGTCGTATACGACACAGGCGCATCTGTCAGCTTCCAGTATGCGACGCGAGTTCGCTTTGGCCTTCGCGACACAAGTGGGCTCATGCGCAAGTGCGCTTGCTCGGCGAGCCAGCTGGCATGGCGGAGCCCTTATTTTGATTTCAAAATAAGGTGTGTAACTCTCACTCCAAACTTCTATTCTTTGTTCATAGCTGGCATTGAAATCGATGTGTTGATATCATCTGCCTGTCTGTCCAGTAAGAGTTATATCCAACTCTCTTCCTGGCCCCTATGTGAAAGCGCCCCGCATGAAAGGCCTCCTCGACGGATCTCCTCGTTTTCGTACATTTTTTTTCGAAAGTATTGCTGGTTGCAATTACATGTCTCCTCACGGCTCGCTGTGGGGAGGAGTGCAAAATCTCAATACATAATCGACAGCAATTTTCATTAGGCGGCATTATTGAACTGAGTTGGATATCTTGCCCTATTTTCACAAGGCTGCGGAGCGGAAAACTAGGGAGAAATCCACTTCCTCTCCAGTAATCTTGGGAACTGAACGAGTGTCACATTTTAGCGCTGCCCACTCGCAGCCTCTTGACTTCTCTACGGAAGCCCATCTATTATTTGTCACGCAATAAACAGTCATGCGCTTACGCCGGTTTCGAATTTCGGCGCGGACATGTACTGACTTCTTCTGTATCAAGCCCTAGCTCCACCAGGTTACCAATGTATCTTACTAAAAGGATACTGAGGGGAAGGAACTTAGTTCCTTTCGAAGCGTGTGTGAGCCATTTAGCTCCCTGAAGAAGAGTAATTTAGCGGAAAGGTACTCACTTTCTTTCGTTCGAGATGTCATTAAACTCTTTAAAGATATTTCAGAGCCGATAAAATGAATACAAAGAATGTTATTGAAACAAAAAAAAGTCTTATATCGTGATATACTTTCAGCCATTTATATCTCATATCTGTCTATGTACTGTACTAATTACCCACCCTTCGAAGGGTTTGGCTAGTGGCTGAATATGAAATTGCCGTTAGTATAAACAGGGAATATTGAGAAAAGTCATTTCATTTCGTATTGTTGTGTGAAACATTGCATACGGCACTGGACGTTCTTTTTATGTATTGTCACATCGTAGTTCAATAGAGCACTGAGCATTTCTAGAACATTTGAGAACTCATAGAGGTCCATATATATAAGTACATGTTTGGTGTAGTAAACCTTCAGTTGATGTTTAGCGCTCGTCCTGTCTCCTTCTCTGTCTTTGTCCCAGTTTTATGCGCTAGTCTTTTAATTAACTATGTCAAACCAACTAGCCCAGCTTTCCGCCTTGATTCCATATGGACATTGCAATAGCTTTTGTTGATAAATGAAGCCTCCTAACATTGGCCGTTTTTTTTTTTTGCATTTCTCTAAACGTTAATTTGTACCACTTATAGTTCCAAGTACAAATTTGGTAAAAAATTGTCATTACTATATCAATGATATAACAGTTGCACTGCGGAATATTTAGCGTCTCTATGTTACTTTTTCCCCTGAAATATCAGAACAGGGCGAAAATATACTCTTTTTATTGTACACGAAATTAAAAAATAAGCATTGGCAAAAATTACTCTGAGTGGTGGCCTGTGATTTCCAGGCCTGTAATTTCCAGACTTGTTCCAGACTTAAAAGACAGCAAAAAACAAAACTTCGTACACATGTAACCGGTTCAGATTTTGCATTCGCTGACACTGTAAGCACTGGTGATTTCATAAATATATTCACGCAGAAGGACGGAGAATCAGGCTCATTCAAGCGGGTAATTAGAGAATAGGGATGCATGTAAGTGCAGCTACTGACACACATACAAGAAAAAAAAAGCAAGTATAGCGCTTTCTTGTAAACACCGAACTTCAAAACAATTGCTCCTGAGCCTGGTTTAACCGCTCAGGCATATGATGTGAGGAAATATTTCCGTGATATAAAAACAAAGGTACTGCATATTATCAAAGAATTTCATATCCGAATCTTGTGTTTCAAGGTTTAAGAAAGCGAGTCTTCTGGTAACGCTAGTGGAAGAATTAAGTGCTTATGCGCGTAGATTGGAGAAAGGTTTAAGACACCTTAGGGAGTTATTGACTCTGATTTGGAGGTTCTCGCGAATACGTTATAACTATAAGGTTTCGTGCCAGTAAAAGATATGAACATCGCCACGGTGAAACAAATCACGAAAAAAAAGGGGAAAATGAATTCGACAGTTTGTTATTCGAACATAAGGTAAAATTTCAGAGCAACCCTTTTCGTGATCAAGAAACTTCGACCTTGAAGCCTATCTTTACTCCAGCTGTGAACAGAACTTCGCCTAAATTGTGTAATATTAAAGCTCCTCCGATGCGCTAGATCAAAGATTACACGTAATCGTGTATTGTGCCAAATATGCTTTTGTACTGTGTTTCTTGGTTTATGGGTCACATTGGTTCTTCTTTACCGGAAAAGATTTGTTATATCGTGTGGTACATTCGATTGAACAATTTTATATTCAGGCACAAACGATCACCTCAATTTGTTGTTTAGCGGTCTGTGGTTTGTGTCGAAGGTCAATATATTCCCCACTTCTTTCTGAGTTTCACAACTGCCAATGTCGAATAAAACAAAATGGAACGCTCGAAAGTCCTAGCAGGAACGATTGGCCAGCTGTGAAAACAATTGACTGAACGTCCAAGAAAATTGCAACCGCCGCAGGAGACGACTCAGAAAAGTCGGCCATGCTAGGAATTCACACTGGATCTAAAGCTTTAAAGTGCAGTGGCATGACTGCCGTCCAGAGAACGGCAATGAAGCACAACGCAACCTTAAGCAGATGCTAAAAAGCAAACAGGAAGAACGGAACAGTTGCGACGCCCATGCAAGGAAAATATGATCGGAATTCCGAACGCCGTCCGCGCTTGCTTCAATCACTAGAGGAAGCAGAGAAATATTTTCTGGGGCGTTGGTATTGAAGTTTTTACACGGCTTGTTAAATATAAATGTTTCCCGCTGAGACAGGGATCAAAATATAGAGCAGTTAGAAAACAAGTGTATTTTGTTGCATGGTCAGTTCGTATTTGTACCAGCGTTGTTTGTGAACCTAGTCCGCCTGATATCAGAGCGCGTCCTATTCGTTTTCAAAAGTCTGACAACCACTGAGCTGAAAGCTAGATTTGTAAAAGTAGAATTTCCAAGAAGGGCACACCTGGAGTGCCCGGTGTGTCCTATGAAATATATTTTATTGGAATTGCTATGCGCTTTGATTTTAAATATGATGTGCCAGAAGGGCTCCCTCACTTACGGGAGACCTAGGATGCGAAGATTCACGGAATACCCGCTTTTTACTGTGAGTATGTCACAGTTGTCAAAATCGAAGAAGGAGCTCCAGGTAAAGACAAATGAAATTGTTTACTGGATTCTGGTGTCTGACTTGCCTTCACTTCCGGTCTATATGCGCAAGTTTTCATGAAATGTCCTGCATTTTCCCAACCGCTTGGCGCTTCACACTTCTTACTACATTTTACGCCTTGAGGCTTCGTTTGCCCATATGTTCCTCTTACTATGATCGGTTGCATTAAAAGAGAGGCAATACGGAGGCAGGTTAAATAAAAGGTGGCGGTTTACTACCCTTCTACAAGATAAATAAAGTAGAACACTGAAGGGGAAAAAGATGTGCGGCCTTTGCCAAAAGTAACCGTGCTGCATGGTTTGCTTCTCATACATATTGTAGAACCCTTACGGCTTCCCTAAAGATCAAAAAGTTCTTTGAAGGTGAGGGCAGGGGTTCTTCTTATCGGAAAAAGATTCAGAGCTTGAGGGCTGGCATAACAGTTTTAATATCCGACTGAGAACCGAACTCTGCACCCTGGTTACCTTTGGCCATGACTGTACGTACGGGGAGGTGCAGAGAGCTTGTAAGCTTCTCGTAACACACGTCGCTCTCTTTTCAGGAAACGCCATTGTAGCCACTGTGGGTAGCAAACGCTCACAATTCAACTCTCTTCGCTCTCAGATATCACACACATCTCAAATGCAATACTTGTTCAAGCTGCGTTAGCCATTATATCGCCCTCTCGCAATAAGTTCACAAGTGTTCGCCCTCCTTATATGACAGACCTTGGTGAAAACAATCACGAACTTACTATCAAGAATAGAAGTGGCAAGCACGTGTAGCCGCTGATTCAGATGCATCGCTGCGTCACTAGTCACGTAGTAGTCCGAGGATGGCCCGTCCATTTCGCGTGCCAAGGGGAAGTCGTCTGGATACGTATGTTCTGCCTCCCTCGAGCTTGGTCCCAGAAGCTTCGGCATGATGTGTTAACCAGCTGGCGCGTTTCTAGCTTTATGCCACCACTCTGGTAAGGCGCCCGCAACCACATTTCTTTTTGGACTTTATCAGGAGCTCGCTCCTACGGTCAGCTGGAACATTGCTGCGCGTATCACGGCGAGGTATTAACACCGTTCCGGGGCATTCTCAGACGACCACCCCTCTAGCAGGAAGGGACACGGATATACGAAAATATAACCCTCCAACGATTTATTTTTTGCGGGTGCTGGCGCGTCTTGGACACTTCTGCCTACAATGGTTTGTCCATGAACAGAAGCTGGCAGAGCGCATTTGAAGGAAAAGGTTTATTTCTGCTTTGCCGTGCTGCGCAGGCTTTTGGAAATAGCTCAAACATGTCGAGCATACGTAGCCCCTCGTTAGTTTAGGCTTTTCAACAAATTGTTTACATGCCTGATTAGAATTCAGTGTTCTCCCGACCTGCATACCCCAAACTTTTGTACTGGACTGTAAATCCCTACGGAAAGTCGAAATACCCTACTTTGATGTTCTTTTTGCCTTGTTGTAGCTGCACTGCAGTGGCAACATCGATCCCCCGAATGTAACACATGTGGCCGTCATGGCGAGGCAGAATAGCCGCAATAATTCAATGTTAACCAAATACAGCCACAAGAGGACTAATAAGTTTCCATATAAAATGCGGAAGAAGGAGGAGTTTAGCACGTGTTTGAAACCCATTAAATATTTCTGTAATTCACTTTAATACAAGAACAGCAAGCCTTTTCTCTGCATGTCCTCAACTCTAACTGAGGAACTAGTTTCAGTCTCTGCTTCACCCTTCATAAACCAGGATCTTTCATTTTTACTTCTGGAGTGCCTTTATTGGTTGGGCATGGGTTGAGGGCGTGTGCTAGTCAAGACCAATATTCAGCTGCTGGAACTGATGTTCCAATGCTGCCCATATTTTTGCTTTTCATTTGGTTCTTGCTTCCCGCATGCCGTGTGGTCTTGCACATCAAAAGCCCTTTCTTGACGACAGCTGGCTAATCTTCCATTTTCAGAAAAAACCTGCTCCCCTCTCCGAGAAACAAAAGCTATTATTAACACTCGCTTCCCTCTTCTATTGCCTCTTCCGAATGGTTTCATTTTTTTGCCGATTTCACTAAGGCTTTCTTTATAGCACCGTTCTCCACAGCGTGTATCGCACCAATATCCGACAAGGTTCTGTGTTCTTTGTTAACCCCGCACAGCACTCTTGACCGAGAACAATAGGCCCGACCATCAAATAGCCTTATCTTGCCATATAGCCTTATCTTTCTTGGCCATGCATCCTGCCCCCTTAAAATTTACTGACCTCCGGTTTCCGGCCAGTTCTTTCTTTTTTCGTACAGCTTACATTCTTTTCTTCTTATTCGTTAAAGGAGTATACTTACTGGGATCGCTCTTTATGGTCTGTCACCGCCTGGAATTTGTCGACCGCCATTGTCATATTTTTTTTTGTTTGGCTGCATTTCTTTTTTGTCTTATCATACTCGCTCATACGCACTCCAGTGCCTAAGTGCGCAGTAATTCCGTGTTTCAGTATTCTCGTTTTCTCTGAACTCTTAAATATTTTCGGCTTACTTCACCCCCTCCCCCTATTGTCTCTTTCCTCGATCAAGCCTTTTTTAGGCGGTGGCAAGGCTGCATCAACGACAGTGTTTTGTGGGATTATGTGTGAGACCTTATCATTTATTTTATTTTTCAACAGCTCTATGACAAGTGCCATACATGCTAAAGACTGGTGTCGAGGATGGAAACAGACAATCCTCTAATTCATGAACCGTTGTGTAAAGCCAACTAATATTTTTCAGAGAGCATAATACAGAATTTTCTGCTTCTGGTGGCGCGCAGTTTAAATCTTGCTGCTTTAGGAGTCATGTGGAAGTTGATAAAGTTTTTTTTCAATAGATGCAAAAACATGTCTACGAATGTTTAAATCGGGATAATAACTGGCCGCGATATTGACCTTTCTTCAACACAATATGTTCGTTTTAAGCGCAGCATTGTTGTCACCTTGGCAACAGCAACCACCTTAGATATTGTGTCATCAAGCTCGGGCCATTTCTTTCTTCATAAGCAGAAAACTCGGACTGTAACATTCCGAGTTTTTCTGTATCTATGGCAAACAATAAAACCAATCACAAGCAAAATATTTGGAGAAACCTCAAGTTGAAATAGCGCCTTCTCTTTCCGCCATCAGGCTTTCGCGTTACCGGCTAGTAATAGTAAAGAATTCAACCCTTTGAGCTTACAACGAGATGGCACATAGTGTGGCGTAGGTAGATAGGGCTTGTGGTACCTAGGAGAGATAGTTGCTGTGCGAAGATTGGAGCCCACAGCCAAGGAACAGATGTGAGTAAAAGAAAAAGTTCTCGGGCACCCGTTAGAAACAGGCGATAGTCTGCGGAAACTCTTATTTGAAAAACACAAACACAGGTGCCATTTAGGACAATAATGAGAGTCTTTTAAAGGCAGTGCGTAACAGTGATACTCCTTCGTCATTATCCTGTCCAATTCGATTACATTAGTACTCACGAGTAACAACCACTCGACTGCGTAAAGCATGCTGTTACCAGCACTTATGTCAAAAATTAGTTATGGGTCTGCGATAATGACTGAAAAATGTTTTCATCGCCTAGAACAAAGGAATATAAATGTAGAAAAGCGTGTGAGCACACGCCCGTCTGCGTGTTTCTGTGCGCTTTGAAACTGTATTTTATTGCACTCCCTAATGAAAGAGCACATATTCAGCAAACACTCTGTCGTAATAACTGCACGTTGTGTAGTTGCCTTCACAAACTCCATGTCAGCCCCGTTACTGCGGGACTTCACGGTGATATTCCGAGTTTTAAACTTGTGTGCGTTTCCGGGAAAACGTAAGAAATCATTTTTTCGGGCAGTTCTGACCGTTTTCCAGCCTTCGCTGAAGGGTGCTAGCTGAGGGTGAGCGTGCGGCTTTTATGCGGTCAACGAAATTTTGGGATACATCAAACTCAGGTTGTTGTTTATTTGCCTTGATTTCCCACTCTTCTACTACACAAAAATGCTGCAGGTGTATTAGGGGCGTGTTAAAGAGGCCGCCCTCATATATGCGTGCAATTACTGGCATGATGCACTACGTGCGCCGAAGCCCAGGTATTCAGCTGCCGCTACGCATCGTTTTTATGCACGAGATCCTCGAAACAATGCTTATAATTTGGTACTCAGCGGGTTTTTTGCAGAGAACCCACCCCGATATTAGTGGAGTAATGTTTTAAATTTACTGAAGAGCGTGCATTAAACTCCCTCAACAAGTACCCGCTGTAGGTCAGTAGTTATGATGCCGAGCTGCTGACCCGAAAGGCGCGGGTTCGATCGCGGCACCAGAGGTTGCATTGCGATGGCAAAATGCTAGAGGGCTCTGCATTGTGAAATGTCAGTGCAAGTTGAATCACACCAGTTGGTCGAAATTATCCGGAGCGCTTCATTAAGACGTCCCTCATAGCCGGGGTAACATTGGGAAATTAAATTCTATAAAACGTTAAAAACTACAAAGGTCCACAACATATCCGGTCAGCGAAGAGTGAAGGGGGACGCCACTCACGTTTTCAGAAACAGGCATGTGATGTTAAGATTTTTAGGAAGGAATCATTGCGCAGAAGACAAAAAAGTCGAGTCGAGGAATCGGTGACATTACTCTGCGTCGCAGACTCGAGTAACAGTGATATAATGTTAGCCTTAGCAGCCATCATCGGGGGAAAATCCGAAGCCAAGTAAGGTCGCGCGCGACACGCTTGTGTTTACAACTCAATTCTAAGCTATGCGCAGAAAAATCCAGGCTATCGAAAGAACCAGCAAGCAAAACTATGCATTTCAACAGGGTTATATTTGTTGCAATATTTGTGATCACAAAAGCAAACAAATGCAACAGATTTCAATATTGCTCCCCGAGCGCTTTTGTGTGACACGACGTTTTTATACAGGCTTAAAGAGGTGAAAGAATATGAGGTACTTCACTGACAGCAAACAAGTAAAGTCTATTGCTATGTGATATTACTGTATCAGTGACGCTTCAAACTGGGAATTTCTTTTCATTCTTTTTGCGAGTTTTTGTTACTCAGCAAAGTTCCTCTTTGTGAGGAATTTCCTCATTCAGTAGGAAAGCCTAAATTATTTTTCCCGGGCCTTCTTCAAATATCTTTTTGAAAAACTTTACAGCATTTGTGTCCTTGATGAAACAAAATCTTTCCTAGAGGGTAGAGGTTGTACCCAGTCTAGATAAAAAATTCCAGCTCAAAAAAGCTAGAGGTCACAACATATTGTATCAATCATCTCCGTGTTCTTGAAGTGGAGGGCTCATTGTATCAGTTTCCTTGAAATGCTTTTCCCTTCTTTTATGCAATATACCGCAAACCTCTCCCTTTATATCTTCGCAGCAGAATATTTTGTAACCTTGGAATTTGACTAGAAGCCATGGCTGTGAACCAAGCAACGGCGCAAAGGATATTTCTGTGTGCCTCTCTCCCCGTCTGCTTCACCTCCTCGCCTGTAGCTCTGTTTGGATGCTCACTCTGAGCCACTGCGCGTTTCACTTTGTCAGCATGTTCAGCCTCAGCGGGCCTTGAAATCTCTATAGATCTGTCCTCAAGTTCAACAGTGAACATATTCAACAGGGAACATATATTTTCTGCACACAAAGCTGCAAAGATTTAGAATTCTCTTTCAATTATTAGAAGTAAGAGAAATACTTTGCACATTCTTGCCGGCTGCACACACTTTTATTTTCGTGGTGTTTTATATGCTGAATAAAAGTAACTGAATAAATAATAATAGTACTGTAGTTGCGTTAACCTTCCACTTCAATATGTTGCACGATATACCTGATATCAAAAAGTGACGAATTTAATATCGCAGCGTATAAAAATATCACAATAACATCACATCGCTTCTCGCTGCCATTTATATGTACGGGTCCGAGGAGTAGCGAAATATTTATTGAGAGATGCCATCACAACCATATCATTTTATTGAATTGTTCCGCAGGACCAAATTTTTTTTTCATCATGTTTTCATAGAGCCAATATATTAACTAAAGCAGGCAGCCGTTCAACAATAACAGCCAGATTTTAGATTATTACAAAAAAATTCGGCCCGGACACATAAGATTTCTTACGCGTCAGAAGGCGTAAGTCCGCCAGCTCACTTTGGGCTGCTGCGTGTGTAACTGGATGCCATGCAGCTGGCAATTCAACCTCTACATGGCTTTACGGAGCCGCCGCCGAGACACCGCCACTCTCTTTCTGATCTTCGCGCAAACTTCGCGAAGTGAGGGCAGTCGCCGCAGCCCTGCGGCCCCCGCTCCGCCTTAAGATTTTGACGCGATAGCCAATGGGTTTATGCCCATATATGCAGAATTACTGTTTTTGTATTTAACATATTCATAAATGCCTGGAAGCCATCAAATCACTCCTGGCTCAGTGGTGCAGCGGTTGCTTCTACCGGTGGCTTGTGCGATCCAGGTTGTCCCGAGCATTCTTGCGCGCCCAATCGTTAATTTTGCCGCCACCTGCCAGTTTGCATGAGACGCCACCTTTTTTTGGGAACGGTGAAGCGAATGAGATTAATGCTCATAAATGCTCATAGATCCATGGCTGTCCTCATACCACTCTTGGTCCAGTGGTGTAGTGGTTGAGCGTTGCACCACTGCCTGTGAATGGTAGGTTCTGCCAACGGACTGGTCGGATTCAGGTTCTATCGAGCAACCTTGCGCGGCTAATCCTTGATTTAACCCGCAATGTTACCCCCCCCCCCCCACACACACACACACACACGTAAGTAAGGCATACGCAAGTAAGGCATACGCCTCGCTCCCCCTTGAGCGGACATAGAAGAATAAAAGGATTTCAGAGAAGTCATGAAATGAGAAAAGCTGACTCAAAGCAGGATTTTACCTAGTTGAATGTAACAAGGAATACACAGAAGATGTTGCGTCATGAACGAGATAGAACTTTGAGATGCCACTTAAGGTCCGTCTTAAAGGTATGACACGATAGCGATTTTAGATTAGGTCTATACATGCCGAATTTGTCATTCTCGGCTTTATATTCCCAGATCCCTAGGAGTCCTCGCACCTCGCCTGGCCCGGTGGTGCAACGGTTAAGCAATGCGCCAATGCTCTGCGATGGCAGGTTCTCCCAGCAGCGGGGATTGTGCGACGCAAGTCGTAACAAAGACATTACATTTACTGCCACCTGCCACGGCGTTCAGTGTCTCACAATCCGGTGTACAGGTTGAGATGACGCGCCAGAGACGCGTGGCCTTGGTGGCCCACCTAAGTTTCTTCTCCGGGAATTTTCCGCTAACAACGCCGATGACGCCAAGACAACGTCCGATTTTTCGCATATTGGGAGCCTTCGATATCGTCGATATCTGTTCTTTATACTAACGTCAGGAGCCTACTTAACAAGCATACTTCTTTATCTTCTGCCATAGACACATGCTCAGCTGACATTATAGCGCTAACCGAAACCTGGCTCCCAACGCATGTATCGGATTCCGAAATCTTCCAAAACGCTCATCGCTACTCGGTATATCGTTGCGATAGAATAGCCAAACGTGGCGGCGGTGCTTTACTTGCTATTTCTAAAGACATTCCATCTTCATGTATCCAAGTCTTCAGCGAATTAGAACTAATATTTGCGTCAATAGTGATAGGTCATCTTAAACTGATTATTGGCGTCTGTTACCGTTCTCCTTCTTATTCCTCTACATTCACTAACGAACTTCACGATGCTATCAATCTTGTTCGCGCACGATTTCCTTCATCACCACTTTTTCTACTTGGAGACTTTAAGTTTCCAACTACTTCATGGACTGCTCAGCCGCCTTCTTCATCTTCCCCTTCGTATCAAGCTAAAGAATTCTTAGAACTATGCACCATGTTTTCGCTAACTCAGTTAGTAACAAAAGCCACAAGGACAGCAAATAACGCTTCGAACACTCTTGATCTAATTCTAGCAACTAATCCAGAGTTAGCTACTGATATAACATATCTTCCAGGCATCAGTAATCACGTTCTGCTCAATTTTTGCATTAATATACCACGTCCGAAACCGAGCAAAATAAAAAAAAATCATTCTAGATTACAAACGCGCCAACTTTGCCGCTATTAACAATGAACTGGGCATATTTGTTGATTACTTTATTGCTAACTCTGACTACTACTCTGCCGAAGAAAACTGGATATCATTCAAAACGAAGGTTCACAAACTAACTGATAAGTATATCCCTAAGCTCATCGTCACCTCTAATCCACAAGCACATTGGCACAACTCTCACATCAAACGATTATCTAACAAAAACAAACGTTTACACCGCCGCGCGAAGCTTTCACCATCTAACGCGCGATGGGCGAAATACAAGTCTGCTTCCGACGCTTACGTCAACGCGATTAAACGAACAAAGAATACCTTTTTGTCTGCCACATTACCAACTATTTTGAAAACGAGTGTTAAGAAATTCTGGCACGTTGTACACCCTGCCCTGAGAACGACCCACTAATTAGACTACAAGATGCCTCCGGTAACCTTATCCCCAGTGATCTTTGTGCTTCCGTGCTGAATAACACATTCATTGAAAGCTTTTCCTCCATTTCAAGCGTTAATCTGCCTCACATACAACACCACAGGTTTCCGACAATGTCACCTATAACTATCGATCCACCTGGCATAGCCAAATTAATTGAATCTATGAAAAATGAGTCTTCACCTGGTTCTGATGCGATTAGCGCTAAATTTCTAAAAAATACTTGTGCTTATAGTTCAGTTATACTAACCAAACTTTTTCAACAGTCACTCGACACAGCAAGCCTTCCTAACGATTGGAAAATTGGGAAGGTGGTTCCACTTCACAAGTCCGGTGGTAAGCACTCCCCTCAAAACTTTCGTCCCATTTCGCTCACTAGCATATGCTGCAAATTACTAGAACACATCATTTTCAAGCATGTCGTTACCTTTCTCGATGATAATTCATTTTTCACACCTGCGCAACATGGTTTTCGTCAAACATACTCGTGTGAAACTCAATTACTTGCCTTTACTGATAAGCTATACCGCATACTTGACAACTCATCT
This sequence comes from Amblyomma mixtum, assembly GCF_055824585.1. Lineage (NCBI taxonomy): Eukaryota > Metazoa > Arthropoda > Arachnida > Ixodida > Ixodidae > Amblyomma > Amblyomma mixtum. The sequence continues at coordinate 56,153,222 of NC_143015.1, forward strand.
TGTGCTGACTGCATTTTCTTGGATTTTTCCAAAGCCTTTGATAAAGTGTGTCACAAATTACTGCTACATAAATTGAGCCATCTTAATCTCAATCCTAACGTCTTCGACTATATTCAATCTTTCCTTCTTAACTGTTGGCAATTTGTGCATGCTAATAACACTAATTCACCGATTGCTAACGTTCTATCTGGTGTTCCACAGGGATCGGTCCTTGGACCACTCTTATTCTTAATCTATATTAATGACCTTCCTTCTGCCATATCTTCCAACATTCACCTTTTTGCTGACGATTGTGTGATATTTCGGGAAATAAATAACGTTAACGATACTGACACTCTCCAGTCAGACCTCAATTTGGTGTCAGACTGGTGCACTACGTGGAATATGGAATTAAACATTAATAAATGTAAAGCTTTGCGTGTTTGCCGTGCACCTAACGCTCTTCCTTCATATTATCTTAACGGCACTCCTCTTGATTGGGTAGAAACATACAAGTACCTAGGTATTCATATCACTCAAAATTCAACATGGTCTATTCATATTGACTACGTTATTAATAACGCTGACCGCATGGTAGGGTACTTACGTCGCAATTTCTCAGCCGCTCCCTCATCTCTTAAGCTTATAGTCTATAAAACACTTATACGTCCTAAACTAGAATACGCAGCATCAATATGGGACCCTACACATGATAACCTTGCATATTCCTTGGAACTAGTCCAAAATAATTCCGTTCGCTTTATTCTTTCAAATTACAACCGTACGGCAAGCATCACAGCCATGAAATCTAACGTGTCACTCCCACCGTTACAATCTCGCCGTAAAATTGGTCGCCTAACACTATTTCACAAGCTATATCATCACGTTACGCTTCACGATTATTTCATATCACCCCCAGAATACATTTCACGTCGCATCGATCACCGCCACAAGGTTGGCATCCCAACATGCCACACCAAATCATCTTTTCAGTCATATCTTCCTCGCACATCTGTGGAATGGAACCGCCTTCCCCCCGATATTGCAGCCATTGCAGATAACAAAACCTTTCACGACGCATTAACTAACATTGTTTATTCTGAAAGAAGTTGATCATGTGTTATATCTGTTTCCACTGTGTTATGTACATTGATTTTATGTTATTTACGCTTTTTGAATGTTGTTTATCTGGAGAAAATTTATTTTGTACTACCTGTTTTCACTGTATTATATTCATTGTTCTTTATCCTATTTAACCCACTCCCCTCTGTAATGCCTTTGGCCCTGAGGGTACAATAAATAAAAAAAAAACACTATCTCGTTAAAAGTATACCTTCCATAAAATACGATCTGTCACTACGAATCCCCGACGGTGTTTCCATTTTTAGATCGATATTGCTCCTGTGTCAACTAAAGCCGTATGCGCAAGAACACAGGAATATGGTAACAACATGTAAAATAACAAAGCCATAGCACATGGCACAAAAAGAAACTTAGTCCAAAATTTTCTTCAGACAACTAACGATTGCTTCACTTATAAATTATTCCTTTTTAAATTTTTGTTCACTAACTCTGTGCGCGCAAAGAAAGCTGTATGTTTTTCTGGCACTGCATGCGTTGTTTGGCAGGTATACCGCACAAACGTAAGATGATACCCTAAAGAACTATGTCCACATGAAGGCTACTGTACTAAAAAGCGCGACCACCAGGTAACGACCAGGTAATAATAAAGCAACCTGCTCTGCATCGTTGCTCTTAGAGGATGCTAGCTATTTCCACGTAGTTAAACATCGATGTGTATTTTCATATAACAGGTTTACTCGATATTTTCTATCAATAAACATGTTTCCAGTGACTTAACACCTTAACAGCAGAAAAGAGGAGAAAAGAGTGTGGCAGAGCTCTACATAGTGTGGCAAAGCGCTGGGCGAGAGAAAAATAATATTGTAGCATTCAAAGAGCTGCAAAAGTTCATGATTTCTGCAAATTTCAGTCAGCTGCTCATACCATTAGCGCACAACTCAATACGCAGCCTTGAATTTTAACAGCAGCGCTTCTAAAATTGTACACTCCATCAGGCACGCCCGTCTTTCATAGACGTTCCTAATAAGGAAGAGATTTTTCTGTGGAGGGCAACCTCAAGTTTCTTTTGTTAATGAAGAGAAAGCATTCAGTGCATATATCAAAATCCAAAGACAATCTCTGACTTCGTTGCTTTTCATATGCAGAATATATCAGCCAAGTCGCCACCTTGCCCATCAGATTTCTTAGCTCCCTGGCTGAACCGTTCTTTAAACAACAAAGTCGCTGCTCTCGCTTCTCTCTTAGACAGTGTGGTAATGCAAGGGCGACTACTGCGAGATCTCAAAGGGAGCCTTCTGTGCGCGGACTTTCGTAAAAGCCTACCACCTACTTCGAAGTCAGCCTTGAAAGCAAGCTTTAAAATGAGCGGAAGGGAAAGCTGCCTAACAAGAAACTTCCGGACTCCTGAAGATTGCATTCACGATGCGAGTGGAGCTTCACTCTTTCGCTGTGCACTGCGCCTTGGGCTTGAGGAAATACGCGCTGTAGAACCAGACAGCTGCTTTATTCAGGTCCTACCGGCTCCATCAAGAATAGTGGAAGAGAAGGCAAGGAAAGGTACCTTAAGAACGGACCGTTCTTTGGCACGAACGGCACTGTTGCGGTCCCCATATTCAGTTCGGCAGTCTTTCTTTTATTTTGTGTTTTTGAAATAAAAAATACGCTGTTCTAATATTCAGGTCTGAGGCATAAAAACTTCTCTCTTTCCTCAGTACAGAAAGAAAAGTAATATTCGTATAACGTTTACTATGCGCACACACATCAGGGTTACTTACCTATCATGAAATGAAATCCGAAGAAAATCTCCTTTTGTAACCGACATGAACCTTTGGTTACTTATGGTGCACGTTTAGAATGGTACCATGAAGATGAACTTTATTGTCAAGTACTGAAATTGTGTTTCGCGTAGAGACACGCTTCTTGCGGAACAGCGCGGGTCTATGACGCCGCTGTGTGACACACTTGGCTCTGCTGCCCATTTCAGAAAAAAAAAAGATGCACTACGGCTCCATTCAACAGAGATCAAATAAAGCTCAGAGGTCTATCCTTTCGCGGCCCATAATTCTTTCGCTTCTCGGGACATTTTCCATATCAGGATTAGGGCAGACACACGACACATTGAATAACGATGGTACGAATAGCGCAAATAACGAAATAAAAGAAGTTTTAACTCACGGTTTTCTCCTAAACTGCGAAAAGAAAAAAAAAGCATTCTCTTTTGTAATATTTACTCAAGAAAGAAGAACTAGTTGCAAATGTAAACGGTAGGGCTATATTGAAGGAAAAGCAGCCATTGCATAAAACAGCAATGCGCCGTCTAGCCGAGTGGCATGATAGCAGGCAACTCGCGTGTGTTGCTGCCAGACCTCGCTTTTTGAGCGATGAGAGGCTGGAACAGAGTTCCGTGATAGGTCTCGTACGTTTAGACGCAGAATTGAAGGGATGATGGATGTATCCCGTGTATATATGAAGACCAGTTTTCCTACTCTCAGGAGCATCGAAGACTCAGATGGTGGAGCAGCCGGACCGTTACTCGTCCTTGTGTCAGCGAATGGATCCGTATGTGCTCCGGGACTGGCTTTTTTCCACTTCATTTTCTGCTTACAGAAACGGCTAGTGGATGTGACCAGAGGAATGAATGTTCAGTTTAGTCATCTAAGGTAGCAACGAGATGTGTTTACCAGCTAACGCCGAGCATGCAGCCCGCTCTTTGGAGAGAACAGTGTACGGGACGAAAGCCAGGTTATGAACGTTATGTCAACCAAGATAAAACATAAGCACAAGTGAAGCTTTCCACGATTGCTCTTACCTATCAATTTTCATCATGTCCTGATTGCAGCGCAGCGCTGAATAAAATGCCCACTTCCGGACCCACGCTCCTAAGCTGACCTCTGAGACATGGTAGTGGAAGTAACACGAACTTATTTCAGAGCAGCTGTCGACGACGAATGTTCAATTTTTCGTTTCCTTGTGCGCTAGCATGGCAAGCTGGCAAAGACATCAATCAGTGTTCTCAGTGCGCATACGGTTAAATATTTATAAAGCTCTCAAAATTTCCGCCACATTGCTCGGCATGAATGACTAAGAGAGAACTGCACGTAACAGAGTTTGGTGGCCTTGTTTTACCTCAATCTCTGGACTTTTGGTAGCCTTGATTGTTTCCGACGGAAAACAAAAAGAGCTACTAAAGCTAAGAACAGTATAAAATTCGCACTGTCCATATCCTCTGTGATTGAGTAGTGAAAACCTGTTCTAATTTTAATAATTAAGGTTGATTCTTAAGACTGCGCAAAAGCGACAGGGACAAGGAAAGCACAAGAAAACAAGGGGACAGACGAGAACTTCCAATGTCATCCTAGTCGAAATTAACAGAAAAAAGTGGGCTTTGGCAGGGAGTGTAATGCAAAGTCAAGACAACCGTTGTTCCTTAAGGGTAGTAATGGAGTGGATTCCAAGAGGAGGCAAGCGTAGCAGGGGGCGGCAGAAATTTAGGTGGGTGGATGATATTAAGAAGTTTGCGGGGATGCGGTGGCCGGAACTGGCCAAGGACAGGATTAACAGGACCGACATGGGAGGGGCTTTTGCCGTGCTGTGTACGTAGTCGCGCTGATGATAATGTTAAATCCATTCTCGGTTTCCATGCAGAACAACATCAATAAGTATTATGTCACACCCTGCATTATCGACAGAGACTTTATACCACATGGCATTAATGACAGGGCATTTTGTTAAAGTCCGCTATGCAACAAATTCAGCTAGCTAACATTCCGATTCCTAATGATTGCAGTCAGTGCTATCGTACTCTTCCCTCTCTGTCATAATCTCGTTCTCTGCGAGCGTAGCTGCTTACCTCAACCTGGGAAAAAATGATAAGAATGTTATGAACTAATCGGTCAGCTTTATTAGGCAGGCTCTTATTTCGGCAGAGGCTGCATTCCGAAATGCTATTCTGAGGTCGAACATGAGAAAGGGTACCGCCGACGGAAACGCCTGTACAAGTTGGCAAGGAGGAGTTGTTTTTGCAACAAATTTCGAAATCCGATGTAAAGTCTTGTCGCACAATTTTGAAACTCTCAGCGGCGTACAATAAAGTAGCTCATGTTTAGAAAAGCGCCACATTCTCTTACTGCTTTTGCGTCTTGCGATGTTGAATTTTCAGAGCAGTGGATGACCAAAAAAAAAAAATATCTGAAGGAGAAGGCGGCAGCTCTAGGACTATTGTTATGACGTCCATGACGCTCGCCTGCCTCCTAATCCGCTGGAAGGAACTGAAAGTAAAAGAATGTTGCGCAAACTGGCGACGGAGTTGAGAACTTCTAGGAAAATCGATACTCCTCACGAGAGAATAGCGGAATAGTAGGGGCGCGCAACCTGAGAACTTTTGCATTCCCATGTGACTCCTCGAGCAGCGCATTTTAAAGAGAGTTCAGCCGCTTAGCGATTCTGATCGCGGGTAAGGACTTCTAAAAATCGATGAGCTTGGGGTGGAAACGTCGTCCAATTCTTGTTATGGATGAGCAGGATAAGATGAACTGGACCTAGGACCTATGAATGAGGACCTAGAGGATGAATGAGGACCTAGAAGACAAAATGAACTAGTGAACAGAAAAATAAAGTCGCGCTTTTGATTTGTCTGACGAGGGAAACAAAGTCAAAATCACAAAGGACATACAAATACAAATACCTTTATTTCATTAAAATAAACAGATACACAACAGCGCTACGGAACGAGGACAGAAGGAACACGAAAAACACAGGACGGGCGCTGACTACCAACTTTTTATTGCGTGAAAAAACCAGCACAGATTAATACTATTTCCTGGAGCACGTGATGCACTGTCACGTGCACTGTCACGGTTTTTTCACGCAATAAAGAGTTGGTAGTCAGCGCCCGTCCTGTGTTTTTCGCGTTCCTTCTGTCCTCGTTCCGTACCGCTGTTGTGAATCTGTTTATTAAGTATGAACCAACTAGCCCACACCAGAATCCTCTTAGAACCTTTATTTCAACATCAGGGATGTTAGGGGTACACACAAAAAGCCTATGACTGGATTTACAGAGGGGCGCAGCCCCGTACATAAAAACCGGCAGCAACAGAACACGGACAGAACAATAGAAAAGACTGCAGTGCTTAGGTAGACATCATATTCAATAAAAATTAGTGAACATCTTCTTGCAAGAATAGATAAGTGAAGTCAGCAAGATTAACAGAAAACGCTCAAAGACACTGAAAAATGCAAAACGAAGAATAACAACCACAACAGAAAAAGGGGATAAAGCAGAAGAAATCTTGCAGTAAGAAAAAAAAAAGTACAGTTAGGTCCTCAGGGCTTATTGCGCCGATTAAGAAAAGTTGGAATTATATGTCGCAGCATTTGACGACCGTAATTAGTACGGAAGGATGGCACATACCAGACGTCGTTGTTACGTGTTGAGTAGTAATTAGCTTTGGGCAGTAAGATAGCTGTGCCATCAAAGAATGCGTCATGATTTTTTCGTTTTCTTTCATATGGTTTACTTATCAAAAAATTATATAGGTCATTAATTGGAGTTACTTCTAATGATGCGAAAAGAGGTCGAGTGTGAGTAGTAAACGGGGCATTTGCAATGATACGAATGACCTTTTTCTGTATTTTCTGCAGTCTATATGTATGTGACCATGTTGTTGTACCACACACCAGATGGCAATATGAAAGGTTATATAGAAATAGTGCATTATACACTAAAAGAGACAATCAGAGGTAGTAAAGAGCTGACTTTGTATAACTTTGTTCTTTGTAAAAGAAACACACAAAAGTAAAGGGAATAAAATCCAGTTGCATCTTTGAGCCCGTAGTGTCCACTCTTCCGCTTTCGTGTATATTACGTGCGCTGAAAAGATGAGCATAGTCTTACGCAAATGCCAAAAATAAGCTTAATCTGTGAAGTATAGGCTGTGTAGGTCCTTTAAAATAACGCTCCGACATGGCGCTTGCATTAAAAGAGAAGCGTGAGTGTGCGCAGACAACAAAAGAAAACGAGGGAGAAAAATTCACCTTAGAAAAGCCCTATATCGCTGTTTAAGATGCACGCTTTGTGCCTCTCAGCAGCACACGGTTCCCTTATCGCTGCTTCAAATGCTTTAAACTTGGAACAAAGGCGATCACTGCGGAGTCCACTTTGGTCTTTGCGCTTAGATTAGGCCTGCTAGTAGCGTCATTCAGCCTTGTATTTAATTCTGCAGAAAACAGTTTGCTGCACATACTAGCGATAATGACCTGGAAATAGCAGGCTACACTGTCATATTGCAGTAGTATCTGAATAATTATTTCGAAATTTCCACATTCTCTGCAGTATGACATTACTGATATCCCATGCAGACTGTGTTGTGAGCAGGAGACCAGGAGCATAAATTAGTGGCCCTAGCTATCACAAAAACGAAACAAAAGCGAAGCAGATGTAACTAAAGCTCATATTAAAAATTTATCCTCCGTCAGTGAATACGAACGCTCTTCTTTGCCTTCTTTGCCTTCTTATCGACTCAACTTTTTACATTGGCAAGCTTTATCTCTAAGCCAGTGAACTGATGCACTCTGCAAGAAAGAATTTGGGGGTCTAAATTATTGCCTGCTTCAACAGAAATGAATGGAAAATATAAGCTGTTTTCATTATTACATTGCTCGGAGGAGGACATACTGAACGGTCGCTGTAGATGGAGGTTAGGAGAGCTATGCAGATTTTGTGCTCAAAATCTAATATATCGTATCATTTGCATTCGCTTTTCGATTGAGTGAGAAGTTCAACCTGTAAAAATAGGCGCTTTGTAAACTAATTACGTTTATTTTCTTCGGCAGTTTCTCTACATCTTGCATGTTTCAGTGTAAATATATCATTTGTAGTGCGACGATTTATTTCTTCATTTCCATGTCCCCACAGACAGTGAATGGCCTAGTGCTGCTGTGACAACGGCGATAAAAAGAGGAGAGAAAATATGAACGGAACCGACCAATAGAATAGAAGTCGCCTCGATCTATTTTGCAATAATACCAGCATGAGTGGCTTCCTTCACCTGCGCCACCCGCACTAGATCTCGCTAAGCCTAAGTCCCACAGTTTACTGCCGTTACGTAGACATTACTGCCCTGGTGGACCAAAGCCACAATTCCCCCCCTATGTCCGCTGTGAGCCTTTTAGCCCTCCCCAATGCTTGCTACGTGTCCGTGAGGATATCATGTGCGTGACATCTTTGGGCTTTTTTGATAAGTTGCAAATGGTGGGCATGAATGCCTGTTTAGTTGTGGTGATGGCATGAGATACATATTTAATTGCGCCTACAGGCCTCTGCAGATATTTTTACGTACATGACTGTTTTATACTAAACATTATACCCTAGAAGCTAGTGTCACACATATGAAGAATGAATTTGAATCAAACGTCGTGACCAAAGGCAGAGGAAAAACCGGTATAAACTAATGCATTCAATTTATAATGATTTGACTAGTATAAGAACTTTATATATATCGAACCTTCCTACTATCTGTGAAGCAGGAGGTACACAGCTGCAAAATTACAGAAATTAAATGTCGTACAGAACACATGAAATTGTCTTTCCTCGCAAAAACAATATGCGAGCGGAACAGTTTACTAGTGGAGGTGATGATAGCTGACGGTATCCTCTTTGCTCTACTATGGTAGAGAGAGGATGTGGTAGATGGTCCTTGGCGATCACAAAATGAACAAGGGAGGGTAAAATCTCAGGTTGCTTGAGCGAACGTTTCGACAAGGGGACTTGTCTTCGTCTGGGCAAAGCGTTCATCATTGGCAGGGATTAAATAGGGCCTTCGCTCCGAGGAGGAAGGCCCCGGGGGTGGGGAAGGAAAGTGGTGTGAGAGGGGATGCGTGTCAGGAAGGGGAGGGAGGTGAATCTTGATTCGTTAAGCTGCAATAGTGGAAAAACTTATATCCCGAGGGTGTGTAATGAACAAAGGCTTTGTAGGGGCTGCGACGGGGGGTTGGCGCTGGGTGGACCTGAAAAACTCAGATAAGAGGATTAGTCAGCGTGGTACAGGGAAATCAGAACAAGGCAAACAAAATAGGCTGGCACTGGAAGGAGAACGAAAGGGGGGACATTTCCAAGGAAGGACAAGGCAGGGGGGAGGGGGGGGGGGAATGGCTCGAGTTCAGAGAAAGCCAAAAAGGGGGGGGGGGGCAGAGGGGGTAACAGGAATGTCATGGTTTCCGAGAACAGATAGTAGGGGTTTAGGAGAAAAAGAAAAGGTGAACAAAGGGAGATGGTGAGAAGGCCGGAAATGTGGTGGAAGACATGACGTGGGAAGGGTGCAAAGAGCGATAGTATACTCAGAAGTACTTGTATTTGGGCGTGTTGGTTCATAACTTTTCAGGAGGACACAGGGGCGCAACAAAAGACACGGACATAGAAGCAGACAGGGACAAGGGGTTGTCCCTGTCTACCTCCACGCCCGCGCCCCTCATCGCGCCCCTGTGTCCTCCTGAAAAGTTAATATACTTATGCGAGGTTCTAGGAAATGGTCTGACCACGTGCAAGACATTTCTTAATTTAAAATTATGCTAACCCTGAAATGTACCTGAGAGATTCCAGGTTTCCTCTGGACACGTTAATCCCTGTTGGTTGCAGTGTTTTAAATTTGTGGATTAGGAATGCTTCTGTGTATTTTCTGTCCCTAGTCGATTTGAAGCCTGACTGAAGAACGAACAAATTGAGTTCATCGAATTTGTGATGGCGTTGATTAAAATGGGTCGACACCGCCCCCTTCTTCAGTTGCTCCGCAGATGGTGTGGACTGAAGGCTGATGGTAATTTGTATATTCAGATAGGCATTTGCGGCTAAGTACCGCACCAAGGTGCACTCAGCCAAATCCTGTTACGGTAAGCAAATGCGTTCTCGGTTCTCAGACATGGGTGTGTAATTTCGTCGACACGCGGAGGTTTTCTTGCCGATGGAGAATTGCGTGGCGCAGGGATTACAACCTCGGTCCTCTAGCAGAATAGACCTCCCAGAATAGTCTGTTCATGTCAAAGAGCCGCCGTCGTCATGGAGAAAAAACGCACGCCCGGCATCATTGTTTTTGTATAGATTGTTTATGTAAACGAGTCTTCGCCAAGGTCCTGAGCTGCGCCACGCGGGACCCATTCGCTTGCATGGCTGCCTTCGTGAAAAGCGTTTTTGAGTGTTAATGCACTGTTGTGAAATTATAAACTACAAGCACTGAATGGCCGCAGTGGCAAATGCGAAGTAAGTGAACGTGCTAGCAGAAGCTTTCGTGCTTCAGCCATTATGGCACTCCTGTAATGGATTCGAGTCCTATTAGGCTTCTTGCTTTTCTTGTTCATTGGTGCGTTTAAAAAAAAACAGTGCAATTGAACAGCGAGAGAGCCGAACCCTACGAAATGGAAAAAAAAGAACGCGAACTGAGAATACATGAGGTAGAATTCGTGCTCAAAACACCTCGAAGCCATTTCTAGCCGCATTAAGGACAAAGCCAAAAAGCTAGCCACGTCCTATGTTTTCATAGAAGCTTAGCTTGGCACTATATCAATGCCGTTATATCGGAGTCGTTCACGCCATCTCGCGAATGCGGCCATACATGGCACGAATGGAAGTCATGCAAGCATTAGAAAATTTTTATGCTCTCAATCCGGTTCTTTTGAATCGATTGACGACGATTCTGCGATGATTGTGTAAGAAGAGTTTTTCGTGACGAAGAGCAGTTTGAGCGTGCCCACAAGAACACCGAGATAATAAAGCAACGCGACATTAACCGAACACGATGCTTTCGCTTCGTTCGTTTCGACGGTCGAATCGCGTGCTTTCTATACAGAATACGAATACAAAGCAAATCAAAATCTCGCAACAAACAAAGGAGCGAAGATGCGTTAGTAATTCGGTCGTCTGAGTAAGCACATATACAAGGTCTGTTAGAAAAGTATCCGACTTTATTTTTTTTTGCGAACACCTGATGGATTTGAAACAAGCACGCTTGCACCAGCCTACCTTGAACCTTTGTGCGCATGCACAAATTTTTTCCCGCCTGCCGATAGCGTCAGTCACTGGCACGCAGGGTTTGAGTGAGGCAGTGCGCAGTGCTCTCGTCGGTTTTTTATTGCAAGGAAAATGGCGGAGCGACAGGAGCAGCGCTAATCCATCAAATTTTGTCAGAAACTAGGCGACAACCAAGTCGTAACCATTCATAATATTCAGACGGCTTTCGGTGACAATGCTATGAGCAGCACACAGATTAAGCACTGGTACAATTGGTTTAAATACGGCCGCACATCGGTGCAGAGAGAGCCACGCTCTGGTCGGCCATCAACATGCCGAAATGACCAGGCCATTACCTTTGTGAACGCTGTGGTGATGCGGGACCGTCGTGTAACTATCCGAGAAATTGCGGAAAAGGTGGACATCACCAATTTTTCTGCACATTCCATTATCACCGAAGATTTGGCGATGGAGAGAGATGCGGCGAAATTAGTGCCGAAGCTGCTCACGGTGGAGAAAAAGCAGCTTCGTGTTGAAGTCTCACAGGATATGCTGGATTCCACAAACAGTGACCCCGACTTCATCAACACCATAATCGCTGGTGACGAGCCTTGGATGTACGGGTACGACCCGGAAACCAAATCCCAGTCGTCACAATGGAAGCATTCCACGTCACCAAGACCAAAGAAGGCCCGCCAAGTGCGCAGCAATATGAAAGCGAGGCTGGCTGCTTTCTTTGACTCCCTCTGTGTGGTACACCATGCGTACGCACCCCACATGGTCAAACAATGACCAAAGAGTACTACAGGGATGTCCTCCGTCGCCTGCGTGGTGCTGTGCAGCGCAAGAGAGCGGAGTTGAGGTCAACAGGAAAGTGGCGCATCAATCACGACAATGCTCCTGCACATTCCTCGCACTAAATTCACACATTTTTCGCAAAAAACCAGACTGCTGTAGTTCAGCAGACTCCTTACTCTCCTGATATGGCCTCCTGTGACTTCTGGATGTTTCCCAAAATCAAGAGGTCATTGAAAGGAGCACGATTTCAGACAAGAGAGGACATTATGGCTGCAACGACAGCTGAGCTAAACTCCATTCCGAAAAGGGCCTTTTCGGAATACTTCCAACAATGGCAGCACAGCTGGGAGAAGTGTGTGGAGTCCCAAGGAGACTACTTTGAAGGTGATTAGGTTTCCAACGCTCCAGTTATGCCAGCTTTTTTTATTCGGCAAAAGGTCGGATACTTTTCTAACAGACCTCGTACAAGGTGTTTCAGGGAAGACTTTCAGGAGTTTTGAAAATAATCTTTTAATTACCAGCAGATTTGGATCTGGTGGTAAATAGCAGTGTTGGGGAACACCGGAAAGTCACTGAATTGTCTGAAGTAACAAGCTGGTTAACTAATTTCTTGCAGTTAACTTTTAAACTATCACACTTGGACAACTGGTTGCAATTAGATATTTTTTCCGGTGGTCAGTGATAGCCATATAAGTGTTAAGAATTACGAAAGCGCCATTTCCCAGGCCGGTGTAGCTCGATAAAATTTGGCCGCATCGTTCGAAAATACATGCGTTTTCGAAAGCATGCAGGCATAATAACCCCTGCAGTGCACGCAACTAGTCGAAAAATTCAAATTTTGACGAGCCACAGCGCCAAGGGTTATCGTGTTTTCGAAATTGTAGAAACTAGATGGCTATTATTAACGACCGGCGGCAAATCTCTAATTGTAACCGGTTGCCTGTCGCTGATAGTTAAAAAGCTAGATGTCAGAAAAAAAAATCAGTTCAATATTAACAAGTAATACAACTCAGCATAGAGGCAAGATAAATATGTAAAAAAAAACCTTAAAGATCACTGCGGCGACCCGCATTGGGGGGATGCGAGAGTATTGGCGCCTCCTCGGCACTAGTCGCCTATCTTTGCCTCTCTTTATCACTTTTTATTAATTTAGCTACTGAATTACCGTACTTATCTGGTGCTTTATGTAAAAATTGATTTATTTACTCTGATTATACCTTTTTTATCTCAGTCAACCATTTCGGTTTTTCATATATGGCGCCGTGGTTGCTTTCCCGTCTACTTACTCTACTCCCTTCCAGCCCATTCAACCGTTAATCAAATAATTAATTTATATCAATGAAACTTTTTGTTCGATTAATTCCCATCAAATACATTTCAATTCATTTCGAACTTTAATTTCACTCCTTTGCCTATTTTTTCACTATTCTACCATCCACTGCTCTTTCCCCTCCACTGACCATATCAACGTCAGCGCTATTTTGAGGGTTTTTTGACATTTTTGTCTCTAATTAATTACCTAACCGCCCTATCGACACATTTTCTGTGCAGCATCTTCACATCATCCTCTTTCGATTGCAACCACTCGTTTGATGCTACCTCTTCTGAGAACGCCACTACTGCTGCGGACACGTTTTGGTGACACGACCCTGCCGACATAGCCTAGAAATGCTTTCGCATTAATATTGTACACGGGTAGCTGATCGGCTCATCCGTGCAAGGTACATAGCGTAATAACACCAGAAGCAGAACGGATGCAAGAAATATTTGAAATAAACTCCAAAAGAAAAAGCAGTGCTCATATTAGAAATGTTAATCTTTGTAAGATGGACAAAAAAACCGAGCAATGACGCAATAACAAAATGCACTTCATTTTATGCCGACTGTTTATGCTTTCATGCATACGTTGGCACCATCTCCTACATTGCATGCATTTGCTTAACCGCTGCTGTCAAAATTTGGAAAGCGCTTTCTGCACGTGATATATTTCAGATGTCGGCAAGGTTCATTTGTCACTAAATGTGACAGGCGCGTTCAGGTTGTCTGCCAAACGAAAATTCCATCGATAAGAGTAAGTTTTATGATATGTTGCTCCCAAAAACTTGCCGCCGAAATGGATGACGCACGTTGTCAATAACTGTCATGCGTGACTACGGCTAATCCATCGATCATAGTTGGGCTCGTGCATTTAGAAATAGCTGAGCTTATACAATATTTTGAGCCAAACTTTCTACCAGGAGTAGTTTCTTATTCTTTTTCATCCAGCACGCATTTACTAGTTATAGATTGCACAGTAACACACCTCGCAATGAGAGGAAAATGTTTGCGCAGGGCCATTTATAGCAGCAACACTTCCTCGAGCTCCCGGCGGCACGGGCAGATCAGCTGCGCTGGCCGTTGCAGGAGGGCGCATCGCTATCGCCTTAGGCTTTTACGCCTCTCCTTAAAATGCAACGCACTCTCGCACTGTGCACTGCACGTCGTCGTTTCAACATTCAGGCGCGCGCAAGTCACGAATGCAGACGAAATGCGCTTTTAATCAGGCTTTCAGGTACGTGGTGCTGGAGTCCACTTGCAAAAACGAGCTTTCGCACAATATTTCGGGGCTAGCAATTCTAAACCGTGCGATTTCTTTTATGACCGGTCGTTCTCATTGGGTGCATTGAGGTTTTTATAGCGCTAGCAGTACTTGCCTCGATAACGAAAAAACCTCCCCGTCTGCGATGATGGTGGTGGAAAGCATTTATGTACAGGTATAATACAGGAGGCTATGCATGTGCTGACCCAGAGGGGGCCAGTCCTTACAAATACTAGGTGGAGGTCCCTACTTCGGGACCCCAGGGGTATCGGCCGCCGCCCAGGCTCGCGCGACCAAGGCCCGTTGGGCCTGCAGGTCAGACCAGCCGAGCAGGGTCGCCTCCCAGTCCTCCCGGGTTGGGTTGGGGTGAGGGGGGATAGCAGGGTTGGAGGGGCAGGCCCACACCATGTGGTAGATGTCCGAAGACTTCTCCGCACAGTGCGGACAGCCGCCCGAGAAAGAAGGGCCGAAGTGTTTCAGAGCTGCCGGGCACAGCAAAGTATTAGTATACAGGCGGAGCAGAAGCCGCTCCTCCGCCTTTGACAGACCTTTACACGGGCGGGGATAAAGACCATGGCCAGATTGATAGAGTAAAACGATGTCTTTGAAAGTGTAAGCTGGAATAAATTCGAGTTCCTGATCGTCAGGGTCGGAGGGGAATGTCCGGTGAGAGAGCGCGCGGGCGGCGGCGTCAGCTGCCTCATTTCCCTCAAGGCCCATGTGAGCGGGAGCCCAAACGATACGCCGGTGCGCGGGGTCACCGGTGTAGACGCTGTTTTGAAGAATACGGTAGGCTAGATCCGGTACCCAGCCCTGCTCGACGTTCCGACATGCCCCTCGCGAGTCGGAAATAATTGTTTTTGAATTGGAATCAGATGCAGCCAACGCAATGGCGACCTCCTCCGCGTGTGTTATGTCACGGGCTCGGAAAGTAAGGCCGTTCACTGTTTTGGATTGGTGGACGACTGCGGCTGTGTACCATCCCCCATGGTGGGGGCCTGAGGCATCCACGTAGAATACGCCGGGTTTCGATCCCTAGTGGCGGGCCAGGGCTTCCGCCCGCGCCAGGCGCCGGCCATTATGGTCCTCACGGTTCATGTTCGCGGGAAGAGGGCGCACGTGGAGGGAGCATCTCCACTGGGATGGAATACGTACGCGCTCTTCCATGAGAGTGGTATGTTGGATGTATAGTCGGGCAAGGAGGCGGCGACCCGACGATGTCTTCGAGAGACGTGTGTATTGGTTAGTCAAGTGGGCTTCCCGGAGCTCCCGAAATGTGTTCACCGTGCCTAGCCCCAGGAGGCGCTTGTTGGAGGTGGTCACGGGGAGGCCTAGAGCCCGCTTAATAATTTTGCGGAAGATGACTTCGAGTGAATCCTCGTCTTGCTTCCGCAGGTGGAGGTATGGAGTCGACTATAGAATTCGACTGGTTACAAATGCATGCGCCAGCCGCAAGGCGTCCTTACATCGTAACCCCCCGCGCTTGTTAGAAACCCGGCGGACCAAGCGGCCCACCTGGTCCCCCACCTGACGGAGTTTGGCCAATGTTGTTTCTGACCGTCTGTCTTGATGTATAAAGAGCCCCAGTACCCGGACTTCGATATTTTCAGGGATTGGACCTGTCTCGAGAGACAATGAAATTTTGGCTGTGCACTTTGGTGAGGGGCGTATGTGCACAAATTCAGACTTTTGGGTGGAGCACTGGAGGCCGCAGCGGCGAGCATAACGGTCCACTATGGTCGCCGCCTCCTGCAGGTTAGCCTCGATGTCTGCAAGGGAAGTCTGCGATGTAGCGTCTACCTGTGAGCTGCCGCCCGCCACTTTTTTCAGGTGGAGGGCGATAGCACTGTGTGAGTCACTTTGCAAAGCAGCCGCTATGTGCCCTGGTGAAGCCTTCACCTGCTAGTTTTCACCTACCACGATTGCGGTTTGCAACGTGAAGAGGGGAAAATTTCCTCTCCAATTTAAGAGCAGAGAAAATGCAAGTCGGTGAGTGAAGGCAAAGATACGGTGATAGGCGACGAGATTCGGGTGGATTCCTGTTCATACGCTGGCACTACATGTCTCACCAGCGCAGAAGCCGCTATTCGTCTTTGTGAAACCTGCGTGAGTTTGGTGAAGGACGAAAACCCGCTTGACGGTAGCTACAGCCACGTGCAAAGGATGAAAGCCGTGCGCGCCCGCTGCACACAAGAGGAAAGAAGGTTAGCGCGCCTGCTGCAGCCTAGTGGAAAGGAGGCATACCGGTTTCGCGGCAGCTTCAGGCAGATAGAAAGCAGGGACTATGTCGCGCCTGCTGCCAATTACGTTATCCGTATAACCGTCATAAGTGACCTATGCAAAGGGTCCATAGATAGTTTGTTAGGGCATCCTAAGTCGCATTTAGTATAAATCAGCGGTGAACTTTTGTTATGTATATCCATGTAGGCAATAAAACCAGTAAATTCAACTGTGGCAACAGTGTAACCATGTGGGCTAGTTAGTTTTACCCAGCGCGCCAGCCATCCGGCTAACATGCTGACTGCAGTTGGCGAGTCGATGCTGCAGAAAATTAAGAAACAGAGCTCACGGGATTCGGGAAATGTTACACTGGAGAGGAAGAAAGTTGAAGTACCCTATCCTCACGGTGTGTCGCATGACCTGGAGAAAGTGGCACAATGGCACGGGGTGACGGCAGTCTTCTCTGCACCTTGTAAGCTGTGTGGTTTATTTTCAAGAAACACAAAGGCTGATGAGGTGAAGATGTCCACGGGTTACACTGCAAAGCATGCCAACAAGTTCGTTGCTTGTTCGACTCGTGTCGTTCGCAACATACCCCTGTTATGTGGTAGGGAGTGTACGTACACGGGCCAAACTGGCATATGTGTAAATGACGGGCACGTGAACACAACAGTTTCCTGTAAAATGTAACTGATCAAAATAGTCTCCTACGTCAGTGCAGGAATTGTGAAAACTGTGTTTCGGCTTTTAACAGCACTTCAGCCGTTGGGAAAGGAAACAACAAGGAGTAGAGAGACATTCTGGAGGCCTATCATATTAGACCGCAAGGCAGTGACACGTGGTTCAGTGTGCCGACTTAGCTACTCACGTAAAAGGAATTTAATTTCCTAAGCAAAAGTGTGCGCGTGTAAGACTGCTAGGAAAAATAGTGTTTTTTTGTTGCTTGTCAGATCCTCAAGATGTATGCATTCTTCGGTCCACATCTGTGTTGTTTTTTTATCACTTCTGATACGCGTGGGTGCTTTGGTGGCCTAGGTTGGCCGTCTGTCGATTAAACCTCGGCTGTTACTCCAGCCTTGTCCTGTTTTCTTCTTCTCCTCGTGTTCTCGTATATTAGCCGGTGAAGTTATGTCTGATTTAAGTGTTGCTTGACTCGTAACATACATTTCCCTGCGTAGAAGGAAACCGGAAAAGTTGCCTCAACTCGTATTTTAGGTTCTCTGGAATTTTCGCACCGTCATCGCGGTCGAAGTTTTCATGACCCTAAAAATATTTTATACACGTTGGCTTTGAAAAGCCTGTTTCTTTCTAAAGAATCAGAAGATATTTTGCCACACTGCGCACCAGGTACTGAACCAGGAGCATCCCTGAACCTGCGTTTCAGATAAAAAAAAAATGAAATGTAAGAACAATTATCGAGGTTGAAGCAGAAGAGCAGGTTAGAGCTACCTATCAGGAGAAAAGTTATGACATGAAAGAGAACTGTTGGGATATGCTAGAGTGGCTATCGAAGACGTGTCCTCTAACCGCTTCAACACTGCTGGCATGAGGTGACCTGAAATATGACAGCTTTTTTTTTGCTACAGATGTAGGGAGTGAGCTGTGCCTAGAATTCCTTGTTTTTTGATGACCGACCGAGTTTGAATTCCAACAACTAGACCATAAGAGTAGTAATTATAACTATGATCAACTAGTTCCTTTCGTTTAAGGTAACATCAGGTAACATTGCATTACCAATCAGAACGGGTAGCTTGTAATGCGTGTGGTCAGCCTGTTTTCTAGGCTGTGCAAAAGCGGGGTTTTTACGTAATTCCCTTGCCACTCCACTTTTACCGCGCTGAAGTTTGAAATGAATTCTACTCTAACGGCGAAGGCGTCTGCCTAAATAACTTTTTTCCGACCTATCGCCAATTATGCTTACTGTTTGCGTTTTTCTTGCTTCTAGTGCTTCCATTTTGTTGTGTTTTGCTTCCACTAGAAGGAAGGGTATAATTCAATCGAAGAACTCTGATTTTGTCACTTGAAAAACATGGATGGGAAGAGACTAAGCGGAGCTAAAGGTTTCTGGGGAAAATATCTTCCTAGCTGAACAAACCTGCATCTTTTCTTTTTCTCAGTACAGTGAGCAAAGGAGCCCAATTTTAAGCGTTTATCATAGATTCATAGTCTGCAGTTGAAATCAGCACCGGGGCTTGTGGTGAACTGGACTGAATCGCTTCTAAAGCTCTTACCTCATTGTCTAAAGCGACTACCTCACAGCGGCCGCAGCTCAGGGATGCTTGAAGAGGTCTCTTAAGCTGCTTAAGGAGCTCAAAGTTGACGTCGGTGAATATTTAAACTGTACCTAGGCTGTCTGTACCGCAAGAAGAGCTTAACGTTCAGAATCGCGTTTTAACGAGTGTGCTTATCGGTCGGTTTTCGTGTTAATTTAGCTTACCAGAATTTCGATTGAAATGCGTTCTTTAGTGGTGGAACTCAGCGAGGAAGGGTTAACAGACCATTTAAGCAGCGCTCATGTTCTTCTGTGTAAAGGGTGGCAGTGATGTAAAATGTATAGACCAAACTCAGCACACCATTCCTGCCCAGTATTAAGAATAACTGCTGGCTGAAGTGCTCATAAAAAAAGTTGTACAGGAAGTAGCCGCCACCATCCTCAGCCCCCTTTTCACAACTCCCACAAGGAAGGTGAGGACTGCAGATGATGGACAACCTTCCTCGCAATCTTTACCTTTAGCCTGACCGAGAGCGCCGAGATTTTTCAAGCACGCAAATTGCACCTTCGCTGCGTGGCTGAATGGGGACCTTTTTCTCTCAAGTACCGTGCTAACGCGTAAGAGGTCGTCACGAAAGGCCCTGGCCCTCTGCTGACAAGAACATGCGCTCGCACGCACGAACACGTCTCCGCTGCCCAAGAATGAGCGCACAAATGAGACGCTCTTTAGGAGCGCATGTCGGTCCTTATCCAAACTAGGTACAGCGCACATTCCTGTTTAGAGAGCGGCTGTGCAGCACTCATGGAGAGAAGACGTGGCGGCCGTCTTTCTTTGAAAAACATCGCCGTACTCTAGCCTCCCCACAGCAGAATCAGACAAGTGTCCTCCTGAACAACGCGGCTGCCGAGAGCTCGCAGCGTTCTGGGAAGCCCAAGAGCTGGAAGCTTGGGCTAGGGTTGAAGTGCTGGCGTACTCCAGACGTCACAGTTGGCTTTCGCATCGGTTCGGTTGTTGAATTCTTTTACTGTCAGGGCATGGCTTGCATTTTATACGAAAATAGGCGAAATATGACGCAAATTTATAATAAACTCAACCGCGTATAATGCGCATGACGATATTCATGTTTATATAATTTCGGCTCGTAGTGTAAAAGAAATGCTAATATCACAGTGGAATTACTAGCCGGAATAATTTCACTAAACATGCAATGTTATGTAAACGTTGGTGAATAATGTGGCCTTTGAAATAGCTCTAGTTGGCCTAACCCTACGCTGTTGCCAGGTCTCCATCGCAATAGGATTTCTTCTTCTTGATGTCGGCGTCTATCTCTTTCAGTTTCATTCTGTGAACTGCTTTCCAATGACGCAGTGCCACAGATGCCCGTGTTTTTTTTTTCTTGCTCAATTTTGAGGCCTCTTTATGCTCAAAAATCTAATTTGTGGATGCCTTTTGACGCGTGAGTATTTTATTTTTGATGCAGATGACAGTCCTCTCCGCTCATTATGGGCACTTACACCTAAGTTCAGTTCAGTTTATTTTCCTTAGAGACCCTTATTCAGGTGTATTACACAAGAGGTGGGGCTATGGATATAACATGTGGTTTATTCTAGCATCAGCTAAAAGTTATTTTTTGGTAAAATTTTGATGCACTGGTAACGGTTGCGACTTGGTGGGAACGGCCGCTCTTAGTCATCTGCCGCTCGGGAAAAAAACGAGGCGGAGAAAATAACTAGGGAATAAGCTGCAAATGAGGATAAGAGTGCGTATTTTGTAAAGTGATCTGGCAGCGCTGACTGCCGCGTGTGACCGATTTCATTCTAGCGGCGTCCGCATCCACAAAATAAAAGTACAAATTTCTGAACCCTGACCTGCACAAGCACGGAAGTGATCACTATGAGCGCGATAAAATTCTGCCCTTAAAATGCGACCAGGAATTTTTTTATGCAGAATGTCTCCTCATTGAGATCCCGCAGGACTTAGGAGATCACGGAGCACACTGTTCTATGAAGGGCTCAAAAAATAGTTCGCTAGTGCAGCGTATAATGAAAGAAACCGGGCAGTTACTTGTAGCTGCAGTACGGCTACCGTTATTTTTAAATTGTTAAAACACAAACTTCATTCGTGCTTTTAATCCGGACGCAGTTTTTTTTTTTTGAAACTTCATGGGAGTCCTTGCAGAAAAAGCCACAACATATCAAGAAACACTGGCCATTTTATCTTCACTGTATTTTCCTTGCTTACAACTCAGGACCGGTTTCATTTCGTGCAAGCCGTCAAGGAACAAAATTAAGAGGTTAAGAAAGATCTCCTCCCCCAGTACAGGCATGCTATTTACGCCCGTCATTGTAACAAACGCACTCTGCATCGGTATCGCTGCTCTGTTAAATAGATTTTTTTTTGACCTCAGATAATTTTCGGCGTCTTCGTTCAAAATGTATTCTTGCTCTCAGGGCTTACATGGCCCTTACCGCCATGCAACGTCGTATTAATACAAAATAAATTCAGTGTCCAGTTCAACCACAAAGAATAAAGAACCAATACTAGATCACGTTTTGTAAGAGTTTTTGAAAAGAAGTCTCCATACTTTTACACATGCTGAACAAATACTGTAGTGATAAAAATGTTATGGACATATTCCGGCAAGAAATGCAGACGTAGTTATTTGAAATGCCTTACTGTGGTTGAATATTCTTGTTAGGTTACTCTAATTTCTGACCCCATTGCCATTCCCTGCTTCCTCAGCTAAGTCCAATTATTTCAGCCATACTTCGAGCTTTCAGCATTTGCAGGGGGTTCATGCGTTCTCGGAAGGTCTTAGTTCGTGACGGTCTTCAAAGGGAGCTCTTCGGAGTCTTGTCAGCCGTTTCTTCTGATGACTTGGATTCTCTAGTTGAAGCTTCGTGGGGGGTGTGTGGTTTTCGTGTGTAAAGAGTCGCGGTTTCTCTGTGAGGCATTTGTAACAGCTCACAAATTGCAATGGCGCGCCTTGAACAAAACAACAACTTAAGATGCAGCCATGTAAAAACATAGCTGTAAATGGGGCCACATTTTCGGGTGTTTTTATCAGGCTTCTGTTGCTTTGTGGCTGTGTCATTGGTCGCAGATTCCCGTCGACGTAGATCGTGATAAACAGCACTATGTTGCTCTTTTATGACTGCTTTGTGGCCTTTGTTTTCGGGACTTATTTTTTCGAGTTCTTGTTGGCCTTTAAGGAAAATTTCCACAATTCCACAATTTATTATTAGCGCCTCTTTTGGCGTCGTGCTTAAGGACTTTATTTGTTTCTCATTATTTTCATAGTACTAAAAAGCAAAGGTCTACTAAATTATTTTTCATACCATATCATAAATTTCTTTCGAGTTGTCTTCAATTTTTTATTGTGTTTGTTACCACCTCTTGCGCAGCACTTTCGTATGCTCGGAATTAAAAAAAATGGCTTTCAGGAAAGTTAATACAGATTAAGCGTCTCACTTCTTGGTGGTCAGTTGAACCACGCCGCCGAAGAAAGTCAGAAATAAGGAGCGAAATAAGAAAGAAAGAGACGTTGCAGTGGCGGTCTGGGAACTAATTTATATTATCTGAGAATAAGTTCACTGGCAACGCCCAGTATCTGGGCGCTTTTTGCGCTTACCTCGATGGAAACGCGGCTACACCGGCCAGTATTGAATATGCGGTCGCAAACCAGCAATCGAGCAGCGCAAACAGCCTCCACGGCGCGTCTGAGGAAGACCTGCCTGCCTTTTTGTACTCCGCAAGCATTCATTCAACATTAAGCAGCCATTCAAGTGAACAAAAGACTATCACCAGGATGTCATCGGTGCGGATAGCAATCGATACACTGTTGCCAATAAGACATCTGGTCGGCACCCGTGTTTTCACGTCTCGCTTGTAAAACGTACTTTTCGCTCTCACTCTAATTTAAGCTTTGTCCAGTGAAACCAGCGTTAAAGAAAACATGAAATCATCACTCAAGTGAAAACAACTTTCTTTACTGTGCACAGATTATCCGGTTATTTTCGTATGCGCTCTTCAGGCATTGCGTACTTGAGGTCTAGGTTCTCTAGAACGCGATTTTCGGGTGGGAGTCAGTGTCCAGCCGATTTTCAAGAAATACATTCGGTGCGAAAAGCCACTGTTTTACCCGGAAACAAATAGCCGTGATTATGTTACATTTGACCGTTTGCTAGCCAGAACGCTGTCGATCATAATATTTCGTACTTGTATCTCAGAATAATGTTGGTTTTTCACTGAGTTTAATTCGTAGGAAAAAAAAAACAAAGGTAACTATGAAAAATGCCCGCTCATGCCCGCACCTTATCACTTGACACACTTCAACACAGACGCATATGTGATCGCCTTATCACTCTTCACAAGATCATCAACAAATGCATTTATGTTGACGCCCCGTTTTTCTTTTTTTTCGCCATTTCTTCCGCACGTGTCACTCGCCGTACCAACCCGCTTAACATTGTGCCGTTTATGCCGTTTTTGGACTGTTTCAAATATTCATTTTTTCCTTCGACACTCGAGCTATGGAATGATGTGGATATTACATTACGTCAAATGTCTGTTGACCACTTTGCGCAAGAATTGCCTAATCATGTATTTTTTATTAATACCACACTTTTGTTTATGTAAAATCTCTGATTCACACTTGTAAGTATGCACTTTCCTACTTTTTTATCTATGTTTTCCACCCTCTGTACCACTCCTGCAATGTCCCAACTCATGGGATAGCAGTATCTGTAAATAAAAATAAAAATAAAATATGGCCCAAGGATCCCTGCTCCCGGCTGTCCAAAATCAAAAGAACTTGTAGGCGTGTCTTTTCCACTTTTCTTTGGGCCTCGCACAGAGTGCCGCTTTTTAACTCCGTAACTTCTTTTCTTGCAGACTTTGGAGCTTTCACCGAGGAGAGTCCAAGTGTTCAAATCACTTCGTCGTTCCTCCCTCTTCCTCCTGCAGTCCTCCCTGTCGCTCTGCTCGAACTGTGAAAACAAGCAATACATCGCAATAGTCGCTGTCACCTATGAAGCTAAGGCAGTAGGAGAAATGTAAATCAACAAGAAAACCTAGCGCGACATGAACGAAGTAAAGAAATAAGAGACCGCGGCATTTTCACAAGAAACAGACCCGTCTTGTAAGGAAGCTTCACCCACAGCAAGGCTGCATATTTCTGCTGACGCGCCTGCTCTCAGACTCATGAAACGTACTTCGTAGAATGATGACAGAGCAGATATACTGGGTAGCAGAGATATTCTGCAAGTATATTTGTCATAAAAGCACAGATATAGATGCAAAGGGCAGATTTGTTTGCTAGGTGACGCTTGTGGGGTGGCAGAGTAGGTTGCTCTGCGTTACGCTTGTGCAGTGTAAAAATATTCGACTGGCGTGCACGTATTACCCGCTTACCTGATTTCTCTCCACTCAGCACTAACAATACCTAAAATGCAAGGCAATAAATATGGTAAAGATGGAACATGTTTCCCTGAAGCAGACTTTTTCCTGAACTGTGGAGATGAAAAAGCTCACAGCGGTGAGATCGCTATATAGGACCGATATGTTTGGCGTCGTAGAGATCGCTACTCTTGCACATGATCCAATGCTTGGGATTCTACATTCCATCCTCGTGAAAATAAAAAACAAAACTTATCAGTGCCGTGTTTTTGGAAGCTTTTGATGCATAACAGGAAGTTGCCTTTGAGACACTGATTAGACGACTGCACATAACCTCGATCTTGGCGTCTAGTTTTGTCTTAGAAAACTGCTTCCGTACATATACATTATTGTCATTCCAAACCTACCGCAGCAAAGTGCATCCACCTTTATGGTCTGCAAAATTTTATGATGCAAATGGCGCGCCTGATTTTTTATTTCCTTGCTATGAACATGAAAAGTGTGTACTCATCATTTGCGTGGACGAATTCTGTCAACATGGCACAATTTAAAAGAAAAATATCGACACCACAGTTTTCGCTGCATCTCTAACCCACAGAATTACAGAAGTTTCTCATTCGTTTTGAATATGCGAATTTGCTAACAATTCTTCGCCGCCTTGACTATAGACTGCAGTGCAAAAAAGACTACATGTTCGTCCAGTGCATCAACCCAGCAGTTGTCAGCCTGTTTTGGAACTCTTGAGCGGGTCAGTATACATCTAAAAATGTAAACACAGCCCGCAACACGATCAGCGAAAAAAATAAATGTGAATCTTGTGACCGACAAAGATTTGCAGCGTATGTCGCATTTGTGGAGGCTCGTGAACAAATGAAGATTCATCGCTTGTCGAGTAGAACCTCCAGATTCACAACATACGAAGTGTAGGTTCGGAAAGAGGCACGGACATCCTTGAGGCCGTGTAGAGAAACGGATGGCTGTCAGGAATGCAGTCGAAAGAAGGATGGTCTGCCACCAACACGCTTCTCCCTATCCTATGGGATGAAGCGGGCGGTGCAGTGAACTCATTGGCTCCGATCCGTGCACAGGGAATTATTTGCTTCTTCAAGATTTATTTCCTAAGAAGAGATGGCACATGCCAGTAATGCTTCCTCCAGTGCCTTCCATGGCTGAAAGAACTTGAAACCCGGGTGCACCAATACTAAATATACAGAGGGCCTACTGCACATGTGGCAGGTTTTCTATTCGAAACCAGATATGTGTGTCCTCCAGCCACCACTTTTCTCTGTAAATAATTTACACAGCTTGTGATTTTATTTGAACTTATGACGGTAATTATCTTGCTTCAATCCCCATCATTGACGCAGTCGCCGGTTCAATAGCAGAGCTTATAGTTGTCCTAAAATGACCTTAGTTGACCGTGCCAACATTTCCGAAATATGAATATGATTTGTCAGTGACATTTTAGAACGGAACCTCTAACTGAACTTCCCTGCAACAATTTTGTGCGTGTACACGCACGCAGGGATAGATATCAATGGGTGGCCCAACTGCGAGGCTCGAGCCGTAGCCTACAAGAAGGCACACGCGCCGATCGCACTCACTACATTGGCGGGTACACACGGCTGCAAGCTAAATCCCTCATCCTCAAAAGGAATAGGGAAGAAACGACGCCTCAAGAACCTTCAGCACCTTCGCTATGATCGAGAGGAACACGTTGAAGAGCAGGAGCAGCCTGTTCAGCCAATGCAGGAGGAGCTGCCGAGAGGAACGCTAAGTTCTTCGCCACACGACCCCGTCATTAAGACTAACATTTATTAGCCATGACCTCGGTGAAGGGAACCACAATCGATGCCAGTGCACGGCGACAGCTACCACCATCATCCGGAAATACCATTATTACTCGGAGCTTCGTAAAAGGAAGTTCGCAGAACTTAGTATTGCAATCCCCCCGTCACACTACAGCGAATTGGTTTGTAGCGCCCAGCGACGCTATAAAGCGCCGGCGCTGAGATCGGCGTTACAGCGCGCGCTAGAGGAAAATAAAGACGGACAGCGCGTGCTCGTGGCGCCCGCCCGGCACGGGCAGTCCGGAACTAGAAGCCTGCCACGCTGGTCGTCTCTGTCTGGCGCTCCGCTGCGACCCCGCAAAAACCTCAACAGTGGTGACTTGGCGAACCGTGCCTTCTATCTCAGCGGCGTTCCAGCATGGCGTACTGGCAGCACCCAAGTTTCGACCCGCCGCTCCCGGCGTTCCGGCCTGCAGGCGTCGGCGGGTGGTTCGCCCAACTGGAGGCTGCGATGTACCTGAACGGCATCACCATCCAGCCGTTCAAACACGAAGTCCTTTGTGACATCCTCCCGGCCGACCTCCTGCGTCGGCTCACCTACTCTGCTTTCGGCGGCCGGCCATACGATGAGCTGCGTGCGGCCGTCTTGGCGTACTTCGGCGCCTACTACGTTCCGCCGCCGCTCTACGACGCAGCGGACCCGTTTTCGCCGCCGCCAGCCTCTGGCCCTGCACTGGCCTCGCTCGCGCCCACGCAGCCTTCATCAGAACCCGGCCCGCCTCAGCAGCCCCTCGCCGCCTCGCCGCCACTCCCGTCCAGCGTCTCCAGCCCGGCTGTCTCTCTCGACGCCACACCAGGTGGGATCCGCACGAGCTTCGCCTCGCGTCCTTCTCCCACTACTATCCTACCCGCGTCTCTGGCCCTGCCTCTTTGCGCTTCAGTGGCGTTGTCGCCAGAGCCTCCTGCAGCCAAAGACGACTCTGCGGCAGCAGCCGTGCCGAGGCTTCCGGCATCTCCATCTACCTCGTCACTACCGCCAACAGCTCTGCAGGCCTCTGCTGTGAGGTTGAAGCCGTCGCCCGCTGATGCTAAAGAGCCCTCGACAACGACCAAGCCTGCTTGTCACACTCCCAGCCCCTCAGAAGGTCCGCAGAGCACTACTCGTCATCAGGAGCAGGATGAGAAAGCCAACCTGATGACAGCAGTAACAAGCACGGCACTCGCCTCCAGCCCCACTTTGCCTGAAACAGTTCCTGACCCAGTGTCAGCGCTTGCTCTCAAGCCCGACCATGCCCACACGCGCATCAGCACTGGCCAGTCGCTCCGGACGGCCACTCCCGCTTTACCCCAGCACCTGGCATTGAACCCAACAACTTCCTCCGTCATCACCACAGCTGTCACCGTTGTCTCGTCGGTCACACCTGTGCCAACCCTAGTGGCCGGACCGCACTGCTCGCGCCTTACATCAGGTGCACCTGAGCCATGTAAGCCAGCCATTTCCACCTATTTGGACGACTTGAAGCTGGCGCTACAGCAGCGACACGATACCACACTAAAGACCACATCTGTCCACGGAGCCGTTTCGACCGCTCCCTTGCTTGTGACGGCGTACTCTGTGTGCCAGCTTCCCGCCGACATCAGCTGCAACGGTCCAGCACCAATGACACTTGTGCCAGCGGGCAGCACTACAGTCGGTGACGGCCCGACCATGACCTTCGCTGCCCCCATGTCCTTTGTCAACTCCGCACCCGGCATCATTCGCCCGTTGCGAAGCAGCCAGGCTCGTCCACCTGAGCCCGCGCACTCCACCCGACGGCTCTTCCCGGCACCTGACATGAACTTACCGGACTCTCCATCTCTGGCTACTCCATCTCCGCCCCGTCGGCGCGCAAATTTCGCCGTTCCGTCTAGGCGGGGGGCCCTGTAGCGCCCGGCGACGCTATAAAGCGCCGGCGCTGAGATCGGCGTTACAGCGCGCGCTAGAGGAAAATAAAGACGGACAGCGCGTGCTCGTGGCGCCCGCCCGGCACGGGCAGTCCGGAACTAGAAGCCTGCCACGCTGGTCGTCTCTGTCTGGCGCTCCGCTGCGACCCCGCAAAAACCTCAACAGGTTCTTCTAGCAACCCACTGCAGCCAAGCGTCTTGGTACTTTGACAAAGCGAACACGCCGGGCGTTGCGCTTGCTAATATAGAGGCACGTTGAATGTTGGCGATACACAGCTTTTTCCTTGTAACAGTTGCGTGCCGTTGCAAGAACTTCGTCTGTGGAACACTTGAGGGGCACTTGGAGGTACTCTAGTGCTCCGCCCTTGTAAATCGAGGAGCATAACGAAACTATGCGAACACGCAGAACTCATAGTCGCGAAGCACATCAAAACATACCAAAACTCAGCTGACCGAATAATGCGCCGCCAATTGAAGATTTTGTTTCATTTCTAACATTCACATTGCCTTCTTTCCGTCTTCCTCGTGTGTTAAATTTGCACTGGTGGTTTCAGAACAAAAGTTATATACTTGGATGTCGATCAAACACGTAACCTTCATGAACATTTGTTAGCCTCGGAGTTCTGTGGTGTCTTTTTTTCTATTTCATCTTGAGTCTTGTACTTGCGTAACAGGCCTGTGTTGCCGATACATGTAATTTAATTCTTGCTCTTTTCTGCCTTACAAGATTTTTGTTTTCAGAAAGATCGGTCTTTTTGTGCTTGGGAGCCGGTATTCTGTCGATACAAGCCAACTTCAATTTCTCCTCAATGTCTGTTTAAAGCTGCACTAAAGAGGATTCTAAGCTCGTCTTTATACAAGGAGAACTTCATCTACACTCTCCAGGCATCCTTAGAAGCTTCGGAGTATTGTTCTGTGTGGCCGACCTCTCGATTCAGTTGAATTCAACTTCCCGGCTCCCGCTTTTTTTTTTTTAGAACACACCTCCGAAAGTAGGAGGAGCCAACCAACGCGTGGAGCGCCTTTAAGCCAGTCGCTTGCGGCCTCGCTTTTGCTTTTAATTTGGTTTTTCATTTTCTTGAATGAATAGTTTCAGTCGCACACAACATAGCCGGAAATTAGGCCCATGGCAATAGAAATACGAGTGGATTACGCTATACGGATCACTCCGCCGTTGGCAGAGCGGCAAGCCCCCTCGTGACTGGCTGAAAGGCACTCCACGCGTTCGTTGACTGCTCTTACTTTCGGAGGTGAGTTAAAAAAAATTAAAAGCAACCAGGAGCCGCGACGTTTAATCAAGTTTAATAGGGTACTTGGCCACACAGGACCATATTTCGAAGTTTCTAGCAATCCCTGGAGTGTATAAAACGAGCTCCCGCGGTAAAAAGACGAGCTCAAAATCCACTTTAGCGCACCTTTAAGTTTCCCGACAATTTTTCTAGGTTCAACAAATGTTCTCTCTCAGAAGAGTCTGCCGGTTTTTAAGTGGAAACGGGAAGCATAGAGCACCAGCAGACACACCTGTGTTATTCTCACGCTCTTCCACGTCTACCGCACTCTCTCGCCACTCTTGTTCTCCTATTTGAACGAATTGTGAATTGTGAGACGAACCGTGCATTTAATTTAAATTCTGCCGAGATTCGTCGCAACGAACTCAATCCCTAAAAGTGGGCATAATTAAAGATTGGTGCGCTCTCCGAGCCCGCATCACACGCCCTGGTTAGCCTCGAGTTCTTTTCAGATTAGTTCAATCCCTTCGGGTCGTGCCTGATATTGTAAATCTGACTACTGCAGTATCAAAAAACAAGCATTTATAATCTCAGTTTGCATTGAAAAGCGAGTAAAAGAACATCTTGCGGTGAAAGCCCGCATTATCAGCGCAGCCCATCACTTGAGCGCATATCGGCGAAATATCGCTCATTTGTGTCAGGTACGCAGCGTTTTTTTTCTTTCACTAGTGTCTCTCATGTTTTTTTTTTGGCCTATTCTGCTGCTAGTGCGCCCTCCGATTAAAAGAAACGCCCCCTTCGCATCGTTGTCCATGGGCTTTTAGATTTTGTCACTAGAGAGCGCCACAAGGGTTTCAATTTTTTCATGAAGCGGCAACCGCGATCTACTAAACCCTTCGTCGAGGAGAAGTAAATAATTATGCCATAACAGCTTTCAGTGTGGAAACTAATATGCACGCAACTATAAAGTAAAAAATTCTCATTACTGTCTGGCGGGTGAAATAGATACACTGTAGTTTTTGATGCAACACTTTTAACGACGTGCAATCGCCATCGCGCTTGTGATCATGGTTTCTAGCATCGGGATACATAAGATCGAGTGCATGCACTGATTCAAAAATTCTTTCTGAAATCATATACTGCATTTCCTACAAAACCTTTGCAGAATCGAGCGCGTTAGGCAGCAAGCTCCAGAAAAAAAAACTGTGCTCTTAGAAGTGAGTGTTCTGTCTCTTTAGTGGTATACGGGTGAGGTGAATATAAATATCCAGTGTATTTTAGGGGGGCAGGATGGTCTCTTTTGATCATCATATTTTCGCGCACTTTGCACTGCAATATCTAACAACCTTGGTCAAGATGGGCTAGGCTTAAGGGTAGTATTTAGGATTACGGTAGCACAGAGAGCGGCAATAAGTTACTGTGATTCAGGTCTACACGACTGCTAAGTGGGCATGTCATTGTCATATCGAGTTACTTCATTGATAAGTTTTTTGTGTCCAAATAATTTGGCTTATAAAGGTGCTTCGTACCTCCGTGGCGTCATCACCATTTGCCATTAAGCGAAGGTGCCTTGTACTCACAGAGGCTACCCCGGCAGTGTGCAGATTGCATCCACATCCCCTGGCGCTCTTACAGGAGCGGCCCGAGTGGAAAGCCGTAGGATAGAATTTCACTCAAAATTTTGACTCCTGACTTCTAGCACGCGCTCAAATCACAAGATTATCCGTGAGAAATTGGTAGCCAAAATTGAAAGTCCCCATTGCATTGCCACGGTCACAAGTATCCCCATCGTTTCCTTACTTCTAAGGCGAAAGCCTGATACTATCGTTAGCAGCCGTGTCGGCACAAGTGTCCGCGTTTCAGTCACTTGACTTATTTCGGCATATGCCAATCATTACTTAATCAATGGCATTCGAATGATATTGGAACACGTTTTAAGGTATTCTATGATAATTGCATGATAATAATGACTAATTGAGCCTAATTAACCTTCCTAGTCGTACCACATAAATAAATAAACCCTAGTAGGAAATGGGCAGAGTTGGGGAATCGAACCCGGGTCTCCGGAGTGCGAGACGTGCATGCTAACCACTCCGCCATGCCAGCTGGATGGTTTGGAACGAACAAAGGCGCGTCTAGTGAATGCGGTCTTTTCGTTCACTCCTATCTTCCTCCCTACCCGCTACGGCGAAATTCGGGTGTCCACCGAGATATGCGAGACAGATACATTTCCATTCCTCAAAAACTAATTTACCGACGAGCAAGGCGTACAGCCGGACGGGTGATGGCGTTCTGTGAATTCACTGACAGCGTTGCAAGACGCTGTCGCGTTCCACTCAGAGGTGAAGCTTAAAATCTTGCCCCACATCAGTGACACAAGCAGCAACACCGCGCTTAAGGCTTTCGCCTCACCGCACTTTAGGTCAGCAAAGCGTCCCCCTGAATTTTTTTATGAACGGCCCAGTGGACTGATACAACCAATACTACCGTTGGGCGATAACGACCACGTGACTTTAAAGAAGTAATATTCGGGCACGTATTTTCTCGGCATTAAAAGCCCTGCAGAAGTAATGTTGGCACTTTATGGTCAACGCAGAAAACAAATCAAAGTGGGCCTCTCCACGTGTTTTGTACTATGTTTACTAGCAAGGATATACCCGAGCAGCTACTACAGACCGGCAAGCTGGGCTGAGTATCCTGAAGAAGCCGAGCTTTTTGACGCACTTCGTCTAATCGCAAGCAACTGCCTATTTGACAAACAATTTGCAGTAAGAGATGCGATTCACCACCGAAGGGTAAGCCAGGACAAGTACGCCTTTAAGAAATTTCGATTCAGATATTCTTACGATGGCCGTTCCACGGTCTAAACGTAAATAAATTGTAAATAAACGCAAATAAACAGGACGACGAGAAAACGAACACTTCGAAGCACGTGAGGAGCTCAGCTGAAACACGTAAGACGGAGACAAAGCAGTAAAATTGTTCAGAAAACACACTCTGGAAAATGTAAAATATGTTTCGCAGTTACAAACGACAAACGCCTCCAGTAACAAATCCCACTTTTCGATGCATGAAGCGGCAACGAGCCTCTAGATATCTCCCTTCAAGTTTCTGCATGTCTTCAACACTTACGGGGGAGGACTGATTAGAGATTGCCGAAGGGAAGCTAGTAGCAATTGGTATGCTTAAGCTCAGTTTCCAACTACTTTTATGGCCCTAAAAGAGGATCCTGCTGGAGAGGCCAGCCCCTTTGAAGAGCAAGGAACAAAAACAGCAAAAGGAATGAGCCCGCGTAATAATATCTTCCTACTTTTTCCTTTAGCTTTCTTCAGTGCTCACTGTGCCGTGAGTAAACATGTTTATCGCGCTATTTAACTTGCGTCCCCAGCTTCCTCGCTTTCAGGCATGCGAGCACTCTCTAATCCCCAGACTCCACTTTTCCGCTTCTCGGAACACACAGTATACTTTCCCAGTCGGCTTTCCCGCTAGCCGCTAATAGCTATGAGTTTAACTGTCGTCCGGGGAACGCTTGCACTGTGTAGTGGTTGCCCTGGTCGGGTGAAACTACCCCTGAGGTTTCGAGCAGCGGAAACGATTAACGGCATGCTCCCGCCTTCGCACTTCAAATTTAATGAGCGCGTTGTGCAGTGTCCTCTGCCTACGCGCTGGGGCTTCCGATAACCGTAGGCTGTGCAGCAACATGCGCCTTGGGGAGGATAGGCATGTCAGGCTCATAGTTACAGGCCAGCAATTATAAGAGCCAATTTCGGTAAGAGGATGCTTGAGAGCGAGAGGTTATGGGAGGACATGTGTTTCAGATTCAGTAATTAAATACGACGAATACTCAGGGAAAAAACGTGATTTAGTTTCAAACGGAACGAGGTGTACTGGAAAGAGTGTTTAAGACGTAATAACTTCTTAGCTGGTGCCCCGCCTGTATACTTTACTTCAACGCCCAGATCAGTAAGAAAAAAAATAACCTGAAGCGCAACGAAAGGTGTTGTCTAGAATGAAACGCACATACACTCTTACCTATCGTGAAAAAATTACGCGACGAACATTGGCCTCGTAGACAAACCAAATATGGTATTACTTTACTTATTCATATTTTGAAGCAAAAACAGTGCGCTAGACTGCTAGTAGGTTACATGAAGGAGGAGGAGGAGGAATAAGAGGAAAGGCAGGGATGTTAACCCGAAATAGATTACTTGGCATTCGCACAGCATGTAGGCTGTGGAAAACAGGTGACCGCTATTCTTCTTTCATACCTTTCACCCTTCGAGGATCTAGAATTGTGTGGTTCTTTTTGCTGACATTTTAAGTTTACCGATGTCAAGACACAAGCTTGGTTTTCCCAGAAACAAGTATGTACAAAACATTCTTTGACGAGAGATATGATTGTCATGCGGGTTTGATACTGACGACGCTATATACGAGAGTGAGCAGGAATTTAATTGAAAGAAGGGCGGTAAAACAGCAGGATTAAAAAATTAGAAACAGAAGCTCTTCTTAAATAGATAACTTTATCTATAAGTGGGATTAAAGCAATTAAAGCAAAGCGTTTTACGTTGTCTCGCGGAAGCCAGCGCCCTAAAGAGAGGTAATCGAGCAGGAATGCGATGGAAGGACAGTTGTTACTGTGCTGGACTTCTCTTTTATTTTTATTTAAGTTTGTTATAAATTGGCCTCAAAATTATCCATTTTGTTTAGATACCTTTTCAGAAGTACAAGTCAAAACTTATGACGTCACTCTGCTTTTGAGCCACCAATTCTCCAATCGCTTTTTGCTAACATCAACCTTGACCATTCTTGTCTCTAAACCTTACAGGCTCAAGGAGAGTGCATGTACAGTCTTGTTCAAAAGTTTAGAGCCCAGTGGGTTCACTTCCAAGCTTTATACTGGGACTCCAGGAGCATTCATGGAAGTCCTGCCTATTGCAGCAGGCAGTACCAGAAATCTTCTCGTGTCCAGGAAATTTGGAGCGGTGGAGGTGCATTATGAACGACACAGTATGGCTCTAAAGAAAACCCCTGGGCTCCAAACCTTTGACAAAGGCTGTACATCTGGATGAATGCCATCAGTAAGCTTTTCGGTATGCGTCATCTGCATTCGATAGCGAACGTAAATCAGTCGGCAACGAGCTTTGCCCAGAACAAGTTGTCCCATCAGGCCAAAATTGCGGATTCAGTCTGTGTCGAAAGTCCCATTCTGCTTGCACGACTTCAAAGCTTGTCAGCCACAAGAAATAGCGGGCGTGGGGAGAAGTTCACTGTGTACATTGCGTGCACATCGTCGGCCTTCCACGCAGTTCCCTCTTTAGTGGATGGCCCTCCGGACAAGGAACCTAACCTGATAGCAGGCGTTCAGCAGCAATAAAAAAGAAAACCTTCGCTTTCGGACGTGCATGATCTTCTCAAGGAGAGTTCCAGAAATCGTAACGAATGCGGCTTGTATGGCATTCTGTATACCAGCAACACGCAAATTTTTTTCGTTCATGCGCTCCATTGTATGCATCACACCTCTCTGTATTCGAGAGACGTACTCCTTCCAGCCATATATTTCATATATTTTTTAAAGCGGGCAGTCTTCTTGTCATGCCTCGCTAGTAGAGTTCCAGAAAGAAATTTTTCTTGCTGCTTTCACGGCTATCTTTGTGCTTAAGTTTTGAAAAGCATCTCGCGTTCCCGCTCCTGGCCCCAGTGGGTTATTTGCTTTTAGCTCGCATAAAATCTATTTTAGGCGCTGTGGCTTACTTTATCATTGATGAAAGCTACGAGGCTCATAGCTACTTATTTTAGCTACTCTCTTGGCAAATCTTCTGACAATGGAAATGATTTGTGCAGGGCACTGTTGGCGCTTGTAGTTGTAATTTTTTAGCGACCAATTTTGCGGGTTCAAAAAAATAAAAATTGTTCTCTACAAAATGCATAATGCGCTTTACGGCTGTGTTCTGCACATGCTATACAATCAGGAATACTCACGAACAACGAAACGCGTGTCTTTAACCGCTGTCGGCGCAGTGCTGGAGCAAACTTCCGGGGACTATACTGTAACGCTCTAGTTTCGTTCTCTATCGTCACACGCTTGATAAGCACCACATTTGCCATCTGGGCCTGGGTAGGACCTTCCAGAAGACTTGCAATCTTAAATCACGTAACTTTGGAGGACGCACGATCAGGCACACTTTTTAAAAGGTGTAGGAGATAGGCGATGTGAAGTTTAGTGTAGTTGCAATTACGTGACATTTTTCGTGAGAAATTTAGTTCCGTGCATTCTGCTCGGCGTTTCCTTGAGCAGTTTTGTGCCTCATCATCCAAAGTATGGTAGGACAGTAAAGGACAGTTTAACACGTTATATACAGTATAACCCCGAAAATAATGAAATTATTAGCAAGGCTATTATTTGCTGCAGCTTATACAACGTTAATGTGCGGTGTTTCCTGATGCGCATGCCCCTCAATCTCTACGTCATATACAGAGGGGAAAACGCTTGCCTAAGACATGTTCTGGGCGTGTTTCGCGCATAACACGTGATATATAACGATAACATTTGGTTAAAAATGGTCTGGATGCAAGCATGCGCAATTAAATTAATATTATTCAATCATCATTTTTGCGCTCGGTCCCAGCGGCTTTGGGGACTAGCGGAGCACACAGTTTGGTCGTTATAGGCATGTACTGTACCCTTTGCACTATCATTACAGCGTTTCGCAGAATTGATCCCTGAGTATATCGATTAAGTTTTCAATCGCACTCAGTTTGCTTTTGATATTGCCTTTGATGCTCTCATTCATGCAGCACGAGCTTCCATATGAATGACACAAAGCCTTTTGCTGTTACGATCAGTTTAAGCACTTCCGAAGATTTCTAAAGATGATGAAAAATCTCTAGGCCACATGGTCACATTTTATCCTATTTAGTTAGGCACATATTGCACCTAAGAATGTAACAAAGAAATCAGCTGCAAGAATGAGAGTGTTCTTCACTCTTCCGAAATATTTACTGTTATAGTGAGGTAAATGTTTTCTTCCGTACCAAGGAAAATATACTCTACACTTCGAGGTATCCTGTTTGCACCTGTACGTGTTCAAAAGGTGGTTCCGGGCAAGCGCTTGGCAGTTCTTTTCAGTAGGAGAAATACACGGGAACGTCACTACAAATATCCCGGTTGGAAAAACCGAAGCCGCTTTGTCAGCTAGCAGTTGGCGAGAAACGGATTCTCAAGGGTCTAGGAGGCGTAGGCAGAGCCTATGAAGGAAGGGGAGGTGTGGAAAACGGTTTGTGTTCAGTAAGTAGCTCAGCGGTTCCGAAAATGTACGGATAGATGTAGTGCAGTGAAAGACATGGAAAGCCTTACGCGTCCCAATAAACGGTACATGCTTTTTTTTTACTCTGTGGGAAAAGTATTGGGGATTTTTAATTTACCCTGAAAACGCTGCGTTGCTTCCTGTTTCATTGCAGTGGCTGCGCAAGCTCTGCTCCATTTTTTATTTGTTGTTTATAGGAAGCTTGAACATTGCAAAAAGAATGAACTATTCGAGATGTTTAATGCAATGCAACGAATAAAAATTGGTTTGGTTTATGGGGTTTAACGTCTCAAAGCAACTAAGGCTATGAGAGACGCCGTAGTGGAGGGCTCCGGAAATTTCAACCACCTGGGGTTCTTTAACGTGCACTGACATCGCACAGTACACAGGCCTCTAGAATTTCTTTTCCAAAGAAATTCCAGCCGCCGCGGCCGGGATCCAACCCGCGTCTTTCGGGTCAGCAGCCGAGCACCATAACCGCTGAGCCACCGCGGCGGCGAATAAAAGTTATGCCACTGGTAAAATTAATATTTGAAATGACATACATACTTTCTTCCAGCTTCAGTTAAAAGTAATAACAACCAGATATGCATCCCTGAAGATAGCCG
This sequence comes from Amblyomma mixtum, assembly GCF_055824585.1. NCBI lineage: Eukaryota > Metazoa > Arthropoda > Arachnida > Ixodida > Ixodidae > Amblyomma > Amblyomma mixtum. The sequence continues at coordinate 56,190,365 of NC_143015.1, forward strand.
ACTTGAATGTTGAAAAGTCCTAAGGCGGACTTTCAACTTGCACCGTAATTTGTTGCTGCTTGCACTTCTGCCACAAAGCTAAAACCAAATTAATGTTCAACAGTCTCGAACGCGAACAGCAGCTCACAACTGGTAGTGAGATGCTGCAAGTGGTAAGAGAATATGTCTACTTAGGGCAGGTAGTGAGCGCTGATATGGGTCATGAGGGAGAAGTACCTAAAAGAATCAGAATGCGCCGGAGCGCGTATGACAGGTTCCCTCAGATCATGAATGACAGTTTACCAATATCCCTCACGAAAGAAGTATACAACAGCTGTATCTTATCGGTACTTACCTACTGTGCAGAAACGTAGAGGCTAGCATGTAGGGTTCCGCTTAAGGACAACGCAGCCAGCTATGGAAAAATAAAGGATAGGTGTAACGTTAAGAGAGGACGCGGGCAGAGTAGGTGAGGAAAAAACTCTGGTTAGTGATCATATAGACGTAATCAAGAGGAAGAAATCGGCTTGGGCACGGCAGGCAGTGCGAAAGGAAGATAATTGCTGGTCCTCAAGGGTAACGGAGTGTATCCCAAGAGAAAGCAAGCGTAACAGGGGGCGGCAGAAAGTAATTTAGGTGGATGATGCTAAGAAATTTGTGGGAACATAGTGGGCGCAGCTGGCAAAGGACAGGGTTAACTTGAGAGACATGAGAAAGCTCCTTGCCTTGCAGTGGGCGTAGTCACACTGATGATGATGATGATAAATTTTCACGATGCTCTGCAGCATGAATGGCAAAGTTATATTTTTTATACGCCTTCAAACAGCTGACCGAATCGAAAGCGAACGTTACAGTATAAAATGAAAAGAAAAAATGGAGAACGACCGCGCAGGAAACTGCAGGAAGTCACAATATTGTGCTGCTGCCTTGATGGCTCTCGAATGAAAAGCCCGGAAGAGTCCGAAATGCAATTTTCAGCTGTGCAGCATTGCGTTCTCAGCACATCAATTTAAAAGGTTGTATCCTGAACCGAATGCGAGCCTTCTAGGGAGTTCTATGGAGGTAGGCAGGAAGGCGCCAGGATTCGTTTTCAGGCATGATGGTCATACGGTGTGGCATGGTGTGTTTGCACGCAGAAGCCCCCAAGCAAACATTCATGTGTTCAAAACATGCACTATGCGACTTGCTGAACAACGCTAGTGTTACACAGAGAGCCATGCTGATCAAACTCACTTCTATACGCCGTCGCTATACATAAGAAAACGCGGACTCCGCACAGAGGATCAAAGAAGACGGGATGCGGTGGACTTCCCGCCTTCGCATAGGTTGATATATTTTTGTGCTAGCGGGTGTTCGCATGGGAAAAAAAAAGCTGAAGGAAAATGCTGCGAGGAAAAGGGAAAGTCATGCATATATATGTAAAACTACTGGAGCGGTGAAAGGAAAACGTAAAAAATCGAAATTTTCAGTGCGGCAACGAATTGATGCGCAAGGCATAATTTTGTTTTTGTGCCTGTCATTGAGTTAGGTTGAATTGATGCGTCGTTTAAATGGCTTTTCTTACATAGATAAGGCCACTCGGTTATCTGATTTGCCTTTCTAGCTTTGCGTGAACATAAAGTACCACGTGTCCAGGTAGAGAAGTATGTCAATAATAGATTCGTTAATGCGCGCACAAGGTAATACTTCCAGGGATAAAATAGTTACACTATTAATTTCATAATTATCACCACCACAAATAAAAAATACTGTTCCCACCTTTGATCCAGTGCCTGTTGGCTTCCTTGTATATATGTCATAACAAGAGCATCTTTTCCCTTCCCCTGCCTGCCGAACAGCTTAACAAAGGCCTCAGTTCTGCCACTATTGATGCTATACGTAGCATAAGAGGGTTATCGCACAGCTTAAGCCTAGCGCGTTCCATGGGCTCTCATGTGACATTCGTGGTAATACAGCACTTACTACACCCGCCGCTATTGCCGAGGGCGGCGCTACTGAACACTCTCAGGTTCGATTACATGAAACATATATACCGCCTAAATCCGAAGATCGGACGGATGTCATCGTAGCTCAGTTGGTGGAACACCGGACGCGGACTTCGGAGGTAGTGGGCTCGGATCCCACCGGTGTTATATAGTTGTTTTAGAGCGGTAACCCTACTCGAAGGACAAACTCCATTTAACACCACGTGACCTGTTCTCGCTGTGAATTTGATCTTCATCTAAGCGAAGGTCAAAATGTGCCTAGATAAAACAAAAACATGTAGAAAAAGAAATCACGTCATGACCAGTAATGAAACCCTCGCTGACGCGAGAAAATCATCTTCACAGGAAGCTGAGCGAGACCACTAGGCTGTCGCCACAGTTTTTCTCTATTTCTTGGAAGTACAAACACCGTGACAGGCTTCATACTCGACTGATGTAGGCTGCACCCTGCAACCCATAATACACAGTCACACCAGCATCCTGCTCTTACTTTGCCCGCACATCAAAATTCTGGGAGCCACACGCATGCATCGAAGAAAGGTAGCTAGGCAATAGGTCGATCCTGCGAAGCATGTACCCCCCGCATTATAGCAAGCTGTTGCCAGAACAGGGACTTCTATGAACGTGGCTGCTCTTTGTGACGATCTGTGATGCGGTTCTTCCACAAGATAAATAGTCCTATGAGAACTAAAAGATCACATGAATCCTTAGAACCTTCCATTGTAAGCAAAAAGCTTATAGTAGAGGGCCAAATGTCAGTGTCCTTTTTGACAGTCCGATGAAGAATGTTGCCAGAATCACGGAATCTCGACAAAACATAAAGCAATTAATGATCAGTAGTTTCTGGCTGCCGACACAAGCGACAGTTCACTGACGAAGGCAAAAAAGTCTCTTTTGCATGAAGTCACGTTTTCACAGGCAAGGTTGATGTGTGGAGTTTAAAAAGCAGGCTCTTTTTGGCCAATTCATTGCAAATCTGTTGCACTTCTTTTAATACACTTTTCTCTAGAATGGAGAGGTACGGCTACCAAGACGTCGGTACAGGAAATAACTTCTCAATCAGAACTTTTGTCATGTCGCTTCTGGATGGAGTGCATAGGCATTCTAAGGAAAACAATATAGTGAGAAAATAAAATGCGCCGACGACCTCCTAATAAAACCTTGCAAACCTTGCACTTCTATACTCAATAGGCGCAAGCAGACTAGGGAAATGGGCACTTCTGTTAATGGGCATGTCTGTTAAACTCATCTAGGAGGAATGGATGATTTGCTGTTCTTTTTAAAAACGAAAACATTAAGACAGGCTGATGAACAAACAAATGCTGAAGCCCAGCTCCAGCAGCCTCCATAAGGAGTAACAAATTGTCTCAATGCATAGGCGCCACAGAAAAGTCGCAGACGTTCTGTGCATTACCTGTATTTTTTCTTGCGCAATGCATCACCTGCATGACATAGATAAGGTTCTACACGAAGAAGAAGTTACAAATTTCTGGTCGGGCAAATAGAGACGACTCCCTACCAATCCAAGCCTGGGTTTGTCCCCTAATTGGCGAGATCTGAGAATCCCGGGCCTCATTGCATAATAACCACAAAAAGATGTTCACCAAATCTTCTTGTCGTAAAAATGGCAATGCACGCGCAATACAGCAAATTACTCGTGCCAAACAGACTTGGACGTAGATACATGCGAGGCAAAGAAATGCCATAGGCGCGAACGTTTTTTTCTTCCTCTGTGTTCCCTCGGAGCTTTTCAATCGCTATCAAAACGCGTTCATTAGCCCCAAATGAGCGCTATCTTTGTCGCAATTCTCACAGCAGGAGCTCCTGCACTGCAGAATGTTTTTATTTTTTCGCGTTTGAACATTTGCCAGTTTAATGGCCTCCTGTTCCTGACCGACGGAGTGCATTTAATATTTTTTTTTTCACTCTCGCACTGCATCTGCTGAACGCTTACGAAGACTAGTAAACGAGAAAGCGAAATAAAACACGCTGTCCTGGCTTGCTCTAAAATGATAGAAGCATTGGCTGTAGAAAAAACCCTGCGCCGGGCCCATGATCGAGACTGAGTTCTCGGCGGAATGCGGTCGCTGAGCGAAACGAACTTCACATACAAATTATCACCCACAGTTCGAGCGCCACGAGAATCATGAGTCGCGAAAATGTGCACAATCATGGTTCAAGTTGCAGAAAAGGCAGAAGAAAAATACCCACAAGACACATTGTCCTATGTTATGCGGCAGAACGGCGGCACCGGCAGCGTTTTCGATTAGCTCTCAACTTTCGGAGGCAGGTGAAATCAGCGAAAGTTCGCAAACCTGGAACATCCAATCAGCCCAGAAGTAGAGGTTCCGCAACATCACCGGCTTGGAAATGTAAGGTACTCGCCTGCAGCATGCTCGTTCAGGAGAGAGCCTTGGAGACCACCTTCCAGTTTCACTTCCATAATGAATAGCGGAGCTGTGGCAGAGGCCAGATCGGTGGGAACTTGCGCGTACGCAAAAAGGAGGTAGGCTGTGTCGATCGGAGCGTATGCTCGAACCATCAGTTTTGTGCTACTTTATGGAGCTGAATACCACTGCGATTGTGAGAGAGAAAGTGCGAACAACTAACCCTCAAGACTTCCTAGCTTTGGCTTTAAGTACTAAGCTTGAAACTAAGCTTTAAAACTACCAAATTTGCGCCGAACCTGACAGGCATTTATTTAATTTAAGTTCGTTAAATTAAGCGCCACCAGGTCGTGAAAAATTCTTCTTTGGCGTCTTTCGTTGGGTTACTGGCACAGTGCAGTTACTTAGCATAATTATAGACTCAACGGGACTCGAACTCACGTTGACGCGAAGAAATCCACAACGCCGCATCCTTTCTCCCTGCGCGTCCAACTATCAGACCCTCGCACAGTGGACTGAATGTCGTGGTCATTCCTGCCCTCATTCCTGCGGAAATCATTCCAAATGCAAGAACACGTGGCCACATGCACACGGGAGCCGAATTGCCTAAACGGCACCACAAAGTGCCGTCTGACGAATATAAAGAAACTTGAACTGAAGGGCGGGAAATTTCAGCCACGCAACGTCGAAAAGCTCCATCGGTCGTGAATGCGGCGATTCACACGGAACGGCTCGACCTGACGAGCGTGGAGCAAGTCCCACAGAATGGCGGTATAATAGAACCACCACGGCAGGACAGCAAAGAAGTTAAATTGTCATCGGTCTGAAATACCTGAGTCCGGCAACACAAAGCACTCAGGATGTTGGAGCCCAAATGCTAAGGCATTCTCGCGAAAAAATTAGCTTTTGCGGTGCTCGCTTTCGTACGTACATTCTTCCACCATTGAGTAGACCATTTAAGCAATTATGAAGCTCAGAAGCTATTCTAGTCTAAGAACGATGGCTGTGGTCACATTAGAGTACTTTTGGGTTTTAGATGCGTCTTCATTGCTCCACTACGCAGTTCTAAAGCGTGCAGTGTGGCATGCAGAAATTTGACCGTGGGTGCATTCTGATCGGTCGCAGGCTGAGCTGTTGAACATCTTAACTGTCACCACATGATGTCATCTTTGGACAACTATACGTAAAAACCATTCAATCGGTGTATTCTGAGGGACGATTCCGAATCCCATGAAATATTCGAGTTCTAATAAAATCTAGGTGCTCTTGCAACGTGTTTTCGTAAACACGTCGGCAGAACGAGTGGTTTAACATCCCTGGTTATGTGATTACCTAGCGTATAATCAATGCCACAAGTTTCGGTAAGATAGCCGCACATAAGAAGCAGCCCTTTCAGGTTATCAGCAAACTTCGTTTCCTCGGTTGCTTTCGTTGGCCATCTTGGCCAGAGAAAAGAAGATGTATGGGAGCATCTAATCCTGTCACGTGCAGTGGACTTCCGCACAGCTTGCATGCGTCGCACTGACACCGGAAATTACGCACTAGAGCGAAGCAGGCTTGGAAGTAGGTCACATCGCCATGTCCCGTTCAGGCGTGCCTCACACAACGCGAGCACTCATTGTTTCTGCTCCTTCAGCTCTGGATGGATCGAAGCATTTTCCCCCTACTGTCAGCCATGTAAGCTGAAAGTGTTTTCTTGAAGTCTCAGCGCCTGAATGGGCTCCTTTTGCCTACTGCTAACTTTATCCCAGGACATTTTAATGCCCATCCTTGTGCCGCAATGAATGTGTTTTCGCAATCTTTGCCGGCTTCTGACGGCCGGTTTCTTTGTACTTTCAGGTCAGGTAGGAAGCAAATGCTTCAGAAGAAAATAGTGTTTTTGTTGTTGAGACACAGTGAAGGCGTTCATTCCACCCCCATTACACCGGTCGTGAGGACGAACAGTAAAAAATTCAATAAAAAACGCATTTGGTCCATTATCTTTGCCCTTTATTTCTGTGAGTATAAAAAGATGCTACACTGCTTACCATACCTTAATTTACACGGTTATTCTTATTCGTATAGAAATATGAATGATATCCTGACTTTCAACAACTGCGTTAAATCTGATCTCAGGCTGTCAAATAGAACATCTTTCGTTCCAAGCTACAACGGACGCCTAGAGCACTATTTGGCTACGAGAAGGTAGAATGACCCTGATCACGGAATTTGCTCCCGAAACATGTTATGATTCTTAGTACGGGACTTAAATCACCCCATGCTACTTAAGGATTGTGGTGTAATCAACACAGAAAGTAAAATATAATATAATATAAAAGGTGATATATAATATATAATGGAACCTTAGTTATCTCTCATATCAATGCATGAGGCAAAGATGAAACCTTGGTGGAAAATCAACCCCTCTGAAATGCTAACCGCTACATGCCTCACGTGAAAATTTCGACACCAAAGAATACAGTCAGAAAGGGAGGCCAGCTAATGATAATCTGTTCCTTAAAATTACAAAAATATTCTCTGTAGGCGACGTGGCGTTACGCAGCGCATTTTCTATTACCCGGAAAATGTGGATGGCAATGGGGCTTTCTCTCCAGTACGCCCTATTTAAAGTTGCTGAATTGACCGTGAGGCTAATAGACAGCACCTGTTATTGCTGTACTTGCAGCCGCTTCAAACTGCACAAGGTGCACAATGGGCGTTTCATTAATTACGAGGCTGTTCTTTGGAGCAGCAGCCATGTTAAAATCTTCGGGCCACTAATCTCCAAAAAAGCGGAGGTCATTAGCGGTGGGAGAAAGCGCCGCTAACGATTATTCCTCCGCGAACTCATGATGAACCGAGAGAGCAGAGGAAAGAAAAAAAGTGCTCACTTCGTTGCTATGCTTAGGATATAGATTTGTAACTCTCTCCAAATTGTTATGCTTTGCGGTTTGATGGTTCTCACGAACATAGCTCTCATGTTGCGCCTTACGTAACAAATGAGTAAAAGGGCTCGGGATTTAATTGTGATTGGGGCTTTTCACGGCTCATTGACGTCTATTCATATCCGCTTGTCTCAGAAACTGCTGAGGTTGCATAAATACACATGGGATAAATATTAAAGTCAATACAAAGTTGTTCGCCTCATAAATTGGCACATACAACATTCTGATATATCAATCGACCGTGTTGATGTATCACAGGTCAGCAGCCGAGAGCGGTAACCACTGAGCTCCCGCGGCAGGCCTTTCGAAAGACATTGCCGAATAAGAAAATTGAGAATCGTGGCTCACCTTCGATGCTGACGGCCCTGATTTTCGCATTATGGCCTTTTCTTCAAAAATGTACTGTAAAAAGATGATTAGATAATTTTAGTAAATTATTTGCCCAATTAATGAGATCTATCGTGTAAAGTCATAGACAAAACTTTGCGGGATGCAGATTCGTAGAAAACTATTTCTGCATTGGTTCCCTGATCATTCAGCTTATAGTCTTCATGTGAATAAAGCACGCATGCCCCGTCGGGATTGAATTCAGTACTTTTAAGAAAACTAGTTTCCGGACCCCTCAGAAATAAAACATTTTCTACCAGCCTGCATCCCGCAAACTTTTGTCCAAGAGTGTACACAATATCCCGCTTTTTTCTGTAATCCATGAGCACAAATCGAATGGACGCATTTCTTACGGTTCCGAAAAAAAAGTAAATGTAGAAAACCACCCTGTATAACATGGTTCGTTGTGTTTGTTGGCATGAATGTGTCTCATAGGACGCTATTGGCCTTTTTCTCTCTAGTGTCACTTCTTGGCTAATGACTAGCGCGAAAAGGCAGTGAGCTTTCTCTTCTTTGCTTCACGTGACCATCCACTGCAGGTTGTACATATGTCACTCCTCGGCTGTCACGTTCACTCTTACTGCCCATCGATCGGCCGCAGTCTGCGGTGGAGAGCTAACCGCCTGACCGCCTGCACGGGTGTCAATGGCCGCTGAATCTTCGTAGCTGGATATTCTTGGCGCCTGTCGCAAGTGTCAGGGGAAGAGGATCAGGCAGTTTAGTGGCTTCGCAGGCAAGACCAACTTCATACATTCCCGGGGCACACTGAGGCCCAAAATATACAGTGCGCGAAGAAAAGGCTTTGCTGGTTGCCCGATTGAGTGTCGTGTCGTGTCGGTTTGTCTTGTGGAAAACCTTTTAGGAGGGAATTGGTTAGGTTTATAGGGTTTAACATTCCAAAGCGACTCAGGCTATGAGGGACGCCTTTTAGGTAGATGTGGCCACAAGGGGAGATTAGTGAGCATCGCCGAAAGAAAATGTGTCGATTCTTCTTTACGATGTTTTGTTTCTTCCTTTTGTCTGCAGTAATCGTGGCGTAAAGGAGTCGTTTGTGGGGGAGCAGCTGGCCAAGAATTGCTTCATAAAACAAGGTAATTGTTTTATGAAGCAAGGTAAACAAGGTAAAGAGGATATTCCATACAACTGCAAGCTGCCATGATGTGGCAGCCGCATATTTTTTTGTTAGCACTGTAGTAGCAAGATAGAATGTTGAGTACAGAGTCAGTGATTAATTTGTAAGAGCGCATAATCCCCGAACGGCATGCTTTTAACTATACATCAGCGCATTTCTACCAGAGAATCATTTACAGGATAAGCGCAATTTGCGCACTCCTTTTAGAATCATCTAGAACATGAATAATGCACTTGCCACAAGAGTCAAATCTCCATGGCGCTCTTGTAAGTTGCGCAAGTCGAGTGCTCAGCACCAGCTGAAAGATCCGTATTTCCAAAAATGTGTCGTGTTCTAAGACTGCCACGCATTTCATGAAGCCGAGGTTTCGGGAATAAATTCTAAGCCCTCCACAGCTCTGTGTATATCAACCACAATACAGAAGATATGCAACCTGAAAGAGTACCCACAATAAGAGAGGGTGTTAGGGAAAGTGATTTTACCATTTTTTTTTTGTTTAGAAAAATACGTACTGCTACCTTACTAGAGCCAGTAGTTGCAGCAGGGTTTGAAAAGTCCGCGTTTTTTTCAGTGAGCGTCTTGTGGTGAATGAGCAAAATACACAAGTATGGATGTGTAGACCCGTAAACCACACAGATAGGCTGAATAGTTTATCCGAAGGATGTGTATTCGAGGCTCGGCGTCCCTCTTCCTGTTTGCGTTCAGCTTGAACCACGACCCTTGCGTGTCGCAGTTGAGAAAACTAGCGACCTATGGAAGCACCCTTCTTTGTTTCACCAATACTCTTCAATCAACATGCCCGATTATTTCCTGGGATTAAATTATTTCATGTGATTATATCAGATTTCATTTTTTCCGTATTTTGCATATAGCAAAATTCTTCAAAAAGTGGCTTCATGAGAAATCATTTTTACGGGTTCATTCTCTGGTTTCATGTTTGCCATGTATTCATTGCTGAGTGCCAGCTCCTATCCTCACTAATAAACGAAGATGTCATTAGATCTTTATTGCTTCAGGACCGCGCGTGCCTAATGAATGCTCGCAGAAGGACCAAGAGTGCCGTCCTGCCAAATTTCAAAGTATCAGCCCCAGGATCAGCGACATTTCGTGCCCGCAAATATAGATACACCGATTATTGAAGCTGAATAGTAAGACGGCTGCGATCGCATAGAGGAAAGACGGCTTTCAGAGCGGTAATGCTTTATCGCACTACGGGGATTGCGATAGAAAAAATGATGTAAATCTTTTACCAAAATTTCATGCGCAGCTTCTTAAAGTAATATAAATAGTTTGATGTTACAGATTGTCGTGCCAAATAGCCTCCACCACATCCTTTTGCCTTGCAAGGTGCTCTACTTAACTCCTCAGCGTTACAGGCAGGAAGCCTTGTCATTGACCCTGTGCCGATCTACGAACAGAGTTTGCGCAGCCATCACAGCTGCTGTCAGGGAGATATAACTGTCCCCGGGCAGAAGGTAGGGTCAGAGCTCAACAAAGACGGTAACAACCGTGCATTCGGGACACAGCTGCTTCGTAATAGCGTTTTTTGTTCGCCTCGTCTACATAGAATAGCGGAAAAGCTTCCGCACGTTCCCAAAAATTTCGTTCTCGTAAGCTGTATTACGAAATAAAATGGAACCGTTCATGTTGCTGTTCTCGCAACGTATGACTCGCAGAAGACTGCAAACATACAAAGCACTGATTACACTCGAAACAGAGGCGTAGGCCAGATAACAACCGTCTACATTGCAGTTAGAATTGCCGTTACAGTTGCAGTTGCAAGTCAGCAATCTATCCAAGCTTTAGGTCGTGAGTGATAGCATCTAGCTTTACTTTCAATGCGCTTACCACGGCTGTGGCTGTATTTATGTCATTCATCATTTACAATCCGGAGAAATTTTTCTGGAGTTCGTAAACTATCCTGCGATCTATATTGCATACACTTTTGCCGTACACAGTCGCTGGATGCTCTGGCTTTCCAGATTCATATTCCTTGTGCTTGAGCTCGTGAAGCTTATATTGCTCTTAAAGTCAGAGAGTAGTGTGTCAGCGACAAAAGCGTGCTTGACATTTTGGTAGAGACGCTGTGTTGTCTGTGTGCCTTGATTTGGACAAAGGGAGGCAGACGCACGGAGACTCGTGAGACATAAGGTCTGAAATAAAGGCGGATCTCCGCGTTGAGTGATTTAGCGTGGAAATAAACCTGCGAAAGCTAATTTTTATTTTTATTTTAGCAAACGGTACGCTTTTAGTTCATTTGGAGACCCCTGTGTTCTATACTCAACATATTTAAATGCAAATAAAGGTTTCCTTCTCATATTTCTGTCATCTTTTACGAAAACATTAGAGTGGGAGAGATCTTGTTTAGTTAAGTTTTGAAAAATCGTGGCGATTATTTTATCTAAAATATAAAAAACAAATACTGTCTAACTTTTTCTCGCCTACTTGGCGGCACACTCACCAATTAATAATGTCCATCTTATTAGAATAATGCAAGATTCAATGCAATATACATTTAAAAATGTGGCATTTGCAGTACTCCATCCAGAAAAATAAGAATGCGCTAGGTACAATGAGGCCCTGTTCCCTATCATCGTGTTGCTCATTCTTGTATTGTATGCCGTAGTGAAACGACCATAGAGTCTATGGTCACCTAGAGAATCTTTGCGTGCCTATTCGAAGCGCAGAGCCTGTGCTAATACCGACCGCGACGTAGTTTTATTCTATTCTCCACCGCACTCGCGGCAGTCCTACCACCAGGCTTTGCATGTATCCTGGCTGCGGGATGTTTTGGAATTCCCAGCCGTCATTTCAGCTTATATTTGGTCCTACTGTCGCAGTCCGCCTGCTTATCCTTCGCTTATCCGTGCTGAATGCGCATAAAATTTGGTTTCACTCGTAGCGTGTGAAAACGATGTTTATTATGGTATTGTAGGCCAGACGAAACATATTATTGCACTGTCTGATAGTTTATGCCCGCTGGACAGAGTGCAACGACCGTGATGTTTCCGAGACTTTTTATTCACCTTCAACTTTTTATAATCTCCCATTTTCTTCGCTCTTGCCTTATGAGCCTATTTAGGAACACCAAAACCGACTCTTGGCAAAGGCGCTGTTTGCGATTCTCCATAGCTGTATCCGCGTTTTCTGCGCTCTATTTGTCATTCATTTCTATTTCAGTGCTTCGGGCTGAGAGTGGGCAAATACGCGTACAGCTTTAGAGTGAGCAAGAAAGCCATTAAGTTTACTTTTGTCCGTTCGGAAGATCACAACATAGCGTTGAGCGCAGCATGTACCCAGCCGCTAAAATAATTGTTTTATTACCCCAACCGGAAAAATTGTGAGACTCTGCGTGAGGCCAGGTTCAATAAGGACTTGTTATAATTGAACATTTTTGTTAATCTAGGACACTGGGTTGAATGAGTGGCAAAGTTTCGAAAAATCTGGTCTGCAGGATGTCGAGCATTTTCTAGAGCTTTGTCGTTCACCAGGGGATCAGTTGTTATTCTTTTCTGCGCTAAAAGGCGGGAATACCGTGAACCTTGAACGGAATTATGGCGGACGTTAGGTCGTCATAGCCGTTAGATACGGCGCCAATTGTAGCGTGCACCGCAGTGCTCTGACAACAGCTGGCGCCTCTTAGCTGCGATATGCAGGCTATGGTGAGCTCTAATCTCCAAGTACGCAATGGTCGGGTCTCTTCTCACAGGCGCCGGAATGCCGTGGGTGTGTTTGAGTGAGCAACGAAAGAGGGGCAAGTGGACGCGAAATTGTTTAATTTGGTTTTACGTGCTTTAACGACCGAAAGCGACTCAGGCTATGAGGTACACTGCAGGAAGGTCTTTGAAATTTAGTTTAACTGGGATTTTTTAAACTGCGCTGACATCGCACACTACACCGGCCTCTATCATTTCACCTCCTTTGAAATGCAACTTCCGCGGCCGCGATAGAACCCACGTCTTTCAGTTAAGTAGCGGAGCACGGTAACAACTGAGCCACCGTGGCGGTTTACGCTGAATGGGCAATGGAAAATGCACAGCTTTAGAATAAGGCCCGAGGTGTATTTTTGTATAAATGATGAAGGCGCTTCCATTGGTTATCGGCCACAGGTTCGGCCGTCTTACGCAGACGCATAGAGAATTTGTCTTTTGAGTTACACCTTCGCTTTGCCAATCAATCATACTGTAAGCTTGACGTAACAAAGTGCATGGCAGTCTGGAAGAGTCATCAAAACCCTTAACGGCCAATAGCAAAATGAATATAAACTAAAGAACTGGATAAAATGTTGTACATAAGAATAATGCTGCCGGCAGACGGTTTAATTGCGTGAAACGAACCAAAATATACCTTCCGCCAAGAAACACGCAGCAGTGGCCACATTTCTTGCATTCAGTTAGCCCAAGAAACAGCGACATCTTAAGGCTTGCGCTGAGATTTCTTAATTACTAATTTGGCTTTAAGCTTACGCGTTGTAGTAGTATTTTTTACCATAATCACACGGTCCCGAAAGTTTATGAGATTAAATCGAAAACTCATGGTTCACTTCTAGGACCACAGGACGTCGAGCATTCATAAAAAAAGTGATGTAACTGTTGCTTTATTCAACGGCGCCCCGTAAATGGAGCTTTCCCTTGGACCAAGGCACATTTTTTCCATTTCTTCACGCGAAAGCATACAGCTGGCGCTTGCTTTCCATAATTTCTGATGATTTTTTTTTTTTATGGAGTCCTAGAAGAGGCTTTGGGCCACAATCAAAACAACGAATTGGTGACTATGCCAGCGTATCCAAAGTAACATATCTTGTTCAAAAATGACTGGTGCTGCCGTTGTCTCAATCAGTACAGCTATGAAAACAGCGTCGTGTTTTCTAGCCGTTTTCTATATCGAATAGAAGGAAGATGCAAAAAAAGGAATGGAAGACAGCGATATTTACTTACCGCCTGACTTGCTTTTTATACCTGGGTTTTCCCCGCAGGGAGGCGTCTGCAGCATGCAGACGTTGGTGAGTGGCGACACCACGGGGTTAACCCGAGCATCCGCAGGGACATCCCCTCAGGGGGATGATGGTGAACAATGCATCACCACGGACCCGAGCATCCGCGCTTAGCCGTGCGTGGCATCGCCGTGTCCGGGGAAAAGGGGATCCTGGTGGTTGAGCCGATGCCGAGCGTTTGGACCCTTAAGGCCCCTCGGCGGAGGCAACACACCACTTTGGCCCCAGCTTCCTGTAGACGGCACCTCCGGCCTGACCCGACCGGGGGAAATCGGCAGTCGCCTTTTCCTGTCCTCCCCTCTGCCTTTCACTTTCCTATTTCCTTTCTTACAACTTTCCTGTATCCTCCTCTCTTCTTTGTTTTTTTCTTTTTCCTGGCGGCGAGGGTTAACCGTGTGTGACCAACTACCCTGAGTTGAGTCATATTAGGTTATAGTTAAGGTGTACAGCTGGCGTGGGCAGGACTTTCTTTCAAGTACCTGTCGCGTCCCCTTGTTGGACTCCATGGTGGGTGGCTGGCACCATGACCGAAAAACTACATTTTTTTATGGCTCCCCCCCTTTCAAAACTTGATCGCTCTCTCAAGAGAGGGCGGACCGAAGCAGATGACTTTTTCCAGAAAAGAAAAGTATCCTTTCCAAAATTTCATGTCATTCACAGTAAAGCAGAAGAAACACAAGCAAGGATAATATCCCCATTCCAAGTCTCAAAACGCTTGACGGATGCCTTAGGCCTTGGCTACAAGGTGTCAAAAATGGCCAGTGGCGACTTACTTCTTGAACTGCGCGACAGCATACAACACTCAAAAGTTGCAACAATTGTATCCATTGGGGACATCCCTGTCTCTGTGACCCCACATCGGTCTCTGAATACTGTACGAGGCGTCATCTCTGAAATAGATTTTGTCCACCTTTCTGAAAAGGAAATGCTCGAAGGACTTACTGACCAAGAAGTTATAGATGTCCACCGGATCAAGATCCGGAAGGATGGCAAAGAAGTGGACACCAAACACCTGATCTTGACATTCAACATGAGCACATTACCCGAATCCATTGAAGTAGGCTACCTGAAAATAAATGTAAGACCGTATATTCCCAACCCACGCAGATGTTTCAACTGCCAGAGATTTGGCCACGGCTCCCAGAGTTGTCGCGGCCGCAAAACTTGCGCAAAATGCTCTTCGAAGGACCACCAATCCGAAGAATGTGTTGCTAACCTACGGTGTGCAAACTGTGATGGCGACGATGCTGCCTACTCCAGGGCTTGTCCGTCCTGGAAAAAAGAGAAAGAAATCATTACTCTCAAGACTACGCAAAACATTTCTTTCAAAGAAGCAAGAAGGCAATACTCTCAAACAAACAAATTCACCTTCACTGCAAAAACAAACTTCGCCGATGTGGTGCGTGGGCGCGGCGCACCACACCAGGCTTCGGCACCTGTCCAGGCCACACGTAGTGAGCCTGTGGTGGGGCCATCCGCGCCGTCTGGTGGAGTAGCTCACGCTACTCCGCCTACCCCAAAGGAGGGGACGCAGACCCCCGGGTCGGCGGGCCCAAAGACCTCTTCCCACAGGTCGAGGTCAAATTCGAAAATCAATGTGCCTCCTGCACGGTCGTCCAGTGCCTCTGCAGAGGCGATGGACACGACCCCGGGCAGCCCCTCGCCGTCCACGTCGGATGGTCGGCGGAGCTCCCTGGATCGGTCAAAAAGAGACAGGCCCCGAGTCACGGGGCCATAAACAACTTGATCTAGTTTTTTCAATCAGTACAAACACAAAA
Source organism: Amblyomma mixtum (assembly GCF_055824585.1). NCBI lineage: Eukaryota > Metazoa > Arthropoda > Arachnida > Ixodida > Ixodidae > Amblyomma > Amblyomma mixtum. The sequence goes on from NC_143015.1 coordinate 56,205,930, forward strand.
CTAAGATGGCTTTCATAATACAATGGAACTGTAGAGGAATGTTGAGGAACTACAGTGATATAACACATATTCTAGGGTCAGTGATGCCTCTAGCTCTATGTCTCCAGGAGACCAATCTTGGTCCACAACATTCAAATATCTTAGAACATTATAAAACGTTTAGACGTGATCGCGAACATGCAAATAGACTGTCGGGAGGCGTCGCAATCATCACCCAAAGCGGCGTCCTGGCTCAAGAAATCAAACTGAAAACGAAACTTGAGGCGGTTGCGGTTAGCGTCATCAGCTACAAAACCATAACAATATGTTCCGTATATCTTCCCCCACACATCACATTAACATGCCAAGATCTAGAAGGCCTGATCGATGAACTGCCGGAGCCATTTCTGGTAGTTGGCGATTTTAACGCTCACTCTCCGTTTTGGGGAAGCGAACGCTGTGACTCTAGAGGACAAACAATCGAAGATTTTATACTTTCTAATAATGTCTGTCTTTTAAATACGGGAAAAGCCACATATTGCTGTCCAAGCTCAGCAAAAATGAGCTCTCTCGATTTAGCTTTCGCATCACCATTACTTTTTAACGATTTTAAATGGGATGTTTTAAATGACCCCATGGGCAGCGATCACTTACCTACCGTCATCAGGCTCTCATCGTCTACTCCAATCATCCCCACAAGGCCACGGCGCTGGAAAATTCAGCTCGCCGACTGGTCACTTTTTACAAAAAGTGCCACTCTGGAAAAGGAATTTTGTGACGACCTTAGCACAGATGAAATTAATGAGAAGTTTACTGAATGCATAATATCGGCCGCAACACTCGCTATACCACAAACAACAGGACTTGCACAAAAGAAACACAAAGTGTGGTGGACAAAAGAATGCACATTAGCAAAAAAACAACAAAAGAAAGCCTGGAGTGCTCTGCGTCGATATCCCATTGCAGAGAACCTACTCACCTTTAAGAAGGCAAAAGCCAGAGCGCGGTATGTGCGAAGAAACGCAGAGAAAACCTCTTGGCAGAAATATGTCTCCTCAATAAATAGTTCAATAACATCAAAGAAAATGTGGGAAAAAGTGCGTAAATTTACTGGTGACCATACCCCTTTCACACTTCCTCTCTTGACAGCACCCGGGACACAAACATCTTTAGAAGAACAGGCCAACATACTGGGCGAGCATTTTGCTGAGATCTCAAGCTCATCGAACTACACAAACACATTTCAAAAACACAAAGCAATAGCTGAGAAACAAAGACTACCATCTGGAGCAGGTGTTCATGAGGATTATAACCAGCCTCTCACACTAGAAGAATTAAATAAGGTACTATCTTCTGGCAAAAAGACAGCACCGGGACCAGACAACGTGCATTACGCTATGCTTGCACATCTCTCCGAGGCTGCTGTAGAGGCACTGTTAAAATTCTTTAATAAAATCTGGATAACTGGCAATATACCTGACGAGTGGAAAAAAGCAGTCATAATACCTTTTCTCAAACCCGGAAAACCACCAACAAGTCCTAGCAGTTACAGACCAATAGCCCTCACCAGCTGCATTGCTAAATCTTTCGAAAGTGTAATAAACATTAGATTGACCTTCATACTTGAATCTCGGCAACTATTAGATACACACCAATGTGGGTTTAAGAAAGCATGCTCAACCACAGATCACCTTGTCCGTCTAGAAAACACCATCCGGGAGGCGTTCATCCACAAGCAGCACTGTATTGGGGTCTTCTTCGACTTGGAGAAGGCCTACGATACTACGTGGAAGTTCGGCATCCTCCGTGACCTAGCAGAGCTAGGTATCCGCGGCAGGATGTTGAACTGCTTGAACGACTTCCTGGCTAACCGCACATTCCGAGTCCGCCTAGGAGCAACTCTCTCCATGACTTTCACCCAAGAGAACGGCGTACCCCAGGGGTGCATTCTAAGCACGACACTCTTCATAGTAAAAATGAATTCCTTAGCTAAAGTAATACCCAAGTCCATAATGTATTCAGTCTATGTAGATGACCTACAAATAGCATGCACGTCCTCCAGCATATCAACCTGTGAGAGACAAATACAAATCACACTAAATAAACTAGGTGCTTGGGCAGACATAAATGGGTTTAAATTTTCTCCTCAAAAAACAGTAGCTGTTCTTTTTTCATTGCGACGAGGCCTACAGGTCGATCCCAATCTATACTTGAATCACACTGCGCTACCAATTAAACTAGAACACAAATTTTTAGGCGTAACTTTCGACAAGAAACTCAAATTTCTACCACATATTAACAACCTTAAAAAGAAAGCTTCTCAAGCCCTCAATATATTAAAAGTTCTCTCACGGAAGCGGTGAGGGTCCGATAGAGCATGCCTTTTACAAATATATCGCTCTCTGGTGCGCTCCAAGCTGGACTACGGGTGCATAGTATATGGTTCGGCAAGAGCATCCCACTTAAAAAGATTAGACCCCATTCATAATCTTGGTCTGCGCCTATCATCCGGAGCATACAGAACATCACCAGTAGTTAGCCTTTACGTTGAAACTATTGAAGCCGCTCTTGAGGATCGAAGAATCGCCCTTACATGCTCATATGTCTTAAAAATCCGTTCTCTTCCGAAACATCTCTGCCATCCAGTTGTAACCAAGTGCCCATCTAAAAGATTATTCATCAACAAACCACATTCTATCAGACCATTACTGCTGCGCTTTGAAGATAAATGTGAAGAGCTAACAGTACTAGATGCCCTACCGAATATTGCACAAAGGAATGAATATTTACCACCATGGTACAGCCTGCCTTCAGTATGTGACCTCACAATGACACATTTAGATAAAAAGCAAACGCCAAATGAGTACATATTACAGGAATTCTTTGCACTACAAGAAAAGTATGACACTTACATTGAATTTTATACCGATGGCTCAAAAACAGAAAGTCACGTTGGAAGTGCAGTAATCCAAGGAAAAAACAAACAGATAATGCGACTACCAGAATTCGCATCGGTTTTTACTGCTGAGTGTTATGCCATCTTTGTAGCTGTGGAAAAAATAGTAAGAGAGAATATCAAAAATAGCATCATTTACACCGATTCCCTGAGTATGCTCAAAGCACTGCACTCCAGAAATGCTGCTGAACCCATAATAGGTAACATCATACATAGCATTGTTAAAATCACAAAACAAAAACATAACATTAAATTCTGCTGGGTTCCTAGCCATGTTGGAATCGTAGGTAATGAAAAAGCAGATGTATGCGCTGCACAAGCCCGGAATGGCCAAATAAAACAAGTGAGCATACCGCACAGGGATTGCTTAAAGTTTATCAACAGTAAACTCAGAAATAAGTGGCAGGCCGCATGGCAAGATCACGTAAACAACAAATTAAATTCTGTGAAACCAATTTTAGGGGAATGGCAATCATGTAGGCATCAAGAACGTTTTACCGAAGTTATTTTATGTCGGCTCCGCATTGGACACACCCACCTCACGCACAACTTTCTGCTAGCCAAACAAAACAAACCTTTTTGTGAAATGTGTGGTGCTGAACTCACAGTGAACCACATTTTAATTTCATGCATAAAACTAGAAGAACTAAGAAAGAAATATTTCACAACATTTTACAGGGAAAGCATCCCATTACACCCCATGCTACTCTTAGGTGATCGAGCACTGGTTGATATTTCATGTATTTTTAGGTTTCTCAAGGAAGCCAACGTTTTAAACAAACTCTAAGTATTTTTAGAAAGCTTCACCATTAACAAAAACTCTAACCTTGTGTTTGGCGCAGCATAGCCTCAGTTGCTTTTGCGCCATAAAAATCAATATAACTAACTATACCTGGGTTTTCACCTGGATACCACAAGCAATCCGTTTTCCTGTGGGTAGTCGAAAATTGTTTCTTCCTGAACACGAAAGGCGCACTTAAGGAAAAATATGGATAAAACAGTATTGAGTTCTCTTTGTGAATTCTTGCGGTCGAAACAAATCTTCTCAGACATTCCACTGTGACATGTACTTACGCAATCTTTTTGCTGCGTCGTGTTGATTGGCAACTTTTCAGTAGTTCTATACTCCATAAAACCAGGAAACCTGGTCGAAATCCCCCTAAGCAGACATTTCAAATCAATAACAGGCGCACAGCGCTTAGAGCTTCACAAAAATATGTCGACTGATTTCTTGCGCAGTAATTGCGACCAGTGTGTTACCTACTTGCTCACTGAAGCGTAAACTTCGAGCTCTGTGTGTTCGGCAACTGAAGTGGAAACTGCGACAAGAGCGTAAGCGTTCCTTAGAGACACTGCTTCAAGCAGATGGTATTCGACCTCCTTATTGGATAACATTTCCACCAAACGAAAGGATATTGGATTCAAAGCATTCAAACTTACGCTTGGCATCTACCACACGATCTTGCTCCAAGTCAAATATTGCTAGCATCCTTTTTGCTGCGCCTCTCGGGAAGGAAATTTACCACGGATGACTTCTTTTTCGAGTACGTTGAGCATGGGTGCACGGCTTCTCGAACGTCTCGATATTGGCGGTGCCACAGAGAGATGTTTTCCCTGATCTTCCGGAGCGTATATAAGTAGATCCTAAAGAATACAATCGGCAGGGATCTGTGCATTTGGGAAAATGACTTTTAAGTACAAGTACTTTATCTCAACGATTGGAAGATATAACTTGAGCAGAAGGCGCTTCCACATTTGGTACTCTGAAGCGCTAAGGAATTAATACTCGTGGCGAATCTAAACACCATTTCCGAATTCCATAAGTCAGTTATTCTTCCGTATTTTTCCTGAAACACGACAAAGCTAGGTCGTCCAAACTGAATTGCAATAACGTAGCTCCTCTTGATAAACTACTGCTCGAAAAAATACGAAGCTGTAATAACTTTCTGGATATGCGCGCATAAAAGCTGCGACTTAAATAAGCCTTTGGATAGCATTTCACAAGGAGTATATATATAAAAAAGAAAACTGCCGGGTCAGCGCTCTCTAAGAGCCGACTGCTGAAAAGTCAGGTGTAAGCCAATTGAATTTTAGTCTCCAGCTTCGGAGGTCTTCATTAACGGGTAGGATCTCCCCTTTCATTACGTGAAGAATAAAGGTTCCTTTTCTAACGCGACCATTTGGGTATGTAACTCAGTAGCATCAATCGAGAAAAAGTTCTTCGTGCCTAACAGGAGTTAAAAACCAGAACTCTCACCAAGGGTCTTGGAGTTAGATCATGTGACCAAAAAACTTGGCAATGGCTTAGCTCGGCTATGGCAGGATATACGCAGCGAAAGCGAGCGCAACGACGAGGCAAGCGGTGTGACGTCATACCAAACGGCGGCGGCAGCTCCGCGCTGAGGCGCGCGTTGTGACGTTATGCCAGATGGCGCGGCGAGCGCGCGGCGTCCGCCAGCTGCGGCGGTTGCTAGGCAACGGCTCAAGGTCGGTCTCTGTGCCTCCTCGGAGCACCGCCACAGCGAAATCGCAAGTTCGTGGCCAACGTAGCTTTCGCTAAAATAACACGTGCGTGCTTCAATGACAACAAGTGTGGCGGAAAACGCATACCAACTATGGGGGATTGTTTTCACTTTTAGTAACACGAGGAGTTCCCAACAGTAGCAGTGCAATTATGCCAACGTTGCACAGATCTCGGCGTGCTGTCCTAAAAGCATTCAAGTGGCTCTTGACACCACCACCAGAACAGTGCAGTGGGAACCTCTTTACCGGGCGTGAATCGCTTGCCTTTAAGATCTTGATTCTACTTAAAAAAAAAAACAAGTGCGATGGAGCCAAGCACAGGATATAATTTGAAGCTCTTCTTTCGTTCCGTGAACGCCCACTCTCATTATTCTGCGATATGTGGAGGCAGGAAAACGAGTGTCTCCGCCGATGTTGACTCTAATGTATTGGACAGCACAGCAGAAAGCAATCACATATTTCCCAATTGTCGCTTTCTTTCTCATCTGCATAAATATAAGCAAGCAAACATTCCTGTATTACTTGCTAACGTCAATATTAAAGGGCCAGGTGAAGAGAAACAGAGCAAGTTGATCGCACCCACTAGTCTGATAAAGATACTAGACAATTCGCTGAACAAAATGATACGCCCGTCCAATTCACAGGTATTAATCACTACTCTAATGAATGCGCATAAAGTTCGCTCCATGGACATCCAAATGATATTTGCTGCCTCTTGTCATAATGAGCACATTATTCAGACCCAACGGGGTTGCATTCCACCAGCCGCTACAAACTTCGGACCTGTAGAGTTAGCCAGGGTTTGCGTGTGCCATGGCTGAGCGATCATTTTGATCTTCCTGCTTTCTGAACTAATGATGTCATAGTGTAGCCGCTGTTGGTATTTCTCTTAATTATTTTACGACATTGCTCCGTTCGCAGTTCGTGAACGCCAGTTTTGGGACGCAATGATAACTCGTACAGAACAGACCCTACTCAGTCTTCATGCGTTACAGAGGTAAAACTTATTGCTAGTACTAAAGTGTGCCCCGCTTAGATCACAAATTAGGTTTATACTGTTTCTTCCAATCACCTTCTTTGATTTCCTCCTCGTGTGGTCGGCGTCTTTGGGGAGATGAAAATGCTTGTATAGTGTCAATCTTCTCATTATATTTAGTGGCAGTTCGTTCGCACGCGGTGATTGTCAGGAGAAAGCGAGACTTGCGTAAAAAAAAATGCGCGCCATATCCGGATATTCATTTTTTTAGGCAGGGACTTTGGGTTGTCACGAAAAATGCGTTCCATAAAAGTCAATTGACCGTCGCTGAAGGTGTTGTGCAAAACACATTCTTAGGGTACTTTGAGCTGTATATCCAATTTATTCAGGTTCCAGTGTTAGGATTTAGGGGGCACTAATATAAAAATTTCACATTCTGCGACATCGTCAATTTATTGTGCTTCTGGAAAAGAGGAATTTCTAACTTTCGTTTCCCAGTCGCATCTTCTTATTTCGCCAGTTAAAAAAGTTTATTTGCAGGTGCTCGTGCATTACGTACGCGTTTCGGCGGTTAGTTTTTAGTATCTGTTACCTGTCTTAGAGTATAGGGGGTTCAGATGAAGAAAACAGTTAGTGTGGCACATTCGATTTACAGCTGCACCGAATGATACATAACAGAAAATTTACGAAAGTGATTATCGGCGGAAATATTTTGGCTGCTTCATAATTAGGTCTCACGCAAAAAAAAAAGATTTTGTTGAGAGGATTCGAGCTAACCGTGTTTAATTGCAGCGTTTCCTAGATTTAGTGAAATAACGCCATGCATGCTAATTATTACGAACTAGTATGACGTTTATAATGTTTATTTTTGTCGTTGAAGACAAGCTACAAGGCATGCCGAAGAAACAGCGTTGCTGGATGCATGGCTTCAACAAGAGAATGGGGCAAGTGGGGGACGAGTGGTTTGAGAGGACGGAAAGAACGAACATGGAAAATGTGAGTGAAAATCTCACATTTTGAAATTGGAGTACTCCAATTCGAAGCTTGGCGCTTTCAGTGCTGAACAGCACTTAAGGTATTTTTATGACGCATTTTGCAGATCGGTTTGTCTGTTTTCGCCACGGGGCCATTGTTAGGCGAGTTCCTAACGTTCTTTTTAGTTACAATACGGTAGCGGCATCGATGCAACTTTGGTAACTTGAGTCATTTGCATGTCAAAGAAAGGAAACAAGGATGAACTATGACTGTAATTCTCACGAAGTGTAATAGGAATGAGCGCCGAATCGAGCACGGCCAATTCTCCCGATAAACTCCGATAATGTTATTCTGGCGTCAGACGTTAAGCGCTTCCGTGTGCCCTCTCACTCCACTCACCTTCTGTAGCACAGGGGACTTTTCGCCTAATTTCTCACTTTCACAATTCTCCTCACAAAGAGGGTTCGGTCAACGCGCCACCTGTCGACAGGTGGCGCGACAAGCTGCTGCACTCTGAGCGGCAGGGTTCGACCAACGCTTCTACTGCATTGAGATTTCACTTATGTGATCGGCTACGAAGGTCCAACCAATGAAGCACCGATGAAGTAGCCTTATCGACACAGCCGGCTTTCCTGCGTATTCTCACCAGCACCAATCAATGCTACCGCCCCCGAAGCATTTTTACCCGGTAAATTACGCCCCTGAACTTTTAAGCCGGAAAAATTGTTGCTGAAACACTGCCGGCCTAGTGCGGCCCGAGTGGAAGCGGCGGCAATGCGACTGCACAGCTTAAAGGGGAATGATCGTTACAGGCAATAGTTCTTCAGTCCATTCGGGACTTTCATTTATTTTATATCGCGGCGAGAATGAAAAGTTTTCATTCTTCAACAGGGTGTTCTGCAAGTTCTTGCGAAGAAAGTCGTGTTCGCAGCTTGCCGTTCTTGATTATGCCGATCTGAAACGGCGCAGTGAGGCAGTTATTTAATATAAATGATGTCTTGGGGACAAAGAATGATTCCATATAAAATGGCTGGTGGCCACAGGCACAAGAATGCTGTTTTTCCTCTGTTGGAAGCGAAAATAAAGTGTTCTTCGCTAGAGGGCAAATGAGAAAGAATAGCCAGGCATCAAGCCAATCTCGCACTGGCGGTGAGACTGGTACTGTGTCGTTACAGAGAAGGGCACTTAATCAACACATGATATATTGGACCGCTTCTCTGCGCCTCTAATTAAAAGGGCCGACTTTTAAAATCAAAAAGGTATCTGAGCTCATGTTTGCTAAGAAACGCGAATGTGGGCAGACTCACATGGCAAAAAAGATTTATTTAGCAGCGGGAGATGGCAATTTGAATGCGTGATGCAAGGCCAGAGCAAGGCCAGAGCAAGCAAGAGTCCTGTAAGAATTTGAATGCAGATGCCGCTACCCGCAAATCAAGAAAAAGCATATTTATTATAACAGAGAGAAGTGCCAGAATATAAAAAATCGACTTCATTCACAAATGAAAGCTCAAAAATTCTAGGAAGTGAGTTGCGATTAAAATGATGCGCAGAACCTTTTTCCTCCATTCAGGGCAGAATGAATACCATGTATTTGTTTAGGCTGGCACTCCCAAGCCTATTTTCTCTGCGTTCTTTCACGATCTTTTAGGTAAGCAATAGTATGCGAAGTCAACCGTTTCTGCATCTAATTTTTTCGCTACATAACAACCGTACTGCTTCTCGTTTCTTCAAAGAGCTCACTACTTTCCACCCGTCTTTATTTCAAAGATCTTCCTGATGGAAACGCTTGGAATGACAGCGCGGCTTTTGTGTGTAGTGTTCCTCTTGTGCCCAATATACTCCAGTTGAAGTACGGCAAAGGGATGGGACTTTGAGACTAGTCTAAGTTCTGCTTAAAATGTCTGACTTGTGAAGCAACTGACGAGTGTGGAATGACGTTATTCAAGAATTTCAATGTAACCCAAAAATTTGATTGTTGATTTAAGGTATAGCCACATATAGGCTTCGGAGTTCGCTGGAATTTATTGAGCAATGCACAGTTACAATATTCTCCTTGCGCATTATGCTTGGAAGATTTGCTCTGGCGCTATATATACTTACTTAAACTCGTGTCTCGTCGGGAGCATTATTTATGGTTGTGTTGAACGCCTCGCCAAATGTCCTCTGCAGCCTTGAATTGTTCAGGTTTGATTTCTGTATTCAAGCCTTGCGATTTAAAAAAAATAGCTGTTTTTTGTGGTCTCATGGCCAATATATAGAAAGAATTGCTGAACCGCAGCCTCTTCACCAAAGATTTATTGTCCAACTGCTGAGAGATGAAAGAATAGGAATTGTAAAATTGGCTCTGAGGACGAGGAGAAAAAAAGTTAGGCAGAAAAAAGACTGATATCATCCTCTCTTATTGAAGCACAGGACAGGAATTAACATAGAATGACGCCGCAGTATCCCTTAAAGTGGTTAAATGCAACTAAAGCAGATGATGCCATTCAGTCAGCTTGAACTACAGCTGAAAGCGAGATTTAAATGACGACACAGATTATCTAACACGGGCATTGATCGACCAGTTCTTTTTAAAGGCATAAAAGTGCCAAACCATGCAAACATGGTGCTAAGTTGACATCTGATATTCATGAAGAGTACTTCTTTGTAACATGAAACTTCTAACAGTGATTTCTGCTTTCTGCTGCCCCACATCAATGAGTTCTTTTTCCGCCTTCACCTTTCATTCCGCTATTTTTCTAGCTTTTCAGGAAAAAATTACACTGCCCACTTTACACGCCTAGATTCGACTTGAGAACGCTTGATTGATGACTGTGCGACGTGAATGGATCCCTCCCAGCGATGTTTATGTGAAATCGATCGGAAGGCCTCATCCATTAGCGTCACTGTAAGGTTAATGATCAGAAAGCAATTCCACTTAGATTTACGTTGCGAAGATGGTATATTGCTGCCGGAATGAAATGGAGGTAGGCGGGACCATATTTTGTTTGCTTTTAGATTCAAAGCGACTCAGATTATGAGGAACGCCGTAGTAAAGGGCTCCGGAAATTTCAGCCACCCATGGGGTTCTTTCATGTGCACTGACATCGCGCAGTACACGAGCCTCTAGAATTTCGCCTCCATCAAAATTCGACCGCCTCAGTGGGGTTCTTTCATTAATTCTGTTTTGATACATTTGGTTAAATCTTATTCCCTGAACGTTTACGCTGATGGATCTTGCTGCACGGGTTGGAGACATTTGCACATTGGCTAAATAGAAAATATGACTTGCATGACATCAAGCAACAGCGATGGAAGACTATTTCTGGGCCGGTTGCATTTACCTTTCAAAATGGCGCACTACGAAGAAATATTTTCAAGGCGAAAATTCTTATTGACAATTGACATTTGCTTGCTAACATAACTAAAAAAAAAGAAATCTCCCACATTTACAATGAAAAAGTATGATCTCTACTATGTTCCGATTATGGCAGATCAGCCATATAGTGTACGCTAACGTAGTCTGAAACAGCTGTTATGACATGTTCATTGGGCATCTCTGCTCCTCGCTTATTGAGACAGCTTCATAGCTGCCTGCAATCTGCTCACAAACTACATAGAGTTTGTTATAGTGGAAACAACTATGCTTTGAATACATTTGTGTTTCATCTTGTGAGGTGCATCGTATTCCGGCTTTAGAAGGAGCGGTAGGGAGGAAAGTTTTCTTGGCCAATGGTTTAATTACTAATTACAGTACAGGCTGGTAAAACTGAGCGCGGATGAGGAGGCATAAAAAAGGAGTAGGTAGGTTCCCGCAATGTCAGCCTAAAGAATTTTGTCCCTCAAGAAATTCGGCCCTAGTGAAGCACCTGATCACCTTTAGACTAGTTGGGTACTTCTTTGAAAAAAAAAAAACTCTTCTACCTTATGCCTTGTGTTGAAAAATAATAAATATTAAAGCTCTTTTCTTACTATGCCTTGTACTAAACCTCTTTCAGAATCCCCTGTGGGTAATATTTACGCTTTAGCGCAACAGCTGTCCACCTACATTTGGCGCTAGGTGACACTCCGATAAGTGTACAGAAGCAGCGGACGCCCTAATTACTATCACTGTATTTTACTTTCCTTTCGCTTGAAGCGGGCATCTCTGCCTTAGAAAGAAGCGAGTATGCGCAACTTTGGCTGCAGATAATGAAGTTACAGGGTTCTGACTGGCTTCGGCGAAGAACCACATCTCGCTGTACGCCTTGGACGTGTTCACCATATTGCATGCAACGAAGAATAACAGCAGCAAACACCGGCAGCTCATCACAGCGACAAATTATGGTTCTCCACAGTAAACGGCTTCCCGGAATAAGATATGGCTTTTGTGCGTGCGCACTGCCTGTTTCCGGAAACAGCAAACAAGTTTTCTGCCAGCGCTTCTTTGTCGAGCACGATGTGGCCTTCGAAAAGAAAGACTTCGTCGAGTGGCGCTCACTGTGTTTTATATCGATGTTCCTGCTGCTTTTCATTGCAGTGCTGGCTCGTGGGCACAAAAAAGTAAGAATACCTTGTTACCATAAAGCTTTTGTCTCCGCAGGGAATGACTGTCGCCTTTGTTAGCGAACTTCAGAGCGGATTAATGATAATACAGCTCCTGCAATTTGTTAGCGCTGAGAAGACGTTCGTGTAAACTTTATTAGCAGGTGTGTTACAATATGTGCGGCCGCCATTAAACCCATTGCAGCTATCTTCAATTTCATCCTGAAATACGCAAGCTTTCTGGAAGCGCGTGTAGGAGGAATAAACTCACAGCAGAAGCTCCTTTTAATCCGACTTAGTGCCTTGCGTCAATACTTATGACACATGTTATAAACAGAAATTAAAACGTGGATTAATCATCTGTTGCCGAACACGGCAACATTTCGCATGTGTTGCAGCGAATAGCTTCCGTTGTTAGCAATCGTGGTTGAGCAGCTTGGGTGTCCGGCTGCTGCCCGGGAATCCACTGCTTCGAGTTCGGCAGCGACGGCTACATTTCAATGGAGGCGAATCACAAAAAAAAATCTCTGTACGGAGACCTAAGTGGAAGTAAGCGCGCACTGAGCGAGCGAAATTCTTTTGAACCTAGCGAGTACGACGCGTCTGACAGAAGAAAGCTTTGCTATTGCCCGTAAAAATTCAGCGATCAATGTGAATATCAGCTTTAGAAGCTGTAGATGCGGAATACCAGTATCTGACGCCGTGCATTAGGCAACTCAACAGCGTAGTGCTGTCGCTGATTGATACTTATAATGCTACTCCTCGCTTCCCCCCAAGACAAAGCTCTCAGGGTGGATGTTTGGACGAGTTGGTTGCTCATGATGAATAGCTGTATGAAAACTGATGAAAAACTGTGTTGTTGTCTTCGTTGTGTCCTTGTCTCGAGCGCTACAGTTTTTCATCACAAAGCTCTCGTATTGTAATTCATAGTCATATAAAAATATTCTGAATATTAGATTTCGCTACCAGCAGTCGTGTTGTGCATGCTGCTTACTTCGATGATAGTCATACACAACGGCTATGTGTAATGCGCCTGCATCATTGTTTAACCACCAAAGAATTTGTACAAACAATTTCTAGCACGTGATGTACGGGTCAAGATAATTTAGCGCAAAAATAAAGCGCGACGGGTGCAAGAGCTTGTTCGTGCCACGCTGTGCATTCGCCACCCGAAATTTATCACAGCAACGGCAACAACAGCAAGCGTCGTTCCGTATACTGTATGCTGCATTATACTCTTGGACGACTTTCTTAATCTAGCATCTGGCATATTTCACTGCAAGCCACACATAGCAGTAGCTTCACTCTAAGTCTAAGAAGACGCAGCGCTTTAGCATGCTGCACACAACAGTGTGCCCCCAAGCGGAATTCGTGCACCAGGGCTGCGCGTTTCTTCCGAAAATGACGGTCACAACGAGAGTCCCAGCACCAGCGCCGGCACCACCGTAGCAGTTCATGACGAGAGGTACTTATTTCATTAATTAGGGTCAAAGTCACCGGTACTCACCTATGGGGCAGAAACGTGGAGGCTAACAAAGAGGGTTCAGCTTAAGTTAAGGACCATGCAGCGAGCCATTGAAAGAAAAATGATAGTTGCAACGTTAAGAGATCGGAAGCGGGCGGAGTGGGAGAGAGTACAAAGGAGGGTTAATGACATCCTAGTCGAAATTAAGTGTAAGAAGTGGGCTTGGGCAGGGCATGCAATGCGAAGGCAAGATAACCGCTGGTCCTTAAGGGTAACGGAGCGGATTCGAAGAGACGGCAAGCGTAGCAGGGGGCGGCAGGAAGTTAGGCGGCCGGAGAGATCAAGAAATTTGCGGGGATAGAGTAGCCCCAAAAGGCGAAGGACACGGTTAATTGGTGTGACATGGGAGAGGCCTTTGCCCTGCAGTGGGCGTAGACGGGCAGATGATGATGATGACAATCAGAGTTACACTTACTTAACCTTATACAAGAAGCCCGCAGTTCTTAAACCGCGTCGTTTCTATCCTTATGTTTAATACATTGAGGCAACCGTAGAGTGAAGAATGCGGTCTTATTTTCCTCCTTATTATGCTACCCGATGTGATTTCTGGTATCCAAAGTTATACAGGAGAACCTGGTCTCGGTTATTAATAATATTCCGCGTCGCAGAAGGCGTGTTTATTATTTCGATCATCTCCCCCATTGGCGTATCTACAAGGCTACTCTGGAGTGAATTTCCCAGAGCTTAGATGGTGGTTGTCTCCCCTTCTACCCTTCTCAGTTGCGTTCGCGTTGAGTTAGGCGGCAGCACTCACTGTAGCAGCATTTCTTCTTGATGAGGGACCTGACCAGTACCGTGCGTACTCAGCTTAAAGGCGAATTCAGCAAGCATGCAGAAAGAAGGGAAGGCCTTTAACAATGTGCAAACAACTCCCCCTAAAAGTTTCATTTGGCAGTTGCAAGCTGTTTTTTCCTAATTGTTTTCTCCTTTCTTATGTATGGTTAAGCACACCAGCAGGCACCCTTACCACATCCACATTGGTCCTCCTAAGGACAGGCGGCAAGTTTGAAGTCGCCCGCCAGGTTTTTGAAGAAAGAATAGGAGGCTTCTAGACTAACATGTGCCTTTATCAATCTTTTTTTTTTCGAAGATAATTTGAATAACTGGGTAAACGCTTAAGGAAGACCACGCGGGCGTGAATTAGAAAGGATTTGCGATGTCAATATTGGGGCGAGTAAAATTATCTATGATAGTCTGCCTAAGCACCCTGGCTGATATAGGCGTACCTTTAGAGCCTTCGGTAAGCCGCTGTGTAGCACTTTAGCGCAGAACATGTTTCATATGTAACTAGTGGATACTCGATGTGGTTTCAAGTATTCACTGAGGCTTTCCAAGGCTAATATATTTAATTCATGCAACACTCAAAACTGAAAAAAAAAACATTTGTCTTGAAATACAAACAATAAAATCCCACTCCTGCAACAGCACTATTTTAGTGTAATATAGCGCACTTGAACTGCAAGCAAAGAAGAGAAAAGCTGTATCAAAACTCAGCAGGTCATACCTGCAAGATCTAGACAAGCGCGTTTTCGAAAAGGGTGTTGTTAACGAACACACATTTTGGAGTAGCTTAAAACTGCTCCATAATAATCAGTATTACTTGTCGGAATACAGGGACTGTTGTGCTTTCAAAGAACCCCTTGATACGCTTGGAAAACTTTAAAAGAAGTATTTTGCGACTCATGCGAACAATTGTCCATCCCTACTGGTATGTTAGAATACTTCAGAGTTGCATCGAAATTCAGTTTGCCTCCAAAAAAGGGGGAATTCAATAAACGGACGACTGCAGATGTTAGCCCTCGGTAACCGCATTCCGAATTGGCAGATGACATCGTTTCTCTCGGCTGACACCACTGCTAGAAGAGAGACGCTGACGCCAGGCCCAAGTACAACTCGGTGTAGACCGGACACAAGAGCTAAGAGAAAACACAGACATCGCAGGAGAGGTGAACTAACGCACACACAACGGTAGTAGCTCTCATGTTGATGGCAGCGGGAAATGATGAGCCCCAGTGTCATGATCAGCTTTTGGCAGCCGCCTCTGGTACAAACCTGCGTGTACAAGACTATAGGAACTGCCGTTGCAATACGTCGTGTCATTATCGAGTGCATTAGCCACTGCTAGGGCGTTCCTTTCTTCTGCAATTACGCTACGTAGGTTGAAGGAAGTAAGCAAAACAAGATGCTGCTTATTAACTACTACACGCATAATGTCTTGGCTTGCCTCCCTGAATTACGCTTCGCAGATCAACACATTTTGTGTACTGCAGCGGACAAACTGGACGCGGGCGTTGTGAACGGTGGCTAACTGCAATGCGGGCAAGGTCTGCGCACTGATCCTGGTAAAATATAAGGATGCATTAAACAATTTAGATGTCGTAATGATAAGAAACGTGAAGGTTGCAGTACAGCAGCCTTTTTTTGATTTGATGATTTTTTTGCCTTTGTAAATGTTTCAACGCCCGAAGATGGTCGCTTTATACGGTACTTCAAGAGAATCTGCTCAGTAACCATAAAAGGTATTTTCGTGACTGTTGGTCTCACAACGTGAGACGCTCCATTTAATGGAACATAAATGGCTTGACGAAAGCCTACCTTAAAAAAAAAGGAGAAAAATATTGTTTACAGAGCACGGGTGTTTACGGTCAAAAAGCTAGAAATCAGTTACTGCTAAGTAATTTCCTCTACAAGTCGCTCCTAAAGCGCAGCTATCGCCAAGCAGTGCCTTTAAAGCAAGAATTTCTGTTAGATGTTTGCCCCTGTGAAATACGCATTGTATTGCTGAATGAACCTGTTCATAATATGCCATCTTTGGGGCATAATTTTCATACTTTCCGGTAATGTGCAGAGGAGGTGCGATGCTACTTACCACAGTGCGAAGTATTATGCAACCTTAAGCTTCGATTGATATTTTTCCTCCCGTGGTTGCCATAGATAGTTGCAGTAGCAATGCCTCATACTCGGTCACAGAAAATGTCAATAGCACTAATATTACATCTACCGTCAGTGGCTCCACCGGTTTTGTGAAAAAAAAAAAGTAGCATTGCAAACTGCATGGTCGTCATTTTGGCGAGCTATAAAACAAAATATACTAACTGCAAGGGTATAATGAAGCAGTCATCTTGATTTCATCGCCGCATTCATTGCAACACTGAGATTCCGGCGCGCTGAGATGCAGAGGTTTAGAAACGACTGCTTCTCCTATTTATGAGGAGGTATGGTATTTTCGTGGTGATGGCTTTGAAATCGTCTTTGCGCTTAGCCACTTGTCTGTGCAAATTAAAAGTTATATAGCAAATTTCAGGTGATTAGGAAATTAAATAATGTATTCTTAAGTAACTGGCAACTACCGCGGCGGGCAGTTTATTTCCTGAAAAGTTTTTCTTTACATTTCAAGCTCTATCATTTTCTATGTTGTCGAACGTTTTCGCTGAGACAGCCAGTTTATGCACACCTAACAATAAGTTCCTGTTACCCCTCACAGCTCTGATTCATTTATACTTGTTTAGTCACAGCTATAATTTGCGCAGCACGGTTTGGTGCTCAAACTCATTTCGCACTTTGCATTGCAAAAATTATGTTTACACATGCCGCTTGTGCTCGAGCGTATGAGCCCTTTAAGCCATAATATTGTTACGGTGGAAGACGACGCTGGCAGTGGCGTGGGACGGAGCGCTCGCGCTAGGCCAGCGGCCATTAAAATCATCTCTTGTTCATGGTTCATCGCGCCTCATTTTTCGGCTGGCCGCCACGTTACATTTGGTGTGAGGTGCTGGGGTCCCTTCATCGCCATCCTGCTCCCGGAGCTTCGGTGTCCTGCGCCCGCCGTGGACGTCGCCCGTGAGTGCCTGGTCCGCGCCGCCCGGCCATGCCCAAGCCTGCCCGACCTGAACTGACCTCGCCGCTCACCCCAGACCCGTCCCCCGCCCGGACCACAAGACACAACGACCCGAGACCCGACCGACCCGAGACCCGACCTACCCAAGACCCACACGTGAAGACACCGATCCCCTGCCCCTGCCGTCCGGTGCTTCCACGGACCTCGGCCGTCACCTCCTGGCACCCTCCGGCCCGGATGCCACTGTAGCGGCCAGCAGCACTTCACCACCTTGCCACTTTCTAACCTGGAAGCCCATCACCGTTTCGCCCATTCCTTCATCGACGTCTTCTTCTGTTTACGATTGGGACGATCGCTCGGTGGCCCCGGGTAATGTTACGGAGAAGATGACACCGGCAGTGGCGCGGGACGGAGGGCTCGCGCTAGGCCAGCGGCCATTAAAATCATCTCTTGTTCGTGGTTCATCGCGTCTCATTCTTCGGCTGGCCGCCACGTTACAATATCATCAAGGGGAGTAGTAATTTTCTCTTGTTAGTTCGTCATGAAGATGATGTAAAAGCGCAAGCGCTCAACTACGACCGCGGAGAACTAGACGATACGGGCACTAACTTTCAAGAAATGATTGATTGAAGGACAGAGGGAATGTAAATTAACTGCTTACAAATCACTAGTTCGACCCATCCTGGAGTACGCCTCAATTGTCTGGTCCCCTCATTACGCGCGCGACATTGACCGTTTAGAATCAGTTCAAAAAAAAGCAATAAGATTCATCTTCAGCCGGTATGATCGCAAGTTTTCCCCTTCTTCCCATATGCACAGTTTATCTTTACAAA